>NC_067460.1:16960666-17633166 GCF_025434085.1 Hippocampus zosterae | reverse complement strand
GCATTGACCAGATTTTTTTAGGACAGACGAATAAAACCCTGGCCTCAAGGGTCTGATTAAGGTACAGTGGAAAGTTGTGTCAAGACTTTTGCGGGTCATAAGAGGTATCGTTGTATTTTTGTAGCTGTATGGAAGGTACCGGTAGTCATAATTGTTTTGTTAAATAATATACAGAAACTGTGCTCTCTTAAACTTAATCGTTATAAAATCTGTCATATTAGTCAACATCATCAAAAAGAAGACGTTTGTATCCCCTAAAGGACTCTGATGCAGATCAGAAAGCATACATAGTCTTGTGCCAGCAAGATGATTTATGGCTGTGTGTTCTAGTTGGGGATTGGACCTGGTCCCAGTATCACTCAGGGCCAAAGAGGAGAACTGGGAGGAGAGGAGAACCAATCAGAAGCTGTCCAAAATATGTTAGGATGGACGTCATAACATACTTGCAGGGCTTACCAGAAATGGAGATGACAATTAGTTTGTTGGAGATGTCAGAAATGGCATTTGAGTTCTGCTGGGAGAAATGCTTTGTGACGGATCAGTGTTTTGGGCTTACCTGTGAGCATCCATGAAAAAAGATCTCTCACAGTCTACCTGCTGCAATCTGGAAAATCCTATTACAGACTTCAGGTGGAAGACTCCAGAGGGAAATGAGTCTCCCTTGGCACACACAAGACCAGACATTGGATACTTTTCTCCCTTTCCTGGGTGATTCCACCACACTTTCACTCACTTTGATTTGCTCTCTTCTTTTACTCTCTAAATCCATCTTTCTCTCTACTCTACATCATCTATCACTCTGGGTCGCCGCCTATCTAGGTATCGAGCTCCAACCAATCCTGTCTCATCACGGGCTTCCATAAGTCACAATGTATGAGCTTGTTTTAACTCATCCCAAGCAGCCCCTTCCACCTTCCCTGATGGGAGAAACACCATCTTTTCTGCAGCATCTATGGATGAGTGAATTGTATTTATCTGTGCATATGTGGGTGACTGTAACATGGAAAGATCAATTCCCTGCCCACAGGGAAAAAATATATATAATTCAATACATATGACCGTTCAGCACGCTGGAGGTCTCATCCGATATGTGTAACACATTCTCTTTATTCTTGGTCAAATTTACATTTTGAACAGTGAACGGTTGTGCGTATGGAAAGGATTTGTTGCAAAAACGGCTAAAATACTTGGAACAAACATTACTGGAGTGGACGTGTGTGTAAACAAAAAATGTTCCTCTGGAGAGCACAAATGAAAAGTGACTTGTAGCATATGTATCATACAGTTCATGTTCGGGGGAACTCTTACACTTGATTGATGAGGCCTTCTAGTTGTAATATATTACTCAAATATCTGTTCTCGCTCTCAAAACGTTTTATGAATTACCTTGCTCTTATACTAAGAAGCAGAGTAAATCATTCAACTTATTATAATCATTGGAGAAAATAATGACTTATTTCCCATTACAGAAGAAGAGTATGTTTGATTCCCATTATGCCCCACTTATATTTATGCGGCGCAGCACCAATTCTCCATCAACCAATTGACATCGAAAGCATTTGTACAAATAAATACCTCTTCTCAAATTCACACGAGATTCACCCTGCAGTTAAATAAAATACACTCATTCATCTATTCTTTGAACTGTCGTGGTTGAGGACCCAAGTTCAGGGAAGCAAGGAGGCAAACAAGATGTGTGGGATTAAAAAAAATCAATCCTAAATAAACCCATCCATACATCCATCCATTTTCTGGTCTGCTTGTAAACTTATAGAAGTTTAGAGTGTTCGCTCAACCTGCCATGCATGTACCCGGAGAACATGCAAACTCCACACAGGAAACTTGCACCTTTGCTCACCAGTCGACCACCGGGCCTTCGTTCTAAATAAACCTACGATTCAATTAAGCCGCCCCCCCCCCCAAAAAAAAAGCAAAGTTCAAGGCACGCAAACACAGGAAATAAATAAATAAATTCACAACAAAGGGAACTACGAAATGCCTTGGGTGCTTGAGAACAGAGAGGAAAAGAAGCAACGAATGGACAAAGACGGAACAAATCCAGGGGACTAAATAAAAGGAAACTGAGAATGAGGAACACCCGAACATGACACGACAGACTGGCGGAGATGATTGGGAGACACAAGGGACCGGGATGACGAGCACACATGGAAACGAAACGAGCCAGACAAGAAAAGAAGACATAACATGAGTCAAAACAATGGTAAATGTAATCAAAATCATAAGAATACCATTCAGAACAAGTGTGGCTTGAAAATGAACATTATTATATTTGTAAGTGAAAATCGCCAAAGATTATTAATAATAAATTCACGTTATTGTTTGCGGGGAGTTCAAACGATACCGAAGAACATTTTTTTTCCTATTGTGTAGCATTTTAGTTCGAAATGAAGTGATAGCAATTCTCAGTCAATTCATCTTCAATTAAATTAGATTTGCTTCGGTTAATTCTATTGGACTCATCAATCTATGAGGGATTTTTTTTCCTGTGAGTATCTACTTTCTCTTCTGTCGGTCATTTGTTGCTCCACTATTTTCAGCTACTTACATTAATTACCACGTCATCTCTTCAAAGAATGGACAGCGACCCCTCGCAAATATTTACTCTCCACATGTGCTCAAGTGTGCCCAACAATCTGTCGCATTTATCGAATTAAAGTATTATGATGTAATAGAGCAATGTCTGGGTTAATGCCACCTGGGGCCTTTGCTTTCTCTCTCCCCGAACCTGGCAGCTTCAAGCTCTGGTTTTGGATCGACTCCAATTGGATCAACAATATGGAGTAATTGGAGGCGCGGTATTTATGTGATAAATCTGGTCCTGTGTTTCAAATGCTCAAACATGATCCTGGTATTTTATTAGCCTTTGAACTTTAGGTGCAGAAGAAAAAGTGGTTCCTAAAAATGTGACTACGCAAATGTACCACACACACACACACCCACACCCACAGGTGGACTTCTTAAAATCATAAAAACAGAGAAAAACTCTAGGTTACAACAACAGTGGAGTAAAAGCAAAGAGCACACTCTGCCTTCCATTGTACCTGTTTGTATAACTCTGACCACAGACTTCAAGAAAGTGATTTGGTACAGCAGTATTAGCGTGCCATGATTATTTGCCTTAACTGGTACTTAGATTTACTGCTCGGTAATGTGATCTGAGTGATAGTTAAGCACTAGCAGCAACTGGAGGCAGCAAAGCTGGGACTGAGTGGCCGTTCTCTCTCCATTTACCTTCAATTAAACCAATAAAAAGCTCGCAAGCTCTGCCCCAGAGTTGCTGTCTCTCGCACTTTCTAACCTTTTCCCTATTGGGTGGACATTTGGAAACAATCAGTCATGTGTTTTAAGAGAAGGCCCTTAGCCTATCATGCTCCCCAGATATAAGGTATCTATAGGCCCAGCACACGGAATTCATCACTTGGATTTCCTTTACTCTTTTTCGGGGTCCCTTAAATTTCGTTTCTACCTTTTGACCATGTTGGTGGATGTAACCGAGTTACCAGGACTATTTGCACTCATGAACAATGTAAGAGGAACAATATAATGGTTGTGCAGCTGCTCGACACTCGGGTCACTTGTTGCAGTGCGCCTGTTGGGGGACCAATGGTGCATATTATTTGTCAATAGAGGAGACAGTTTATGTAAAAAAAATAATAATAAGATAAATCATACGTAATCAATTTGCCTTTATTACTGTATTTGCCTCCATTTGAGAATACGTTTACAGTTCCTGGTAGACGGCATTCAGAGTCACACCAAATGCAAAGGGTGTAAAATATGTAAATGTGTAATAAAATACGACGCCAATGAGTAAGTACACCCAAATTATGTTGTACTACACATCAACTAGCCACACGATGAAGACAACGTGCACAACATAATATCCAATATCCAATTCAAGGGCTGTATGAAATATTGTGCCCTTTAACAACATAACAGTATTTGTTGAGGAATATTTTCAGAAATTAGGTTAGTTTGTAGTGGTTTAGAATTAGCTGCCTCACATGCTGACAGCTGCTGCGACTATTTTTGGATCTCCCATAACTAATTGGAGGATACAAAATATTAGACAGGCAGTTTAGTGCATTTGCTTCAGTCTAGACACTTCACATTATGTTCTTGAACCTTTCTTAAATTACTCCCCAATTTGATCAGCACCCCCGTTGAGTTCACAATGTCGTATGCATGTGTTGTACCTCCCACTCCAAAGCATCAGCGGGACTTTTGTCTTCATCAAGGCAGGTCAGATTAACTGCGACTAACAATACCCCCCACGGATTTATTCAATCACTGCTCCTTCTTCATCTCTTTGTTTTGCACTCGTCATTCAAATTTGGTCTCCCGTTCATTTAAAATCTGCTATGTCCTATGACCTTTGACCTGCACCGATGAACGCCTGATGAGGGCCTCCTTCACCTGGCTTTGTGTGGGAGCTATATCTTCCAAATGCCAGGGCTCCCACTCACAGCCGCCTTTATCCTTCTGCAATTCACTCTGACTTTGTTCAGTTAGTTAACCTAGCTTCCCCTCCCTGCTGGGAACTCAAACAGAGAGAGAAGAAGGAGGAGGGCATCAGGGGGGAGATGATGAAGGACTTGGGTAGTCCATTTAGGACAGTTGGGAAATCAGGAAATCAGTAAATGGCCACAGTGCGATTTATCTTTATTACTGTAAGAGGACAAGTTTGGACAAATTGTGAGACGTGCAATGAAAGTCACCCGCGCTTGCAGTCAACCCTGTGCCTTTTCTTTGACAAAATGTCCTTGCTCTTTTCACATGAGATTAGAACGTCAGTAACCCCCACTGCTAGACACACACAAGGCCTCCACCAGCACCAAAAAAACAACAGATTAACCCAAAAGAAAGGGATTAGTAAATTGACTGAGAGGCAGGACGATGAACCCTCCGCTTGTTTTGTCTTTGGGATTTTCAATGGACATCACTCCAAGACAATCAAGCTCTGGCTGCACTGAACGGGCAGCTCATCTCTCATAGCCACCTCGCAGGCTCCCAGTGAGACAAAAGAAGACCCGCATGGTTGAAGAGGGGTTGAACCATCAGCATCAACAAGTTCGAGGCCTTGGATAGCTCAGCTCAAACAGGATTACGACCAGTCCTCGTCAATGGAAAAAATGAAAAGTAAAAATTAAAAGTGGCCCGATTAAGAAATTGAACTGATAGATTTCATTTAAAAAAATGCTTTCTGTTAGATTTCACAAAAGAAGATGGACGCTACACCCCATTGAATTAGATTTGTACAGGATGTTGTCACATGACTTCCAGAAAAGGAAAACTTCAACTTCATTATATGAAGTACATTATAGGAACGGTGAAATGTGCTTCACATTATCCTCATGTGTCGGTGTTCTGCCTGCATGGGACCTATTCTGTTGGCAATGGCTCTACTCAGTATTACTGCTTGTACAATGATTAAACCCAAACGAGATTCCAAACGTGACGGCCGGTAAACATTATTGTAGCGTTGTAGGATCCATCACTAATAAAATAAATATACATAATGTGCTGCTGTTGGCTTCCCTGGATACGTTTAAAAAAAAACATATATATATGTATATATATATAAATCTACAGTATATTTTTTAAAATTGTTCTTCTCTGTGTGCCCTGCGATTGGCTGGCAAACGGTTCAGGGTGATCCCCGACTACTGCCCAAAGACAGCTGAGATAGGCTCCAGCACCCCCTACGACCCTTGTGAGGATAAGCGGATCGGAAAATGGATGGGAACTTTTTTTAAATAGTTATATATATATATAACCTGTGTGTTCATTTAATGAGAAAATGTGAAGATGTGTTTTTACTGAGAGTTGCATGAGTGACAGAGAGTTTGATCCCGCTCGCACGTTCCCCTTCTAAGCGTTGCTCTGAGTTGGACCTTCTTCTCCGACAGTGGATGGGATGTGGCCAGGGCCTCGGGGATTAAGGGGCTTTTCGCAAGCCATGAGAGTGGTTCTTTCTCCTTGTGACAGAGAGAGGTGACAGGCCGTCAGTGCACAGGGGACAGACATACAGACGGCCAGAGACATCTGCATTCATTCAGGACAGCGGCTTATCCACGCACAAAAAAAAAAAAAAAACTCTTGAAACACCCTCAAGTCCACACTCCCACACTCTGTCTGAGACCTATATGATCCTGTGATGACAACATATGCTAATCAAAGCACATTAGTGACTTTGACAGTTGAGGTTTGGAAAATGCTTAAGGTTTATGTTGCAAAAGAATGGAATAGTTATGTAACGATTCCCTAAGTGTGGTTACATCTTCATCTATCCTTATACCCGTGCTCAGTAAATAGGCGCAAGAAGAGGTCAAGTAATGTAAGGTGCATGTGTAAAGTGTGTTACTTATTCTGAGACTGTACCCTTGTCCAGTCACTCACATTGCTGTTGTCTGTGAGAAAAAAGACTGGAAGCAAATCAAAGTACAGGAATGATCCAGTTCACACATTATAAAAACGGTAAAGTACTTAAGTTGACAGCAGTTTGAAGGACGTGTGAGCAGGCATCTGCCTCTCCTCCTTCCATCCTTTCAGGACGTTCAGAAGACCAGCCAGAGCCAAGAAAGGCCTAACCCAGCCACCTAATCCTCTATTCCCATTCACTATCACTGCTAATCTCCACCACCACCTCCTCACCACCAAAACTATTGCCTCCGCCTCAAACTCAAGAGAAGCATAAAAGCCTTAAGAAGCTCCGTCCCGCCCATGCCTACCTTCCCATCCCTTCCCGCACCCCTAACGTACTCCGCCCATCCTTCCAACTGCAGGAGGCGCCCATCTTTTTAAGACCAGGACCCAGAAATCCCACGGGGCAACAGGTTTTTGGTTGAAGCCAAAGACTCATTGAGTGCCGGATAACTCTCTCTCAGACTTCAGCTCCCTTTCTTATTGTTGATGCTTACTTGACACAAAATGAGTTTGAATTTGAATGTGCCAGATGACAGAGAGAGAGACAGAACAAAATAAACTCATGGGCGGCATCCGGGCATTGGAAATGTGGACCAAAAGCCCTGCAATAATAATAACAATAATAATAATAATGATCAGAAGAAACGGTAAATATTAACTTAAATTACATGCAGACCACATCATCCAATAATATAGCAGAGCACCAATGATTAACTATTTGTTAATTTCCAAATTGACACTAGAATTTAAGTTTGGTTTGCTATTGGTTAAAAGTAAAGTCAAGACAATTTGGTGTATAAGTATCTTTTCAATGGAAATTGCATGGCAAAAATTCATATTGTATAAAAAGATTGAAATATACTTGAGAAAAAATGGCAAGCATGAATATGTCTAACACAGTATTTTGCCTTTCTCTTGTGTCATTTGAAGCTACAAGTCCATCATTTAACAAACAAAACTTTAACACTTCAAACGTTAGCTAGTATGTGAAACAAAAAAGAAAAAAAGATTTGATGGCCAGGAGGTGTTTTGCATGCTAATATTTGGAGTATATGATTTGAACAACTGTATTAGTCACTTGACTACAAATTTGTGTGACATCGCCATAGACTGAGGACCCCCTGTACAATAATACCAACACAATCGCGAGTGGTGGTGCGTCTGCAGTCCAGCTCTATCTACAGTGGAGGTGAGCGCCTCAGCCCACTGGACCCCTCAATGCTGCCTCTATGCCTTTTATTTACTGAGGCTATCTTTTCCATCAGTCACTATTCCTGTATTCATAAAGCATCATGGACCCCATAACTCACACTTCCCCTTTATGAATAAATCCCATAAATTTAGGGTGATGGTGTTGAGGAGCTGTGGCCTCTCGGGTGACAAACTTCCCTCGATCTGTCAAGACCAGCTCCAGCCGCTCGGGGCTCTTCATCAAGCGCTCCAGATGGGAGCTCCACTTTATCGTTCCCCGGTCGGTGACATCACCTCACCACGCTGGATTTGATGATGAAAGCAAACATCTCTGTCTTAACTCACATTTGCCAAATCAATTTTGTTTTCACAGAGCTTCCAAAAGGGCTTATTGGCATATTGACGGTGGGAAGGCGGGAGAGGTGCTGGCAACGGGCAAGGGATGGGCATGAGAAGGGGGGTTCAAGAGGCATTTACCACATTTAATGCAGGGATGTCATCACTGAATATCCATTCTGAATAATGTGCATTTCATCATAAATTCTTTACAACTTATTTACTTAATGGAAAGACTTATGGCTCGCTGTCAAGATGGTAATTAAACATTGTGATACAGTGCTGCCTCACCAAGATCCCATCTTTCCCTCAACCAGCCTGCCCCCACACCTCACAACCCCATCTCCCGCTTTCACAGATACAGACATATGGTGGTCCCTCTGCTCTTTTCATGCTTATTATTATTGAAATACCTTGTGAATTATTGCTGGATTTTAATTGATGATGATTTTTTTTCTTTCCCAGCGAAAAACAAAAATCACATGGCATAATAGCACGGTAGATATCCTGGCAGGGAGTGAGAGAGCGAGAGAGAGAGAGAAGCTGTTTTGCATCATTGTTCGGGTCATGTTTGAAATTGGCAAAACTGAAGGATTTTATGTGAAGACACTGAAAATGATGTCTCACTCTGCAGTTAAAAACAATACAAGTACGGAGTGGAATAGTTGTCTGGAGTGGAAAAGGGGAACATTATTTTTGTTGGAGCTAAACTAAAGCCGCAAAGTTGAGACTAAGAGTCTATTGATGCAATGTCAATGGGAACCAAGTAGTCCACAGCCAATTGTTTTTTTTGTACACACTCCAAAAAAACAAAACAAAACAAAAACTAGTTCTGGGGTTTAAATTGAAGGAAGTCTGCAAGGTTAGTTCTTTCTATTGCTCTCTCTCTTTCTCTCTCAGTACTATATATTGAGTAATGTGTTGATTATTGTTAATTAAATTTCCATTTCTCTTTTCAGAAAGAGGAAATTATTTAAAATCAGTCCAGAAAATACTTAATAAATTAATTATGATTCAGTTACTGGTTTGGTTTGTAGCATGTTGGCAAAAATCTTGATCATTGCTTTCCAAAGTAAAAGTGAATGTTTACAGATGTCTATCATCTACTTTCATGGAGCACCGCAGAAACTGTTAAAAGGCTGTAATTCTAAGGATTTGGACAATTTAAAGTTAAGCATCTCTAAATGAAGTATAGATGATCAAAAAATGCTCATGAGAAAGAGAGAGAGGAAGAGAGAGAGAGAGAGAAAGAAAGATCCAATCATCTGGAGCCTTTCACAACTGACTTTGGGACTTTGTGCGGGAGGCAGGGTAAATCCTGGACCAGTCACCAGCCAATCGCAGAGTCCATATAGAGAAACAACCATTCACACTCACACCTGTGGGCAATTTGGAATCTTCACCCTAAGCATGTGTTTGGAATGCGGGAGGAAACTGGAGTAACACAGAGTAAACCCATGCAGGCAAAGAGAGAACATGCAAACTCCACACAGGAAGGACCCGCAACCTCATAACTGGCAGGTGGATGTGCTAACCAATCATCACCCAGCTGCCCTACATAATAAGTGTGTCTGCATGAGTGTGTGTGTGTGTCTGACTTCCAAATGGGAGGGAATCTATCCAAGAAAACTAGGTGAAACTTAGACCCTTCCTCCACCTACATAAAACCAAACTGGTCTGACAATGACCTTTGACCTTTTCCTGTGACCCTATCTTCGATTTGCTCTGTCGTCTGACCAATATGTGATTTGCCAATGGCCGCACTGGGTCCCTAACAAGGATTTATGGCATTTCATTTTAATTGAGTTAAGAGCACAACCTCATCTGTTATGCTTTCAATGGTTCGACTGCACTCGCCAAGTCTCTATGTGATGTCTCTGTTGCTTCGGCTGCACAAAACAAAGAGGAAATAATCACAGCTGTCAAAGTGCTTTGTAACACATTCGCTCAAATCGACGGTGTCTGTCAACCATGAAAGAAATGTGACTCCAACAAAATTTGAGTCAACATATTATCTCTTTGCACATTTAGATGGACTTGTTTTCCTACCTGCCAGCCTTGAGTTGGGTCTTTGAGAGAAAGTGTTCGTTCGCCAAGGTACGGTCCAACACGTTCACCGACGTAAAGGCTCCTGCGAGTCCAGATGCCAAGAGCACCTCTTAGAACAGCTGACTGTTGCAATTCAAAGTCCAGAGGAATGGTCAAGTTTTCTTGAGGTAAGAACATGTTCGTTGGTTGTTGTTGTTGGATGAATGCAGGTCTATGAGGTGACACTTCCTCTTCAGACAGCGACAGGGACGACGGGTCCTCTGCCAGGCCCGAAGACGGTACAGGATCACCATCTGAGCCACAAGCATCATCTAAGACGTCAGTAGGTTGATCAGCGTACTTGTCATCTCCATCATCTGTTCAAGTGAAACACAACAATAATTCTTGTCAGGGCAGTGATCGGCAAAAGATTGTGCGTTGCATTAGAGCATTTGAGTAATTTATGCAATAGAACAAAGTTCCCCATTAAAAAGTCTCCTCAGCACAACATATAATGTCACAAAGGTGTTGTGTTGAGTGGGCGTACTATAATGCCTTGATTGTGTTTAAATGGTGGTTATTACTAATGAACTGAAGGATGGAGGGAGCACCATCACCATAATAAAGATGTTTTTTTCTTTCTTTCTCACCTTGACTGGGTCACATAACGTTCTCAAGACAAACCGCGCCTTAAATATTATTCTGTGATGTGAAATAGCTTAAGTTTGCAATTTCAAAACAAATACTGCACATGGAATGCGAGAAACAGGATCAAGTGTTTATGGCATTGAGATGGGGTGATACCAGGGCGAGTGAGCAGAAGTAACTGGGCATTGTATTGCTCTGACTGTTTTATATTTCCTTTTCCTGAACTTGATCTTTGTCATACAGTGAAAACAGAAGGAAGCGTACTGGGGTTAATTATGAATATGGTGAAACAGGACATGGGAAATAACCTTTCAACTCACACAGGGCTTCTTCAGCATGACATTTGGGTGCATTACATTTTTATTGTGACTTTGTTTCTTTCATTTTAAGGTATCAATCATCCAGCAATGGAAAATATATTTATTCCGAATATAAAGTGTCATTGAAAGAATTTAAGGTGCGTCTAACATTTGACAAAAGACTCAAGGAGAATAAATAAAATGATAGGTGACAAGCAACAATAGATGCAGAGAATTGGATTGTTTTCCATGGGCGCTACATACGTTGACAGGTAACTTGTTGCCAGGCAAACATCACAGGTCTGAATCAGACTAAGGAATCAGCACATGCTGATCATGCCCAAATGGTTTAGATCGCCAATTTCGGATGGACTTCTCGATGACAGGGACCGGCCCATTACATCTGGTGTGTATCAAACCTAAATTTAAAAGTTTTGGTCCGGCTGTTAAATTTTTCCACATAGAACTTGTCCACGCACACGTTTGTGGAAATCCCTTTCCGCACTACAAAATAGTCTTGCTGGAATCAGAAAATCCCATTCTCTAATTGTTTGTCGAGTATAATATTTTCTCTGTAAGATTCAATGCATGTCCACTGGTGGTGTCTTTATCAACCCCAAATTTAGTAGGTAATTAAATCACCGATTTACGGATTGTTGACAGATTTTTCCATCAATTCCTCCTGATACCACAGTGCTTAAAGGTCTGACTGGAAAGTCAATTTCCTTTGAATAAGCGGGAAACAGATTTGATGATTTCTGATGAACAAGGTAAATAGTGGAAGGAGGAGACACTCAAATACGGAAATGATCCACAGGAAGTGGTCACTCCCTGGTGTGCATCTGTGGTGAGCTGTGCCTAATACGGGCTGACAGACTGCAGAGTGCTAATGAGGCTCAGCAACCCATCTCTGGGCTCAGGAACATTCCTGAATGACTGCTGATGTGACACTGCCTCACTGTGTGGTAAGCCGTGGAACCTTTAATCCGCAGAAGGATACAAATGCATTACTTGTTCACCGAGCATGAAGCAACTGCTCTTCTGAATGACTGGAAAGATCACTGTGATCCGCCAAAAGTGGCTTTGACCTCCACTGCCAAAGCCCAACTGGATACCTGAACAAAATCTCTCACTTTTAATAAATCAGACGCAGACATCGACGCATTGAGCTTGTGTACCGTATGTTTAGGAAATGGTTAAGCGAAGCAAGACTAAACCAAACTATCTGTGAAACGCTTGTGTTCATCACATTTAATGCGTTGTTGGAAACAGAGAGCTGGCTCCAGCATGAAACGGAATGGCCCTCAAAAGAAGTCAACATAATGATTTTCAACACAGTGTGTAACACGGTTATAGTCCTGGATGTGAAGCTTACCATATGGTAGAGGGAAAAGAGGTTTTATAGGTAACCGTATCCCCCCCACCCCCATAGCCGTTCCTCCCTTGACATTTCTCCCTGCGATTCTGGTCTCTAAGTTTAGTTTTGATTTAGACCAGAAATTTCCTTGGTCCACTGGTCTCGGCAAGAGCGTTCTGACCCATAAACATCTATGTGTATATCGGTAAGGTAAACATTAGCTGGAAGCAAATATTTTAGGCTAAAAGTTGGGCTTCCATGTGCAGTTAAGGCACGAGCTCAGACACAGAAGGTGGTCAGTACTCACTCGAATGAACACATCATTTTGGATGTGTCTCTCTCGATCTTTCCTGAGAAAGATCAAGGCTGATACCCTTTTATCAAAAAGATAATTCCAAGTAGAGAAGTTGAACTGCATCTAAGATAGCTGCATGTGGAAATTGACAGCCACCACAATGCAGGAAGAACAAAAGTGACAAATAAAAGCTTGCATACTGAACCAAACACGTTTAAAGCTAAATAAGGAACATTACATGATTTCCTTGCTCTCCTCGTGCTAACTGATTCTTAAGGTGTGACAATCACTGGCTTAAGAATGCAAAACAAATGCAACATTGAGAAATTCAGTAATTTATAGTATGTACGCGAAAAGATAGGGGTCCCAGTATTTCAATGTCTATAAAGTATATTTTAAAAATAACTGCATTGATATCACACATTTGCATTTGATGGCAAATTCATCAATTTTTATTAAGAAGAGAAACGGTTATTCACAGATCTACTATCTGCATGGTTGGAATGATTTTCACCCCTGCCACAAGGTGTAGGGCGCACTCATAGATCACACGATTACCGGAGCCGCGAGGAGGGCTGCCATCATCAGGGAGTGAATTCAAGATGATAGAAAGAGCTATTAATCACTGTGACAAAGCCCCTAATGGAGGTGTGACCCAGCCACTGCCGACGGGGCGCACCCACGGGACAAATGGATACACATGTTTACAGAGCCAAATAACCTACCTGTGGACGAGGCCCACCCCCACCCTCTTCAGCACTGTCCTTTTTGCTGTCCCCATTGCATTTTTGTTCTCTCTTACAAAGCCACTTATGTTATCTGTTGCTTTCATTTTGTCAGTATAATGATAATATTTCATGAAGAGCAAGTTGGTCATCGGTAGGAATAAGGTCAATCATTTGAGTTGTTTTGCAGTATGCATTGATAAATCAAAGATGGTTTTGTTTTTAAACTACAGTATCATGTTTTTTTGTTCTGTTTTGTTTGTTTAAAAAAAATAGCCCATTCTTGGAACTGAAGAAGTTGACACTGGAGATACAAGATGTAACATTGTGAGGACCTAATTCACACACTCTACCTGACATTGAGAGAAAGCAGGTCCACCTATTGACTGATGGGGTTTAAGATCATGAAATATGAACCCCTTTGACCAATGAGAATGGACCTTCATGTTCATTTGCAGATATCATTTATTACCTGTGAATGCAGATAACAAGAAGAGGGGTGGTGTGTGCCGACTGCAAAACCTAATCACGCATTTTCCCCTCCATCAGTCAGAATCATAATTTTGAACCTGCACTCTTCATCATTTTTTTGACTGCTCGTTTATCTGTGTGACTGAAAAGCCATATAATGTCTCCATCTGAAGGGCAGGGTTGGATTTACCATCAGGCGAGCACAGGCAATTGAGTGATTGAGATTCGACAAAAAAATCATTTTATGAGAACTGTTCATTTCTGAAATTGTGCCTGTGAGCAGACCGTTTTGTACTTTTACAAAACAGCGGGACTAATTGACATAATAACCGCCTTAAATAGAGTTTCTCAGCCAAAGCTGGACAACGTTCCAAAGAATTACTTTCAAGCAGTGGCTGAAAAAACGATGTTAAAGCCAAAGGTGGCAGAGTCACAAAAATGTAATCATTGTCTGGGCCACAAGCTTGTTTTCCACACTCTGGGCTTTGCCTCTGGAAGCAGAAGCGAGGCAGGAGAGGAGACGGCTAAACACCGTCTGGAACGTACCGGTGATCCAGCCCACTGGTTGTCGGTCTACTGAAAAGTAGACTTTCGATTGGCCAGACACTATGTGAGCCAGGATTGTGGCTTGAACACTTTCATGAGATGGCTGACTCCTGAAACAGCTGAAACACTCCTGATATTTGCAAGAGAGGAAATAGGGGATATAAAAATTAAAAGAAAGTATTGATTCTTTGGGTATTTCGAGGCAAATATGCAAATGCATGTTAATATGACCCTTTCGTGATCATTTTTCTATTTGTCTCCAGTAGGTGGCATATGAGGGCTTTCCCTCATTATGTTTTTAATTGTGAAACAAATTGCATATGATTCCATTTAAGGTGAGCCAATTTGTGACAAAGGTTCACTGCAACACAACAGAACTGAGTTTGGGCTAAAATAAGTTGAGATTTGTGTGGCAAATTGACAATACAGTACAGTAAATATTCTCTATCCTTCAGTATGCACAAGAATTACCACACATCGGTGATCAACGCTTATGCAAGTTCCGGTAACACGTAATATCGTAGTCAAAATGTTAATGCATGGGTTTTTATTACGGGTGAAGGATATTCCTTTTCATAGATTTCCGGGGATGGGAATATTTACTGTATTATCATTTGAGCGGGCAGAAAAAATGTGGATAACGTCAGGAAATGGGTAAACCTCTCTGAGAAATAACTCATATTGGCCCAAAACAAGATAAAAACAATTCCAGTCCCTATCAGAAAGGGGCTGTTGTTCATTTTAGGAAGCACTGTTAATTACAGTGGATCACTTTGTGCCTCCATTCCCTCGGCAGGGTGGAGGGGCCGAATGTTTTGAGCATGCTTGCCCTCAGGAGAGGCAATAAGCTTCCCAATTAACACTCTCTTTGTGCTTAATGGGGGCCATGTTGGACAATCTTTTGGTTTGCAGGTCCAGTGGGGTGACTAAGAGGAAACCGCACGAACAGATTGAGGGGAACAGCTTTTTTTCAGCAGTCGTTACGTCAATTTACTTTTCTACATTTGCCGCATTCATTTCCTTCCAAATTCATTAAATGATAAAATGTTATTCCTGATCCTGGTTCTTGAAACAATTAAACAGTCCAACCACCAGCACCATGTGCTTCTCAAAAATCGAGAGTCTGAAAACGTGAAATTCAATTTTTGTGAAACACAGATGCATTCACATGCGCTCGCACACAAACACTCAGAGTAACAAGTGCATAACACAGTCTTAATTGATGAGCATCGTCTGTTTTGTTTTCGCAACTCGGAATGACTCAGCTACTACACCAAATGGAAAACACTTCATTTAGGGCCCAGTACCCAATTAACATCTCACAGGAAGCTGAAACTCGGAGCAGGTGCCTCTGTGCACGCCTTGACACTTAATTAATTAGCATTAGTTGTGATTAATAATGAGGGGCCTTTTAATAGTAAATCTGCAGCTCCGATGGGAAGCTGACACAACAAAGGCGCCTGTGTCCACGGCGGGATTTATCTGGGGAGCTGTTCAGGGTGGGGTGGTGGTGGTGGGGGAATTTAACATGTTTCTCACAGGCCTGACAAATGGCCTATTAATTATCTAATGTCTGACAACAGTCACTTGATAAAGACGTATGTTTGGACAAGGAGCGGAGAGGAAGATGCATCAGAGGAGAAAGAGGGACCGAATGTATGCGTGCACTCAAGAATTATGTGAATTTAATTTCAGGACTACAGAGTGACTAAGCCACTGAGATAATCAATATGAAAGACTAACAAAGTGCATTTATTTTTAATGAAATGCAAACAAATGGGATCCTGATAAAAAATACAGATGGAAACCCCGCACACAGTTTGCACCCTTGAGCCACAATCGATAGCCCCAATGAAAAGACACGAAGCCACTAAAGGCATTTTCATCTCGGTCTCTCACTCTCTCCCTGAGTTTACTTCCATTGACTTCCCGCAAGCACATAAGGGCCCAAAGTGAGCCATTTAGCCAAATGATCTCCTTGCTTGATTTCATGAGATAAGATCCCAGTTGGACACTAACTCAAGTCCGTCCCGCGGAAAGCAAACAGCAAAACAACATGACAACTATGTTTCATTTGGTGAATGAATGCCGTTCATTGGCCGGTGCGGAGACAAAAGACTATTCACATCACAGACTGGGACCAGGATAGAGATGATGACGGACTGAAAGAGCCGACAACAGAAGGGAAGGGAAGCAAGTGGACACATTTATTCTATAGCCCAGCTATAGAATTCCCTCACGTGTTTATTTGAGGGAGACATCTGGAGAGGAGTTCAAGTGCATTTGTTCAAGTGGTGATTATCGAATTGGGTGCAAGGCATCTATTCGAATGTTGGACTGCATTTCAGGACATACACTGGCTGCAATATTCTATCACAGTCGTTCGTCTGTTGCCGCATTTAGCGGTATTGACAGGAAATACAATTTACGTCCATCTGTAAAGTCTTTTGAATCAACGTGTCATTACTTCAATGACCACACTTGATTTATTTCGATTCATTTTAGTTTCCAGTGGTCACCTCTACCGTTATCGTCTACGCGTGCTTGTGTATCTGTGTGTCATTTATCACTGTTCTCGTTCATCTACATCACAAAGGACACCTGGAGTAAAGTACAAAGCTATCCAGAAAAGGGACCGACGCAAATAAAAAAGGAGAGTTAGTACATTTATGACTTTGCTCCATCATGCCACGTTACAAACCCCAAACAACATTGATTCCCCCCCACACACACACTCTGTTTTAGTCCCACCGTCTATCACTTCCATGCCATGGCTGGGTGCCATGACGCGCTAATATCATTATGGCCCACAGTTGTGCACATTTGAGAAATTGATTCCTTCGATGAAATGTGAGTGAGGCAGGTCCAAGCAGAGCAGAAAGGGACATATATTACATGGTTACTGACAGGCAGCCCCTGAGCCCCTCCGAAGGGCCCCCTGGGTACCACAGCACCAGCCTCAGCCCTCCCCAGCCGGGCCCGGTCATTAAAAGAAATGATAGCATATGTGCTTTGTTTACCTTTGATGCCTTCATAATACATTACACAATTAGACTGATTTGACAATTTCCATTATACTTGATAAAATATTTATGTAGGCCTGAGGATGGGAGATCTTATCAAAAGGGAGGGGGCGGCTCGGCGGTACAGATGGGAAGTCTGCTCTCGCTGGTCAATATGTCTGCAAATGCCAAATTAACCCGGAATATACGGTCAACCACAATGTATGCCTTCAAATGTTTGTTGTACACCCCCCCCTCCGAAAAAAAAAATGAATAGCAAACGGGTCGCTATATATATTTTTTGGATGACATTGAAAATATGAGAAGGTCCATCAGGAGTGATTCCTCACGAGATCAAGACGATAGAGCCAGGCTGTGTTTCGATTTTGGCCTTTGACATGGACAACTGAAGCGAATCAAACACACTTTATGTCCTGGTAGTGCACAAGTCTTGCCCCCGCACTGAATGCATTCAGCAGAGCAAATTATGACCTTGGCGGTGTGCCCTCCACAACTTTTCCATGCAAGAGAATTATTGGCAACACAAATTTCTGGCTGTATGAAACATTAGATTTTGAGTTGACTCTGATAGGGCAAACAAAGCATAGAGCTTAATTTTGCACCACCATCAGAAATTTTCTATAATGCCATCGGGCTTTGGCTACAACATTTTCTTTTCTTTTAAGAGGAAAACAAATTAAACATTCATCCGTCCCCCTTTTTCCTTCTCTTATTCCTCCCTCATTCGATCAAAATAGCCCCTTTTTTCTCACCTGTCTCCCTCTTTCCCCGCGCACGTTTCCACAAACCTTTTTCTGGTGTGTAGCCACTCCACATCCATCACAACCTAGAAATTTAAGGAGCCAAATTGGCCTCATCTGTCTCAATGTTGGATGCAGATGGAGTTTCTTCTGCTGAGGGAGGTGCAGTTAGTCACCCCGCCTGGCTCTACCCTTCCAATCTACTCCTTTAAGAACGAGATAGACTGCTCCGTGATAGAGCCACGCTATGCGCCGGCTGCTTGGATGAAGAGGGCAGAGTGGGTGAAGTGACCACTTCACTGACCACCCGCACCCTGCCTCATTCTTGAAATCTCGCCTTTTGTTTCGATTTTATTTTCCATTTCATCCTCAATCTCATTTCTCTATTTTCCATTCATTCGTCTCCCGAGCGCGGCACACCTCCAAATGCGCGAGCAGCCGCGGCCGTGGCGCAGCCTGCGGGATCGTTGCAGGCAGCCTGGTCAGAGCGTGCTCGTTAATAAAAGCCTAAATGAGGCAGCATGCATAAAACATGAAGCGCTGCGTGCTGCCGTAATGAACTGCTGCTCCATAATTGCATCTCAAAGCTGTAAAATGAAGACAAAATATTTGAAGAGGGGTTCTGTCACCTCTCTGCAGAAGCAACACTAATCACAAGCTTTTCACAGGGCCCTCGGGGTCCACCCCTGACAGAGAGCAGGGGGTAAATGCCCAGGGCGGCAAAGCTGGCAATACTCCTCCCCCCAACTAATGGGACATAATTGAATAATTGCTGATTAGAAAATAAGGGGAGGAGTAGGAATAACATAACAGTGTGTGTTATCGCAAATGATACCATTGGGAAAGCAAATGTAATTATAAGGAATATGAATGGCTACTAAAATATGTCCTAATTAAGAAACAATTCCATTAATTCAGAGTGAAATTCTTTGCCTCCATTTATTGTCGAAAAAATCTAAAAGTTCTTGTGTACCATATTGCCTTAGGCGGAAAGGGTTGCAATTGAAGTTTTATCGTAACGGCAACGGCAAGGTTTGAAGATTAAAAAAAAAAGTAATGCCTGTATGGAAACACAGACAAAAAAACGCCCACAACAGGGCATACAGTGACGGGTCTGGAGACAGGCGGGCTTCCAGATGAGCGATTGGAGTCCCACCCAAGGGTGTCACCCAGACAGTTAGAGAGTCTCTGTAGTGACAGGGTGGCTGCTGAGACATAATGAAGGTGCTGTGGCTGTCACAGGAGGTCAGTGCTGATCACACTGCCCAGCTGTGCGGGGTTAAGGACACATGTAATGAATCCCACCAATGACAAATGGCCCTAAAGTCCAGACTGAGGCATCTGACAAACACAGACTCATCACTTGGGCACAAACACGCACTCACACATACCTACAGCTAGACATACGAAAACTCGAAAATCGTACATATTCTGTGGTCAAGTATGGCAGTGTTTCGTGCATATTTTAAGACAGGTTGCTAAAGTTTACCGATCTGTAAAATGCTATTTTTTTGCATTCTTTTGGGACACTTCATCCAACTCATCTTTCTTCCTGATGATGGCAAGTACATCTTTATACCTCAGGGTACAATGTCTCTCACTGTGGGCGGTGGGGCAATCTCAAAATGTATTTTTGATATTTTGTCCAAAACCACTACACTACAAGAACATGTTTTGATATGTTTTCACACCTAGTGCAAAAGCAATAGCTCTTGAACTCATTCACTCCCAAAGACGTTTTTAAACGTCTTTTCAGACTTGGTCCACAAATGGCTGGTACTGAATGAGTTTTAAAAGATTGGTACATTTGTATGGACGACAGGGCTATACAGTATGACAATTTGAGGAAAAAAAAAACACGCTACTTTGCCCAGTCGTTGCACCAAATACGATCTCGCACCTCACCTGTACACGATGGTACACTGAAAGACAGAAATGACCATCGGGCTATTTCTGGCATGGCAGCGCAATGAAAGGTCAGTGGTCAGCAATGGCAGTATTGTTTAACATGCACAATAAACCAAGGAGAACCACAAACCTCCAACTTGCATCATGAAACGTGAGTTTATGCAGACCTACACGAAATGTGTGATACAAATTCAACACAGCACGTCTGATGCTCTGTTTGAAAAAATACATAGGAAGCTGAATTCAATCTAAATTGTGATCTGGTTAAGACAAACTTGGAACGGAGGTTTTTAACGCGGCAAGCTGAGCACCGAGTACCAACCTGACATCCTTGATTTAATAGTGGTGGATGTGAATAGACTTTATCGAAGAGTTGCTTTGCCACTCTGAGGTCTGCTTGCTTCTCGTCTTGTTACAAACAATAATGTCCAAAGTGGTGGATGCTTTACAAACCGCAGGGCAACACATGGACCTGAGCACTCACGGAACGGTACCGCAAAGGATGTTAGCTTCATGATTGTTGAAGGTTAACATTCGCACAACGAGAGCAACAAAAAACCCTGACTGAAGCCGTTTATGTTATTTGTTAACTTCCTTGTATTTCAAAGTTGATTCAAACCAGACAATATTGTACAATTGTACCCTTTTAGGGTAATTGTTATGAGAGTCTGCACTTAAACACTGGGTGCATTGCCAGGACTGAGAGACCAATGACGGTGACTGCACAAACATCTGACATTGAATTGGCTCCTGCTAAAGCATGTCCACTCAAACACAAACTTGTTCATAAACTTTATACCTTAAATTTCTTGAAATTCAATCGTTTGTAACACTTTAGCCTCGACAAATCAAAAACGTATATTTTTTTTGTCATTACTTTGAGCTAGAGGAGGGTCATTTCTGTTTTTAGCATACGCTCAAAGAAGAAGAGTAAAGGGATGGTTGGAGTCTGTGCATGCATGTGTGTGTGTGTGTGTTTGTTTGCGTGAGGTGGGAATGAACTATATTGAGAGTGACAGCTGCCAAAGGCCAGTGAGATTGGGGTGGGAATGCAAAACGACAATGATGGAAGAAGAGGAACATGACAGTAACAGCAAACCAGATTAGACGGAGAGCACATGTGGGATCAGAAGCCCCTGATCGAGCATCGGTACAACGGTGGTGGGGGTGGGCGCGGGTTCAAGGAGATGCACATGTCTTGTCGGTAGTGTTTCGGGCAGCAGGGGAAAGGGATTTTAATCCCGTCTTTCACTTATCTCATGGAAATACTAATTTGTAAGAGGAATCCAAACAAAGCCACTTTTCCTTCTTCTCTGACTGTGATATTGTTCAAGGATAATAAATATTCACAATCCTGATCATTGATTCTGATTAGAACCTCTGTTTTGTTCTTTGACAGAGTGACTAAAAAATGTTGTTCACGCTTAAGCATATCATCTTAAACTATTTCATTTGTCAAGTAGTATTTTTTTTTCAATGCTATCCAAACAAAACAGTTTTTTAAAATCGTTATCCCTAGTTCGTTTTTAACCTGCAGGAGTGTTGCAACTTTGTTTTTGATACATTTGCTGTCTATTAGAGCTTGCAATTTTTGAGCACGCTGGTGCACCACTAAAGTACTTCTGAACCATTTCATACATTGACTACCCTTCAGTAAAATACGTGGACAATAGACCCCACCCCCCTCCTCGACATTAAAGCACGGCGGGCAATTAAGATTTGCCATTTTGCACTCATGCTAGCAAAAATCAATTGAGCTCCTCTTTTCCACATATTGATGGACCGCGTTGAGTAAAAGAAACGGGCAACTTTTTAAAGCAACTGCCATGTACTTAGATGCAAATCAATTGTAATTAAAACTGAACAAGTGTTCCGCTTGATTCACTCAAAGGCTGCGTTGCTCATTAAATCCATTTTCATCAGTTATCAGTTAAAGGATTTAAACGACGTCCACGGCTTCTGCCTCCTTTGGGATAGCGCTCAGCGCCCCCGCACGAGCATGGTAAATTCACTCTTGCTTGGTTTGCGATCAAAAGGCATCCAAATTAAGTATCAAACAATTAGCTGTTTTGTGTCATTCTCCAAAACAAACTGTATTAGACGCACTTAATTAAACTTTCATACTCAAACGGACTAATCAGTTTGCAGCAGAGTTGATGCTTGGGGTTTTTTTTTTCCCCCTCACATGAAACACGAGAACGAGCCAGGTCGGGCCATTGCCCGCTCATTAACATGAAGGTGTCATTTGCATTTGCTGATGGAGTGTTCCAGTTTTTCATATCCCTCGTTTTGCTCTTGCATCAATCATCGGCAAAGGGGGCCAACGTAGGCCACAATTAACCCTCCAAATCTGCCGCTAAACAAAGAGTTTTCACTCATTTGCAGATCAAAACGCCACTTGTCCATTATACAATGGAAAGGAAGGTGGAGTGTTGCACTTCTGAAAAACTCTATAATTACCAGCTGTTAATTGCACACTTGTGCTGTCTCACTTTTAATTAAAAAGAGAGGCTCGTTGTTGGATGATAAGCAACGGTGGAGAGGCAATGGTTTAATCAACAAAGCCAGAGGAATTTCTTTCTGCTGGGGCCAGAGGCAGACTGGATAAATCTTCAAATAACCCAGGGAGATTAAAACATGTCCATTAGGGCCAGTCAGGTTTTATTTGGGGTGGACGAAGCGAGGTGCATTTGAAGTCGTCCCGCTGCAGAGTCCTCTGCGAAGCGCGGCTGGGGGTGTGCGACTAATCAGCCCGCTGTTAGCCCTGAGCGCTCAAGTGGAGGAATTGGACTCTGCTGGGGGTGAAGAAAGGAAGGGAACCAGGAAAGGACAGAGTGAGTGAAGTTGAAACGTCCCTGTCGCTTTCTTCCTATTTTACTTTTTTCACCCCTTTCTTCATCGTGAGCCAAAAATACTTTTAAAACTATATAGTACAGGCATCCGGATATTTACCCGTATCTCTGTACTGCTTAAATGGTCACAGGTAGACAAGCAGCTGAGATGGGGTGAGAGCGGCGGGATACAACGCAGACAGCAAACACGCTCATTCACAACTTTTTGCCATTAGGAGTCTTCAGTGAAACGAACAAACCATATTTGGGACTGTGGGAAGAAGTCAGACTACCTGGAAATAACATCCACAAGCACAAGAATAATCGAATCCCACACAGAACCACTTTACGCCAAGATTTGAACCTGGATCTGTTTTTCTGAGAAAATTACCAACACATCCCTGCCAAGGCGAACGTAACGTATTTTCCTCACTAAAAGGTGCACTGTATTATAAGGCGCAATCTACAATGCGTCCACTAGAAGGAGGTACGCTCCTTCTTTTCGACTCGAGAGGCGTTCAAGACCGCGTCCGATAAACGTAACTTAACGATTACTTCAGGGAAACTATGAAAATTGAAAATAATGCATCAGAACAGAAAATCAAGCAAGGAAATCACAAAATGAATTCTATAGCCCCTAAATGCCATTTATTTGGGCATTTCCTTGAGCATAGCTCCAACAGAACGATCAGATGTTGTTTTGTTGTCTTATTAATAAGGAGGAAATTTCATATGTGCATACAGCACATTTGACAATAAAGTTGTACTTAACTAGACTTGAGATGTCAGTAAAATGTAGGAGACTGGACTGTCTCAGAAGTATTTGTTATTTTTTCCTTTGTTGTGTACTCTATTCACAAACAAGTAAATAACAAAATAAATATCTTGAAGCGACACAGTTCACTGAACCAAAAGCAAGGTATAACCTTGTAAGCATGTCTCCGGTAAAGAGCCATTTTGGGGGTCGACATATTACCGTAATGAGGCGCACCGGATTAAAGGCGCACTGGGAGCTTTTAAGAAAATGGATGACTTTTCGGTGCGCCTTATAGTGCGGGAAAATACGGTAACTGGTGTAATGGCAAAGTGTCCTTGTTTGTAAAAAGTATTTCATGCGCTGTTGAACTCATGTTAAACAGTCCAATTTCAGTGTGTGTGGCGGGGGGAACCTTCTGTTTTTCAGTATTGCAGCCACATCTCAATAACTCATAAGAGTGTTTATATGAAAGAGACATTTACCTTGGTCAGCAAGTCAATGTTGTCATGTCTCAGGGCACGATACAGTACTTGACTACCAGGGTGTGATAACCTCTTCCACCCTCTCTTTGACCCCTCCGCTCCCTCACTGATAAAACTGTCTGCCAGGAAGTGTCCTTCGCAAAGCTTCCTCCCCTCTTATGCTCAATCAACACCTGTCACCGCAGTGATCTGATAACCGGGAGCTGAGTGCTCGTTCATGCTTCTTGGACACATTTTCAAAACAGCTTCATTCGGCGTGTGTAAAACGAAGATCGGTACAAGTAATAACAAAATCACCAGGGGCTTCCCAGACCCCCTGTGCGTCGCGACTCTCTGAGATAAAGCGCGCTGGGTTTATCTAAGGAAACAGTCGCTGGGGCAAGGATGGACTGGCCTCACTGACAGATTAGTCCAGCCCAGGCCCACTTCCTGCCTGCTGAGGACACTAATTAGAAGGCAGAACTGACACCACAATAAGAGCTGACAGTTGAATGCACTTAGAACAGCTTCACACAATTCACCGCTGTATCGGGACTGTTGCCATGCCAAGCCATAAATTTCATCACATTAGCCGACACTTATCTGATGTGACAAAGTTAACCTGGATGTTATTTAGGCACAAAAGTACAAGGGAAGTTCTGAGAAAACTGTGAGGCTGCTGATTTATCAGTGGGACTAAGTGTTTTATTTGAAATTTTATCACCACATCTCACTCTCGTCCGCCCCCCCCCCCCCCCAACCACCCACCCACCCCCTTCGCCCTCCGTTCCCTCCACACACTGACAAGTCATTGTTAACGTGGACATTTTCCCAATGTGAAAGACATCCTGTTTACAAACATGGTGGATTGTGTCTCTCAGGTCATGGTCACTCACACTCTGTCCGTATTTTTTTTTTTTACCCCCTAGCCTTAGATGCAAATAACCTCTGGCCACATGCAACATTTTAACATAACAGATGTGGAACAGAGTGCAGTTTCTACATCACTTCTCTTTCCACAAATGATGAGCGTATTGAGAAATCAGATGTACAGTATTGAGAAATATTCATATTTAAGCACCAGTCATATTTGCTTTTAACTAGGTACTTTCAAATGGTAATGTCATATATGCTGTATAATATCTGAAATTACATGATTGGATTGTAATATTTTATTGTATTATTTGATAAGAGTGCTTGTATGCACCCGTGCACGGCAACTTTGATTACAGCATCACCAAATGAAGGGAAAATATGGTTTTACCCAAAGGGCAAATTTCCAGTACAGGTACACATATTAGATGGAGTTGTTTTACAACACCAGCCGGAGCTGATATATTGATTTTGTTTGAGACATTAGAGAGGCCTTTTTTGATTTCAAAAGTCTGAAAAACAGAGGTGGGGAAGAAAAAGAGCATGTGTGACGCATGCAAGCTTATGGAACAGCGCTGCTTGGTGGTTACAGACGCTCTGTTTTCTGCACGCCAGTACAGAGAGCAGAGTTGGGCCTTTTCTGGGGTCGTCTCCGCCTGTGCCAGCGGGCAGAGCATCATCAATGTGGTTGTCGGCCCCTGGGACATCCCAGAAGAGGAGCGCAAGAGACAAGCCCCCACCAGCCTTGCTCATCCATCATGATGACACCACGAGTTGCAGTCATGAAAAGCACACAACCGAGTGGACGCATACGACCACAACTGGGAGGGGATGGAGAGGCAGGATTGGCAGGATCTCTTAAAAACACATTTTGTGCCTTATAACTACTCGCGAAGGCTGAAATGGAAGCTCTGATGCTGGTTTTGTAAAAATAACTCCGGGTGGTTCTTAGTGGGTGCGCATCGCATTTCGAGAAAGATAATGCGGTCTTCTGGGGTCGGGGGGAGTATGTATCTTTGAGAGTTTTGCGGCCCCCTCACTGCAACATCTTATTCATATGTTTCTTTATAAATGTGTCTCAAACATTTACTTTACTTTACATTACTTAGTTAAATCAATTGATATCTGTTTGACAGGTCCGCGCCAACATTCAAGTTATTGCGGGATTAAACAACAGTTGTCCAAATGTATTTAATCAACCAAAGACTGATACAAACTAAACATAAGAGCATATTCGCAGCATTGCACTACTTTTTTTACGAGTGATTTAGTTTTGAAAAAAATAGTAGAGCAAAATGAATGAAATGTTCATGAAATGTTTGACGTAATGTCATGTGCTGTTACGTTGAGAATTTGCAGCATCAGCACCATAATCGTTGTGGAGCTGGAGGGCCCTCAGTCTCGCCGTCTGGAGGAGATATGACAAGAGGCGCTGCTCCCTGTTCGGGCGCAGCAGGGGAAGAATGCCTGGCCTGCCTGCCGAAATGCCGAATTTATTTATTGTTACTATTAAATCTTTGCTACTTTAACACAAGATGCAATCTGCCTGGCAAACTTTTGCGAGTGTGAAATGTGAGAAGACTTTTCTGTCATGTCTGTCTGTTTTGTTTTCTGCCTGAGCTGGAGTGAAGGGCGTTTCCCTCCAACAGGCGCACCTGTTCCGCATTTACCAATCAAACCTGCCGTATTTAAGGACTGCCGAGCTGCCGCGTCTCTTGTCGGATTATTGACCTTGCATGCCATTTATGCTCAAATGTTGTTGGGTTTTTTTTAGACCTCTCGATCTCATTCATGGTCGCTCTCGTTTTGTCATAGAACTTTGTAAGTATTTTCATTATCGCTTCTCACAGCCACATGTTTTTTTCACACAATTTTTTTTAGTGCAGTAACTATGCCCGTCCAATAATTTAAGCATCAGTGGACTTTTGTGAGGTAAAGCAAATCAGTTCAAAGACAAAAGCAAGTAAAAAATAAAATAAAAACAGGTTAGGCGGTTTTGCATGAAATAGCACACACAAGATGATCCCAGAGATTTTCAGTTCGGTTGGGGTGAGGACTGTCAACGGCTCACTTTATTGTTTCTCCTCCACCAAATTCTCTTGGTGCTCATCATCACAGTCCAAGGAGGCGGATTCTAACACAACTGGAAGCTCGGCAGAATAAGCTGTTCGGAAACAGTCTGTCACGATTTAGGCACAAAGCACCGACCGAGTCATTTGTGCTTTTCATTTTGATAAATGCGTGGTCTTCACAAACGAGGCATCTTTTAAGGTTAAAACAAAGATTGAGCCCTCGACATTCGAAAACAATGAGTCTTCACTTTGGGATAAGATTTTGAAGAAATTGCCTGGAGGCATTCGTCATAAAGAAATGGCCACCGTGCCACAGATGTGAAACACGTGCTCGGTTTTGATGCAAAAAGGATGCGGAAATAGATCACGTTTGGAGTAAAAGAGCCTTCCACACATAAACACAAACACACCCAACCAACGAGCAGAGGGTGTTGGTATGAGTTGCAGTGAGCAAAGACAGGAGCTCTATGTCTGTTCAGTGTGTTTTAAGCATGTTTAAATGAGTGAAAAGGCAGTTATGGCTTCCAGATGGGTTCTAGTTTGATCCGGATGATTTTGACAGGCGAGGACTTTGATGTGCTGTCGCCTATTACTGGCATTACAGGGAGACACGGATATTTCTCCCTAATCGCTTCCAACTCCTCCCCAGCAGTACGACTACAGGCTCGCCACACCAGAACTACGAATGGGAGTCTTTGTGGAAATTTGCATCTTATACACCGGGACCTCTCAGGTCAAACACAATCTGCCGAAAGACGCGCGTATTTCACATCGGATGATAATAATTAACGGCGAACTGTCAACATTTAAAACTTGAAGGCAATTTTGATCAAAGATTTTCACTGTCATGCAAGATTTTGAAGGAGACGGAGCACCCCTCCGCTCCCCGCTAATCACGTTTCTATAGGACCACCCCTCTTAACCCCTCAGCGTCTCCTCCTCATCTCCTTGTTCTGTGGAACTCTGGAGAGGGATGAAGAGCGAAGGAGTGAATCAGACTGAAGTTTCTCTCTTTATCGCCAAAAGGATAGGGAATGCTAAGAGGCTGATGCCTTGGAATCTGCTGTTTTGTCCCTCTCTGGGGCATTCCTCTTGGAGCAGCCCCGAGACCAGAGACGTATTCCAGGCAAAGCCTGGAGGGCCCTTCGGTTGACAATGGAGCTACCCTGGGACAAAGTGATCCTTGAGGAGGGATCTGTGGAGAGGTGCAGGTGTCCGAGATGAACAAGTGACCCACTTATCTGCGGCAGCTCCCTTCCTTATCAGCCCTCCCATGTCTCTTCAGCGAAACCTTTTCGACTAGAACACATACATAAAGGACAGACGTGTGTGACTAACTCAAACACAGGACTGGGCACAGAGCGATGGGGAATGAAATGGAGGCCTTCTATCTCAGGGCCTCACGATGTTTCTGGTAAATGCACTCCATTCTACCCTGTGACGGAAAAAGCAACCAGCGAAATAAACTCTGTCAAACACACCGTCCATCTCCTGACAGATAAGATGAAGAAAATAAGCCACGCTCTATAAACAAAAACATCACAAATCAGCGGTCGGGCAGCTGAACCGTAAAGCCGTGCAACCATTTTTAGCGTTCGTTTGACGGTGGGAGGACAGCAAAGGAGGAGGCCACCCGCTCTTTAAAATCTCATCACTGCTGCCTTTGCAGCAACAGAAACAGCACTTCGGCAACATGGACATGAGCTGGAGAAAGACAAAACAACCAAGAAATCACCAGTAAGAATCTGACGGGCCCAGCAGGTTTCAGTGGCTAGCGGTGGTTTTAGTGGAAGAAAGGCAAAGATAGAACAAATGGCTACGTTGCAACTGCGGCTTCGCTTTCCGTTCTTGCAGCAAGACGAGAATTCCATTCCTTAATTGTTCAAATTTCTTCAATGGAAGCCATCCTGAATTTGTTGTGTCGAGCCGGCGCGTCAAAAAAAGGTTGATTTAAAACTCATTGGCAGTGTTAAGTTTACAATGAGCACAATTAGGATGCAATTATTCAAGTTGCCGAAGAAACGTTCGTTCTACATCGCCGTTTGTTTCGAATAAGCGGAGCACCACCGGCGGGACTATGTTTGCACTAGCAGTTTTTGCAAAATGAAACAACAAATCAACAGCAACATCACTTTGGACTCTCAGGAGCCTGTATGGCAATTGTGTTATTCTGATTCTCCTTTTTTTTTTTTTCCAACATGCCAAGTAGCTGAGATCTCGCAGCGCTATTTATCTAATTTCCCCCAACTTATTTTCATATCTATTTCTTTTGTAAATTAGGCAAATGTAGCCGCGGGGCCTCTCGCATTGTGAAATCAGCTGGAATTGCAACATTAAAGAATGAAGGGCAGGTTGGCGGGACGGCCATCCTCCTGGATTTGGGCAAATTCAGCTGATGCAAAACAAGGAATTAATTTGAGGGGAGCGACTTGCGTGCTGCGCTTGGCGCTCTGACAAAGATGAATGGCATCATTCCAACTGAATGGCAATTTCACTTTTGGTGACGGCGCTTTAAAGCAAAAGCGAATGGGGATACATAGAGCATTTGCAATCCCACCGAGGACCCTGCTTACCTGCTTATCAGACATCGCATATTGTTTACCAATCATCTGATATTGATTGGTTTCACATGAAAGTTTGAAGACGGAATGAGAGCGGGAGAAGGTTAAATCCTAACCTTGAAAGATTTAGTGTCTATTCAGGCCTCGTGTAGGACTTTCCTCCGCTCTCTCGGAGAATAGAGAACTTTTAAATTCAATAGGGGATGGGAGACACAAAACGTGTCACATTCACCAAGTGAAGTCACTGGAAGAAATGCAGAAGAACACCCAAAAGCATAATCTTTCTCCCCACTTGATAGAAATGGTAATTGCATGTGTGGGATAATACTTTGAAGCCAAGGCCTTGGTGGGACAGACCGCCTATTTAGCTTCCAATCGGGGCAACAAAACAGCTCCTTCTTAGTGCTTTTGTTCACTTCTCCACTCTTTGAAATGTTTACTGAAAAAGAACCTTCCACTCCACTCTTACACAATGTGACAGCTATCATTCTTGGTTCGTGGGCGCGAGGTTTGATGTCAACCACTGACATGTAGCGATTGTTTCGGTCAATCTTTTCCTAGTCAACATTCTCACTTTCAACATGATACCCTTCGAATCGAGGTGGACAAAAACTGAGATCAAGTCCACCGTCTGAATGCTGTTCCAAAACACGCTCAATTGAAATGCTACGGTGAAAGAAAAATACATCTTCCAAATGAAAAATCATCCATGGGTTTGTCCTTTTCTTTGTGCCTGCACTTTGAGGCCGTAAATAATGGCCCGTGCTCCGCGGGATACTCCAAGTCAACACCGGGACATGCAAAAAAAAAAAAAAAATCATGTTCCTCCAATTTGACCTTCATATTTTGACAAAACCAAGAACATGCTTGCACCAGGGTAGGATCCCTTCATCCTGTTGGAATGTACCATCTCCCAGCATGAGTTTGGAACTGTAAATGGACCGCCGAGACACCCGTCACAGCTGGGCTGCATCACTTAGCATCCCGATCACCCCGCGGCAGACAATTCATTAGGTTGAGTCTGTGGCTCTCCGGCCCACCCAACTTCTCGACACGTCACAGAACGGGCCAGGTCGCAGGTTATTTTCTGAGACTGAAAGCTTGCGTTCTGCCCATCCTTGGAATGATCATGTATGTGCTCATTAACTTGAAGTCTGTCATTATATGAGCACCAAGATCAAAAGAACAAAGACGGTTCAAGTCCAGTACTCAACTTTGACAAAGTATCAATTAGGCGCCGTTGTGCGTTTATCACGTGGTACTGGACGGTCTGCGTAAGGTGAAAATGGGCACTTCCGGCAGTGTCGAGTGATGCTCGGCATCAGAAGACAAAATTGATTTGTGTAACTTGAAGTGCACGATGGGCAGAAATTGTTGGTCAGTGCGATAGAACATAATTATTTGAAATTTTGCTCTAAGGCCAAACAACCATGACTTGGGACTGGACAGTTTTGTTGATACCAACGTCTGCATGCAAATTAGGAAGGAATTGTTGGGGAAAAAAAGTGGATGTTTTATTGGGTTTGGGTGGATTTTACAGTTCTGCAGTTGACACTGGACAACACCTGTGGCAGTCAGTGGAACACAAATCGCCACTGAGGCTGAACAATCTTGAACTCATTTGTTTGACTCGTTACCATGACATCATCGTCAGTTTTACTCCAATGCAACCACGCTCAAACTTCCTGGGTTCTTTCCGGATTTTCTTCTTCCACTTTCATCTCAACAAAAAAGTACGAGTGAGGGTCATGTTAATAGCACAATTGATAAGACTAGAAATCATGCAAAACAATAGAAAAACTGTTCACCTAAAATACGTCTGGCAAAGCGATTTATTTATTTTCTTTCTGGTTTTATTACCGGTACATATAAGCAACGTTAAATGCGCCCAAAAACACCATCACTGTTCAAAAGTTGTATGTTGGTTTGGTGTTCGTTTTTCCAGCAAGAGTCTGGTGAGTGGAAGTTTCACCGATCAGTAGCGTGCGATCTGACAAAATTGAGGAACTGGATCACAATGAATGGGCCTCATTTCTATACCCACGCATAAATACAAACGGTTTTTGCACAGTCCTGCTAACTATCAAACATCAATCAAAACAACAGCTCTTGCTTCCGTACTTGGTGTGGCTAATGACATACACATCTACAACAAGCACCAGACGGCTCTGAGGCCTCAGAGCTCTGCAAACACTCCCGGCGTAGCCGTCGCTCAGCTCTCAATGAGAGAGCCACTTAAACTTTCCCCTTCTCAATCAGCGCAGCACAAAGCAAGGAGCACATCAGCGGCCTCCTGATCATCCCCTGACGTCTGAGCGTGTACAACAGGCATGTCCCTGGATACCCGACTCAATGTCCCGCGGCCCCGAGCACCCACCCGACCACCACCCCCCCCTTCAGAATGGCACGGTGTTCAGGACCGTATGCTGCGCCGGCTCTCATGTGCGACTAGATGAATGACAATTCCTTCGAGAAGGGCAGTTTGAAGGAGCAGTTGGGCTAAAAGGGAGCGGCGGCGGAGGGCTGCGGCAGCTGTCCCACTTGCCACATCCACCCCGTGAGACCCCCACCGCCCTCCCAAGTCTTACTACCAAACCCAGCAGCAGGTTTCTCCCTACAGAGAGAGAGAAAAAAAAACACGCTTCATTACGTCCTCTCTCCCCGGAGCAGCTAGGGGCCTTTCACTGCAGATAAGCCTCTTAGACATGAAGTAGCGCACAGAGCAGCATTTGAGTGACAGCAGGAAGGTTTAGCCATTCAGTAGACAATGCTCACATTCTCTGGCTTTAATCTAGGAGGCGGACAATGATCTGTTTTTAAGGCCTCATCTCCTCTGCTTTTCCCACAGCAGTAAGTGACTGGCTCAAGTGGGAGAAAAAGAGACAGTGCAAGCCGAGGGCTGGCCAGGAGAGCGGCTGCTATCTCCAAAGGCCTCATGTTTCCGTGACAGTCCCGACTGAGGTGCGTCCAGAGGGGGAGATGTGGGCGTGTAGTCGGCGCAAAGCAAAAAGCATCAATAACACACACACACACACACACGCATGGGCACACACAATCCCTCAGTGATGGTTGAGTGCACCCGAGTGATAGACAGGCAGGTGAGAAGCCCGCTGGTGATGTGGCTTAGTGCAGAGCTTTGTCATTCTTATCTACACTGACCACTGACATCTATCCCTCCTCGACTATTGTGGGGCTTTCTATGACGCATTTATACAAACGCGAAGGCACAGTCGACCGGGAAAGAAAAGTTAGGCAGTCAAGGGCAAATATCCAAACAATATGATTTGTTTTGATTTCATGATACGCTGTATTTGTCCCTCCCTGGGACTTATGGAAACAATTTAAAATGTAATGCTCTGAGATCGGTGGCCCGGTGATGAAGTGGTTAGCGAGTCGACCTCACAGTGCTGAGGTACCGGGTTCAATTCCAGCTCTGGCTTCCCTGTGCGGATTTTGCATGTTCTCCCCGGGCCTGCGTGGGTTTTCTCCGGGTACTCCGATTTACTCCCAGATTCCCAAAAAATCCATGGCAGGCTGATTGAACACTCCAAATTGTCCCTAGGTGTGAATGTGAGTGCGGATGGTTGTTCATCTCTGTGTGCCCTGCATTTGACTGGCAACCGGTTCAGGATGTCCCCCGCCTACTGCCCAAAGATGGCTGGGATACGCCCCGGCACCCCCCGTGACCCGGATCGGAAAATTGATGGATGGATGCTATGAGATAAGCATACACTGAAAATTGTGTCTTGAATTTACTCAATTTTATTTTGTGCATAAAATAAAATCATCTGGATCAAGATGCTTTTTTAAGTAGATGATAAATCTACTTTAAAAAAATCCAGATGATTCTATTCTGTACAGCCTCTTGACAAAATAATATAAAGGACCATCGTGCTGCTGGATGCTGTAAATTTCCCCAGTGAGGGACAAATGAAGGATATCTTATTTTATGTGTATGCATAAGACTTAATTAGGCTAAGAACAATTACTACAATTGTTCAGTGTCTTTCTTATTACTCGTGTGCAGCGCATCAAATGGCAGTTCATTTGAAGTAAGGGAGCAAGTACACTTAGTATATTTTCATTATCAGCAATAACAAATTATACAAGTGGGGGCAAAGTGTTTCAATTTGCCAGGAGGACTCTGGATATTTACATTATTTTAGAATCGTTTCACACTTGAGATTGGTTCGTTTGCCTCACCACTGCATAAACATCCAAACCTCAACTACGTGTGTGTGTGTGTGTGCGCGCACGCATAAATGCCAGCGTTCATGCTTGTGTGTGTGATTGCGTGTGTGAACAGTAGGCCAAGTTATAGAAACATGTCCTTCAAGTAGCATGGCCTTAAGGCTTCTTAAATGTTTAATTGAACGGTCAATCACATATAAACAACACGATTATGAAATTTGTCACTATTTGTAGACACGCAGAAGTAACTGCAACTCTCTCTAGGACTGTGGCTTTTGCATAAAATGTTTGACGAATGCAAATTGATCATTTGGTCTTTTGAAAATATGCATGTGAAATCGTACCTGATTTTCTTGGCAAAATACACTGATAAGAGCATCGCTATGTGCTAAGTGCTAATGTTCCATTCTCAGTGAGACAGCATGCAGCCATGAGTAGAGGTGTCAAAATAAATGGTCAGAAATTTGAGCCTGAACACCAACAAAATATAGACACGAGTCCCAAAAAGCACACCTAGCGTGTCCTCAGCACCTCACCCTTTTCTCGCTTGCCTGCTTTTCCAACTTCCCCCCATTTCATCTCACACACCTCATCACTGTGCCCGACACCTCCACCCTCATATCCTCCACACACCTTTACCTCCCACTGGAGCTCAATCAAAACTCTCAAGCTAATAAATCCATTGTTTGCTCGACTGCACCACAATTATTAACCATTTAATTAGCTATCTGACTTTGCTCTCATTTGATGCACTCATCGACCGCAATAATAAGCATATGAGAATCTATGAGCGAGCTGTGTGTTTGGAAAAAAAAGATCTTCACTGACACTTTCAAAGGTGTAATCATTAAGATGAGTGTTTATTAAGAAGCTGAGAGTTTGCAATGGTGTCGAACTGTATTTGGTACACTTTCTAACGTGAAATGTTCAGTGTTAAAAATGTCCAAAACAAGAATTTTAATCAGAGCTCTCAAAAAATATATAAGAAGAAGAAGAAACAAACTGTAACCATTATTGAAAATTAATAATAATACAGTACAATACAATACATGCTGATTCATATAGAAAATTAATAATAATAAATCAGTTGTTATGAGGTTATATTAAATTGGGCTCTTTACTTTTTGACTGCCTCCTACAATAACACAAATATGCAATAATCATTATTACTACCTCTCTGAATGAAAACGTGACAATAATACAAGATTTAATTCAACATTAGTTGTTCAGGTGTATCTGCACTAATGCCACGGCGTGAGTCTCACAATGAAAACAATAATAATCAAGTCAACTCAATTCTGAATAAGGAACGCGTTCTTACATTGCACTCGATATCACGACTGTGAGCAGGACCGTACTTTAGGATGACTCGTTTGATTGCCACGCAAAATGCTGTTAAATAAAAAATGATGGACGTTTGGGATAAGAGCAGCTAAGGGCTCGAAAAGTTAAAAGATAAATATAGGCGGAGGAAAACACATCTAGTTGAGGACTAAGACGGACATATGCCAGGCTGGGAGACCTGGAGACTGATTGTGCAATTAGACAAACATACAGAAACAGATCTTTTCATTACAGAGAATGAGTGACGTGGCAGCTATGGAGACAATGGGGCCCTTCACTACGCTCCTGAGTGTTTATGTCCCCCGTCAGTCTACATCACCAGTGTCTCCCTGACTGCTCCCAGTTAACTTCATGCGCGCACACACACACGCACACTACTGAACCAAAGCTGAACCTGAACATAGTCCTGTAGTTCTGGTTCGTATTTTGTCACATAGCAGCATCCAATCAAGTGCGCAGAGTCTTATGACTCAATGTTTGTTTGTGTGTCAATGACACAAAGAGAAAGACAGAGTGAAAGTTTTTACGACAGAAAAGTGTCCAATGAGCATAGGTTGGAGAGTCGGACAAGAATGAATTAATAGGCTTCTGTTATAGATGTGCTGAACACGTGTCACGTCTCAAGCAAGACGAAAGCTGAGTTGATGGCCGTGAGACTAATAAAATGTTGACCTCAGAATAGAATTGAATTACAAATAAAATGTTTTTGCATTCGATTTCTTTGTATTACCACCTATTGTCAAATAGATACTGAAACAATCCCTGCTCAGTGTCAGAGTATTTGCAGTTGCACATTTCCTGTCATGCAACACCGACTTTCAATCATCAATTCCAAATCTTGAAACATATTTGATGATGTGTTTTTCACATAACTTTTTTTGTTTTGACAAACAGCAAAGACAACACTGCCAAAAAAATGGAGCTCATCGTTTCACACTTTGTTGGGGGGGTAAAATAAACGTGCTTCCGAATTTGTGAAATACTTTGGTAACCAGTAAAATTCTTTTCTTTATAAGCCAGATGATTGTTGGGGTTTTTCCTTCTTGAGTGAGAGAAATATAGTTCTTTCTCGCAGATACTTTTGCTCGAATATGTTGATAACTGCATAATAGCGCGATCGTGATTTTTATTGTTATCCTTACCACCACCTACTCTCTATTTGTCCAACGAGCCGCTGACTTGGAGAATTTTGATCTATTTCTCAGGACGAGATGAGCAGACAGAACACACTGACATTGTTTCCACACTACTCATGCAGTCTCCCTCTTATTTTTTTCAGACTCCCCTTTTTAGCCTCTTTTCCTTATCCCCCCACAACGCCCATGTCTGATCGCACTGCATAAAACACAGCAAAAGTTTTCGCGAGAGTTGGGTAATGAGACAGACCTCTGACCTTGTCTTGATGACTTCCATACCTGTGCATGTGCAAGAAGATGTGTGGTTGTGTATATGAACTTGTGTGTCTGCAGCTGGTGGCTGACAGCGACATGACTAATGAGGGCTCGGGACAGAAATAATAGGTGGGAATTATAACACAAAAAGGTTATGAGTGAAAAGAAAGAGCAAGAAAAAAAATGACAGAGTAATATGGAGAAGTAGAGGATGATTAGAGGCAGAAAGGGAAGTCGTTTCAAAAAGTTGGAATAATTACATGTGTTCTATTGAGGACATGAATTCCGGCCCATTGCATTGGGAACTACACCAATTGGACTTATACGGTATAATTCTAATGTTGAACTTCTTACTTTAATATGAACAAAATCGTATACTTTTTCTGTCTGACCTAACATTCAAAAAAAAAAAAAAAGCTTCCAATGAAAGAGCGGAAACCAGTCTTTTTAGGGTTCCATGACCTGGACATCATATGTGAGTGTCTGGCAATACCAGCTTAAAAGTGTCACACTCAAGGTCAAGGGTCATCATGTGTAGACAGAACAGAACTTCCTAATTATACATGATAAATGTAATCACACCCAGGAAGCGTCTCTCAACACCATTTACTGGCTTAACCTTGTCAGATGTGCTGGTCCGCCGAGGAAATTGCTCACAAAGATGTGCCTTTGCATTATTAGTTCTATATTATTTTTCAAAGAAATAAAGAAAAGGACCGACATATTTAGTAAATGCGGAAGCGATGATGGGCCCTTGACGTGGTTCCCCCCCAGGCTGTGTTGTGATAATGATCCTATCTGGCCTTGAGAGATCCCCTCGGTGAACCCTGCGCTCCTGCTGGATCAGATCAGTGCCCATAATGGCTGTGTGCACCCGGAAGGTCTCGACCCAATGACACACAACAGGGCGCCAGGACAGAAGTCAGACAGATGGACAAATAGACAGATAGACCTTCAGACAGACATTCTGTCTCAAAACTACCAATAGATATAACAATTAAGTCAGGTCTGGTTATTTTCATTTCAGTGGCCTTTGACCCTTGCCTCCTACACATGTAAGGAGACAAATTACCACTGCCATCGGTTTTGCCAACGCTTTCAATGTAGGAGAACCCAGTGTGACCAGGCTGCGACAGTGGACATAAATCATACCTGTATTTGATCTGTTGGGGCTCTGGGCTAGCTGCCGATGTGACAGCTAGCATGACCCATTGTCTCAGAACCCCCCATGGGACTGTAATGGGTCACTTCTTTGGCTGGGACATATTTCGCTTTCACTGTGGCAAAAATTTGAGGACTATTTTAGCTATTTTCTTGAAACAAAAACCATGAATATTCATCTACAAAGGAACGTCAGAATGAAAAGGTTTTGAATCCGAGGGGTCGAGGAGTGCATGAAAGGTTGGTCTCTGCAGTTGATTGAGCGGATCGTCAGGGAAGAACCTCTGAAGTTGCTTGGCCGTGACATGTTCGTGACTTGCTGCAATGTTGTCTAGGCCACAGCAGACCAACCGTTGTGACTTGAAGGTGCCTCTCTGTCTTCAGAAGATACCTCTTGGTGGTTTCAGTCACCACCAGACACCCAAAACCAGGGACAAAAAATGTCATGGTTTAATTTCATGAGGTGAAGACAATCTACTACTTTGTGTGTGAGTTGAGGTTAATTAAAGTGCCGAGTTTTTGACCTGCCGTGGTTGTAATTTCTAGGAGCATCATGACGACAGGCCATTGCACCGAGCTATTTTCGTTGGAAGACGTTGTTGGTTTGACATTTGTGCGGTTTCTGGATACAACGTTGCCAAAAAGACATTGCGACGTTGTTCCATTAGCTCTGCTCTGGGGGGGGGGGGTCTTCTTTAAACACGGCTAAACGTGATGTCCTGCCTGTGGGTCTTTGCAACTCGGACTCCTACAGTCTATCATCACAGTGAAGCTCCAGGTGTCTTTTGCACCCCCACCCTCCCTCCCAAATGACAGAACACCTATTTTGTTTGGTATCCATTTGCCCTTTCTCGCAGAACAGGGTGTATCATACGATGACTAAAAATGGGAAAGTCCAGCAGCAACCTTCTAAAAGTCAGATTCATTGTGTAAACAGCAATCTTGATTCCATACAAACATTAACACAATTACAAAGCATCTTTGTATGTTGTCCCAAGGAAGATTACCATGTCACATCAGGAAGTGCCCTTCAAAGTTTCCACTCTTCTAATTATACGGTTTTGATCCAGAGTTTGTTTTTCTGCTTTGCCGAGCCAGCTTTCAAACCCCAGAGGTAACAAGTCTCCAGGCAAAGCGAAATCAGAATTGCATTAATACCCGAGAAGCATTTCATCAGAGACGGCGGCGCCCGCAACGCGAGACACCTCTAATAGAGTTTCCGCTCGCTCTGTCACAAAACATTTTACCTCATTGTATATGCTCCTGCCTGCACAAAAACGATGCTGGATCCAATGATCAAATCAGGCCAAACAAATTCCATTTGTGAGGAGGAGGATCAAACGCTAGCGCGCGCAACAATTATATTAGCGTCACCCAGCATTGTGGTGGTTGCGTTTGGACGGAGCAGCACTGAAGAGAAGACCACGTGCAGAAATTTAAAGTGACTCCTCAGCTTCTGTTCTCTGCTCTGATCCACAGTGCACATTCACAAATAAAAAGTAATAGGTAAGTGTAGTACCCTTTGGATTGACTTAATTCAAACATGCACATCGGTTGCACCTGATTCAAATCTGGCAAACCAATGTAATTTGCCCTTTATTTTCCGCCCACAAAAACCACAAAACAAAAACAAATGATATGTGTGAGTTGGTTTAACACATTTTAATCATGTAAAGTTGAAAATCAACTCATTTTTTAGCAGGGTGGGGTCATACCAAAGCAACAACATACTGTACATTTAATTACAAGCAAGTCAAAGTTAATCTACACAGCATACCAAACACAAAAGGGAGTGTGTGTTTGGAATGACTGAATATTTACAGTTCAGTACCCACCAAATCCAGAAGATGGTGTTGTTTTTCTATCTCTGATTGTTTTTATATTCAATACAGAACAGTGATTCAATTGTGAAATGAAACTCATTAAATTTATTTCATTTTGACGAACGTACTTTGTGTGAATGGTTTTGACTCCCTGTTCCTGTTGTCCCTGGGCAGCGCCAACATTCATTCACATCAATTTGCCATTTTGGGTCGCGTAAGAGCAACAAGTGGAATTACAGATGTCCGATTGGTGAGGAGCAATCCAAAGTGTCTGCTAGCCTACTCTTGTTATATACATGCATAAATACCATACATCACTTCAAACATCCTCACCTTTTAAGAATTCATCCTTTCTGTTGCTGGATAAACCCACAACTACCAGCTCACGTTCCAATGAAATTTGTGCTTACTTGTCACCAGGGAATTCATACCTCAAAAAATAAAAAAAAATAAAAACAACCCAGATGACAACGAAACATTTGGCAGTGATAAAAGGAGATATTTCCCTTGTTTCTTGTTATTAAAACAAACAGAGCCCGGGATGACTGTGATGAAGTGGTGTGTGAATGTGATGAAGGCTGAGAAAAAGACCAACAACCAACAACCTGACTGCCTGACACAACCGCAAAGAAAAAAAGGCAAAGACAAAAACCTGACTTTGGGGACTGTTATTCTGCCAGAAAATGATCCATACAGACAAGATGGTGTCAAAGGGCATCCCTTGCACAATGTCTCATCATCACTCAATGGCCTTCAAGATGGGATAGCCTGCAAAAAGTATGCGTGCCGGTCTTTTGGGGAGGTATGTACGTATTTGTGTTCATCTGAATCTATGAGAGATAGTGCAGGATAAATGGCCGCTTTTGCTATTCTTGGCCTCTCAGGAGAAAAGAGAGACCTCGCTGTTGTTTTTACCAGAGCTCGGGCCAAAGACTGTCACCCACCATGTCAATTTGTTCTTTCATCAACATTTGCAAAAAGGCTCAGAGGAAAACCATCAGTGGGAAGGTGAAAATAACATGCACCCGAAATATGATTTATGTTTGAAAACGTATGGAATCATTGCTGTTCAAGAAGGATTATTTTCCTTCTTGGGGTTGGGTAAATACCATTGGACGACTCCTACAAGGGCAGCCATTCAGGTGGTACCGCAGAACGGTCGTAGGAGCTTTCTGCTGTCTTTAATGTTTTATTTGTTTTTTCGGGGGGTTTTGTACTTTATCACGACTACCGACTCTATGACATGAAATTCAAAAGAGTGTCAAAGCATTCAATTGTCCTCCTAATTGTCCATTAAGTGTCTTCTTTATTACAAATTTTCACCCTCAAACGAACATGTTTCTGAAGGGAATTTTCATTGGGTCTGTAATTATGGGTCAATTATATACAATCTGATCAATAACTAACGGCGCACTGAATCTCATGTTAAGTCATTATTTGAGTTATAGGCAGTTGTTATAATTCCAAATTTAATCATTGTACCAAAAAAAAACCCATTGTTTTTGAAGTGATATTTTTCACACTTTTAATTCCTAAATGTGTTTTACGTTTTGGAGACAGACGATTTTTCCTCCTATGGCTCAAGATGTATTTTTTTTCAATGAAAGCTAACACAAATGGATTTTAGTGGGTCAAGAGTTTCTTTTTTGGGTTCTCCTATGTCACTCATGCCACTGGAAGACGCCTCATTATGCTGTTGCAATACACCAGAGTGTTCTTATTGAAGTCGGTTTTAGTGGTTTTCAACTGTGAGCTCAGAATATTGTGTGCCGTATTATGTTTGAATGGGTAGAACATATCTGGGCATGGTGTGGAACACTGTGTTACACTGAGCAAAGCAGTAACGGTGCTGAATAAATATATCGGCACCTCAAAGCAACAGTGACAGAGGTCTCCTTATTTCATGAAGGAATCAAGTGCATCAAAACCACTCCACCTTTCTATCTTCAACCCCCCCCCTTCTTCATTTTTCATCCTGACCTCCAGTGATTCTCTAACAATCTATCTTTCACAACCCTCAGATTGTCCTTTATGCTTTGCCGTCTCCCCGATGCATCTTTTGTCACTGATTGTTGATGCGTCTGGCTGCTTCCAAGCCAGAGGTTGATCTGCCATGCTAACCGGCACCCTCCACCTGCACCACTCGACCCCTTTTTGATTGAACTGTCACATGTCAGCGATTAATGGTTGGTCATACCTGCAATACTCCACCTCGTGGTGCCCAGTCAAACAACACGCTTTCACAAACGGGGGGGTTCCGTAGAGCTAATTATCGGACTCCAATGCAACCATTTGTATCTAAGATGTGTAAATTCCCAAGATGTAAAAGTGTAAAAAGAAGTACTTTCGGGGTACCCTCCTAGCGACAGGCCTACATATGCTCCAATGTAAAATGATGTGCCCATATCCCTGCTCAGCTCAGATAAGAGTGCTTATGTTATATGCTGTATCTAATTATATTATATTGCATATGTGAACTGCAAAATTCCTTGAAAATATGGATACATATTGCCTATGTAGACCACATATTTATGGGTGCAGATAAATCTTTTCTTATATATGTATTACCTCTGAAGGTAGATTTACGGTACATTTTGGCCACAGTCCCTGATTGATAGGTTATGGTCAGGGATTGGCTGCAATGAGCAACAGGAAAAGAATATTGCAAGAAGAAAAAGTAGACATACAATGAAAAAATGAAATATTAATGAACACAGGAAGAAATGTAAAGAACTTGAAGGGCTCACCAAATTCCTTAATTTACTCAAATATAATAATAATTCGATAGTGATATCATTGCATTATTTAACATGTACAGTGACTCTATTGAGGATGCACAGTGCAATAAAAGAATGGATGGATGGAACTGTGTGTCTAATTTCTTTAGATCTGGTGCGCGTGATTTATTTTGTATCCGCACAAGCGCACCTATGCACCTCTTATATGCACCCTTGCCTGTGGTCATCCATAATGTATTTTTTCAGGTACAATCCACTATGTAATGTGCATTATGGGCACCTACAGGATTGAAGGGCAATATTAGTGGGGCCACCCAAAAAAAAAAAAAATTTTTCAATCAAAGAGCAACAAGATATGTTTAATATCGGATGGCCTTGGTGGAGATCTGAGCTGTCTGGGCTGTAATTCAAGTTACTGTAAGATTTATTCAGTGCTTGTTTCCCCTTGTTCAACACTGACAGCTGAATTAGTTCTTACCGTAACCCATAATCCTTCATTTACTCTCTATTTGCAAGACAGCCAGAGGGCCTAAAATACTAACATGTCCTAAAATGAGATGAGAGTGCGATTCGGTCTGGTCTCACTGTGTCTGTCTGTTGGAATAGCGCAGTAGACCGACATGACCATCGTGTGTTGTACTTGGCCGGCGGTCGGCTAACTGTCAGCGCAGTATCTCCTTACACTGACGAATGTGAAGTTTCCAGACCTTTCCCAAAGCTTTCATTCCCTTGTTCCAACGCCTCATCTTGAGCAACGGTCAAGAAAATAAGAGTCCCTCCACTTGCTCGCATTAGCCTCCCTCATGGGGAGTGCCAATGTAGAGACCAGTGTTGAGACTAAATTTAAAATGTTCCCTCCTAAGGGTGTGTGAAAAAAGCTGGCACGAGGTGGGGGAGGGTTTGGGGAGGGGGGTCAGTGAAAGAGTTACAGACAAAACAGTACGCAGGAGTGATAGATGAAAAAAATACATGAAATGTGGCGGGAGAGAAAGAGCAGCAAAGCGAAAAAAGGAGATAGAGAGGAGATGGAGGGAGAATAATCCTTTGAACATTGTGAATATCAGACCAGTAGGGGTTTGGCGGCATGTGTGAAATGGAGATAAAATCGATTAGCTTGTCCACTGACCCAGTGAGCAGTGAGCCCCCCCATTGCCCTGGTCCTGCCACAGCCCTGACAAAGACGTCCCGGGCCTCAACCCCAAGGGGTCCCTTTTGGATTCCGAGGTGAACAAAGTGGTGCCCTCCTGTCAAACTAAAGCCCTCATGCTCCACCAAAACAACAAACTCTGCTGCAATGCTTCACTGCTCCCTGATTCCACAGGAGACAGCAAAGATGTAGTTGACTGCTGAAAGAGGATACTGCAAGTCAGAACGAGGACTCAGCATATATATTATTCGTGTTTCTAATATTTCACCCCCATGTAGTTGAATAAGGTCAACGGAATAGGGATGCAGTGCAGTGAAGTACAGCCACCATCACAATGACAATTTACTCATCCCAATTACTGGACAACTGAGCAGTATTATCTTTTTAAAGACTGAATTTTGATTTGAATTTTGTGTAGGGGTTCCTAATGAAGTGGTCATTTGAATTACCGGCCAGCAGATCAAACATGTACAGTACACCAGCCATAGCATGTTGTGTTACACTAGATGGAGCTACGCTAAAATGACAACAGAACGATCAGATGTCAGTAAAACTTATTTTATAAAGCAGCGACACAGTTCACTTTACCAACAAGTTATAACATTTCCTTGTTAACGTTGAACTCTTTTGCCGCTGCTCTATTTCTGTGTTCAACTACATAACCCGATCGCCTTAAGTTTGAACTCTGTGTTGTAAGCATGTCTCGAGCAAGGAACCATTTTTGCGGGGGCGGGCATGTTACCGTAATAACCATACACACGGTTAGGCGCATCAGATTATAAGGCGCGCTGTGAGAAAATGGAAGGCTTTTGTACTCCAGTGCGACATGTTTTTTCCTTCTTAATTGTGCTTTTTTTGGCAAGTGCAATGTATAATACGGAGCGAGGTATAATCCGAAAAATACGGTATACGCAACTGGATATTATATTTAAGATTAATGTGGAACATATTGGAACATATTAAGTTTGAACTCTGTGTTGTAAGCATGTCTCGAGCAAGGAGCCATTTTTGCGGGAGTGGGCATGTTACCGTAATAACCAGACACAAGGCGCATCAGATTTTAAGGCGTGCTGTGAGAAAATGGAAGGCTTTTGTACTCCAGTGCAACATGTTTTTTCCTTCTTAATTATGCATTTTTTGGCAAGTGCAATGTATAATCCGGAGCGAGGTATAATCCGAAAAATACGGTATACACAGCTGGATATTATATTTAAGATTAATGTGGAACACATTGGAGAAAACAGACTCAACAGTGTCAACATGTGTCAGTCATTAACAGGTACTGTATTTGGAAAGTGTTGGCCTGACAAACTTCCACCTGTTGACAGGACCTGAACCCTCTCGCTATCGTTTTATCGCCTTGTTTTCGTCACCGTTTCCTCGGTAAGCTCGCTGGGTGAGGAGCACCTCTTTGATTTCTGGCGCATGTAGTGCATCTGACCCCTCGGGTCACAGAGTGGAAAGAAGTGGATGTGTCACAGCTACGCTTCTCTCCTTGTTAGAATAATATTTCTACGGTGCTTTTAGGATGCTAAGACTAATCAAAACAGGACATCCTGAGGAGGGCCCTGCTCACCAGCCGCTTTATGTTTTTGTGTTTGTGGAGGAGCGACAATCCCAGGAAGCTGTGAGAAGGGTTCATCAAAGCTCTGAGTAGGGGGCCCTGGCTGAAGGATCGCTGGAATGCGGTGTGGAAAGGAATCTCTACTGTCCTATTGTTCCCTTATTTCCTCGGTCTCATCACATGCCGGCACGTCCAGTTCACTTACAGGTAAGAAGCGCTAATCAACCTTGCATTCCTTTCTCCAGCCACATTCTTTCCTCTGCTGTGACCTTGGTTGACCAATAACACTTTCGGCATGAGCACAGACCAACGCAGTCCTGATTTCGTTTCGCGTCGACTGTACTCACCAGGTACCGCTGTTTAGTATTATTCTAAAAATGTGTTTGCGCTAATAAAGGCCTCCCCATGGTGGACTTCTTTGCCAATCTGCAAATGAGTGAATAAACAACCCCAGGAAGACAATACAGTATTTCCCACTGGCACTTTTGACTATTAGCGTTGAAGTGACTGCCAGACAGCCGCAACCACGTTCCATCAGGTGCGTGCATATGTTGCAGCCCAGTCCAGATGTCAACAGGAAGGCCCAAGCTTTGATCATATCTCCTCCTCTCATCGCTCCTGTCTTGTAAGGGTGAGGGGGGTCACTTCTTAATGAGTTTTGTGAGTAGATCGGGCTTGTCGCGACTGAAAGGTATACAGTATTCAGACAAACACAAGGATGTGTTCACTGCTGTCAGCTACTAATGTGACAGCACATCCTGATGGCCAGTTAGGTCCCTCCTAACCAGAGCCAACTATCTCCCACTCCCATTCTTCAGTCACTCACTTAGGTACTTATTTTAGGCTTGAGGCCAGGAAGATCTACGCGGGGAGATCCCCAAGCAGCGCTGGAACATGCTGTTATCACCACATTGGTAAAGCAATTGTTGGATAATTCCTGTTTATGAGAATGTTCCCTTTCCAGTGAATAATGAGGAAAGGGCCCATTCTTTCTGTCAATTCTCAATGAAAGGAATGAAATGTTTGGCAAGGTCCACAGGCAAATGGGTGCTACTTAATTAAACAAACAAAACAGTCCTAATATACTGTATATTTAACTTCACTGGAAAAAAAATTATGTGTTGAATTTACTCAATTTTATTCTGTCAAGTGGCCGCACAAAATAAAATCATTTTGATCCAGATACAAAGTAGATCTATCTATCTATCTATCTATCTATCTATCTATCTATCTATCTATCTATCTATCTATCTATCTATCTATCTATCTATCTATCTATCTATCTATCTATCTATCTATCTATCTATCTATCTATCTATCTATCTATCAAGGGGGAGAGAGATACCGGTAAATAGATATAAATAGACAGATACATTTTTTCAAGTAGACATATAGTCTACTTAAAAGGTGTATCAAATTAAGTAAATTCAGTCCATTTTTTTCAGTACAAGTGTTACAAGTGGGAAAGAGACAAGGAATAAAACAGACAAATTGTATATCGTGAGGCTAAAATTAGACATCAAATCAAGAGTCCCACCGGGACTGCACATAGACATTTCATAATTACATTTTTTTTAATTGCAGGAGTGTTCAATAAGCTGATTCACCAGAAAGATTGCATGTGTTCTTTCTTGCAATATTATTTACATAGCGGTAAATACTCTCTAATACTCTGTCGAGTGTTGCCTTGATTTAGAAGTGCACCAACTTGAGTTTTTCCGAGTTATGAGCCGTCACTTAGTCAATTTTCTGCTCCGTATGCATGCGAGACAAAATTTGAATTATGTCCAAGCTTCAGATACGATGCCGCTCAAGTGAAGTGTGTGTGTGTGGGGGGGAAGCAACGGTCGTTGATGCACATTCAGCCACTAATTCAGCGGGACAAAATACACAATGAAAACACTCGCAAAGTGCAGGTAACAGATGCAAACACAGAACTAAGCACATGGCAAGTCAGTCAAAACTGCTGGTGTCATCCGCCAAGCCCTGTAAAGGGGCTCACATCAGCACACTACTGTGTGTGTGTGTGTGTGTGTGTGTGTGTGTGTGTGTGTGTGTGTGTGTGTGTGTGTGTGTGTGTGTGTGTGTGTGTGTGTGTGCGCTTGTGTGCGTGCACTGTGAGGCGGACTCTTGTATTATGTTTTTGCATTCATATTTTACAGTAATTTTTCTTTGTTAAAAACTTTTTGGGGGTTATGTCTTTTTTGGGGGGGCGGGATTAAATGAATGAATGGGAGTTCAGTTCATTGCCGTGATGAGTACTGAATATTTATGAGCTTGGCCATACACAGAACCCTTGTGAGTCAAAGTTCCGCCTTATAAGCACACAGGCCACAGAGGCTGGGCAGGATGAATCAATTTATGAATCATTTATCGATAAGAAGTCGCTAAGTGAATGGTTTAGTCAATTGGAGCAAATTGGAGAACGTGACTTGGATACAATCAGCGGAGGTGCTGTTGAATCATTCTCAATTAAAGAGTCGAAAGAAAGACAACGAGATATTAGTAACTTGAACCCCAAGCATGCAGTACTCCATGACACGCAAGCAATTTCTCATCACAAATTTCAATGAGACAATGACATTTTTATGACACAATGGCATCAACATAAATATTGCTGTATATTGCAGTCATGAAACCCAGGAAAAACAATATCTTGACGTTTTCTGCTTCCTTCTCATGTCACGTCGGCGCGACGCTATCTTCTCCAATCGATTTATGTGTAAAATGTTTCAACAAGCCAAGGAGCGCTAACTTCACACCGCCTCATCAATGAAGTCGCCAGACTGCAACATCAGCAGTCTCTTGATAACTCTTCAAACTGATGTCAGGGGAACATTTCAAATCAGCAAAAATGCCATTTGTCTCGTCGCAATTTGTGATGAGAAATTGGTTGCGTGTCAAGTGTTTGATGACTACACTGTCAACTTATCTTTACTGTTGATAATAACTTCAGCCTTGGCACCATATTGGGCTAGACTGGGAGTGCAGAAAGACTGCAAGCTTTTTGTATGGGCTCACTCGCTTTAACTCTACGGCCTTCAGGAGGGACGCAAAAGCATCATCGACTTTTCTTTATGTCCAAAGGGGTAACGCTCACTCATTGTTCAATTGCTGGTACAATATCCCAATGATAAAGACACAGCGGTTCCCGGGCTTGGCGTGTCGCAGCATAACGCCCCTCCCACCATCCATCCATTGGTGTTCCCACACTACCTCATCTGGGTTGTTGAAACAAACAACAACAAAAAATATCCCACTTGAACAAATAATGTAGGATCATTCCGATATCTGCAGTAAACGTGACATAACAACGGGCCTTTGCCTTGTAGTCTGAGAGAAAGACGTTCGGAGGCGCCCTCAGAATTGCCTCGGACAAGGAGTGCCATTCAAACGGGACACCATTGTAAACAAACCCCTGACCTCTTTACTTCCCTGTTGATACACTGAAATGACTCATTAACATCAGATAGTCACTTTCTGAAAGAGGGAGTGAGAATGAAACCCTGAGACCAAGGGACATGTTGAACAGACAGGGGTGATGATCAATGACACACACACACACACACACACACACACACACACACACACACACACACACACACACACAGGCAAAATGCAACAAATTAACAATACAAAGTGCCTTTATACCGATACGTTACACGAGTGTCAGGGAGGTATTGTTTTACAATGTTCTCAACATTTGTTGTAGTCGCATACATCGCTGCTGGAGTTAACAAGAACACCAGCAACAGTCCCCAAGGTAAATTCAGACATTTGTGCAAACAAACAGAAAAACCGAATGAAACCCTTGCAAGGAGCAGATGCTCATACTGAAATAAGGAGTTGTAAATAACCAACGGGGCAGACTCCAGATCGTGCCACTTGGCCACATAAACACAGAAATGGCAACGAGTGTGACGTTCAGCCTCAACTACAGTTTATTCCTCAGCATTAGTGTATTGTATTGTATTGTATTGTATTGTATTGTATTAGCTTTTATTGTTTTAATATTTTGGATCACTGTTCTATTTTCTTTCAAAAAAACAAACATGTTGATGAATGGCTTTTCAATTCATTCCAGTGGGGGCAATTGATTTGATATAAAGAGGGAATTGAGCTGTGAGCTTGGTCACCAATAACAAATAATTCTCAGTCAAGGTATAACTTCCTTTGAAGACGCTGACGTGAGGTAGCATCAGCGTTTGTTGTCGCTGAACTTTCGAGGAAAGGCCGCCGATGTGATAAGTAGCAAGGAATGAAGATAAATAACTTCGTCATTCACTCACCGATGACTTGCTTAATATCACATTGAAAGTAACAATCATTTTGGAGCATACGGTGATTCCTGACCCGCTTTTAGTGGGGCCGTTGGAGAACAATAAGCATTTGAAGCCTTGGCACCGGGCAGAGCTCACGCGTGCGCGCGCAGAAACACGCGTGCGCACACGCGCTACACGCACACAAACGGCGTGTTAAATGGGCTCTCTATTTCACTTCCGTGGCGCAGGGCCGCCCCCCACACCCCCACCACCCCCGTTCACCCTTTTAAACGGGCTCATCTATGAAGCGTTTTAATGAGGGAGATGCACGGCCCATTGCACAACGCGAGCGGGACGACGCGCGCACTCGGGAGCCGAGCAGAGGAAAGGCGTTGACAGACGGACTTTGCTCTCAGTCGCAAAAAAAAAAAAAAAATAGCCAGCGTTTAATGTGCGCATCTGATAAAAATGCCCACATTCCCGAAAATGTGCGCATGTTGCAAACGGATGTCATGCAAATAAATGTCATTGGAGCTGCAACTTGTTGCCATCCACTGCGGTCAAAGTCATCAAGTCGAGCACTCCTTAATTAATATGCAGTGGTATTTGCCGGGTTTTGTTGGCACTCAAATATGGGAAGTGGACCTTTAACAGGATCTCCACCAAGCTACTTTCTCCATCTCCCCCCTAGCCCACAAGTCACTGCGGGGTGCGGCCTGCAGATTTTGGCTATATTTAATTGGAAACCAAAGGCGCGTTTTTGTGGCGCACCACATTCCATCTGGACGTGCGCACTCATCAGTCAGCCTCCATCAATCTCTTTTTACGTTTACCACCTCCTCCGTTAAACACACATCCATACATGGCCGTTTTAACACACACTGAACGCATTTACCAGCAGCGCCCTTATGAGGGGTCTGGGAATTTAAATATTCACTGTTGACATTGCGCAGACCTGGCTACAGGGGCCACTGCGGGCCCGTTCCTCTTGGGGATGCACTTCATTCTCCCATTGTGATTCCAGAGAATGTAAATCTCATAAATTAGTCGCTTTTAAATCCAAGGAGCCAACAGAGTTCGTGGGTGAAGCTATTGAGCGATTGATTTCTGACGCCACTCTCTGCGAGTAGCGTTCATTAGTTTGAATAATGCTTTGAAAACGTCTGATTATTAAGGATGTGAAGCGATACTGCAAAAGGACATTTTTTGTCATATGATGAAAATTGTCTGGGGGTGTGTTTCTATTATTGTGTACAATAAAAATAATTTCAATGTATGCTGTCTTTTTGTGGAAATCATTTAGCCTCTCATTCCTTGATCTTCAAAGTCCACATTCGTTTTAGACACACGCTTTATTTTGAAAATAAATATGTTATGTAATAAATGTTTTTTCTTTGGGTTTTTTTCAGCAGAAACAAATAAGTACCAACAAAAAAAATACTTTTATTATTTAAACCCACCTACTTGCTCCAAATGACACAATTTCTAATGTACTGTAAATGTCAATGTAATGTAAAAAAAATATGTCAAATAAAATATAAACGGGTTTTGAGTGGGGAAAAAAAGGAATTTCACATCCGTGAGAAAATGATCATTGATTTATTCAATCATATCAATGCTTAAATATCACTATCAATCGTCACACTGCATACATTTTTGTCGCTATTGTTAGAAATTAATGTCAGATGCGTTTCAAACCATCGCCCGTTTCCATTTAATCCAAATCAACAATTGGGAATCGAATTATCGTCATCCGCCTGAATTCAAACCGTGTCCGGTCGGACGACGTCAAACGCGATCGATCCCACATCCGTGCAAGACAAACAACAAAGTTTGCCGTTTTCGTTCGGTTTCTACAATTTAACATGAAACATAACTCACGGAAAAGACCTCGAAACTTTCACATGCACGATCACAAACAAGACCCATAGTTGTTACCGTGTCTACGGTCCTAAATACAACCCCTCCAAACGCCCCCCCCTAGCTCCCCCACCCCCCGAAAAAAAAAAAATCTTCATTTCTTGCTTATTTCTGCAGGTTAGTCTCCAAGGCAGTTCCCAAGACTCGCGAAGTGACCCGCAGCCCGAAGCAGCACCGTGCACACCAGTGTGCGTGCAATGAATCCGACCACGCACGGGGGGGATTTTTCACCTCCGATGGGTTACACGAGAGCGCCCACTACATGCAGCGTGCACGTCCGCGACTTGGAAACTTCCACCATCGGCTTCTCGCTCAACTTTTTTTTTCAACTCCAGACTTTGCGCGTGACAGCGTTCAAACTCCTGGATGTTGTTGTTTTTTTCCCCCTATCCCTCAACCTCTCAATTTTTGTATGATTTAATAGATGCCCGACCTATATATATCGCGGAAAGAAATTTAATCTCAAAAGAAGCTATTGGTAACAGCTGTGATGAGATCAGATGACATGTTTTAAAAGTAGGAAAAAAAAGGGATGTTGCACCTACTTGTGGCCAGTTTCCGTGCCCTGCCTTTGGACCTCATGGTGCCAGTCTTTCGGCGTGAGTTTGTTTGGATTTTTTTTCTCGGATCCCCTTTTCTCCCTTTTTGCCGTTTTCCCCTCTCTTCTACGCTCTTTTTTTTCGCTCAATCCCAGACGCGCTATCTCTCCAGCATTGTCAATCCGGACACCTTCGCACATGCGCACTAGGCTCCAAGGTCTGCGGGCTGCACGTGCCAGACAAAGTTGTGGGAGATTGATCGTTTTGGGGATGAACCTGACGTGGTCAAGATGCACGTTGTGGATGGTTTGTCACTTTTTTTCCCACGCTGAGCGGAAGCTTTACAATCTGTAAAAAAAATAAACTGTCACGTTGTTACTCCCGTTTTGAGGTTTATTTAATGCACCGGACAGTTCAGTTTTCCCCTCAAAATGAGGCACTTTCAGAAAGCAGTGGGCAACTCTATACTGTTATTCGGCGTAGTAAAATGTGTCAATATGAGCTTTTTGTGCATTATAAATAAAGCTACATTATTTTTAACAGTACATCCACGGACATTCATTATAAAACCACTCTCCTCGGGGGTTTGGGGTGGGGGTGACCCTTTCAAGCGTCACATTAATCACACTTCATTGAAATTGCAATGTATCGTGTAGTTAATAAAGAGTGCACACATTTAATTGTGGAATAATACAGAGCGGGAGAATTGGCCTCCCGTAGAGCACCTTTTTTGTGCTGGAAATTATATTGCTGAAGTAGCCATTAATCCCAATTTGAGACGTTCTTGTTGCCCTGGTGTAATACTTTATCTGTCGGTAATTTATGAAGGATTGTCTCACTTGAATTCACTCGGGAGAACAACTCAAATCAAAACGGAACGCACATAATAATGTCAGTATTATAGTTCCATCCATCCATCCATCATCTACCGCTTATCCGGGGCCGGGTCGCGGGGGCAACAGCTTTAGCAGGGAAGCCCAGACTTCCCTCTCCCTAGCTACTTCTTCCAGCTCTCCCCGGGGGATCCCGAGTCGTTCCCAGGCAAGCTGGGTGACATAGTCTCTCCAGCGTGTCCTGGGTCTTCCTCGGGGTCTCCTCCCGGTGGGACATGACCGGAACACCTCACCGGGGAGGCGCTCAGGAGGCATCCGAATCAGATGCCCAAGCCACCTCATCTGGCTCCTCTCGATGTGGAGGAGAAGCGGCTCGACTCTGAGCCCCTCCCGGATGACTGAGCTTCTCACCTTATCTCTAAGGGAGAGCCCGGACACCCTGCGGAGAAAACTCATTTCAGCCGCTTGTATCCGGGATCTCGTTCTTTCGGTCACGACCCATAGCTCGTGACCATAGGTGAGGGTTGGGACGTAGATCGACCGGTAAATTGAGAGCTTCGCCCTTTGGCTCAGCTCCTTCTTCACCACGACAGACCGATACAACGTCCGCATCACAGCAGACGCTGCACCGATCCGCCTGTCGATCTCCCGCTCCCTCCTACCCCCACTCGTGAACAAGACCCCAAGATACTTGAACTCCTCCACTTGGGGTAAGATCTCCTCCCCGACCCGGAGGGGGCACTCCACCCTTTTCCGACTGAGGACCATGGTTTCAGATTTGGAGGTGCTGATTTTCATCCCAACCGCTTCACACTCGGCTGCGAAACGCTCCAGTGAGAGTTGGAGAGCCCCGTTTGAAGGAGCTAACAGCACCACATCATCTGCAAAAAGCAGGGATGTAATACTGAGGCCCCCAAAACGGACCCCCTCAACGCTTCGGCTGCGCCTAGAAATTCTGTCCATAAAGGTTAGGAACAGAATCGGCGACAAAGGGCAGCCTTGGCGGAGTCCTACCCTCACTGGAAACGATTCCGACTTACTGCCGGCAATGCGAACCAAACTCTGACATCGGTGGTATAGTGACCGAACAGCCCGTATCAGGGGGTTCGGTACCCCATACCCACGAAGCACCCCCCACAGAACTCCCCGAGGGACACGGTCAAACGCCTTCTCCAAGTCCACGAAACACATGTAGACTGGTTGGGCGAATTCCCACATACCCTCAAGGACCCTGCTAAGGGTGTAGAGCTGGTCCACTGTTCCACGGCCGGGACGAAAACCACACTGCTCCTCCTCAATCTGAGGCTCGACTTCCTGACGGACCCTCCTCTCCAGCACCCCTGAATAGACCTTACCAGGGAGGCTGAGGAGTGTGATCCCTCTGTAGTTGGAACACACCCTCCGGTCCCCCTTTTTAAAAAGAGGGACTACCACCCCGGTCTGCCAATCCAGAGGCACTCTCCCTGTTGACCACGCGATGTTGCAGAGGCGTGTCAACCAGGACAGCCCCACAACATCCAGAGCCTTGAGGAACTCCGGGCGGATCTCATCCACCCCTGGGGCCTTGCCACCGAGGAGCTTTTTAACCACATCGGTGACTTCAACCACAGAGATAGGAGAGCCCACCTCAGAGTCCCCAGGCTCTGCTTCCTCCAACGAAGGCGTGTTGGTGGAGTTGAGGAGGTCTTCGAAGTACTCTGCCCACCGGTTCACAACGTCCCGAGTCGAAGTCAGCAGCGCCCCATCCCCACTGTACACAGTGTTAGTGGTGCACTGCTTCCCCCTCCTGAGACGTCGGATGGTGGACCAGAATTTCCTCGAAGCCGTCCGGAAGTCGGCTTCCATGGCCTCACCGAACTCTTCCCACGCTCGGGTTTTTGCCTCGGCGACCACCGAAGCCGCGGTCCGCTTGGCCAGTCGATACCCGTCAGCTGCCTCTGGGGTCCCACAGGCCATAAAGGCTCGATAGGACTCCTTCTTCAGCTTGACGGCATCCCTTACTGCTGGTGTCCACCAGCGAGTACGGGGATTGCCGCCACGACAGGCACCAACCACCTTACGGCCACAACTCAGATTGGCCGCCTCAACAATAGAGGCACGGAACATGGTCCACTCGGACTCAATGTCCCCCGTCTCCCCCGGAACATGGGAAAAGCTCTGTCGGAGGTGGGAGTTGAAACTCCTTCTGACAGGGGATTCCGCCAGACGCTCCCAACAAACCCTCACAATACGTTTGGGTCTACCAGGACGGACCGGCATCTTCCCCCACCATCGGAGCCTACTCACCACCAGGTGGTGATCAGTTGACAGCTCCGCCCCTCTCTTCACCCGAGTGTCCAGAACATGCGGCCGCAAATCCGATGATACAACTACAAAGTCGATCATCGAACTGCGGCCTAGGGTGTCCTGGTGCCAAGTGCACATATGGACACCCTTATGTTTGAACAAGGTGTTCGTTATGGACAATCCGTGACGAGCACAGAAGTCCAATAACAAAACACCACTCGGGTTTTGATCAGGGGGGCCGTTCCTCCCAATCACGCCCCTCCAGGTATCACTGTCATTGCCCACGTGAGCATTGAAGTCCCCCAGCAGAACAATGGAGTCCCCAGCAGGAGTACTCTCCAGCACACCCTCCAAGGACTCCAAAAAGGGTGGGTATGCTGAGCTGCTGTTTGGTGCATATGCACAAACAACAGTCAGGACCCGTCCACCCACCCGAAGGCGGAGGGAGGCAACCCTCTCGTCTACTGGTGTGAACCCCAATGTACAGGCACTGAGCCGGGGGGCAATGAGTATGCCCACACCTGCTCTGCGCCTCTCATCGTGAGCAACTCCAGAGTGGAAGAGAGTCCAACCCCTCTCGAGAGAACTGGTACCAGAACCCAGGCTGTGTGTGGAGGCAAGTCCGACTATATCCAGTCGGAAATTCTCTGCCTCACACACCAGCTCGGGCTCCTTCCCTGCCAGAGAGGTGACATTCCATGTCCCAAGAGCTAGCTTCTGCAGCCGAGGATCGGACCGCCAGGGTCCCCGCCTTTGGCTGCCGCCCAGCTCACATTGCACCCGACCCCTTTGGCCCCTCTCATGGGTGGTGAGCCCATGGGAAGGGGGACCCACGTTGCCTCTTCGGGCTGTGCCCGGCCGGGCCCCATGGGTGTAAGCCCGGCCACCAGGCGCCTGCCAACGAGCCCCACCTCCAGGCCTGGCTCCAGAGGGGGACCCCGGTGACCCGCGTCCGGGCAAGGGAAACTGAGATCCATTAATTTTACTCATCATAAGGGGTCTTTTGAGCCGTGCTTTGTCTGGCCCCTCACCTAGAACCTGTTTGCCATGGGTGACCCTGCCAGGGGCATAAAGCCCCAGACAACTTAGCTTCTAGGATCATTGGGACACACAAACCCCTCCACCACGGTAAGGTGACGACTCACGGAGGGGAGTATTATAGTTATTATTTTAAAAACTACTAAATTAGCCCATGCATGCTGTTGTCTATAAAAACCCGCGAAGGAAAGTGAAGACTAATTAGAAATGAACGACCTTCAAAAAGATCAAAATTGTTTATCCGTATCAATTTGCAGCCGACAAAATGTCAAGCAAAAACAAACAGGAAATGCTCTTAAAGCCAAAACATCCTCAAGGCCTTTACAAGCTCACTTGATCGTAAATAAATCAAGCCCCCCCCCGCATTTTAACCTCACTCAATCCCAACAAAAACGAATTTCGTTTCTTGCCACTGTAATAAGGTCCACTGTTAGCTACCACCATGCCCCGAGAGTGCGCGCCCCTCACGTGTACGCGCGCAAAATCTGAGCTCAAGTGCAAACTGTTTCCACTCCAAAGATCCTACAATGCGTTGAAAAAAATGTTAGGACTTTGGGCCACATAATAATAATCTTCCGTACCGCTTGATTCTCACTAGGGTCGCGGGGGGTGCTGGAGCCTATCCCAGTTGTCTCCGGGCAGTAGGCGGGGGACTCCCTGAATCGGTTGCCAGCCAATCGCAGGGCACACAGAGACGAACAACCATCCACGCTCACACTCACACCTAGGGACAATTCAGAGTGTTCAATCAGCCTGCCATGCATATTTTTGGAATGTGGGAGGAAACCGGAGCACCCGGAGAAAACCCACGCAGGCCCGGGGAGAACATGCAAACTCCACACAGGGAGGCCGTAGCTGGAATCGAACCCGGTACCTCTGCACTGTGAAGCCGACGCACTAACCACTGGACTACCGGGCCGCCATCACATAATAATAATAATAATAATAATAATAATAATAATAATAATAATAATAATAATAATAATTCACTATCTATTTATTTCTAATAATGCTTGTTATTGACATACTACTTCAGTGACCTTAAAAAATATCTGTCTTTATATTAGCAGTAGCATTCGTTTATTATTATTTATTTACGAAATCACAACAGATATTCTTTTCTCGTTGAATACACAAATTGATGTCCTCGTGGCTGTCATCCTCGTTTTGAGATTGCTTCTTATGCTAATGTATTTAAAAAAAACGTGCATTCGGCCTCTTACCGTTTGAAAATCACCTTTTTTTTTAACAGTAATTTCTCCCAAAGATGCATCTTTCGAAGGAGCTGTTCATTTGTGCGACACTACAATGCTACACGCGTGTTGACTGATCAATGTGGCTAATTATTATTTCTCTCTCTTTATTCATCCATCCACCCATCTATTAAAAAAAGACAATTCAGGAAGGCCCATCTTTTGACTGGTAATTTAAAAATCAAGTGAGACAATGCAGTATCAATTCATTTGTGATTGACATTTTAGGCCATGATGCAGCGGCCATTATGTAATTACCATCTGTAAAACAACAGAGGGGGCTCTTGCCTTTGCAACGCAGCATCAAAGTTTTTAAATGTGCCATAATATTTGATCATTGTAGAACTGGAACCTGTATGGAAGACAGTCATCGACATACTTTAGCCTATACTGCCCTCTAGTGTATGTTTTGTGTAATGTTTGAGTTTGACAACCTGGAGATGAAAACTGGGCCGTAATATGCAAGTTACTGTGTATTGCAACAATTCCATACCTATTAAAGTTACCGGATTTCACTATTGCCTCCCCAGGATCTCCGTTTTTCAATTATAGTGAAGTCACGATTCGCATTTTGAATTCAGGTAAGAACATTAAAACCGAAGGTGAACAAGTGAAAGAATGAAACATTTCTCTTTCCAAAAGATCTGCACTGCAATTGAGTTCCACTAGTGCAGATTTACAAACGTCAAATTTATGAAGTGCCACCGGTGGCCTTTTAACAGAGTCATAATGAGAACATTTTGACAGTGCACACACACACACGCGCGCATTAAAAACTCATCCCCATCAATCCACAACATAGTACTGTTGCATCAGCTCTGAGACATCAAGACATGAAATCAGTAAGACTACGATCAGTTTTATTGACCTTCGTTTCCAGTAACAGAGCAAAAATTCCTAGTTAAATTCCCGGTTTCGGGCCAGTGAATAGTACTTACAAATTGATGAGATACGTCTTGCTAAATAAGCTCAGTGTCGTGTCATCAGTATTTGATAAATACATAACAGAGTGCTAAATACAACTTCTCAATGAAGCTATTGCTTGCGTTTTGTTCATTGCATTACAACACAAAACCTTTTTCAGCTTTTCAGAGTGAACCAATGGTAGCTATGGTTACAAATGATGGCAAGAAAATGTTTTTACATTTGTGGGATTAGCTGTGACAGGGACACTGGGATGGTTCTTGAAGTCAGTGGCGAGGATGCACTGTCTTGTTCAATACATTCTTTTTCAGTTTTCTCAACTTCAGAGGGCAACATTGCGAACTCTCAGTCCCTGATCCTTTTATTGTACCGCTTTTTGCCCTACAAACAAGCACACATGATGAGTATAGAATGCATCATAATCAGAAGTGGGTCCCATGTTGCATTCATCGCAAGAGTCACACTCACATAGTTATGGCGACAAGACCAATCTGGATGCTGCTGGGCGTGAAGTCTCCTCTCTTCCTCAGCTAGCTCGTAATACTTGGCTTTTTCTTTTTCAGGTAGCAAATGCCACTACATTGAAATGACACATTTAGAATGACGCACAGAAAGAACATCAGTGATGGATACTTTCTACACATGCTGAAATCTGTCAATTACCTATTCGGACACGAGGAAAAATAAAGTGTGAGCTGTTCATTCATTCATTCATTCATTCATTCATTCATTCATTCATTCATTCATTCATTCATTTTCCAATCCGCTTGAACCTCACAAGGGTCGCAGGGGGTGCTGGAGCCTATCCCAGCCATCACCAGCAGTGGGCGGGGTCACCCTGAATCAGTTACCAGCCAATCGCAGGGCACACAGAGAGAAACAACCATCCGTGCTCACACTCACAGCTATGAACAATTTAGGGCGGCGGCCATGTATGTTTTTGGAATGTGGGAGGAAACCGCAGCACCCAGAGAAAACCCATGCAGGCCCAGAGAGAACATGCAAAGTCCACACTGGTAGGCCGGAGCTGGGATTGAACCCGGTACCTCTGCACTGTGAGGTCGACGCGCTAACCAATGGAGCACCGGGCCGCCCCTGTGAGATGTTCTTCAAGGTAACTTGCCAGTGGGGTAGACGTTTTCCCTCATTTTCTACACTGTATTGATCAGTTAGAGGGAATAGTCCTTATTCTTAAAACGGGTTAAAACAGATCTCTACCTCGCTGCAGGCATATCAACAATCAGACCAAACGTAAGCATTTTCTCTCCTTTGCGGTTAAGGCAGCAAAAAAACAAGCTCTCATGTGCCACTAAAAGATCCTGAACAAGAATCATCATGGCAGACAAGAAAAATGATAATTAACCCTGATCAATAGCGAATAGGAAGCAACCTGAAGCTTGCACTGTTGCGGGACACAAGTAGAGGAGCAACTGATTGTGTTGAGTGTTTGTATAACGTGTCATTTAGGACAATAAATATGACAGGGAGGTGTAATTGTATTTTCTGACAGTTTGGATGGGCTGTTGCACCATGCTGCCTCTCACAGGCCAGTCTGGGTATTACACATTACAGGAGCAATAAATGGTCAATGTGTGATTTTTGCCTCATGAGGAATTTAGAAATTAAAATTTAGTACGTGTGTTATCTGCTGAAGAGCAAGTGTATTGCCTCAGCAGTGCTCTAGAAGTGAACCGACCTCTGTCCAGCAGACAGTCCTAACTCCACATTCTCGTGAAACTTAAAAGCTTGGAAATGCAGCCTTCTAAGCAAGTTACTTACTACCTGAGTTTCTGCCACCCCTCAATTTTGCTTAACAGAATGTGAGCACTTACCATTTTTCCTAAGGTCTCATTTATAACAGCAATATTTGTTGAAGCAGACTTGGCCTTGACTGCTTGCCTATGTTCTTTCGAGAACAACATGAAGGCATTTAGTGGCTTCTTGACATAGGTTTGCTCTGTGACTTGGTCTTCCACTTTTTTAGATTTCTTCCTGTAATACAGTATTAGAGTATCAGATACATCTGACATGTAATGCACCGAGGACATTAATATACTGTAATCATTTTAGACAAATAAAAAAAACTGGCACAATTTGAAATATAAAAGTATATACCAGTGATTCTCAACAGGTGGGGCGCGGACACAATTGGGGTGTCACAGACAGCTCTTAAAAAAATTACCGGTATATGTATTTATATTCAGATTTTGTTTCAGAACAGTACTGAGGTGTTACTGAGTTCTCACATGGAACGTAGACTATTGGGAGAGTGGCAGGAAATGTTACACACTTGGCCCCAGGCTAACAACAGCTGAGACCCACAGGTCTCCATGGCCTTGTAAGTCCTTTTTTTTATTTTTAAAGAAATGAAACATTGTAACATTTCCATACAACACCATCATTTTATTTCCCACTACTAATTGCCTTCCTTACTTTATCTTGGGAACGTTGGCAGGAAGGGGAGCAGCAATGTTGGGAGGAGCCGTAACTTTGTACAAAAGCTCTCCATTCCTAAACAAAGAGACACAGCCACACCGATACATGAAAAGTATGTCGCAAGTTGCAGGGACGATTTCACTGCTGATTTGTACTTACAGTAATCCAACAGGACGCATGTTCATGCCATTAGGCAGCAGCACCTCTGGGACAAAGTTAGTCTAAAGGTAGAACAGATAAGGCAAATGACTTTTAAGGCAGAACATTGACATCAATAACAGGGTAAATTAAGCCCTTGTAAATATCATGAATGGTGTCCTATTTCTTTTATTATAACAACACAAAATAATATCTGATGAAAATATACAGTACCAAAATGTGGAACGTTAGGTTAATCAAGTATGCACTCATGTGACACTGCCCTACAAGTTAGGTGTGCACAATTAAGGCCAGAAATTTCCAGGTACATGGAAGTACTCCGGAGGGCACGATATATGACTGGTGGGTTATTTTTCTGCTGACTTCTTGCTATATGTTTTTTAGTGGAGGCATAGGCAGTTCTTTTGACTATACTGAATCTATTCATTAATGTTATTCATTCAAAAGATTTATGGCGCCAACTTGTTGAATGCTTTATCATTGAGTTCATGTTTGATCTAATATTTTACTAATTGAGAGCTGTAAATTGCATTTATGGACCTTAGCACAAAGTCATTCTCGGAGACGCAGCCTTAGTTTAAATGGTGAGTGTGCACTAAAATTGCTTCTGCTCTGTATGTGCGGTGCGGTGACTAGCGCTAATTTTATTACTAGTTCAAACAAAGCATGAATCATGTCCTCGGTTCAGTTCTGTCTTTGAAGGCAGGCTTATAATAATCTGTAGTTTGTTCATGACTCATGCGACGTTTAAAACGAGATGGGGAAAATGCGGTGAATATATGAGAATGAATGGCAACATAATTTAGGATATGTCAATGCAGATTGAAATATTGGACTTACATGTCATTGTTTACCACTTATTTTTGTTTTTTATCTACCTTATTAAAAAAACACATATATATACACTGTATACACATACTATATAATATACACATACTGTATACACATACTGTATGTAATACACACACACACACACACACACACACAAAGGAGCGTCAGCGCAGTGCGCCGATGCAAATGTGGAACTGGGAGTCGCGGCTTGGAATTGAAGCGGATTTACTTGGGGCAGGAGATGGGAGCCAATCTCTTTTTCGTCAATGGACGCGACAGCTTCTTGTTTGCTTTCGAACTAAGCTTGTAGCAGACGTGTGCACATTTTCAGCACGACGTCTCTGATCCAATGGTGAAAGGACACTTTGATTCACTCCTCTTTCATCTAGAACTGCTTCAAACAACAAAGTGTTTGCAGAAAAAGTGGTTAAGATTGCACTGACTGTGTCTTATGTGATGTGTTGTATTATTTTCTCATTTTATGTTAACTGTTCTTTTGATGGCGACACGGGCATCCGCAGCGGCTCACATTCTCAGCAATTAAACTTCACAAAGAATGCTCAAATAGAGTTACAACTGCAGTTCTTGCAGTAACATTATAGACAGTAGGAAGCAGCTTTCTGCATCTGTGCCCCACGCATCAGAGAAACCGCCTGCCTGAGACACTCAAACCGGCAAACTGAATGTCCACTACCGGAAACAAGTTCCAAACTGTCCTCTGCATGACTGCTTTTGACTAACTCATGTGCAAGTGTGAGTTTGTGTTTATGTGCGTCCTGGGTTTGTATGAAAGAAAATGTGTATGCAATTCTTGTGATTTTGCTTTTTTTCCCTCTCTGCCTGGAACTTTTTTGATTTCTGACTTCACTTTGAGACCGCCTTGTGCATGGAAAGTTCATCATAAAGTTATTGATTGATTGATAATGGTGTTATCAAGCAATCCGTGTCTTAACTTACCTGGCCATGGATATGCGCAAGTGTCTCAATGCTCTGGGGAAGAGGCTGGAGATTCTGGTGATTCATTGGCACAAAGTGCATGCTGGGAGCAGCCATCACCGGAGTTGGCTGCATATAACTGTTTTGTATGGGAACAAAGCCATTATAGTCCTTATGCTGGCTGCCTACTGCCTGAGGGTTGGTGTTGTACCTTGGCCCATCAGGTCGTGAGGGTTGAGCAGCATTTTGAGGATGACATTTTGATGTAAACCCAGGCATTTCCATATCCCTGCAAAAACAAAAGCACACACTCGTTAAAAGGTCCCCGAATATTGACATGCAGTTTGGACTGGACGATAAACACCATTCTTGAATTTTCACTTCTAACATGTCACACATAAAACACGATTTTGATTCAATTAATGAACAGAAATCCAAAAATAAGTAACAGTAACTCTGAGGATTGTGACACTCCTTCGCTACTTTGCCAAAATGAAGAAGGAATCTTCTGTTCAAAGCTCGGTTTATATTCACTCCACTCATTTTAAATGGAATGGTGGTGCTCTGGTGAAACAAGTACCGGTATGTTATGTTGTGGGTCGTTGACTTGTTCAAAAAAACAGACAAACATCTTCATCTTTACTTTGTATATATTTTGTTGTCTGACGATATTTTAGAAAATAGCATACTGGTCCATGGATTTGCTAGTCTCATGAAGTCATATATTCCTACTTATGTGTTAACAGTGGCTTGGATGTTATTTTAAGAGCCTTCTTTAGCACCATCACAGGCCACAGGCATTGATGGCACATCTTCTACTTTCACATCTGTCATAAAGTTTATGTCAGCCAAGAGGCATCATATTTGGAAGTCTTGACTGTAGACAGTTGGCACATATAAAACCACCCAACCATCGACAAATAAAAATAATTCATAGCCTAGTGTCAGTATGTATTCATTTTTTGACCAATTGCCATAACTATATTTACAATTAACAAACAAGTTGAACTAAAAATTGTAACACCTTCACACAGACAGACAGACAGACAGACAGACAGACAAACACACACACACACACCCTTTTGATACCTTTTATATTCTTTGAAACATGACCCTTTGCAGCCTGGTGGTCAAGTGGTTAGTGCGTCGACCTCACAGTGCAGGGTTCGTGGATTCTCTGACCTCCCTGTGTGGAGTTTGCATGTTCTCCCCGGGCCTACGTGGGTTTTCTCCGGGTCCTCGGGTTTCCTCCCACATTCCAAAAACATGCATGGCAGGATGCTTGAACCCTCAAAATTGTACCTACGTGTGTGTGTGAGCGCGGATGGTTGTTCATCTCTGTGTGACCTGCGATTGGCTGGCAACCGGTTCAGTGTGTCCCCTGCCTACTGCCCAAAGATGGCTGGGATAGGCTCCAGCCCCCTCCTCCTTGTGAGGATAAAAGCGGATCGGAAAATGGATGGATAGATGGATGAAACATGACCTTGTAAAATCCGATCAGATGAATTTGACTTTAACAGCAAAATCGACAAAGGATTTCATTTTGGAATTCACTTTCAATTCAATATGCATGTGTTGTGACACATGATCACTTACTAAAACAATTCTGTAAATGGGACTGTAATAATTGAGTGAACTGTGATGGACACAATTCAAAGTAACCTCATTGTGAACTGTGTGATGTATAGAATTCAAAGTAACCTAAATTTTACTTTGACATAGAGAAGTGTGTTTGAAGATCAGATGGTATTTTTGGAGCTTAGCCTCCCGGAAAATACTTAGCCTTCCTACGTGACCTTTACCCCAGTCAATGTGTCAGACGCCATTTTCAACTTTGTCTTTCATTTCAAACAGTTGGATAATCCCAGACACTTTGGAGATTTGGTGATTTATATTAGAATTGCTTCATTGTTTTTGGCTAATTGGCAACATCAAAAATCCAGCAGAGGGAAGGTTTAGAGATGATAAAACTCACAGATTATTGAAAAAGTGATTTGAAGTGCACATATATATATATATATCTCAGTGAGTAGGCATTCTTAGCAGAGTCTCTTTAATATAATATACGCATGCACACACGTCCATTTTCCAATCCGTTTTATCCTCACTAGGGGAGCAGACTTGCTGGAGCCCATTCCCAGCCATCGTCGGCCGGTAAGGAGGATACACCCTTAACTGGTTGCCAGACATTCGTAGGGCACACATAGATGAATAACCATTCGCACTTATGGACAATTGAGAGTGTTAAACAGACCTACCATGAGAGTTTTTGGAATATCGGAGGAAACCGGAGTACCTGGAGAAAACCCACGCATGCACAGGGAGAACATACAAACTCCTCACAGGGAGGCCAGAGCCGGAATCAAACCCATGACCTCCACACTACTTGCACTCACTGATCAGCGGTGACTCATTAAAGCACTTACTCTGGTCGTTCCCAGTGTAGATTTGGTTCCTTAGTTCAACTGTTGGATGAGCTTGCCTTCTTTGCCCCCAAATCCATCTGCTACTGTGTTGCTGAGACTGTCCTAAGAATGCCTACTCACTCATATCCAACACTGTCAAACTCAGACTGCCGTCAAAGACTTCAAAGCAGTGATGGCCTTTCGTGTGTGTGGTCTTGGGTGTACTTTGAGACATCATGCACATGATGCTAAAATTCTTTACATAAGTATGATGTGCCACTTTCAAATTTTTTGGGGGGTAAGGGTCAAAAGTTTGTTTGTAGCTGGTATCCTGGGGATGGCATGTAAAATCTCAGCCATTGCTTTCAATCAGATGTTGAGAGACGGACTGGGATTTTTTTCACAATTGAAAAGATTTTTCTGGTAATTTAATTTAAGGTCTCTGACAGTCCATCCCTCCATCTTCATCTATTTCCTGACCCGCTTTATCCTCACAAGGGTCGCGGGCGGTGTTGGGGCCTATCCCAGCTTAGAGGGTTCCATTAATCTGCCATGCATGTTTTTGGAAAGTGGGATGGAACCGGAATACCCGGAGAAAAGCCACGCAGGCATGAGGAGAACATGCAAACTCCACACGGGAGCATAGACGAGGTGAACAGGAAAAGAGTAGCTCAGGCTGCACATTTTTACTTGTGAAAGCATCACTTCATCACCAAGCCGCCTCACTGTGATGTTGTGTGTACATCTGTGCAAGTGGTATGTTTAGCAGACGCATGGTTTAGATATCAGGAATATCTTGATGAGTTTTTTAGTTCGTTTTAGTTTTCAGTTTGCCTGCATGTTTAGCTGCCCGTGCTGGTAATTTGCGTTAAACTATAGTTCCCTTGTAGCTCCTGGATTAGTTCATTCTGTTGTCTGCTTTAATTAATCTTGCAATGCAACTGAAAGCACAGTTGCCTTACTGGTATAACAGTTAGCACAAATTGAATTTCACATACAATTACATCAACAAGTGGCGACTATCGCTACGTGCTCCTAGCTACAAGGTAGTCCTTTATTGCCGGTGACCCTGAGGAGGAATCATCAAAGTATATGGCACAGTAGTCACATGGTCTGATTTTTAGACTCCAGGTCTACAATAAGACGTTGAATTAAGGATAAATCTCAACCAAGTATGTTTTAATGAGTTCATCATGGCATGGGCTTATTGTCAAGTCATTCTTTAGTTTCAATATTTTCGTCAATGTTTTGTAGTTTGTCTTGTCATTGTTTTTGTTAGGGTGGTTCTGTTTGTGACCAACAGGTGGCACTGTAGTGCTCTTCCTGCAGTGGCAACCCTTTTGGTTATTGTGTCATCAGTTTGTGTTTCTGTTAAAAGGACTCCCTAGCCGACCTGTCGAGTTCGGGCCATTATATTTAGTTACTGTGTTTGATTTCATGTCCGCTTTAGTTTGTATTTTTTGTTAAATACATTACAGTCAGTCCACCCTGCTCCTCCCTGCCTCCCTTCTTTTTGGGGTCCTCTACACGACCATCATTTTCTAATACTGACCCTGTATTGTAGGCTAGAGAAGTCTTTTTCGAGCCAAGGCACATTTCTTTAACTGAAAAAAATCCAGCTGAAAATGTGAAAAAAAGCTTATTTTAACAATTAAATTGTTATATTGTTATTATATGCATTTAACAGTATTATAACACCTTGAATAGAATCAAACAAACATCAATCAAATATTTTATCGTTCATATTTATTCTGTCAGTGTGATGAATGGTTTTGATGAACACAGACCTGATATCCTGGCAGCAATCGATGAAAGAACTCTTCCTCGACAGCTCTTTTTCTGTTTCTAGTTTTTACAGCAGTCAGGCTATTTCTTTAGCCACTTCAGATCGGAACATCTCATTTACAAAGGCTTTGCATGCGGGAAATATTAATTGCTGTGCCACTGGGACTTTTTTGATTTAGCCACAAGTTCACCTAAAGGGTAACTTGCTTTCAGGGCTCTCTTGTTTACCTTTGCGTTTTGTCTCATGCATGTTACTTGTTTCTCCGTGTGTTCACACAGATGAACAAAATATTCCACATTTTTGTTTCGAAGTGAAGGGTGTTTTGTTTGGAGATGGAGTTTGAGCTGACTTGGGTCTCCCTGTTGCAACACACCTGATTCAAATGAACAGGTTCAATGTCAGGCTTCCACAGAGCTTGCTGATGAGCTGATCATTTGAATCAGGTGTGTTGCAACAGGGAGACTTGGAAAATATGCAGGACAGCGGCCCTCCAGGACCTAAGTTTGACACCTATGATAACATCTTATGTATTGCTGCTTATGTTGACACAAAAGGGCTGTTCACATGGCAAGATTTGGTCCGGGGCTGCCCCAGTAGAGCGTTCACACGTGCAAATTAACTCCGGCGTAGCCCCAGAAAAGAGCTTATACCGGACCAAATTTGACCCACATCGGGATGGTGGGTCAAATTTATTTGCTCCGGTGCAAATGCTCGTTTGCGGAGCAGCACCGGTGTAATTTTGCACATGTGAACGCAACTGGGTTAAATTTGCTCCAGAGCAAATGCTTGTGAAGAGTACGTATGGCGAGAATGCGTTGCTTTCGTGCTGTCGGACTTCCGTAATGTGTTTGTTTCATAACGACACAAGACTTGGCTAGTAACATCTTTCCTTTTGTAGGAGACTGGACTGTCTGAGTTGTTTGTTCCTTTGTTGTTTGTTCACAACCCCCGCCCCCATATAACTTATTTTGTGATTTCCTCTCTTGATTTTCTGTTTGGCGCATTAGTCTACACGTACAAAGCTCAGCGGCTACGTACGTGTGAACGCTCCACACAATTTGCTGCGGTGCAAAATATCCCGCAACAAAATATCTCGGTGCAGCACCGGAGCAAATGTGTGCCATGTGAACGGCCCTTATGTCTCTTGCAAGTGCAAATGGACTTCAAAATATAACTGACGAGCATGTTTGTTTAGAATCACAAATTAAATGATGACTCTCAGTAATAGTACTAATCATAATTTGTAGTTCTTTATACATTGCCGAGCACCAACGATTGGCATGAATGTAAGCGGCACTGGTTGACCGTCTCTGTGCCCTGCAATTGACAGGTGTGGCCTGTGAGCTGCCCTATGATCCACCTCACAGCAATCATGGTTTAGGATGGGCAGTAGAGAAAATATACACAGCTTATTCTAATTTTCGTTCAGTTTCGTTTTTGAATCATGAAGTGCATATTAAAAATTTGTTTGATAAAATGACTTACAGAAGGCCAAAAATGGGGCAGCATTTGAAAGGAAATTAAAAATGGCTGATTCAAAAAGTTGTACTTGGTTTAGGTTTAGCATATGGCTCCATGATACATATTTTTGCCGGTCTTGGGCTTATGTATGCCTCCAACTTCTCCGATGGTTACAAAACATACGACAAGGCCGGTTTCCTCAAAGAAATGCCAGGCTGCTGAACCTCTTTTTTAAAAACTGCACAATAAACAAATACAAAATTATTTTGTTAGGTATGACACATGCAAAGCATCATGGTTATACCAGGAATATCCAGTTCCAGTCATGTATGAATCTGTAAATGTGCAAAAATGGGCCAGAACTGGACATAAAAAAAATCATAGCTCACATATAAGGATATCTTATCTTATTTTATCTTACATCTAAGCATATTGCTGCAATGGCCTTTTTGGTACATCTCTAGGTGCAACACATGCTTGCCAATTTCCATAGCCCAAGGCCAAGCATCCCAAGATGGGATTGTTTTTCCATTGCCAAATGAAGTGGTAAAGTTTGGTGAGTTTTCATCCATGTTTTAGGTCCCAAAAATGTGATTCAATGTGTGTGTGTGAATAAGAGTAAATAATACTGATAAAAGAAAAAAATATACAAAACCAATAGGGAGCTCATAGCGGGCACTGCTCGGGCCTTACTAGTGTAAAAACTATGTGAGAATAAATAATTTAATGTGATTTGTCCCATAAAAAAGTATAAGAATACTATTGGAGCAATTCTTTTCTCATACAAAAATAAAACTTTGTTTTTCTACAATGTGTGACTGTTGAGTCCCACTATACATCAAACAAAAGGCTATGATTAAACAGCAAAAGCAAACACTTTACAAGAATAAAAAATATTAGGTAGGTTGGGGAGAGGCACAGGCTGCATCAATCTTGCAATCGTGGTGGAGTTTTTTGTTCCAAAGAGAACTGTTCGGTTGTTGAATCCACTGACAAAGAAGCAGGGCTGTCTTCATCGTCACTGTCTACCTGTCCAGGTTCTTCGTCCTGAAGTTCGGATGTTGATGTTGCTGTAGAAATCAAACTGCTACTTATTTAGGGAACACATTTCACATCAAATAAGTCAAGGGTCCTCTGTAACAATACAAGTATATGATCGGCACGTAAAAGTTCGTCAACACGTGACACGGGAAGCATGCTACTGCCAAACTTACATGTTGTTGACCTGATTTTGTTTTATTTATTTATTCGTGTTATGTATTGTACTTAAGACTTTATTGCTGTGTTAGCATAGGCTAGTAATAGATAAGTTTAGTTTTTGTCATGTCTGCGATCTGCTTTTTAATTTTAATTTTCATTTTTCCAAAAATTAAAAAAATGAATGAACATCCTCCAGACTGGCGATTCATTCATTTTAGCCAGGGTTGTACAATAATATGTGATCCTTTAGTATACATTGCTTTTGTATATTCTCTTGGCAGATTCAAATTACATTTAATGATATCATAAATATTGCCTTACCCTGCACACTGCCAGTTGTTAAGTCCCGAATTCTTTTATTATACCTTTTTTTGCCCTACAGTTGGGGGGGGGGGGGGGGGGGGGGACACATGTAATACTATAGTATTAGCTGCAGAGTACAAGAAAAAGAATTGTCTAATTTTGTAGTTTGGTACATTGGGGTATGCAAATGCGTCAAACCCACGTAGTTGTGACGACAGGACCAATCTGGATGCTGCTGGGAGTGAAGCCGCTTTTCTTTTTCAGCCAGCTCGTAGAATTTAGCTTTCTCCTCCTCTGGTAGCAAATGCCACTGCGTTGATGTAAAACACAAATTAACAAACAAACAATTCCATCATATTCGGCGCAGTTTCATCTGAATATGACATTCATTAATTCTGTGGACAAACACATCAATGAACGCATTTTCTCCAAAGTTAGGTTCCCGATTTCTTCTTTTCTTTCTCATAATAAAAATTAATAATGCATTGGATTTAAATCAGAGGTGCCCATTATCCCCAACTGACTGGATGTAACTACCTGAAGGCAGCGAACAGATGTGCAGGACGGCTATAAAGGCCTTGGAATTACACAGGAAAATAGCAAATATGAGGAGGCAGCTTGAATGGCAGCCACGGCCAAATACTTAAAGAGAGAGACACAGATCTTATTTCGTCAGCTGAATGGTAAGTATGATCCAAGGGATTGACATCTACTGTATGCCCTGCAAGTAATCAGATGCCCTGCTGGCATAATACCCTGGCCACCGGAAGAGATGCTAGCCACTGACAACCAGACACAAAAGCTCCTTACAATCCACGAAATGTTCTGCCCCAAGTCCAGCATCCTGATCCTGTGCACAAATGACAAAGTGGGGCTGTGGACTCGTGAGTGTCACGGGCACTATCATGGAGGAAACAACAGGCCTACAACGTATGGAGCCCGCGGACGATCTGCTTAGTGAATGCCTCAGACAACTGAAACTCTGTAAGGAGAAGGAACCTGATGGACTCTCATGGCAAGAAAAGCCCCTGCATGGCATGTACCACTGAAGAACGTATTCAAGAAAACATACCAGTTGCCAGAAAAGGCTTGACTGGAAGACAGCATGAAATCACTAATCATAGCAGAACAAGAACAGGCCCTAAACAAAAGATCAATAGAGGCTGTGGTCTCCCACTTAACTCCAGGTGCAGGTTATGCAAAAAAAAACCAAGAGATTGTGCAGCATATCACAGCGTGTACGATGCTGGCATGAAAGGCATACAGTGGGCGGTATAACTTGGTAGCACGAGTGGTACATTGGAACATCTGTATGACAGGCCCCATAATCAAGATAGCAGGCACCTCCAAAGGTGATTGAGAACAAGACCCTGACTGACGAACCGCTGATAGCCAGACATCGTGGTGGTGGTTGGCGAAGAAATTATTTCCAGACAGTTAGATTGCGTGTGTGTGTGTCTGTGTGTACATAGTACATACATTAGAGTCACTTACCATCTTTCCTAAAGTCTCATTTATAACAGCAATATTCGTTGAGGCAGATCTGTCCTTAACTGCTTGCCTATGCTCTTTTGAGAACAACATGAAAGCATTTAGAGGCTTCTTGACATATGTTTGCTCCGTGTATTGGTCGTCTACTTTTTTAGATTTCTTCCTAAAATAGAACATGGCAATTTGAGTATGTGAGGTCATTAGGAGAAAAATCAGTTTATTGTATTTTCACAAATCCAAAAAGCCAACCCCAGAATCCCCAACCACAAACCCCCCTCCATTTTTTTTAAATGTTACGCCTCAGAAAGGAGCTCCCAGTTTTATCCTCATGAAAAAACAAAAAAAAAAAGAAATCCTGGTTCAAACACGTGTATATATACATGTTTCCAGCGAGCGGTACAGTTCATTTTGCTGTCCATACAGAGTCCACACAAAATGACTGCGTGGCTAGCGCGGCCATATTACTACGACATCACCCGAGCTACTCTGATCGACTGCCTGGTCTGCTTTACAAAAACCAAGGCATAAGATCGATCCATAATCTGAATTGCTTTATCCTCATGAGGGTCGCGGGTGTGCTGCAACCTATCCTTGCTGTCTTTTGGGCAATAGGTTGTGTACACCCTGAACTGATTGCCAGCTAATCGCAGAGCACATGGAGAAACCTTTCACACTCACAATCATACCTACAGACAATATAGAGTGATCAAATATATACCCTACATGTTTTGTGAAACTGGAGTACCCGGAGAAAAGCCACGCAGGCACGGGGCGAACATGCAAACTCACACAGAAAGGCAAACAGCTGCAAATGAAATAGCAAGATCTTACTTTGGCTTGGAGATGGTGGGTGGAAGAGGAGCTGTAAAGTTCGCAGTTGTAACTTTGTACAACAGTTCTCCATTCCTTCACAAATTGACACAGGAGACACGATTAGCAAGTGATCTAATATTTTAGTCTCGCTAAAGCATATCTGCATTACTTACAGAAGACCAACAGGACACATTTTCATGCCATTAGGCAACATAACCTCTGGTACAAAATTTGTCTAAAAACAGAGAGAAATGCAACTGTTTCAATGGAACGATAACACAACTGCAGTATTTCTCTTCCATGCAAATTCCCTTAAAAACTACAAAGCTAAATTGATTGCAATTATACCTGTCCAGGAATGTGCGGACGTGGCTCAATGTTCTGCGTAATAGGTTGAATATTCTGATGGCTCATTGGTACAAAATGCATGCTGGGTGGAGCCATGACTGGATTTGGCTGCAGGAAACCGTTCTGGAGAGGTACATAACTGTTTTGTAATGGAATAAAGCCATTAAAACCTCGGCTCTGGCCTACTGGCCGAGGGTTTGTGCTGAAGACTGGCGTCGCAGTTCGAGATGGTAGAGCAGCGTTTGGAGGTATACGGTTGGAGGTAAAACCTGACATGTCCTTGTCTCTGTATAAAAAACAAACAAAAAAAGAAGAGAACCACCACCTCAGTTGTTATATGCAATGAAAACCATCCTAGCATGCATGGTCAGTGCTCGTGTGATATTAAAACAGTGATAAACATTATTCCAACACCTGAAGACAATGCCTGGGATTATTTGGCTCTTGTGACACATATTGAGAGGGAGATGATTTTCTGTTGGCAATAACACACAATCATATTGTCATTAATACTATTATTTACTGAATTAATTTTCTTTAGATACAATTGAACTCATCATCAATTCAAGAAATTATTTATATCAAATCCTCATTGAATTCGGTAGTGACCTAACCAACAAATGGAACAATTACCAGTTCACCGTGCACTCTAACGAGCACTCTTCTCGTTTTATATGAAAATGTTGGCAAAGTGGCATATTTATCGGGGTACTTACTCAGGTAGTTCCCAAAGTAACACACGTACCTTCCTTATATGTTGACGCAATGGTGACGCAAGTTTAATTTTCTCGCCTTGTCTCGTACATGACGTGTTCAACGTTTCGATGCCCTCTGTATCACACACTGGACTGCACACTGTGCATTCAACACACTCATGACACAGCTGTGATGTCAGAGACATCAAAACAGTATTGGTCTTTTATGTGAGTTTTGGGATGCTTTAGGGCATCACCTTAGACGATGATGAATCCGACGCATCACTGGACCTGATCATGTCAATGATCATACACAATTTTGCACGATGATTTACATTCGGCATAACAACGCATTCATCGTGCATCAGTCGCCCGGACCTGAAATCGCGATGGGCAAATGAGGGCCCCCTGAAGCTGATGACTTTGCTGAAGGGTTCATCGTTTAAAGTCTTTCATTTACACTGGAGCGTTTAAAAAGGTCTGCAAAGGAGTTCTGTTTCTATTGTGACGTCGCCTGAATTTGAAAGCAAGTACCAAACGTGCCGTATTATTTAACTATCACTAACGTACAGTATAGTCTAAATTAATGCCACATAGGAAAAGACACAATTTCAGTAAATGTTTGTATAAGAAAGACTTCATCGGATCACAAATACAAAGCAATCAAATTAAAGTGAGATTTTAATGCTGTCTTGTTTTTATTTTCTCATAGTTTAATATGTCAGTACCATTGCATTGTGTTCTCTTCAAACCCCTTAATAAAATGTATAAAAAAATAAATATAACATAATTTTAACATAGTTTGACTTAGAAATCCATTGAAGGAGGCAGTGGTGGTGTGGTCCCATGTCAAGTGTCAAAAAGGAAGAGCAAGTAGTTTTTCAACCGATTCCTCACAACTAGCTTCATGATCATGCCAGTTGCAACCAAATAGAGGATGTCTTGTCTGGTGTTCTCACAATAAATGTCAATGCACCTCTGTGACCACAGAAGTGCACCGTTGGGGAATCGAAACGTCCACCATGAAACTTCAGAGCTCACTGTTGTGGAGACGTGTTTGTATCAGTTCTCATGAAATGGTTTTCAACACAGGCCTCACCTGTGCAGCCTGTTTCCATGACTGTGTCATCCAACTTCACAAGGTCTTGAACAGTAGGTACATAGATCTTGGCAATTTTTTTTTTGCCCCAGTGAATGCCAGTCTCTTCCTCTCAAAGGGTTGAGATTTGAGTTCAATGCAATTGTGGATGTTCATGCCACCCTTGACTTGCAAATGGCTTCGAAATCTTTAGCATTACCTCTTGCGACTGTTACATCTCCAAGACAGTTCTCAAAGTGACAGTAAACAAGACATTAAAATTGTAAGTCTTGGCTGTGAAAGATGTTGCCCATTACAGGCGCAAAAACACAAGTCCCGGGGGCTGCCCAGCATTGACAGTCAAATATATTTGAATATATATACACATATGTACACATACTTTGAACACCTCTTGTAACTGTCGAGGCCAAAGGTAACTTGTTTCAATCTTGAGATTTCTGAATAAATTTGGTTAAATTTGCACGCATGATTTCCTTGTCTTTTTATCCTTTTATCCAAGGTTTTTTTGTTGTTTTTTGGCTGACTGTATATAAATATATTTATTCGTGTGCTTTTGAGATTGGAATAAAAATGCAGACCTCGTCTTTCCCTTAATCAACTACACAATAAGGTTTACACTGCAGTGTTAAATGTCATATTTTTGTCAAACCTCTTAATTAAAACTGAAAGATGACTTCTTGATTCTTTTGTTAAAATTACATTATGGTGGCAGAGAAAGGTGAAAGCTTACGCTCTGCCATTGGCCAAACATTTCTGGATTTAAATGCATTAATATAATGTCAAACTGCCTGTCTTCCCTTCCAGTATTTAAAAGAGGATATAAGATGAACACATTTCATCTGCAAGATTCTTAATGTAACAACTGAAGGTCTTCCACAGGTTGTGTGTGTGTGTAGCAGTCACCAGCATATGTACACACACACACAAGGGATGCTTGGCTTTCAGGTGAAATTTATGTCAGATGTAAATGTATCACTCCACAGTGATATGAAATCATGGACATTTAAGTAGAATGATACACTGGTGATTTCCTCATTTCAAACAATTCACAAAAACAAAAGGGTACACCACAACAAAGAATTTCAACGTCTCAATAACTCATCATGTGCCCTTCAGCATCAATTATCTCTTGACAACGACGTCTCGTGCTGTTCGCAAGTCGACTTATAGTCTGCTGAGGCATGGCATACCACTCTTTTAAAAGGACAGCCCTCGGGTCATTGAGGTTTTTGAGGTGCAGAGTTTCAAGCCTCAACACGGAGACTCAGCTGCTTGCACAGCTTTTCAATGGGATTCAAGTCTGGAGAAAGTGCAGGCCATTCCAATTGAGGTACACCCGTCTCCACCAGCCGTTCCCCGATGAAACGTCCCCCGATGAGCCAGAGCCTTGCCGTCCATGAAGATGAAATTAGGCCCGTGTTGTTCATATAAGGGCACAATCACTGGATTAATAGTTCTTCAGGTACATTAGTTTGGGCTTGTTAACGTACCGTTCACAAGTCTGACAACTCCCTGACCCATGCAAGATGCCGCCGCCTGTGCCTGGCGGTGTGGTCAGGTAACCTTGTAGGTCAACCACGGTGATGTAAACGGTTTCAAATGGTCTGATGTGACCTCCCTTCAATGTGCCTGGAATTGAGTGGCATTCATCATCCGGTTTCTCAGGGCATTGTTCATCAGCAGGGGGTGTGGCCAAAGGACGTCCACTTCAATATCTTTCTGTGACACTTCCAGTCTCTCGGTATCTGTTGCAAACTGCTGAAGACACTCTGTGACACTCAAAGCTTTACTGGCCACTTCCACTTCCATCTGAGAATGTCCTGTTTGAAGCATCACAATGGCAAGGTACTGTTGATCCATCGTTAGGTGTCATCTTGGGTCTCATGATGCCAAAATGTGAATAGGATATGAGGACAACTGTTTAAACATCAGCTCTAATTGAATCAGAACATTTATTGGTCGATTCAGGGATCAAACGGCTGTTGTTTTTGTCGTTAAAATCATCGTTAGAGAACAGCAACTTGTGCAAAAAGTACTGGAACGTTCAACAATTGGACGTGTGCATTCAAGAGCTTCGAGAAGGTCACATTAACTTCACCTGTCAAAGGTTTAAATGCATTTTAGGCTCATTCTTAAATTTCACTGGAAAGCCAAATATCCCTAACTTTTTTGTGAGTAGTGGATGTAAAATGTTTGCAGGAGAAAAAATATAAGCGCAGATTGTGGACATTGTAAATGTGTCAATATCGGGTAAGATATTGGCTCCAAATCAGTCAGTCAATTGTCTTCCAGTGGCAGAAACGTGGCTTGTGCATCAAAATCTTCCCAACGTTTGGTCAGGGGAGAATGTGCACAATTAAAGTCCATCAAAAATCAACAGTCCGGAAGGAACCTTGACGACGAATGCTTGGGCGATCGGGACGGAGGGTGGGTAATCATCTGGTTCAAGGCAGGTGGCTGTTTCAGGTATATCTGAGAAATATGCTCTTCAAGGGAGAGTTCTACTGTTGTTGAACTCAGAGACAAGGAGTCAGCGTCATCATCCTCAAAATCTGTCTCGGCTTGTCCACTTCCCTCCTCAACCTCTGGCACCAGCGCTGCTGTAAATACCAAAGTTTGGCTTATTTCATTTCACAACTTCTTTTTCATAAAAAGAAAATTTTAGAAAATTCATTCTCTCTCTCTCTCACACACACACACACACAAACATGCACGCACACATCTTACCCTGTACACTATTGGCATCTGGCTCAATAATGTGGTCACAGTCCTCCTTTTTGCCCTTCAAAACAAAACAAAACAAAACAGGCTTTGCCAAATGTATTTATAGGATGAAGCAATAAGTCACACTTACATAATTATGCCTCCAAGACCAATCTGGATGCTGCTGGGAGTGCAGTCGCTTGACTTTATCAGCCAGCTCGTAATATTTGGCTTTCTCTTCCTGAGGTAGCAAATGCCACTATATATTGGTAATAAGATATTCGTTATTAACATACATAGCTTTTGTTGTGCATAAGCTCATATCCAAACATACTGAAGACCAGTACGCTATATGTAGGTCAAATATTCATTCAATTAGATGAGTATACAGTGGATATAAAAAGTGCAATTGGATTGGCAACCGTTTCACGGTGTCCCCCGCCTACTGCCCAGAGACGGCTGGGATCGGCTCCAGCACCCACGCGACCCTTGTGAGGATAAGGCGGATCGGAAAATGGATGGATGTTGTAAGTTTAAGTCGCAGCTTTAGAAAAAAACAACCCCAACGTATCATTCTGGTACCAACACGTTGTACTGTTAGTACCGGTATTATTACTATTATTTTCAAATGATGAGTAAATGTTAGGGCGATGCCAAACACACCTTTTGGAATTATCGCCAAAGAATGTAGATTGATTTTACTTTGTATATCCACTGCACTTCATTGATTATTATTACCTTTGTTTGATATCATGTGAGCGGTTACACTTACCATTCTTCCAAGGATCTTGTTTATATCCGCACTGTTTCTTAAATGAGAATGGTGCCTAACAGCTTGTCGATGTTCCTTCATGAACAACATAAAAGCATTTGGCGGCTTCTTGACATACGTTTGATCCGTTTTTTTGGGTATCTTCCTAAAATTCGAAGAAGTAATCACAGCATGCAAAGCATCTTGGTGAAATTGTGAGGACACGTAGCAGCAGTTGTCATAGAAATAATTATTCATAAACAAGAAAATGAGCCTCATTTACTAACTGTGTGTATGCACAAATCTGAGAGCGAAAATCTTACTTAATCCTCGGGATGGTGGGTGGAAGAGGAGCAGCATAGTTAGGAGCTGTAACTTTATACAACAGCTCTCCATTCCTGAATAATAGACGGAAACATATTACGGTGTACAGCACATTAAGGTATTGCCTAATTCACCATTGAACAAGGTTGACAAACATCACATTTCAAACACAGTCAACAACTTGACCAATCCATTGTTGTTCATTTAGAGTCATGCTAACCATTCATTCATTCATTTATTCATTTATCTTCCGAGCCGCTTGATCCTCACTAGGGTCGCGGGGGGGGGGGGGGGGGGTGCTGGAGCCTATCCCAGCTGTCTTCGGGCAGCAGGCGGGGGACACCCTGAATTGGTTGCCAGCCAATCACAGGGCACACAGAGACGAACAACTATCCACGCTCACAGTCACACCTAGGGACAATTTAGAGTGTTCAATCAGCCTGCCATGCATGTTTTTGGAATGTGGGAGGAAACCGGAGCACCCGGAGAAAACCCACACAGGCCCGGGGAGAACATGCAAACTCCACACAGGGAGGCCGGAGCTGGAATCGAACCCGGTACCTCTGCACTGTTAAGCCCACGTGCTAACCACTGGACTACGGGGCTGCCCCAATGTTAACCAGTTTTGAACTATTTATAGCATTTTAGAAGGGAAATTATTTCGTAGTGATCATCCATGATTCTTGTCATGTGAGCCTGTGAATAAGCAGCCCATTTGAAGCAGCTCCATTAACGTTTTCCTGATATAAAATTTCCACTCTAGATTCTTTTTGCATATTGCTAATCATTTACATTTTTTTTTAGAATTAAATTTATTTTACAATACAATACAATACATGCTGATTTATATAGCGCTTTCACAACAGCGGCAGCTGTAGCCGTGTTTTTCTGGGATGCTAGAACCATGAGGAGCTTCACCCCAGCCGAAATCCGCTCAGTGCGAAATGCACCCATCAGGAGTTATGGAGAGATGTGAGAGCCGGCACAGAAACGGAGTAAAGTGAAGCGAGAGGGACATCTTAATGGGAGAGATTTGAACCGTTCTTTTTCTCTGTGAGTTATTTGCCACTGGACTAGGGTGACCACACTCATTGCCATAGCGGGCTGTGCCCGCCCACCAATTGCTTGTGCTCCCAACCGTGAAAAACCAAATACAGTGCCTACCATATTTTCCTCACAAGGAGCCAAAACTCCTACGAGTGAAAACCATGGTCAAAGAGGATGTATATCTGACATGAAATTTAACTTTACAGGTGGTATTACTTACAGTAGTCCAACTGGACGCATGTTCAGTCCATTAGGTAACATCACCTCTGGTACAAAGTTTGTCTGCAGGCAGAAACACGCAGAACCGACAGTGCATGACAAAAGCTCTAGATGCTTTAACTGTGGCATCATGACTCAATCATTTAGCCATGTTATCATACTGTAGGGACCTATCACGCACACCCCCATGGCTCACTCTTTCCAGACTCATGCCTGATTCAACAAATTAATCACTCTCACTTTAAATCGCACACACACACATACACTCACGCACGCACACACGAAAACAGCTACCGGTACTCAAAAACTGTAATTGTCAACCTACCTGGTCAAACACCTGAGCAAGTGCCTCTGTGTTCTGGGGATGCGGTTGCACATTCTGATGAGTCATTGGGACAAATTGCATTCTGGTGGCAGCCATCATTGAACTTGCTTGCATATAACAGTTTTGTATGGGAACGAACCCATTAAAGCCCCTACTCTGGCTGGCAACTGGTTGTGGGTTGGCACTGTACCTTGATCCAGCAGGCTGAGCAGGATTTTGAGGTAGACCTTTTGATGTGAAACCTGACATTTCCATTTTCTGTAAAGACAAATCACCCGCCAGATAAATACACAGAAGGAAGGAAGTATCAACAACTAGAAATGCAATATCACAGATGAGTGCATGATCTTCCAGATCATTAAATCGCTGTCGTTTTATTGTGTGACCTATAGTAATTTAGCACATAAAGCAACAATTGTATCGCAGCTGTTTCAAACTGCATCAGTGCTCTCTTGGTGGTTGGCGACATTCAGAGGATGATTATAACATTTTGGCTTGTAGGGTTTATTATATTTTACAATGTGTGAGTAATGTGCTTTTTTTAAATTCTAGTCAACTTGTGAAGATAAATAAACTCACATTTTTCTTGATTCGTAAATATTACAGGAGTTTATGGACGTTTCGACTAATTTGATGAAAAATAAGCCTTGGTGGGGACTGAACCAGTGTGCTTGTTTTGACTGAGACTTGATTTATATTATGCTGTAAAAGTGATACAATTATGAGGTACTTATGTGCAGCTTCAGCATGAATATCAAATAGGTAGACCACATTTATTTGACAGTCGAAGTGTGTTCCCAGTCACCGGGAGTTGTGGCATATCCCAGTGGTCTTCCAATGCAACAGACTACTCCCTGGACTGATCATCAGTCAATCCCAGGGCACATTAGCAATATTCGCTCGGAAGTCAGGCAAGTGAACCATCACCATCACACTATATATAGGTATGTGACAATTAATTAAAAAAAATCAGACCAATGTCATCAGAAAGACCTGGAATAAAATAACAAAACAGTGTTTACATTTTGTCAATACAGTGGTGATTGCTGAGAATGCAAGCTCAGTTTTGCCCTCAAAATACTGCATGACAATTTTCAAACTGAAAATCGAGCCGACAGAGGAGATGCTATGGCACATCATATCTTAAAAAAGACGCATTTTGAAGAAGCCAGAGCTAATTTTTCTGGGTGAAGTGCAAAACAGACGGGCGCGAAAAAAATCATGCAAAAATGGCGGAAACGAGTCAATTGTCACATGCCTACTATATACCATAAATGTCAGATTACTTCTGCATTTCCCCAGGGTTATTTGTGTTATTACACCTACTTGCTCTATGCCCAGTGTTGCTTTGGTATCTTACGACTATATTCACTGATGGTTGAGGTTGTTTTTCTTGTCTGAATTCTAATGATGTACAGCACTTGAAGTCGGGAAGCTAGCTGTCTATATTCATCACACGTTAAACACTCACACCCTAAATGCAACAAATGCTGACACAGCTTTGTGGTCAAAGAATTCAAAGCATTGTTGGTCTTTCATGTGTGTTTCGGGGTGCTTTGGCACATCACCTTGTATAATGATGTACACAACATGAATTCACTTTACATGATGACATATATTAGACTCATCACTTTACATTATATGATGCCATGTTAATTTAAAAATTAGCCTCTGCATCTCACATGCTACTAGTTTGAATAGGCTTTAATTTCCACAAGCTTGAACAATCTGGCTAGATGCAAATGAGTCTCGAGTAGTACAAGAAATTCACCTTTGTGATTTTAGCTCTGTGCACATTTAAGTTAAATTGGACAAACAACAAAAAAATTGAATAGCATTTCACAAGCTCGGCACATTTGAAGGCTGGAGTGAATAATTCTTATTTTACCCACTTTGGTAAGTTCGAATATTATTTGTCATATGTTACATCGTACGTATAGGATGGCTCATAAAGAAGAATACCATTGCTTTATGAAGCAAGGAAGGAATGGTTCTTTTTTTATTTTTACTTATTCAAGTTGGGTGTCTGCACTAAAACAACTTTAAATAAAAGTGGTCCAAGAATTGAACCCTGTGGGACTCCACATGTAATGGTGATAGAAGAGCTCTTACTTCCCGAAGAAGCCTCAGTTGGGCAAAACATTGAGGACTTTGGACACACTTATGATACTTTGGAACATAAGGACCTAATGGCCATTGTCCAAAAAAAAAATAACTTTTAGAAGGACACAGGGTGTTTTAACCCAAAGACAAATCCTGTGTTTGGGTTAAAATTGCCACTCCTGACTCACATACAAAATGACATAATATAAACAGGCTCCTTAGTTACAATGTTTTGGAGTGATAGCTAAACCAAACCTTGGCAAGACCTTGTAAAAGAAATACTCAGGTTTCTAAGGCAACCTCAGCCAGCAGGATAAATTAGACTTGACAAGCATAGAGATTAAAATGCCTTCAGATGAGCATAAAAATCCTTAATAGTACTTGAAGCTCCTTCATCGCTGTGCTATTTCTGACACTTGTTCTGCAGCCGATAGTGCCACTAGCTTTTCATGACCATGCACCTGTTGGTTTTGTAGTGTCTGCAGTGGTCTATCCAGCAGGGGAGAGCAGATCTAATTAAATCCTGTCTCTCCTTTCCGCCCTCTGTCTCAGTTAGATGGCTTTGTATTGTGTTGTCAGAGCCGAAGGCAGGAAACAAGATCGATAGCAAATAGTTTAAACGAGAAGTTATAATTATATTTTGTCTCTTTTCTCTGGAAAACTGAGCAGGTGTATGTCTTTTTTCTTCGATAAGGAACCATAGATAATCAGCTCTGAATTTACTCATCAGTAAGACTGAAATTTTTTTAATTAATTACAAGACCAGAATTGTTAAACTAATTAAAAAAAAAAATAATAATAAATGAATGTCCATGTCAATGATGGCGTAGCACAAGCATTCCCAATCAGCGGACCGCAGACCAAATGCGGCCCATGAGAGCAAGGAATCTGGGCCATGAGACCAGCTCCCGTGCTGACTCAATGACGCTTTTGCCAGACTCGGGTGAGTCAAATAAGTGGATAAATTGTCACAAATTGCTTCATATCAATTGCTTCCACTCCCATGGTTGTAGCTGTGATATTGTGAGCAAACCATGTGATCATGGCAACCATTTGTTCCACAGGAGCTCGCGTCAGTTATCATGTTGACATGTGACAAGTAAGTCACTCCGGTAAAGGAATAGCCGTTGAAGAAAATGACATGCATTGCTAACGCAGCCACTTTAAAAGCAACTTTGAGGGAATAGATTGTAAAGTGTTTGGGCCATATTCACTCAAGGACTTATTCATTTTAAAAGACATTGACAAAGAGTGATTGTAAGCTGTTAAAGTCATTTGAACATATTTTAAACATATTTTAATCTTCCACATATCATGGAGCATGAAATGTCGAGGAATGTGGCTTGCTTCTCGACCCATCCGTTCATAAATAAAATTAAAGGTGGATTTTAAAACAATAAAACATGGTGAAACGATTAATCGGCTGGCGCCATGTAAAATTTGTTGGTGTGGGGGGGAAACAACATGACACTGTGGTTTTATCCAACAAAGCAAAACGACAAACTGCGGATCAGTTTTAGATTCGAATTTTCTTGTCAAGGTATTTGTATACTGTCAGTGAAATATGATGAGATATACAACTTATCACGTATAACTTCTGTTCTGCAGAGCCTCAGCCTTTGTTATCCTTTTATGTCCTGACTTTCTCTTCTTGCATCCCTCTTGTCCGCCCCCATTCTAAAAAAGGTTCAAAGTAGTTTAGGCGTATCCCTCTCCATGGTAACAGCATCTCTCTCATGCTTGCACACGCACACACTCACACCTCATAATTCTGCCATACCCAGCCCTACATCACTGTACCCTCCCCCCATGTGCATTGCCTCCCCCCACACTGCTTTGTGCTCTCTCTCTCTCTCTCTCTCTCTCTCTCTCACTCTTCCCCATCTACCTCTCCCCCCCCCCTTCTCTCTCTCTCTCTCTCTCTCTCCTGCATTCTCGCAACCTCTCCTGATCTGTCAGCTGCTCCACTGTTAATGCTGCCTTGACAAGATGTTCACCCCAGCTTGCAAAGGATCTTCAGGGGAGGCGAGGTAAGGCATTGGCTGCTGATAGCAGCAAATGGAGAGCCATTACAGTGATGTAAAAAGTAGGCGTTTTTCTACGATCAGTGTGAGAACTCTCCAGATGGAGGCAAGAGGCAGCATGAGTTGCTGGCTTTGTACGACTCCTCAGCATTTGCACTGAAGCAAGTGAAGTGGAGAGCTATTTATAGGATTCCTTGACTTCGGTGTTCTCAATATCGTTGAACTCGAAAGAAAATGTGTGTGTACAGTACATATACAAGTGTGAGTGGAAGCGTGATGGCATGGAAATCGTCTTAAATTTTCTACTGCAATGTCTGGTCATAGTCACCACGTTCTGTGTCGGTTTACAACATCATATGACACGTGTGTGTGTTTGTGTGTGTGTGTGTGTTTGTGTGTGTATGCATGCATGTGCATGTGTGCATGTGTGCGTGCGTGCGTGTGTGTGTGTGCGTGTGCGTGTGTGTGTGTGTGTGTGTGTGTTGAGACTGGTGAGTGGGCAGCATGAAGTTAAAATTTCCGCATATTTGCGTGGGTGGTTAAGAGTACCTTCCGATTTTCATTAGAACAACTGAAAACATTGGTCACCTCATGAAGTTAGAGGGAAGGAAAAGAATGCTAACGATGGGGAGAATGGAAAATGTATTGCTGGTATTGGTCTTTTAAGATTAAGATTGGACTGACAATTTGTTGGCAAGCATGATATATCTCTTACATGTCAGTTAGTGGCTCAATCTCAGATCAATCATGAACTGTCAAGCATGTGTGAGCATATTTTCCAAGCTTGTAGAGTAGGTGATGAGATCAAAATCAAGCCCGTGGGTGTGCATCCCCTTCTGTATGCGGTACAGAAAGGAGCAGGGGGATGCAGCAAAATGTGCAGCTCTGAATCTGTGTTTGAGATAATAGCAAGCAATGTTTGAGCAGGAAACAATCCACTGGTATTTTGTAGTAATATTTGATGACTTGATGAACATATTGATCACAATATGGTTTATCCACTGCATTTCTTTGTAAGGTCAAATATGACTTAGGCTCGTATTGCATAACGTCGGTATTGACAAATATGCTCTAGCAATCCAGGCAAACATTTCAGAAGCAGTTTTGACTCATCCGTACATCCATATTGAGATTTAAATCAAGAAACATACAACAGATGGGTGCGGATAGGTGAAAGGCAGACCACACCCTGGACTGGTCGCCCGCCAATCACAAGGCACGTAGACAGACAATGATTCCCACTCATATTCACATCATCACCGAATGGGATCTGAACCAGCCTTTTTGGAAGCCGGGCCAGTGAGCCATTATGTTCACCCAGCTGGCGCGTGTAAAATAAAAATGAAAAACTGAAAAAATATTTTTTTAATTCTTGGATTTGTGATTCTGAAAATCATTGTTCATGTGTTGTTTGATGTGGCAGAACAGGCAAATTAGAATTAACAGTAACCATGCCAATGGTGAAAACCAGAGTTAAAAGGTTCTGAAGAAGGCATTGGCTTCGGAGGCAGCTGACGTACGCTTTTGCCGCTTCTGTGGTGGCTGACGCAAAAACTCAATGTGGCAGGAGTTACTCTCGCTTGCGTCTCATTAACAACTGAGGTGACGATGAAGTCTGAAATCAACAGATTGATGGGTCATGAATTTGGGATATCTCAGCCTAAAATTCGACCTTTTAAGAGGGACTCAGATTAGATTCACTGCTCCTCCACATTGAGTGGAGATAGTTGAGGTGACATTTTTTTTTTTTTAATCTTTCCCGATCCCTCTCAGTTGAAGTGTATACGTCCTACCAAAATGATGCTAAGACCCTCAGCGGGCCAGAGACACGGGGGAAGTCTGTTTGTTCAGAGTGCTGCCCCTGCAACCTGAATAAGTGGAGGAAAATGAGTGGATACAATGTATTTTTGTTGTTGCCTTGAATATTTATGGACGATTAAATGGTTATACTGCAAATTAAAATATTACCTTGAGAAAAAAAAGTGAACTTAGTCAGAGCAACACTTCACTCAAGAGCTCACTTGAAGCTCTTGGGCGCTGGAACGGCAGGCGCTGTCTGCAAAACTGCCACGCTGTGCGCTTGATTCCAACTCAAAATAGAAAAATCTACAACGTGCTGACTTTTATGAGTGGAAATATGAATGAAGAAATTAAAAATGGATTTTTTCCATTCATTCTCTGCCAAATGTATTCATCATCAATAAAGCTGCAGAGACAAACTTGCCCTGATGAGGAGGATGCTGGCAAAAATTAAAAACAAAAATGATTTTCATTAGACATCAACATTTAATAGGTTAAAAAAACCTGGTGTTCGAACGGGTCACTCGGTCTCTCCAGCGGAAATAAAAAGGAAAAGAAAATCCATCTTCATCTTTCATGCCCAAAGTGCTTTGTGGCTCCTGCGGTTTCTTATGTGACATGGTTTAAAACGGCCGATTAGTTGCCAACCCCAATGTCATAATGTACCTCCTCACTTGCTGTACTGTGATGATGCAATTTTAATGGATTAAGAAAATTACCATTTTATCAGGGTACATTTGATCAATCCCCTATATGTGTTCAGGGTGTTGGCATTTGGCCCCTGTGAGTATTTGCCATTGTTTGTAGCCTCTTGCAGTGAAGGGGAAGTCTTTTTTTCAATAAAAAATGCTATTTATGTAAAAATAAGAATTAAAAAAATACCCTGCGTGTGTGTGTGTGTGTGTGTGTTTCTGCTGCTGTCATAGCATATTAATTTGCCAATATGAACGATTATGTCAGCTTGTGTGAGTGCAGCTCCCTGTGCAGTATGCGTTAAATGTACAACGTGACAGTCAATGTCGCAGTCTATGAATGTGTACGGGAACGTATACTGTGTGGAGATGTGTGTGGGCATGCTGTCACTTTGCATAAAATCCATCAAAAAGCAGAACCATGAAAAGTAGGTCGCTAGCGTTTGTCAAAATCCACAATAAATGAAAATCAGATGTACCAGAAGAAAGAATTTACATGTTTATGAGATTATGAATCCTGGTGATGCATTACCAATTTAGAGAAAGTATCCATTAGGGACAAGGTGGTAGGCCCCGCTGGTATCTGTCTTTTTTTTTAACTTTAAGTAAGGCAATGGGAACTCAGGTCAAACAATCGTTTACGCTACGAAATTAGCTCAATGATCACATTATCCGATTTAAAAAAACAACAAAAAAAAACTCATCACTCAGTTTCTGTTTGTCTCCAGTAGGTGGCGAAGGAGGGCTCTCCCTCATGAGGCACACCTGTCTGTAATCATGCCTCGTCAGCAGCTGCCTTGAACAGCTGCCACACTGACAACTGGCGGTCGGATTATTAAGCCTTGCTCATGACTCTGTTTCCAAGTGCTTCAATTTTCTTGTTGATTTTGGCCTCATAGCTTTGCTTCATTGTGTTTCTCTTGTAAGTATTTTATCATTGTGGTGGAGTCTCGGTTTTGTATTCTTGTGTTTTGTATTCTCTTATCCCTTTAGTTTGTTTTCTCGTTCCTTCCCTTTTGCAAGCGCTCCTGGTTTTATTCCACATTTTCCTGGTTCTTTGTTACCAGAATCCTGACTTTACTTTGTCGGTCCTGCCTTTTTTTTGTTTTTTGTGTTTGTTTTTTTAATAAACGTATTTTTGTTCTCTTGTTTCTCTTATCCTTGTCTAAGTTTGTTCCGGACCATAATAAGTTTTACTGCATTTTATTTCATTTAAGCATGACTGTCAAAAGCAGAATAATCGATTGCTTTCTGCTTAGCTTTGCAAATACTGTACATAAATGTGTTCTTACTGCCTTTAAAGTGTGTGGTGCATTGGTGACCAGCACAGCACACTGCACACAACTTACAATGTTGTATAACTACCGGCAATTGTGATTCTCCTTGTGCAAATCAGATTCTCTGGTATAGTGCCAAGACTGACCTGTGAGAGGCAGCATGGCACTACAGGACACATCCAGACAGCCGGAAAAGACAAATATTTTTCGACTTCAAGTCCATCTCTGAGCCCCGCGCAGAAAGCTACTCCTTTCAGCTGTGTGTAGGGGGGCTTCTGATCAAATTGTGGCAGCTAATTAGTTATCCATAACTTTGTTGTTGTGGACAATGCGCCATTCACTGATGCAGTTAGTTTTACTTGTAAGATTAGGAACTTCCTTTATCATTTTTAAGAAGCCACAGCTCAACTCAAGCGGTTCCATTTGCGGTCAAATAGTGGTTAAGGTTCATGGAGAAGGGCTAAAGTCAACTGAACCCTTAAACTGTGACGCACAAGCTTTCTTTCAGGTTTGCTCGTTTGTTTCTTCATTTTTATACTCACTACTGTTCCAAAAGGGGAAATTAAACTCACACTCCACTGTATCACTAGTGTTGCACACCACGGCAAGTGAAAAAGGTGCGTCAAGAGTTCTGCACTGCTTGAGCTAGATCTTTAGTAGTGTGAACTCTAAGCACGAAGAGGAAGAGTGCCAGGAAGGACACTCCCTTTGGTCACATCATGGGTGGTGTCATACAACATTTACAACAGTATGTAGCACTTGTACCGTATATACTAAATTGTCAGGCTCAGATGGGCCGTTGTGGCCCCTCCCCATCTTTCACCCTCCCCCTCCAGCATGTATCTTCAATGTACCGGTACCTGGATGCTTCAGTGTGACTTTGTATTTAACTGTCAGTGGCAAAGCAAGAAGTGTTTCAGGAAACTGACTGGCCGGCGACCCAGTCGTCAGAGTAGCCTAGATAAAGGAGTCATAAGAGAGGAGACGTAGAGAGAAGTGAGAGACACATAGGCTGACAGCACAAGCCCACATTTCCAAGCGGATTCAGCGTGAGCGTGCCATCTGAAGCGTATCTTGGGACGTCAAAATGCTGAGGAGAAGGAGAAGCGTGTCATTTGGTGGTTTTGGATGGTATTGTATCTTGATCTTTTCATTGTATCGACGTATGCATATTACACACCTTTCATGTTCATGCACATGATCATTGAGCTTTCACGTCAAGTTGAAGTGATGTTGCTGAAGTTTCAACGTGGTGCAGGAGTTTTTGTTGAAAGGAAGGAAGGGCGGGTGAAGGTCTCATGCTGTTTCAGTTCGTGCTGTGTCCATGCAGATAGCTTTTTTTTTTATTCACTTATCTTTCGTCCAGCTGCATATTGTTTTTTTGTTGCCTCATGTGACACGGGACACACACACACACAGTGGAATTGACCTAACTATTACATTGCCTGTTCATCTGGTAATATTCCTTTGTTGCGGTGGAGAACAAGATCCCAATTTAGACTAATTACCGTTGTTACTATAAGTGCTGACGCATTGGAGTGGAGTAATTGTGGGTAATATCCTTGCTGGCTGTCATATCCTTACATTGAAAGCATCACATTGGAGCACTTCACATCCCTAGAATTGCTGAGGGAGCACACCATGACATATGAAAGGAGCTTGGTGAAATCACGAACACATAGACGACTATTCAATTTATTCTATCTTCTTCAGAGATAACATGTTTTCTTTTTAAAATCATTTAGATGCCTTACAAAGCAATTGACTGGCACTCAGTCGAGGGCAATGGTTCTGAACATTGTTAGTGTCACGTTGCGTGGTGGTGGGAGGACCCCAAAAAACAGGCAGGAGGGAGGAGCAGGGTGAGCTTGACAAATTGTATTGAAGAAATACAGACAGAACTAAATCTAAACCAAACAAAGTCATAAGAACAAAAAGAATCCATAGTATCAAACAAAAACCATGACTGAAGCTAAAACCTAACAGCGACCGAAACATGGCAGACAAACACGACAGTAGCAAACAAACAAACAATGACCCGTGGTCGGGCGGGAGTCCTTCGATACAACTAAATAAATAATGACCAACAGGTGTGCAGCTGCAGGGAGAGCTCTCCAGTGCCACTTATTGGTCACAAACCAAAACATGACAATTAGAGGTACCGAACCCAAGCAGTTCATATGCACATTCACCGAACCCTTTTGTGAAAAATAAAAAATGATTTTTTACAAATTCAAGATATTAAAAAAAACACATTTATTAAAAACAGGAAAAGTAAATACAATTACATGGCCTAAGTATATATATATTTTTTAATTGCATGACGTACGATCACGACAGCACAGCTGAAATGTCAGGTGTGATGTGTGATATAACTACAGATAGAAGTACAAAAAGAACTACTGCTTTCGAGGGAATTCTGAGAAAATTGTCATCAACTTTTTGTCTCTCATATTCCTTTACAGGATTGACAAATCTACCTTGTCGGCATTGAAATCCCGGTGAGTAAATCTCTAAAGTGATACTGAGATGAAAACAATGCAGTGTGACACATGTATCAATTGAGGCCTTGCCACAATGTCATCCAACGATGGGAAATAAAATGTTGCCTCAGTAATGAATTTACTTTCATACCCCTTCAAACATGTTTATTGTAGATATCGTAGTGGCTTTGTGGCGTACATCAGAAAAACAAAGAGCGCTTCTGAGCAAATCCCACGAGAACTTCGGCTTCGGGGAAGATTGTTCTGATGGGTTTGGAGCAATTTATTGTGTTTGCGGTTTTGGAGGCTGTCAGTAAGAAGCGTCCATGTGAGGCATCATTAAAAAGCAGCTTCCCACTGAAACTTCTCATGGGGATTGAATACATGTAGATGGATTTTCTGCTCAGCAAAAATGTGAGCATTGTTATAACTGGACTTGGACATCACAATGTTCTTGCAACCTGCAGCGTGACTTATAAATATATTACAGTTTGATTCCTTACGTATGCATCACTCTGATTAGGTTTTATGTTTATTGGTTCTGGCATCTGGATGTCGTATTACATTTCATCATGTCGCTCTAACGTCCGGAGCTATGAGAAGTGATGGTTGCGTGTGTTTTTGTCTCGCTCCATTCATCAATGTCTGCTTATCCTAGTATGTTCACAAATACACAAAAAAGACTCTTGATTGTGTTGCTCTCAGCCTTCTTGCTTGTCATTTACTTCTTATTTGTGTCATTATTCAACTTCTCAAAGATGGCTTCACAAGTGAGCCACTAGACAGTTGAGCGTGTCAAATATAACAGCGGCAAAATAAATTATTCCATCTAAATTTTTCTCACCAAATATGCAGAGACTTAGTGAATCACCGGTAAGCATTTTAACATTACCGATTACAGGTTTTCCAATATAATAATGCAGACAGAAATTCATGTGCCGATCAAGGGCAGTGGAAATAGGCCTCATTGATTTGGTGAGCTATACTGTATTTCTTATTTAAATAACGTCTTTTTCAGGCATGTCCTTGCTTATTTCAGCAAGACAAGGTCAAGCCACATTCTGCATGTGTAACAACAGCATGGCTTCACAGAAAAAGAGTGCAAGTACTAAACTGGTCTGCCAGCAGTCCATACCTGTCTCCTAAAAGCTTCAATCATTAGCGTCATGTAGTTCCCAAATGCTTATTGGGTGCTCTTAAAAACAGGTATTGTAATACTGTCCTGGCTTTACAGAAATCAAAATCACAATGAGAGAATGTTTGAAACAAAAACAAACCAAAAAAAGCTAAGTATACCAGTTGTTCATTACATGTCTTGCATTTGTAGTGTATTCAATTGAGTATAAGTTAAAGACGATTTGCAAATCATTGTATTCCGTTTTCATATAGTTTCAGGCAACAACCCACTTGGGATTGGAGTTTTTGCCATAATTGCAACACAGATGTTTATATTTTAACCTTTCCACTATTGTGTATTTATGGTTCATTGATCTTGCAGCTTAGGAAAATGAATGTAGTCAGATGTATCCAGCGCTGGTTTGGGATTCATATCAAAATCAAAAACCCTGCACAAAACATGTGTGCTGGTGGGACTAAGTGAGTTTACTGTACTTTTCCTGGTTTGCCAACAATTATTTTCTATAAAATGGATACCATTGTGTGGACTTTGCACTTTGTTATGGATACGTATACGCTCACACCTGTCTCTTTCACTTCCCTGGCCGGGTGTCGTTAGACCGCTGGCTCTGGAGTGGCATTGAATATGAATGACTGAGTCGTGACTCTGACATGAAGCCTGTGTGTGTGTGTGTGTCGGTGTGTGTGTGTGTGTACACGCGTGCCCTTTTGATCTAGCCGTTTTATGATGAGAAAAGGGCTCCATGGAGCACGGAGCGGAAAATAAATGGTCAGCAATCATGCAGACAAGAATATAAATGTGTTTTGTGAAATGTATGTTTATACTGTGACACATACTAAACAGATAGATAGATAATAAGCCACATGCCACATATTAAACAGATCACTGTGTGCTTTCCGTCTCATCCTTCTTGCTCCCACTGTTATTAATCCCCTCTACTCTACTTCAAAGAGAACATCCATCTACCTTCCGGTCTCATGAAGAGATAATCAATTCTGTGTGCACGTGGCTTCTAACTGCATGCATTAGCAAACACATGCATCTCATTGTGGCTTTTGTCTTGTGGGTAGAGCTGAAGAATATTGCAAGTAGGGATTAAGGGAGAGTACACGGGCAGATTTCAGCAGATCGCCATTCTCATATTGTGCGACGATGCCCCGCAAGCTATGGTGAGTAGCTGCCGGCGGACTGCCTGTTTGTTTGTATACATGTCATTTATTTGGAAATAATTGTCGGCTATCTGATAACCATTTTGGTTCCTAATACTGCTTATTTGTATCCCCATTCTACAGTAAAATAAGTATTAGAAACAGAAACAACTGAATGTTGTCACTGTTCTCTTGCAGTTTTGCAAAATTTGATCTCGTTTCAAACTTCAAGACTAATGTCCAGTGCATAAGGAACCTTGCCTTATATACTGACGTTTTGCAGACTGCATTTACAGTCTCATATTTAGAAATATAACGTCATCGTATTTTCGCATACCACACCCATTAACGGATGTTTTCCCATTTTTCCATTCATATAACATTAATGACCTGATGAATGATTTAATTTCTTGACTTTGGGGTAGGTGTGGTCCATCCAACAATAATTGTCTCTGTTAAGTTAGGACACAAGTGGAGTTTTGCTGTGAGTTTGATATTCTCAACTTCTCTTTGCGTTTTGGATCTTGTCACTCCAAAGCATGCACACGATAAATTGTTGCTGAGCATCTTTCAACAGCGACAAATCACGTGGCTCGGGCACATCGAGATGGTTTATCTGATCATGGATCATAGGGGATCTGGTCTTCGTGATGCATTCGAACCGTCGCTCCTCTGGCTCAATAGCACAAGTCCTTACAGATGAGCTGCAACACACCCATTTCCAGACAACATAGCATCCTCTGTAGCTTTGCCCATGATCTGCTGTCAGCATGAGATGGGTCATTTCAATGTCAACACTTTCAAGTTTCTCCTGCCTGTATTGACAGCTTCATATTATTTTTTTGCTGCCATACTGTGTGCAGACTTTGTTTTTGATTTCTTTGTTTTATTTTACCAACGGATCAGCAGGCTGTGCCACAGATGGGGTTATTTTTGTGTGTGTGTGTGTGTGTGTCACATACGCAAACGTCTCTTTGCACTTTCCTCATTACGCATGTGCTGCTAATTAGCTAACACTTGTCACACATTTTTTACACTCTCATCAGCCTCAACTGAACTCTTTACACCTCGGTTCAAATCAAACTGAAGCTCACGCTGAAGCATACTGACATGAGTTTTATGAGCGCGTGTGGCCTTGTCGTCTCTGCTTTTCAGGAACGGATACAAAGATGACATTTGTTCCAATGGGAATTTTAATGAAGCTCATTTTGCATCTGAATGTTCTCTCAGAGAGAGAGAGAGAGAGAGAGAGAGAGAGAGAGAGATAGAGAGAGCGATACCATACCTGTCAACTCATACGGTTTAGCCATAGTTCATACGGATTTTGTGGTGAATCTTACGTATATGGCCGTATCGCACAAATCATACGGATTCTGAAAATTTCCGGGTTTTTTTTCATCAACTCCAAATGATTTGAAAACCGCACTTTGACCTTTTACTGGTTACATTAATTTGACCATGTTGATCGGTCCAAGCAAATTTCCATGAATATGTTTTTTCTGCTTAACACAAAGTTTATTTGTTGGATGCATAATGGACTCCCTCAAAAAGAACATCAAACAACTGCAGCTCATTCAGAATGCTACAGCTCGGGTTCTAACTAGAACAAAGAAAATCAAAACATATTACTCCAGTCTTAAAGGTTTTCTTTACACGGGCTGCCAATTAACTGTAGAAGAGATGATTTTAAAAATGCCCTGCTATTTCTTGCTCTACTTTTGAAATGCCTTCAATGTTTTAACAGTTTCCTGCTCACATGTTTAGATTTTCCATTTCGTAAATTTGATGAGCTACTTTTATTTTCTCTAATTTGAATTTCACATCCCTTTCACTTTGTGTGCAATACGATTCCTCACAAGAAGCTGCCATGACACATTTAAATTACCTGGCTACTGCTGCTTTACCTCAACCAGAGTTTTACAGTGACAGCAAGATCATTTGGCCGTTTAATGTTAACTTATTCCTGAACAATCAGCCCCCCCCCCCCACACACACACATACACAAGCGAAATGATGATGTTTCTTAGAAGACATCTCATCTCACCTTATCACTCCTTAACATCGTTTTGTTTTGTTTTTAAGTTGGCAGTTGTTATCTTCATGGCCGTGTCATGGAAATGAGCAAATGTTCTGCTGCTATTTCTGGAGCATGCCATTTGTTCTGTCTCCTGGCCAACGTTCTACATTGCATGCAATAACGTCGACTTATGGCCACCAAACAAACACAGTCCTTAATGTCTACTGCTATCATGTTTACACAAGATGATAGTTTAATAAAGCCCGTAGCAAGCAATGGTTTCTAACACAGAGGCTGTGTGCCGTCTTAATGAGCTGTCGGCTGTATTGCTTTAGTTTATTTAGAGCTGTTGTGAAGACTGTGTACACAATGCGAGGGTTTGACCTGCCAGATGAAGACAATATGAGAAGAGCAACACGACTGGAGGTCACGGAGAGTATAATAAAATTAGCCATATTTACACATATGACTCCTCTTTGGTATATCAGTTCATTATTTAGTGTGTAAATTTGCCTTGTAACGCATGTGTTCAATACGTGTGAGAAAGGGGCAGTGAAATGATGTGGTTGGTTTTTTTTTCAAGTTTCATAGATAATTCTTGAAGTATATGGGAAGTGGTAAAGCTCCACCCATCCTCAAGCGTCCAAAGGGAGGATGTTGCACTTCCTCTCCTCTCACACCTCCTCTTGTAAGAAACAGAAAATATCATTTATGAGAGTTTTAGGTCGTCTAATAGTGTTGTTTTCAGATTTTTTTTCTTAGGCCTTTTTGACAGGCTAGTCACACCTGCAAGTTTGAACTGCAAAGTTGTCACAGTGTTGAAGGGAAAAAAAGACATTATACCACTAGAGGGTAGTGTTTACTCACCAGTTGACGTGAATATGGGTAGCAGCACTGCACAAACAAAAAGCGACCCATTTTAACTGAACTAGTCAACATGTTGAAATTAAATTGTTGATTGATTGCTTTTGGTTTTATTTATTTTAAACCTGCTTTGGCTTCTACAGTAGAAATACTTAAGGCCAAATATTGCATCAAGATGGCAGGACTTGAAATCTAAAGAGATAATTGTTGCTTCATGGATTTAATTTGCATAATAAAAGTACTATTTTTTTCCCACTTGTTGAAAGCTTCATCGAATGTAGCTACAGGGAGTTAAGTCTGTTGCCATGGCAGCAAGAACCCATGGTCCTTTCGTATTATTCATTATCATAGTGATGGTCAGGTGCAGCCAGACTGTTCAAACATGACCATTGGAAAAGGATTTTGAATTCAATGTTTGCAAAATTATAGTGCCTGTACATTTCTCCCTCTTGCTGGATTGCATAAACATGTCTGTGCGCTTGTGCGTGCGTGCGTGCAGGTGTGTGTGTGTGTGTGTGTGTGTGTGTGTGTGTGTGTGTGTGTGAGAGAGAGAGAGAGAGAGAGATGCCCCAAATTTAGGTGGTGACACACAGCTCAGTCCACATTGATTTAATTATTTTTTATACAGAGAGAAATGTACAACTGAAAAAAATCTGAATCTGTATATGAATATGTGCAGGACATCAGAGTTTTCTCAGCAGCCAAACTCCTTGCACCCCAATGGCAATGATGTTCAAGATGCACACGCATAAGATATGCATCAGATGCATAAGGTTTATGAAATTTCAAAACAAGCTTGAGAGCACCCTGTTGTCATGAAACTTTTAAATAGAAAAAAATGTATCTTATTGTGTCACGGACTTTTTTTCTGAAGTCCCAGTTCACGTGCACTGGGTAGAATTTGTTGACAAAATTGTCGGGTTTGGTACTTAAAAGGAGTACTAGTCAAATATTTAAAAATAATGTGAGGGAGGGGCCAGCCAGCTCTGCAACTCACACCTGAGACTCATCAGCTCATCACCCACCTGTTGCCTATCTGCTCGTTTGGACTGGTACAAATTGACTCCCAGACCACTCCCCAGTGCAAGTTCGTGCCGTCACCACACCAGTGGACTCTGTTGCCGTCTCCCGCAGCTTCTTGGTCCTTGTGCGGACATTTCCTTGTGGACTTCTCGTGCTTCTCCCTAGTGATTTTGTGTAGACTCTTAAATAAACTACGCCAAGTGTTGGCTTTCACGATACCTGCCTGTTGTCGTGCTATTGGGGTCACATCCAAACCCTAACAAATAGCCTGATATTCGAATATTCTTACTTTGCAAAAATCCTCTCTCCGTCAATCAATCTAATTTATTTTAAATTATTATTTATTATTTCTTAACCAGGGCGCCTCGGTGGTCCGGTGGTTAGCGTGGGTATATTTGTGCCGTGTCTTTTCTTTTACCCTAAACTATACCATCAAAACAGTTATGCGTGTGCGCTAACGTGCACTGACTCCCGTCCTTCTCAAGTCACATGAAAAACCTCAGTGTTTGACAAATATTTACTCCCTGCCTCGTGCCTGATGCTGCCTGCACTCAGACACAGAGGAGCTGATAAGCGGACCATCTGGTCAGAGGGCTCACTGTTAAGGGCTCAAAGAGAAGACACTCACCGCTGCAGCCGCATCGCTGAGAGGTTGCCTATGGAGAGGGATTCAACAGCAAGCACATGTTCATGTCGCGCAATTGTGGAATATGATGCAATACACGTGCCTGCTCACATGCACACTTTTGATCACAGAAAACAACCGTATTAACACTTGCCTATATAGAGTATGCGCAGTCAGTTTCCTCGACAACGCCACAATTGCACAATCTGATTTGATTCAATACAAGAAACTGTATGCACATTTGTTACTTCCTCTAAGTGAAAAGTTAAGAAAATGATGGTCTATTATGCTTGTTAGCTGTGGTGCTGCCCTGAGGCATATTGAAAGGTATGATGCACTACTTTTTTTTCTTACTGTATGTGTTGAAAGCATTTGACTTGTCATCCAGATGGTTTTTAAAAATATATTTTACCGGCGCGCATCATCTTATTGAGGATCTAGTACAGTGAATGGTAAACAACAAAGAACTGGGTTTTAGTTTGAAGTGTTGCATTACTTGTTTTTGTTTACACTCTTTCTTTGGACGAATCAGTGTTGGGGCTGTGTGTGTGCGTGTGTGTGTGTGTGTGTGCGTGTGTGTGTGTTTGTGTGTATGTGTGTGTACACGCACGCGTTTGTGTGTGTGTGTAACGATTTTATTTTCAATTTCCAGCCTTCTTCATCTGAACTTGTTAAGGCCTCCGTGTGTCGCCAGTGGAAACAGAATGTTCTTTCCCTGCTGTGCGATGGCGGTTTGGTACACACTTGATCTAACCTTGGTGCAAATTACAGTCTTTGAGTGGGCTAGAGCAGACAAAAGAAAGGTGGTGGTGGTGTTGGGGTGGGGGGAGGAAGGGGGCTCCACGGCTGACAGACAAGACCAAAGAGACATAAGGTTATGTTCACACTGCAGGCAGATGCGACATGTTGATCAAATCCGATTTTGAAGCTTTCCTGTCCACTTTGTCATTTGCAAGTGTCCAAATCTGTTTTTTTTTTTCCCCTTGGCGTTCCCCATTGATTCATCTGCAATAGTTACTGCGGTTATGACGCAACTTTGTGGTGATGAAGGCGCAGTGACAAAATTGAACCTGACACATAATGAACTTTTCCCAGCGTTGGTCAAAAAAGAATTTCGGGGAGCTTGGGGATCTTGAACAATACTGTGTTGCAACAATACTGTGTTGCAACAAATTTGCAAAGAGGCCACTCATTTGTATCAGATTGCTTTGGTATAATTGATCCGAACCGTCCCACAACATACATAGCAGTAAGCACGAAACATGTATTGATACAGTTTGCCTGCGACTTCATTTGGATCAATCGGTTTATCCAGGCCACTCAAGATTTATGTTTGAAGCTGTTTGTTCATGTGAAGTGACAATCACAGACTGACCAGCGGCACATTAAACCTTTATGGTGGAAAGGTGATGTGGCAGCTGGTTTCCGTTTTCAGCTTAATTCAAGCTACTTGAATGCCCTCCAGAGGAAAAATAACCCATTTGTTTTTAAACTTATGTTAATGTGGGTTTGGGTAATCGGTATATCGGTATATCGGTATATCGGTATCGCCACTTTGCGTTTCAAGTTTTGCAGCTTTGCTTTTTTTTTTTTTCTCAAAAATTAATGACAAAAATGTTAATATGGCCATATCGGCACCCGTATTGCGGAAAGACGCATTGTTTTATGTCGAGGCATGAGAGAGGTTTCCCTACATGCCGAACAAAGAGCTGACGTGACTCCAAGGCTTTGTACAGGCTCACTCAAACAAGGCGCGTGATTGGTTTCTGGCATGACAACGACCAATGAGAGCATGAGTGGATTTGGTTGACTGTCTCGCATAGAGTGTCGTAGTGTTGTGTTTGCGCCAACTGTATAGTCGCCGACTTTTAGAAACCATTCTAATCTGGCATAGTTGTTCACAACAATATTCTGTGACGTGTGTCAAATTTAGAAGCTTTTTTTTTTTTTTAACGTTCCAGGTGCTTTAAATGTATTGGTTTGTACAAGTGGGTGCCATTGAATTCCCCGAGACCCTTTTAAAAGTATGCCATCCATCTTTATTTGTGAAAGCATTTGATATATGGTCGCTTTTCCACAGAGTCTTCTTTGTCTACCTCTGCACGGCACATCTGTCCGTAGCGTGATCACAGGAGGGATGTCCTTTTGCTGTTTACTGTGATCAGAGGTAAATCTTGATATAACTGAAGGGATGTGTCTCTCTTTGTGTGTGTGCGCGCAACATGTGCACTCGGTACATAACACACACAGGACTTACATCCACTGAACAATCAGGGAACGGTGGATGTTTTTGCTTCAATAGAACTGAGCAGAGCTCAAACCCAATTTCCTTTTGGAGGAATAATTCATCCGGTTCCTCACAAAACAGAATATCACGATTGATGATACACAGTGTCATTGTGGTCACTGTAACAATAATATGATAAAAATGAACTCAACATAGCGTACAGCTGTGTTTGCTTAGTTGTCCTACCAGTCTTCAAAGGGATGACTCAGGAGTGTATTGTATGACCATCTCTTGTTCTCCATTTCAATTAGAAAAATGTCTATCCAGGTCAATAATCTGAAATCTTTTTATACCTTCCGGTCTGATTTTATTTAATTTAGAATGTGAAACAATCAACACAATCAAGCTTTCTTTGCCAAACGACAATCACTTCCAGTCCGATCCAGCTAAAATCAAGATTGTTATGGGAATATGAAACATGAAATCCAGAACTGAAAGCAAAGTGCACCAACGTCACAGTCAGCCAACACGGTTATGTTGGTAATGGTCACACGAACATAAAACAAGTCAAAAGCAGTCCAAGCAGTAGGACCCAATTGCAAGACTCAGAGGCAAAAAGTTCAGTTCCATAATAACTTGTTGAATAAACAAGCGAGCAGTGAAGGCAACAGCATTCAAAACGTGAGTCAAGGGCAAAGTTCTATCATCAAAACAGGATCAAGGCTCACTAGGAATGAGCGGCATGGAACAAGAAATACTGGAGCCTCTGACAACCAACCAGTACAAATGCATGCGCTTGGTGAAGAGCAAAGGTAGTTATAAATCAGTAATATATCACTGACATCGTCATAAACGTAACAACTATACTGCACCTCCAATTTATCATCACCCCATGACTCATGGCTTGTCTCTCATTGGATGTGATGTCTTGCTGTCATTTCGCTCCACCCCATTCTCATTCGTTCAGATTCTTTGCTCTGGTTCTAATTTCCTTCTCCTAATTCCACTGTTGTTGTAGTTTGTTTTTTCTTACCTAATTTTATTTCATGTGTGTGTGGTGTGTGTTTAGGGGGCGGGACACCTATGTTGAGGCATGGATTTCTGCCTAGTTTCCAAATGCTACAGTCCCGATTTTAATAAGCCACACATTTATTTTGCCAGGCAAGTAATATAGCGGCATTGTCATTTACTGACTGATGGTGACTGTACTTTCTCACCAAAGCTGACAGAATCCAGTTACACTGGCCATCTGGCTTGACTATGTCACAGGCTATCTGATGCCGAAACCAGTATTTCTATTGATGGATCATCCATCAGGTTCCACTTTGGCCAAATCCGTAGTGTGCGGGGTTGTTTGTATTTTAAGTGTGTGTGTGTGTGTGTGTATCCACTGAAAACAACCCAATTTTTCTCGAAAGCTACATTCAAATCGGAATCTCTCAAGCCTGTTCATCTGAAAATACGCCTTCACAGCCACTTTTCCTCGAGCGCAGGTTTTATTATCAGCACAACTGAGGTCACCCTTTTTTTTCTTAGATCAAGATCTACTTTGATGTTAGACAGAGAGCAAAGAAAAACTAAGAAGAAATGTAGTTAGCTTCGTTGTTCGTAGAGACACCATAGTCCACATTAGCAAGGTATCTATCAGTCAGACTGTTCCTTTACTTTGACTGTATCTTTCTTGTTCCCATCATCATATATTTTATACAGATGTCAGAAGACATGCACAGTACGTTCTTGCATTTGTAATTTTTCGGGGGGCTTTTTCAAAAGGACAAGTTGTACCAAGAAATATCAATTTAAATGACTGAAGAGTAACTTGAAAGCTGTAGAGGCCAGCTGGTACTGATGGTTGAGAGTGTAAACTCTAGCTGGTGCACTTCAGAATGCTCACAGCTTTGTCCTCTGTGCCCTGAAACGCTGCCAGCCAGTCTGGAGAGACACTGAGAGAACTGAAACCAAATATGATGGTCACAGGGAGCAGAGCATGAGGTTGATTTTGAGGAGTTTGCAAAAAGTAGAACAGACTTACAAAACCGCAAGTCTATCTCAAAGCGCAAGTGATGTGGATTTGATTGAGGCGCAGGCAGACAAATGTCGGTGCGCCGCGGACGTGCGTGGAGTACGGCATGCTATTTCATTCGGAAGCGTGACACGAGCAAGGGACTATCCCTCTGAATCATTTTAGAAATCACTTCCTTGAACAGATCCTAATCACGATCATCATCCGTGTATTACGAAGCACCGCGATGCTTTAAATGTTCTGTGTTTGTAGTACTTTGTTTCGTACGAAACTTAAATTCTCCTCTATCCTATGTGCACTGAAGTACAATGAAAGATTTGATTCATGATTATTAAATCCTAATCAATCTTCTGGACATTCTATTTTTGTAACGGTCAAATCACAAGGTCATAGGTCATAAGGATTATATACAATTTCACTTTTTTCACAGCCCACGATGGTGTGTTTTGTGAATGTGAAGCAATGTGCTGCATAGAGTAGTAACCACATCCTCTATTCGAATACACACACACGCGCACACACGCACACAAGCACACGCACGTACACTCATGCACAGTCACGCACGAATATATAGAAAACAATTACAATCAAAAGAGGAAGTGGTTATGATTGCAGAGGAGTTACATATAATTTATGCTCATTGCCCACCTCCATAAACTACTGCTTGCCTGTATTTGAATGTACTCTAGATAATGTGATATTATACTTGCACGCGCTCCCACGCGATGTAATAGTTGACTAGGAAAGAAATAGAAGGGGAAATGATGAGGTCCAACGCAGAGATAAATGGATGATAGGAATGGATAGTGTGTGACAGAGGCTCAAATTAAATAATAAACACATCAGCTCGAAATAAACATCAGCTCGAAAAGGATCAGTGGTTTATGTGTAAGGGTCTTTGAAATGACATCAAAGACCCTTATTCAAGTTCAAGGCCAAGTCAACTTTATTGTCAAATGTGCTACATGTGCAACATACAGCACAGAGGAAATTTCTTTCCTCCGGAGAGAGAGGAGCCGCTGCGGGTGCCCACGCCGCCATCAAAAGAACTGTTAACATAAAACTTTGGTGGTGTTTCAAGCAAACGAGATTGTTTTGATTATTATTTTTTTTTTTTTATTAACTGTGGTTTTGTCAATTTTGTATCATATGAAGCTCTCCCTATGAAAAGTGCTCTATAAATCAAATTGACTTACTTAATTATTTCCTTACAAAAAGCGATTTGTGTGAACATTATGAGTAATTGTAATTACAAAAGCAATACGGAAGAATATTAAATCAACACAGGTGTCAAACTCAGGTTCTGGAGGGCCGCTGTCCAGCATGTTTTCCAAGTCGCCCTGTTGCAACATCCCTGATTCAAATGATCAGATCATCAGCAAGCTCTGCGCACGCCTGACATCAACCATGTCAGGCCCTCCAGGACCTGAGTTTGACACCTATGAACCAATCTTACAAAGTAATAATATGATAATAATATGACAACAAAATCTATGAAAGTCTACATTGTTTTAATTTAAAAGTCAACCCCTGAAGATTTTCCTTCTATTGGTATGATTCGTTATATTTAGACACATCCTTCATGAAATAGACAACAGATGACCTTTGCCTTTCCAGTATTTACTTTCAGACTTTAATTTGCACACATGGCATTTCAGGATTTATCATATTGTATGCACCAGCTGACATTTTCAAATGAACTTTTCAGAAATATTGGTGACTTGATGATGAGTAGCTAACACTCCCTGCTTTACCTTGCTCACACTCACACTCATATTCTCCAGCTCGTGTTGCTGTTTTTGTGTAGTTGATTGAAAAAAAAAAAGGTTGCAGACTGGAAAAAAGTGGTCTTTTGACGTGGGTGCGTGCGTGATTCTATGTGTGTCTTGGGAATAAAGCTGTTACTCAGCAGCAGTTGTGAAGGTCACTTTACCCAGCCTGCATGCAGCTGTTCCAAGCACTTTCCCTCCAAGTGTGCCTGTCTGCAAATAAATGCCGTTGAGTAGGGTGACATGGCGTTACGTCGATGTGGGGGTACTGTCGGAGCTATAAAGAGAGGTGACGTTTGCGCACTGGAATCTGTTGATTTGGAAGACATTTGAGAGGCTGTGGGAGTCGCCGGGAGAGACTTGGTACTATTTGCGCAGACACAAGAGCGCGGGCACTGCATGCGGGTGTGCAGTGTACACTTAAATTGGCCTCGTGTGCATTCCTGAAATGCGCATTCTGTTTCAAGTCGGGTTTGCGACCGACTTATTGTGACTCCACGGGGAAATATACAAAGTGGTAATACGGTTTAGTCCATTTACACTTGCCTACATTAATGCGGTTTGGGGTTTCAACAACTTTGCCTTCAGCAAAGTGGACCATTGTTTCAAAAAGACAAATTATTTGGGAAAACTAACAGTCAACCATCCGCTCTACCTCAGATTTATATTTCTCACTTAGCTGCACGGTGGAATCCCGATTAACAAACATCTTAAGGCTTGTAAATATGGAGTCAAATGTGTATCTGTCAATGCAGTGTGTCAGCATATCACGATCGATTTCATTGCGCAGTTCCTGATGAGGGCGGCCCGGTAGTCCAGTGGTTAGCACGTCGGCTTCACAGTGCAGAGGTACCGGGTTCGATTCCAGCTCCGGCCTCCCTGTGTGGAGTTTGCATGTTCTCCCCGGGCCTGCGTGGGTCTTCTCCGGGTACTCCGGTTTCCTCCCACATTCCAAAAACATGCGTGGCAGGCTGATTGAACACTCTAAATTGTCCCAAGGTGTGAGTGTGAGCGCGGATGGTTGTTCGTCTTGGTGTGCCCTGCGATTGGCTGGCAACCGATTCAGGGTGTCCCCCGCCTACTGCCCGGAGACGGCTGGGATGGGCTCCAGCACCCCCCGCGACCCTAGTGAGGATCAAGCGGTACGGAAGATGAATGAATGAATTAGTTCCTGATGAGACTTCATCACATGCCTACTAGCATCAAGGAAGCTTCGCTTTTCATTTTGTGTCACTTATTCTCTCTGAGAGACCTTTAGTGCTGTTACAAGTTTGAAATCGTGCAACTTTTCTCCTTCGTATTTTTAAATTTTTTTGGGTTCCTTTCTGGCTTGATACTCAGCCAGTAAAGTGGCAGCTTTTTGTGACCGGCTTGTTGATCACTCGTCATGCATATCAGTGCCACCTTCGTAAATTACTGTTGACAAGGAAGAGCATCGAGTGACGATGTTAAATGCTGTGTAAGTTTCTCACGCTCGCCAGCACCCAGCTAGACGCTGACTGGATAGCTTGTCGCGTGTGATCAAATTTACACTGAGAAATACATTGTTGGCTGAAGGCATTTCCGACCTTAACTTCTTGACTGGACCTTGAAAATGACATGATGCATGGCAAGGCATTTTCCATCCCAAGTCACATATTTATTTGACGCCCTGCTCAATTGTCATGAACCCTATTTTATCATTTACTATGAATATATTAATGTTAAAACTGGTCGATCGTATGGTTCTATGTGACCACCCCTTGCATTGGTTTCTTTCCGTGCAATCAGACTTCCTCTGACACGTTCTAAAAATAGGCATGTTAGGTCCATTGAAAATTAAATTACTCATGGATGTGAGTGAGTGTTTCTTTGTGATACCGTATATGCCCTGGGATTAACTGCCGATTTGTCTCACCTCCCGACGAAAGTCAACGGGGACAAACCCCAGCTCACCCATGACCATGATCCTGTTCATAGTCCACTCCATATTTTCTTTAAATTTGACTTTCTCTCATCTCATCTCATCTTCCGTACCGCTTGATCCTCACTAGGGTCGCGGGGGGTGCTGGAGCCCATCCCAGCCGTCTCCGGGCAGTAGGCGGGGGACACCCTGAATCGGTTGCCAGCCAATCGCAGGGCACACATAGACGAACAACCATCCACGCTCACACTCACACCTAGGGACAATTTAGAGTGTTCAATCAGCCTGCCATGCATATTTTTGGAATGTGGGAGGAAACCGGAGCACCCGGAGAAAACCCACGCAGGCCCGGGGAGAACACGCAAACTCCACACAGGGAGGCCGGAGCTGGAATCGAACCCGGTACCTCTGCACTGTGAAGCCGACGTACTAACCACTGGACTACCGGGCCGCCCAAATTTGACTTTTGGTTGTAATTTTAGCAACTATGTGTCCCAATACTTTGAGTTCATCTTTTTGGGGGGATTACAAGGTTTCTTTTTTTTCTTTTTTTGTGGAAAGTGTGGCTTGGAAGTTTTTGTCTTCAAGGTTCCTGGATAAAAGAAGAAAGCTGTTTTCAATTGTTTGGATTTTGAGGGTAAGAATACAGTTATGTTGGGTTTTTGACCTTAGCTTCACACCTTTTTCCTGAGTAATTGTTTGTGACATTCAAATGAGGTAAAACCAGTTGCTTTGGTGTGATCAGGCCTGAGGCTTTATTTGCATTACCCGAAGATTAGTATGAGCGCTTGTTTGATGAGGATTGTTGATTGCTGAAGGAATGTTTGACACTTTCATTTCAAAACACGGCAGGCTGCTGACTGGTTAAACCTGAATTGAAGTCCTCTCTCTGAAATAGGCTTCTGGACTTTAAACAGCAAGGAAAACATGGTGAGAGATGTGTCATTGCTGGTTGGGTTGTGTCATTCTGAAATTCATCTTTATTTTAAATTGACATTTAAGTTGTTCATGTGATTACTTCTAAGTTTCCAGAGGCAATCTGTCTCCTGATTTACATAAAGTATCCACTGTTTCCACAACAGGCTCAAACTGCAACAGAGTGCACCTGCAGTGAATTGACCAGCTGCCAATACTGATAACAGGAAGCTTGGAAATAAATACATTTTGTGGAAATACTCTTACCAAGACGAAAAATTTGTCTTGGAGTGACAACATGCATAGTCCTCCAGGAAAAAAAAAATTCTCACCTATAAAATCATCCATCCATCCATCCATTTTCCGATCCACTCTATCCTCACAAGGGTCGCGTGGGGTGCCGGAGCCTATCCCAGCCATCCTCGGGCTGTCGGCAGCACCCCTCCCCCCCCCCCCCCCCCCGCCCCCCCCGATGTGGATAAGCGGATCAGAAAATGGATGGATGGATGGATGGTTTCACAAATGTCCACTCAAAATAAATTTCATGTGCCTATTATATACATCTTTTGTTAAAATAATCCATATTTGATCCTTTATTTGTATGCCACCAATGTTGGATGTTTATTGAAGCTCAGCCCTGCACCTAAATGTATCCCACAGGAACATTGCTTTGTTTGTGTGTGTGTGTAGGTGTGTGTGTGTGGGTGTGTTTGACTGTAAGAAAGACGGGGAGGGGTTGAAGGGGAATCACAAAGTGTTGATAACGGCGTCTCATTCCCCTCCTGATGACGCACAGTAGGACCCTGGAGAAATGTCCCAGTTGGTCCCTACCTCACATTAGGGAGTGTATTTTGTTTTTTACAGTTGGTCCCAAGGGTGTGTTTGATATTTCAGATGAGCTGTGTGCATGTTTGTGCACATTTCACCTGGGAAAAGACTCAAATGAATTTCCAGTGCACGCCCAGGTTTGCAGTGTAAATCACACACTTATTTTGTATTTTGTATGTTAATCTTTTGGATCCTTCTGGCAAATTTTGATTCAGCTAGTCGGTTTCTATGGCACTGATAAGATACAGGATCAGGAACGCATCAAGAAAGAAATTGAAGCTTCTATTTGTCAAATTTGCTTGTTTCCTGGGCTCCATCAGTTCCATTCCCTGGGCACTGTCACATAATTAATGAATCATCTCAGCTACCGGTAATCAGGTGACTTTGAGTCTTTGTTGTGTGTCTAATTAGTGAGGCAATTCATTCAAGCCATCCAACAAAACTCGACTTCTCATGACTATACTTCATTTTTTATATGGCCAGTATAGTTTTATGTGCATGGCCTTCCCTGTTTAGAACACTTTTTTTGCTTCTATATATGAAAAAGTAAAATTAAAGGACCAACAATATCACCAATGGTATCATGAAAATGTGCGCACTTGGCAGAGGTCAATTTTATCTTCACATGTCAAAGGATGAACTGGTTTCACACTTTGGTTCAATAAAGGATTAATGGCCTTTATTTAGAACATTTACTTTTTTCGAAAATGGATAGATGATTACCATGGGGAATATGTATAAATAAACGTGTCTCATAGTGATTCTGTTTTGGGAGCAATTTCCTTAGTGTCTGTATGAATTCCTGTTTCTGTTTCTGTCAGCCCCCCCTGATGGATGGATGGTTCAAAAAGAGGAATTGAAAGTATTTGTTCACAGACTAGTCATCTATAAATTAAAAGTGATGGGTGGAAAACAATAGCATGAGTAAGATGTGAGGGGGGGATCTGAGTAACAGTTGGTAAATTCTCTTCATATATTTTTCTTTCAAGCAATTTCATTTTGCGAGGCAGCATTTCAGTTTCGATGTCCTTGGCGACGGAACAGCACTCAAAAAGCTGATGAGATTGTGCATAGAGTGGGTACCACTTATTCCTTATCTCGTCGGGGATTCAAATTGTTGGCAAAATGATATTCAAGGAGCAAACATGCTTCAAGTGTTACAAACAGGCACATGGTTTCAAGTTATGGTTTTAGTGTGAGTACATGTGGTAAATGACATGTCATCGAGAGTGATGTACAGTGTGTGTGTGTGTGTCCCCACAAGGGAGAATACAAAGAAATTGCCAACAAAAAGGTAGAAGAGTACAGGGAGAGATGGAGGAAAAGATGCATAAAGTGGGAGGAGAGGTGGGCAGTTCTTTCTCGAACTCCAGCCAATCAGAGAAAAGGGACTGGACTTCGAGGACAGCAAGTAGGGAGCAAAGCGACGGCAGCAGTCACAGAGGGAGAGGCAGGGAAGCATGTTTATGAACGAGGGAGAGGAGCGGAGTCAGAGGAAGGCAGAGAGATGCAATGCTCCAGAGTCTGAGAGGCTGTCTGCTGCAAAACTCTTCTCTCATTAAACGGCTCGTTGTGTTTCGGGAAGATCAAGGCATTGATGCATTGCGGGAGCTCGGGATGCAGTTAGTTCACCTGAGACTCAAGTCTACGGCCAACGACCAATTTGGACCTCTTGGGATTATCACCAACTAAGAAAGCTTTCTCAAAGGATCTGACAGCTGTACAAACCAAAAGTCGACAGCCTCTGTTGCGTCGCACAAATTTACCATATGCCTCAGAGAAAGAGATTCTCCAAGATTTAAGGTGTCGACTTTTACAGCTCACCCTGGAGCCCCAAAAGGCCACCACCAAGCCGTGCCATTCGACAAGGAGTACTGGAGCCGGCGCGACCTTGGAGCAATCGTCACCTGAATCCACCGTGGAGGCACCGAGCATGTCTCAGTCCAGGGGGCGCTTACACAATAAAAAAGCCGGCATTCGGGCTGCAGTGATCCTGATTGGACTCCTGCACAAGTCTCGTAAAGCCAAGGAGAAGGAGAAAGAAGAGAGTGAAGGGTGGGTGAAGTTCATTGTGTGTTGAGACTGGAAAGCTGTGCAGGTAGTTTATTTGAGTGGATGAAAGAGTATGGCTCTTGTGGCTGTCTGCCAAAGCAGGAACACACACACACGCTCAGATTCACTCGTCCAACATGGAGCCTGATTGTGAAGCAAAGTTTATTGGTTGCAATTTATGTGAGGTCACCTGTATGTACCACTGTGTGTTCCGTTTTTTTTTTTTTTTGTCTGTTGATTTATACTTACGGTTTTATTATAGGTCCTCTTTTTATTGGAGCATGCTATTGTGTAGTGTGTTGGAGAGTGTGTGTGCCATGTGTGTGTGTGTAGTCCACACTCAAGTGCATTTGGGTCAGTGGAAAATAAAAAGGGGGAAAAGATGGAGAGGAGCTGCGGCAACAGGAGTGAACAAAGGTCCATTCTAAGTGGTTTTGAAGCATAAACATTCCGTACAGTAGACTGAGTTGGAGGGAAGAAAGCTGTAAAAGAGGAACATGGGAAAAATAAAGAGGTTGTAACTGACTCAACGAAAGCGGCTGTTGAGTTTAAAAGGGGAAAAGTTCCCACTCATCTATTCTTGTCCTGCATATCTGCTTCTTGTTAGTTGTTGCTCTCACTCAAGCATTTTAGAGTTGGGAGTCATTGAAGGCTGTCTCTCGTTTTAGCCCAACGCGAACACATGCTTAGATGTTTCCGAACTGGCTCCAAGTGAGCCTTAAGCTTGCGTCCGATTCTTCAGTGTAATAGTAACAGCTTGTCTTGAATTTTGATAAAAGCTCCAAATGAAGCGTGCCACCATTCGCTGTCCATTGCCAGCAACTATGTAAACACTGAGCTGCTCGAGTAAATGAACTGTGTTTTGTCCATATTATCTTTATGTGTACTTTCTTACAACCGCAGACCACCTGTTGGAAACATACCACCTGTTAACAGTTTTAGCATGTTGTAAATGTTTGTGGTGACGCTCTTGTACAGATGAGGTGAATTTGATCAAATGTTCAGGACTGAGTTTGTATAGGGCAGTGGTTCTTAACCTTGTTCGAGGTATCGAGCCCAACCAGTTCATCTCCACATTCACCACAATAAAAATGTTTTGTTTTGTTTTTACAAATTCAAGACATAAAAAACACATTTATTAAAAACAGAAAAAACTTAAATAACATTTCAAGACATAAGTTTTTTTAATTGTGGATAAAATGAACCAGCCAGTGATGATGGCCAAGCGGACGTGCCATAACTAATTGACATGTTGAGTCGGGTGTTTCTTAACCTCCATGGCAGAGGTTCCGTCGAACCCCTGAGACCGATTCCCGAACCCTTAAGGTTCGATCGGACCAAGGTTCAGAACCACTGGTATAGGGAGAGAAAAAAAAATCTGTCTTACATCCACAAAATTGTGTGTGTATGTATGCGTGTGCTCCAAGCAAATATAAACTTTTTTTGATAAGGTGTTTAAACCCAAATTATGAATTAATCACCAGGATAAAGCCACGCTGTATTCCAAATACAATTTGGATGCCAGCCCACTAGTTGATGTTCCAACATATTCCAACTTCTTAACCTGCACATTCCAACTTCTTAACCTGCTGGGTCTTATTCAGTATCCTTTTAAATGCAGTTGTTGTCTGACAGTTTAATTAATCCCAATTATTATAGTTTGCATAAAAAATAAAAATCTACTATTGACAGCAGTTGTACAGTGAATCGAGAATCATAATCAAACATTGCCTTCAGCAGCAATACATTTCCAACAACAGCAGGTCCACCGTTGTGGTTTTGATAGCAGCATACGTGTGAGTTGCGAATGCCCACGCTTGCCAATCTCCAAACACAAAAAGGATCCATTTGTCTTTGGAAAAATATCTCTCTGTTGTAGCAGTGCTTCTTGGCATTCAATGTTAAAGTATTTCCCATTTACCGCCACATTTGTAAAGAACATGCAAGCAATGTGTGACATAGCTGCTGACCTGTATAAGTAAGGGGGGCCAGGCTATTGAAGCTGTGTAGTTGTGCATGGTTCCATGTGCTCCAGATGCTCCTTGTTGTGCAATAAAGACACAGCTAAATTGCCAGTATTTCTTTTTTCTTTAAACGTCAATCATCCGAACCACGGACAACCAAACAAGAATCAATAGCAACAGCAAAATCAGCTGTATGGCATTGGCAAAGATGATTTGGCACATTTTTCATTTGGAGCTCTGCTGCTTATCCCGCTAATGCACGTTTCTGACAAATTTAAAATGGTGAGAAATGAGTTCTCCAACAATTTCGGATGTATTACCAAGAAGCCTTGTTACAACAAAGAATAACCTACCTCGACCAATGACTTACTTTTTGTGCTAGGTTTTCTTGTTGCTGGGGAGAATTCAATGAATGCTAATGGAAAATTGGCGTTCGCCAGGCCGCCGACTCACTCAGCTGCCGAAATGGAAAACTGCAGGACTGACAGTGCTCTGGCCTTGGAAAGACTCCAGAACAGCACTAGGAATTATAAAATAACATAATTTATACTCGGTAATTATGTAATTGAATCACTGCTCTCTATTAAATATAGAATACATAAGGGAACGAAATAACAGTGTTTCCATGTGGCACTTCCCCCTGCTCCTAATGCCTTTCCCACTGCGTGCACCTTTGATTTGTGACATGCATTCTGTGTTTTCCTGCCTCCATCGCCGATGGCAGCCATGCACACGGTATGAGTACCGTTGATATAGCCTGAGGCGGTCATTTCTGTTGCTGTAGTGGGGTCACATGATGATGGTAATTTGGGACGGTTTTAACTTGCTGTTGTTCTGTGCAGGCACCCTTTTCAGACTTTAATATCACCACCATTTGTCTATCTGACTCAGTCAATTGCAGCTTGTCCCTGACCTTTTGTGTGTTTTTTTGTGACGGTGAATGTGAAGAGAAATACATGCTGACTATATTATGTCAGCGGATAATATCAAGTGTTCGAAAAAATATAAGCACAGCACATATGTATGCAAATGCGTTTCTGAGTCTCGTGTGTGTTCCACTCACCTTTCGTATCCCTGCACTGGTTGTGGTGTGATGTGTATTTGCTCTCCATTCAGTCGAGCATGACCTCGGCACCTTTTAACTTAATGTGTTCATGTTTTCCACTGATTCTTGTTGTTGTTCTTATTTGTCTGTGTGTGTGTGTGTGTGTGTGTGTGTGTGTGTGTGTGTGTGCGCGCGCATGTGTTTTACTTGTCTTGCCAAAATCAAGGCCGCATCATGCAATTGAGTCAACCCCACATACTGCTAGGGGCCAATAACAAGTCAGACTGTTTTTCAATTACGACAAGTGGGCTTGGAACTTGCCAGGCGAGCGTGGCTGCATTCCAGCCAGTGGTTGTGTACGCTACATCCGTCTGCTTCCTTCTGCTTCCTTCTGCTTGTGGAAGCAAAGCCCAGACTGTGAAAAATAAGCAATCACTCAAGACAATGAAAGCATGTTTGTGGCGCGCTGACACATTGCCAAACAAATGCTCCACAAATACCACCCCCCCCAATCCTCCACGCCAACAGCTTGACTGAGCAATCAAGTAGGTGCAATGTAGCTAACCCTGTTATGTAATGCCATTTTGTGAACACCAGGAGACCCAATGCAGCTGTGCTTACCTTGTGAAAAGCCTTCATTGGCTACTTCAGCCAGATTCCAGGGTTCATCATATGCTAAAGAACAGCTTGCAATTTTTGATGCCACACTAACCGAAGTCGAAACTGTAGCGGCTTTGGCATTGCTTTAACGTCTACACATCACCTACTTTGTACTTTATTGATGTTTCAAACTGATGAACCAGCCCAGACACTTTTGCTTTTCTTTAGTTTCATAAGTAGGAGTTGTGTCTGTGCGCGTGTGATGCGTACCTCCAACTCGTTATTCATTAAATGCCTAAAGATATAATGCATGAGAAATCCCGCTGACCTATGAGCAGTTTCTTGCGATATCATTCTGTTTTCCATATCAAGGGATCTTATAAGTTACTTCATAGAAATCTACTCCTTGCTGCAAGGCTTTTCAAGAAAAATGCATTAAGAGCCTGGAAATTTGCTCCGTAGCCCATAGCATAATTCAATATTGCGCAGTGCATACTCTTCTTTTTCGATCTGTGTTTCTTCCACTCTTATTGAAAGTTACAAAGAGTGGTGTTGTTGTGTGCATTGAACACCCAATTTGGCAAAGATAATATTCAACAAAAACGTATCTTTGAAAAAATGAAAGTTATTAAAATATTTCAAAAAAGATGTCAAATAAATGTATGTAAGCGTGTGTATGTTTATAGCTCCTTGGATAGGCACTGTATATGTCGATACACTGTTAGAGGTGTATTACACTCCATTTCCCATTTTGATTGCATTTGATTTTTTTTAATCTGTTGGATGATGACCTGATCTGGGGGGGTTGAGAATGATAGACAGCCTGGGGGATCGGTGAAATTTACTGACAGAAGCGATGACGGAAGCTCGGTTAAATAAAACTTGACGGAGTGATGATTAGACCTTGGTTCGGCTTATAAAAATGACAGACTGACGATGACGAATGGCTGCCCAGGCTGCTGACGGATGACAAATAACGGACAACTAAAATTTTGTAATTGCCCACCTCTGGTGATCAGCCTATTCCAAACGCCTGCAATCTCATTTAGATCATCCAATTTCTAAATAAACTTTAATTAAATAATTCCATTGTGGGGGGGGGGGGGGGGGGGGGATAAGGTGTAGGTCATGTTTATGTCTGCCTTTTTGGCCAAATTACGTTCTTTTCCTCTTCTCCCGTATTTTGTTCCTACAGTTTTGTTTTTTTTTGTAACTGACTCACTGGTATTTCCAGTCCTCCTTCAATGCCCATTTACTTTGTTTAAACTGCTCATGCCTTTTTATGTGTTTTAGACCATTTGTAAGGAGGCGTTAGAGGAGACCCAAGTATGGTAACAGAATCATGAATGTGCTGTATGTATTCTATTTCACTTACACTTACACCCTATCAAGAAACAGAAGACAAAAAAGATATGCTTGTTGGCATGTGTTTTTGTTGACTACAGTCAGCCTTGTCTCAGGGCGCAATGGATGTGATAGCATTGTCGCTAACAAGTGTCCAGAGACCCCTCACCAAGACAGCCGTGCTCAGGGGATATAAACCTCTATTTTTTTAGTCTGCAGATTCATTTTTTCCATTCTCTGTAGCTTGCTCTCTTTCAGCAATCTGTCTGACATCCATTTACTGGGTGGCTCTCTCCTTCTCAATTGCGCTCTCCTCCTTTCTGCAGGACCTCTTTTGCTCTTGTGCTTATCGCCTAGTCTGAAGTTGTGGGTGGTTTGTAGAGAGATGTATTCAATGTCCACTGGCAGATGCTTTTGTACTTCAGACGGGGCAAAATTGTGCAAAAGGAAAGTTCAGTGAAAAGGACCAGAATTTGACTAGGACATTCAGCCAAGAATGAAAGATAATAAATCGATAAATAAATGAATAAATAAGTAAAATAAAAATCTGACAAAGTCCTTAGATTAAAATGTGCAGATAAAAAAAGCCTCGACTAACTTCCCCAAAATATTTCTACCTCCTCCCGCATCGCTCCTCTATAAATATGACATGATAAAAAGATGAGCCCCAACATGTTGGACTATATTTAATTCCGCAAACACTGTGTGAGTGAAGTTGGCGCGAAATTGTACATTGGTTAGGGTACAAGTAGCCTCTTAGACTGGGAGATCCGGTCTTAAAATAAAATACGTAAATTTTAACTTAAATATTTAATTGGCGGGCGGCCCGGTAATCCAGTGGTTAGCACGTCGGCTTCACAGTGCAGAGGTACCGGGTTTGATTCTAGCTCCGGCCTCCCTGTGTGGAGTTTGCATGTTCTCCCGGGCCTGCGTGGGTTTTCTCCGGGTGCTCCGGTTTCCTCCCACATTCCAAAAATTTGCATGGCAGGCTGATTGAACACTCTAAATTGTCCCTAGGTGTGAGTGTGAGCGTGGATGGTTGTTCGTCTATGTGTGCCCTGCGATTGGCTGGCAACCGATTCAGGGTGTCCCCCGCCTACTGCCCGGAGACGGCTGGGATGGGCTCCAGCACCCCCCGCGACCCTAGTGAGGATCAAGCGGTACGGAAGATGAGAATTGGCTGCCTAATAACAGCTGGAATATATGCCGCACATGTGCCTCTCGCCCGAGTGAGGATATGTGGTATTGAAAATGGATGAATGAAGTTAATCTGGAATTTTCTCTGATTAAATTGTATTAAATGACAACCATTTTATGTAGCTATTGGGCGTTGTCTAGTCTGTCTGACAATATTATTTATGTTGAGTAACACCCCCCTGTCCCTCCTTGAAAGCCAGCATCAGCCTGTTAAAGTGCTGATCGGAGCTGTAACTGTCATGTCTGATATGTCTCGCAAGTACACAGACACACACACAAACCTTTTCGCTTTCCATTTCCTTCGCTTATGTTTTTATTAATCCACCAGAAGAATTACCAGTTGCCTAACCGGCCAGTAAGCATAAGAATCGAGCTTCTTATCAAGCTTCGTAAGAGACCTAAATAGAAAGCATGGCTGAAGCCCAAAAGATAAACTTTATAGTCATGGTTCACACTGTGACTCTGTCGTTCAATTAACCCCTCCTTCTTCATTCCCCACTTTGTCAGTGTGTATCAATGTGCTGATCATCCATAAATGGCCCAAACGGGGGCAAATAAAATAAATAGCCCTGAATGTGATGCGGTAAATCACTTTCGCAAGCATGTGCTTGTCATATTTCGTTTTGAAAGTGGATGAATGATGGGTTGGACTTCAGGAGATTGATTCAATTGCCGTATGCCACGTTCCACCCCAGGATGCCGGTCAAAACACAACTGATAGTCGAGTGAAGAAGGGGTTGAGAAGCTTTAATCCTGTTGGAGGCACAAGCAAGAAACAGCACAACAGTGTGTGCATGCGATTACGGGTAGTCACCCAAGCACTCTCCCTCACCCACGCAGAGCGCATATTTGGCTTTTGATAGTGTATAAATTAGATGAGCGTAACCTGAACATGCATACTGGAGATGCATAGGATACATAACCAAATTTTATCCACATAGAAAAGAGGCCTGAGTCAAATTTGAAGAAAAAAAAATCCTAATTTTACTGTTCACATTGCATGAAAAAAAAGTCAGTAACGTTTCGCATATGGGCAAAAATATGAGAATTGATCTAAAGTGTGAACATAGCCTTCATCCAAGAAATGACAATGTACACAGTGGTGCTATACATAAGCACAATGTAAACTCGACTAAATCCCTAAACCGTATGCTCACTGTGGTGCTTAACACACCCTACCATAGCGGCGTGGTAATTCACACTCTATAATGGACACAATCACCCAGAATGCATTGCACACTTCAAGTAGTAGCAAGGAATATCACTTAACTCTACTCTTAATATATAAGCACCCACTGTCCACATCTAATATAACATTAGTATTTGGAACCTTTCTAACAATATGCGTAAATGACTACTTCTCAAACATCGCTGGTAGTTTAACATGATTATGTTTGTAAAGGTAGAATGTTTTGATTAATTTAAAAAAATGTCCCTCATTAACTTTTTATTAAAAGGGGACATCTGCCTTTGAAAAAGATTTCACCACAAGGTCTTTCAAGCTTCCCCAGGGTCCAAAATAAACCATGTGACAATTTTGCTCATTTGGCAGAGGGAATTCTGGCTATGCCCGTTTACTAGATGTGCTTCCACATCTGTCAACCTTTAGTAAATTGGGCAAGAAGGCACCAGCTGCTCCAAGGAACCCAGCGGGAGCGGTGTAATTTAGTTCATAAAGACTCATGCGCTATTGAGATGACTTTTTTAACCTTCATCCTCTAGAAGGGTCATCGCTCATTTATATCAAAGCCTTTGTCAGGCTTTGTGACTATTTTTATATGACCTCCGCAGTAAGGTGACAGCTCATGGAGGGGTCTTCTGTAACATGTACATGTAGCCACATGTGAGTGACCCCACACATAATAAATTGAATGAAACAAACAACATTTCAACAAGAGAACGAGTAAAACCAAGAGAGGCACGAAAATTCTGCGCTTGACGGTGGCAGAAGGCAGGCTGGCTGCAAAGTAACAAAGGCACACGACTGATGGGTCAAAATGTGAGGAAGCTTCGATTAGAATCAAGACAAGGGCACGGAAAATCCTCCTGGATCCCCCGCACCCTGCCCACCACCTTTTCCAGCCACTCCCCTCAGGCAGACGCTACAGATCCATGCGCACCAAATCCAGTAGACACTTAAACAGCTTCTTCCCTCTAGCCATGAACTCCTTAAACAGTCACTGACGTAGTCACTCTTCTTGCACCACAAAATGGTACTACAAAACTACTGGTTACTCTAAAATGGTTCAATAATTTTGTTGTTTACAATGATACTAATGCAGTGTGTTATAACGGAGACAAATTCCTTGTGTGTTCTACATACTTGGCCAATAAAGATGATTCTGATTCTGATTCTGATTAAGCTGGAGGGGCTGACGGTGGAGTTGAGGTTTTTAAATGGGAGAAAAGCATGATGGGTTATGACGTTCATCTTGTCTTCTTATTAGTTGAAATAGTTTTAAGGTCTTTTTTTTTGAGTGAAGAAAACAATTCTCACGGAGCTGACAGTTTCGGCTGTCACTTCAGCCTTTGTCTGAGCTGTCACTGCTTCCTTATAATGTGTCTAAAAAAAACAGCTGACGAGGTCGGGAAACTTTAAAATAAGGCTCCCCGATTGTATAATAAACTTAAAGCTCTTAACATCTGACGATCACGGTACTCACTGCATAAGCACATGATGTCACCCTTCATCTATTTTTGCATTTACTTTGTCATAAACACCAATGAGTGACTTCTTTTGAATCTCTACCCAGGAAACAGGAACTGTTGAACATCTCCAGCGTCCCTCTTGGAGAATGTCCCCCATCACCACCCCGCACCGCTCCCCCCAGCATGAAGGTAGGATACATTAAAAATCTCTTCTGTTTTGGCTCCATTGATGCGCTGTCTCAGTGGAGAGGAAGAATTTCAGTAATGTTGATGAATTGGGACTTTAGAACCTTAAGATATCACATTTTATGCATTCACATTGAAGTTCAAATAATTGCACATCAGGAATGGTCAGTCCCAACAGTGAGTTTGTGTGTTTCAGTCATACTCATAAATGTACACTAATGTGACCACGGACTATTAAGCCATCAAAAATGTGTGTTGGGGGTGAAGGTGACATTTGAGGTTGCTTAAGGAGAGATAATTGTTTTGGGAAGAACAAACAAGTCTGCCTATTACATTTCTTTTTATGACAGTTTGATTTGTGTTTTCTCATGCTTGAGCATGTTGGGAATCGATTCCGCCCTGTGAGAAGCATTAATAATTGATTATTTTGGCCAAAGGGGTTGTGGCAATGATACATGTGAAATTCCATTTGTGCATGACTCAGTATTTTGTTGTTCGGGGGAGGATAGTCTGAGGGGCACTCGGCAACTGAAACACGGCAAAGTGTCATGTGCTTTCGAAATAAATTATTTTTGGGCGTGATGTTTTATTAATCATCTCCAGGATTTTATTTGTTACAATTTTCCTGATAGATGTTTTTTTTTCTCCGAGGGCTGATTTGCACCGCAATGGATAAAAGAAACAAAAACCCATCTCGCTTGACATTTTGTCACCTTGAGCAAAGCTGTAATTATGGAGAGAAACAGTGTGGAAAAGAGGAACTGAAATGAAGAATGAATTCTTCTCATGACATTGAACACACAAAAGAAGACTGACTGAAATACAGAGAGCTTAGGGAGGAGACCATACACGCAGAGCACATAGAGATGTACTCAATACCACATCCTGCAACCCTCAAGTGACCCATTCGAAGCATTACTCGACCCATCTCGCAAAAAACAATAGCAAGACCTTACCGGAAGGCTTTAAATAAATAATAAAGAGTAAACGCCTGTATTTTTTTCCAAAAGGTTCAAGTTGTTTGTATGGTTGATCTATCTTACATTATCGGTACATTATTCCACACTTTCCAATTAAACTAACACATGGGGAAATGCATCTTGCCCTGGATGCCAAAAACAACACATTTTAGCGTTGTTTTCTTTTTCTCAATTACCGGTAAATATCAGTATCTTCCTGTAAATTCTAAATGATCAATAGTTACATCTAAAGGTAACTTGAGCACATTTGTGAAGTGTGTATGAAACGTGTAGCACTTCATATTAATCCGTATTCAAGAAGTAACTCAGTTTCAAAGAGGTCGGTGACCCCCGTTACAAAGCATTCGGTCCAAGAGGTGTTCCATTTGCAAAGCGATCTGACTAAGTGTGTAGAGAAGCTTTAATCAGTGGTCTTGGCGTTGTGTGTTTGTTGGGTGGATACACACTGAAATAATATCTCAAAAGAGAGCTGAGATCCTCTTTTTAATATGTACCTGCACCTATAAATCCATAAGCAGAGTCATTTTAGAGTGTGTGTGTTTGCAATGTTTTGAGCGATTTAACTTATACTTATTTACCCAGTGTAACGCTGTATAGAAACTGGCACGGTTCTGACGGTTACATTTATGTTCACAGGTGAGATGCTAAGGGTTTACCGTGTAAGAGTAAGCTACACTGTGTGTGTGTGTGTGTGTGTGTGTGTGTGCTTACCTGCATGTTTTTTATGAAGAAAGATGCAAACCGGCAGAACCTGTTTCATACTTTGGAAAGCTCTATGTCAACTGTCGGGTTTAACTTTCCTGTTCAAGGCATAGACTTTTTAAGATTAGAAAGAGATTAAATATGGGCATGAGAAAGTAGCTGTGCGCGAGGTGGAGCCAAACAAGGGACGCTGCAGGGATTTACATGACATTTTTAACTGCTGCCTTTGAGGTTTGCCACTATTTGAACTCAGAGAAACCAGGTGCAGTACTTAATTATTGGAAAGAACTCAACAAAAGGTTTTAAGGTCTTTTTGAGGGGGTTTACCCTTGTGTTACTTGATTGCTATGTGAAATATTTAACAAGATGGATCACAGATACAAGCAACTAACCCCTAGTAAAATGTTGCTAAACATGCAAAGTCACCTTTTTGTTTGATTAACTTCCATTATTTTGGGACTCTTTCAACGTAGTCTCTTTGAGTGAAGTGTCACATTACCGCACTTGAGGTTATGGCTCAGGTGTGAGTCTGACATGCCATGACACTGGAGACACATGCTTGAGGTCAGCCAGAGTGCTCGGTTTCTGTGGCTTGTCAGTGGTTGTAGCACCCGGTCATGCAAAGATGATGCTAAATTTGGATGTGGTATTTCTGAACAAGGTTTGTTCATTGTGTAGGTGCAAACAAAGAAGGACTGCTTTTGGGAGAAAAGAGTGTCAACCCTCGATTGGAATTTTCCATCACACCGCTGTATCCTGTCAAGCTAGCCAGCTATTAGCTAGAACCAACATTAGCTAGTCCCTCGCTAACATGACACCATAAAAAAGTTCTGATCAGGGACTGCCGTATGAGACATTCCTCCCACCAGCTACGAACCAAAGCAAGTATGCGCGCCAACTGGTTTACGCAAGGAACGTACATTCATTTTAAAAAAGAGAGGGCTAAGGTGACCTTGATTATGGACACTGACTCAGCGTAGCTTCGCAATCAATCGGTGAAAGGGTTCACTTGCGTATATGTGGCCGTGATGTGCCGTCGTCTGGCCCCTGTAAGACCTGCGCTCGGACGTTCAAATGTAAGCATATCAGGAAGGATAGAAAAAGAAACAAACAATGTCAGTTGAATATTTTATTTATTGTCACTTAGCTTTTTCTATATCTCTGTTGCCTTTATTAAGCGCACTTGATTTCTATGCCGGAGCACCATGTGGCGATTAAAAGCTCCATCACAATTTGACTGCCCGTAGTTATCTTTTTTTTAATTAAATTTCCCATACTGACTCCATTCTCAATAATGTGTATCCTGTTAATATTAACCCAGAGATAAGACTGGTAAGAGTATGTGTTGCTTGAAGGTGGAGGGAGCGGTGGTAGATTTATGAGTTTTCATCAAAAGTAATTTCAGGTAAGACTGGTTTTTATTAGTACTATCAAAATGTTGTCATCTCCAGTTTTTTTTTACTGCTAGAATCATTCAAATGGTGGTAAAATGTCTTCCAGTTGTCTTTTGAGGAGCCACACTGTTTCGAGGCTAGGACGTATTTTGCTGTCCCACACTTCTGTGCTTCAGAGTGTGAGGCGCGGAACGCTTGCTCAAAATCCGTGTGTGACGTTTCTGTTAATTTTGTCCAATAAGAAGACTTTCCATTTCTGTCACCATCATTTCATTTGCGATTGCACAACAATCTATTCCACATTGCACACATCACATGTGCCAAAACCTGCACAAACACAAGTGTGCAGGCCATCTTCACCCTGACATTTTGATGATGTGAAAAGGTTGGGAACCCCTGGGAGGAGCATGTGTAAATGCATTTGTGGAAGCGCACAAACTTGTTTATGTGTTCCTGTCTGAGGAAGTGCTTGCTTATCACACTGTGTACATGGGTGTGAGAAAAACGGGTGCTGCCCTCTTGACTCACTAATACTGCGTAAACACAATGAACTTGAGTGGCAGACCTGCTGCTGTCAGCATAGCTCGCTGTTGTGAATGTACAGGAAGATATTTAAATGCAAAACTTTGAGGTGGTGTTTCATGTGAAAATACTGAGCTCTTGTTTCATGGTGAGTTCAATGACGGTATTTATTTCTTTTTTCTTTTTCAGTCTGCAGAATTCTTCGATATGCTGGAGAGAATGCAGGTATGACATCACGCTAGCGTAATTTTGTCTTTGTACATTGAGCTTAATTTCTAAACCACACAAAAATGGCCCAAGGAATTGGGATGCACCTCGATATAAATAAATTAATCAGACAAGGGTTGGACTGGGAGCCTTAATTTCCCTGATTCTTTTTTTAAGCATGCAATATATATTGACTGGCAGTCTGGTGGGAACAGTTTGAAGAAGGTGTGTTCCAGGATATTCAAAACAAGGTCGATGAGTTGATTTCAAATGAGTTGGGTGTGAAAGAACCTGTGAAATGCACTCCCATATCTCTTCCATTTCACCAGGCTTCCAGCACAAATAGTGTATGAATGAATCATCCTTCAATTTCTTTTCATCATCTGCTACAAAATTGCGAAAGCTCCAGGAACTCACCTGACATTAGCTTAAACTTTGACTTGAACATGAATTCAATATGTGAGACTGTTCCATCTCCCTAACCAAAATCAAGACAAAAGTAGAAAGATGAGCCAAACGTTGATTGAATGAATCAGTGAACGTCAACCACATGTGCGTAACCGCTTGCTTTTATTTGACAGCTCACGGGGGATAGCGCTACCAGATACTTCTCTTTTTTTTTTTTTTGTATGGCACTTATTGATTCACCCCCACAACAACCCCACCCTGATCAATGACCCACCATGCAAGCCCCCCACAACCTCCCGCCAGTCCCTCCTTGCTGCGACCCGTTTGTTCTCTCCAGGCGCTCGCAAGGACGCAGCTGTGAAAAGAGTGAGCACATACAGTATTGGGATATAAAAAAGGAGAGAAGGACTAGAAAGATTATGATCGGAGGCATGAAGAGCACATCGAAATATAGTGAAGCAGAATGGAACAAGTGGTCAAAGGAATTACCGGTACGCAGGCTCTTTTAGATGTAACGTTTAAAGGCTGAAGCACTGACAGACCTCAATGAAGCAAACAATAGTCACTGACAAGATGCTCACTCGGCCCCAAAATGGTTATTCGAAGTCAAAAACCCTGCATGGCAGTTTCAAAATATTGCTTAGATGCACTAGTGCACAGATTAGTGTGGACATCATACAGACATTTTGCAAGCACGATCAGAGAATGACAGCCAATCAATTCAGGCGAATGATCAAATAGTTCGTTTCACTCCAAGAACAGCGGCCCTCGTCCATCTTTTCTGAACACTGTCTTGCATCGATCTGTTCTTGGGCTCTGACACCAAAAACTCAAGAATAAGAAATGTGTGTTTAAAGTCTGCTTTGTTGCATTGAAAAATGGACCCACCTCTTCCCTCTTCCTCTTCTTTGTCCAAGACACAAAATTGAGTGCTCTTAAGTGTGCCTTTGTGGTCAATTTTATATTGCGGACAATGGCTCCGTTGTGACTGTAACATCTGTGCCGTCAAGATGCACAGACACACACCATTACTGTCATGCAAGCAAGCACATATTATGTATGATCTTGGTGGCATTGATGGTGGTGAAGTGCCTGCTTTCAGGAACTCACTTTGTACTCATCCAGACAAAATGTTCCTCTCAGCGCATACACACACACACACTTGATTGAAATGTTGATATGCTTTTGTGCGGCTCTGTCGCAAGAAACATCGAGCATGGCTGGATTCTGCCCTGAGCATAAATGTCTGTACTACCTAATACATTAGCATGTATGACTCACTTTGTTTTAATCCAAAAAAATAAAAAAAAGTGAACAAACAACTAGTGGAAAATACAAAATTAGAACTGTAATCATGTTATTTTGCTTCAGCACAAGTCATAATGTTTTCTTAAAAAAAAGGCCATGATAGCTTCAGGAAAAGTTCTTAAACTACAGAAATGTTCACGCTTTGTTCTTTGCTAGCACCCACCAACTGATTTGTCAAAGTTAACACCCCTGTTTGAGATGGTAGCATGTGTGCAAATGACAACAAACTAAAGGGGACCAACAAAAAAGAGAATTAGGTGGCCAGCCAACAAGGAGATTTGGACAAATCTCAAAGAGAAATATATTTTTGTACAGAAACTTGTGCATGAACATAATTGGTGGACTCAAACAATTACCGTACTGTGTAAAAACCCAAATCAAGTTTCACTTATATTAAATATGAGCGATTTGTTTGACAACCATAGCAGGGCTTTTTTCTCGTCTCCGGGAAAGGGTTAATTGGGATGAGAGGGCATAGTGACGAAAATAACAATGAACATGATTCAAATAAGGATAAGAATATATTCACGCCTTATTTCAAATGCATTCATTACAACAACACATTTAATTGCATTTATTTTTGGAACTGTGTTTTTACTTAAAGGTGTACAAGTAAGATATTTATGTGAAAAAGAGTGGATGCAACAGAGGGCGTGTGCTAATTACTATCAGACAACAGATGTTTTCAACTGGCCTGTTTGACCAATGGTGTGAACAACCGTATAATGCTGGTTTTACGCTGCACGGTTGAAGTGACATGATTGATGTTTTTGTTTTTGCCCTCAAGTACAGTTTGGCTGTGCTTTCTTAAAATAAAATGAGTACCGGTCAATCTTTTGGATCATACAGTCTATCTTCAGATCAGAATCAGGCCTCATCCAAGAGTGGATAAAAATCTGATGCTCTGATTCGTATCGGATGTGTCAATGTGACTGTGGCGTAAACAACTTGCAGTGTAAATCCAGCCTCAGAGCTCTTATTGAATGTGACGTAAACATTTAAGAACTGACCATTTCAATAAAGCTATTCGAGATCCGGTGTTGGCATGATTCCAAATTAACGTTTGACACATGTGCTTTTCCGTCCTCATGCTGCAAATGGATTCAGGTCCCTAAAGTTGAAGAGACCAAAAAATGGAAGGTGTGACCAGTCAGCAGACGCATTCACACTCATCAGCTTGTGTCGTGATGTCTTTGTCCTCTCTCTGGCACCTCTCAACACTTTCACATTAGAAAATCAATTGTCTCCTAATCTAATTGATCATAAATTGGAGGAGCTCCAACTGCATATTGATCTGCACCGGCTCTCCCTACTGTAGAGTCAAAAGGATTAGGGAAGGAGCAGTATTTAGAGACTGTACCCTGAAATTGTGCCCCACTGCGCAAAGAACTACAAGGCTCCAACAACCTTAAACTACGACAACCACCTTAAGTGATATTTGCTGGAGTCCGTGTGTTTTAGGTTATTGCCTGAGCTTTTGTTTCATCTCACACGTCTTTTAGAACCACTGAGCTGTCATTTGTTCTATGTGTTGTTTCATATTACAGTATGTTGACATTTGAGAAAGTGTACCGTGTCTTTTGCAGGATGACTATATTCCCTACCCACGGATAGAAGATGTGAGTAACTCATTCACTTCATGTATTTGATGTCAAGAGGGTGAAGACTGGTGCGTGATCAGAATTTGGTTCCTGTTTTCGTTTTTGTTCTACCTCCATCTCAAGGTCCTAGAGAAAGGTGGCCCGTTTCCCCAGGTAATCTTGCCGCAGTTTGGTGGCTACTGGATTGAGGATGTGGAGGCGCCAGCCGGGACACCCTCCTCTTCAGAGTCCAGTTTCTGTGAAGAAGAGGTTGGTGGAGAAGGCATGAGTCCCGGTGAGGGACACAGCTACCGTCTGGAGTGCAACAGCACAGCCAGAGCCTACAGTAAACACTTCCTGGGCAAGGTTTGAGGACATGTTTCAATATATGGATAAGATGTTTATGAAAGTACATAGAACACTGTAACAAATATCTCGTGTGTTTGTAAATATACTTTTGTGCAGGAGCACATGAACTATTACTGCACTGGCAGCAACAAAGGCAACCTCATCATGTCTCTGAAATATGAAGAGATTGAAGGCCAAGAATTATTGCGCATCATGCTCAGGTACGGAAGTTAGTTAAGCTGAGTGTACACCGACCAGGCCGAGAAAATGACCTCCTCAAAGAACCATATTTAAATATTCTGTCTTAATGAAGATAATATTGCTAGGTTTTAAATGACACTTATCAGAGCGTTTTTTTATTTGTATTTTTTTAATGGTTTAATATTGGGGCAGCCCGGTGGTCCAGTGGTTAGCGCATCGACCTCAGTGCAGAGTTGCAGGGTTCCGGCTCAGGTCTCCCTATGTGGAGTTTGCAAGTTCTCCCTGTGCCTGCGTGGGTTTTCTCCGGGTACTCCGGTTTCCTCTCACATTCCAAAAACAGCAGGCTGATTGAACACTCGAAATTGTCTCGAGGTGTGAGTGTGAGCGTGAATAATTCTTCCTCCCTGTATGCCCTGCGACTGGCTGGCAACCCTTTCTGGGTGTACGCCGCCTACTGCCCAAAGACAGCTGGGATAGGCTCCAGCACCCCCCGTGACACTTGTGAGGATAAAGCGAACCGGAAAATTAACGGATGGATGGTTTAATATTGTGGTTGTAGTTTGCAGGGTTGAGATCTCTGTCTAATATTTTATTTGCCTTACACGAGTCTAATATGAGCTCTTCACACCCCTTTGAACACGCTGACTGTGTGAATCAAAACTGAACATTGCTGAGGCATTATAGCTCGAGTATTGGATATCATATTGTGCTCCTGGTCAAGCTTTGTCTAGTCAGTGTACGCAGCGCACTACATCATTGGTACTCTCCAATACAATACAATACAATACATCTTTATTGATACGGCACAACAGTTGCAGATTGTAATTCGACAATTGCTGAGTAACTTCAATGGTTCCGTGCAGCAAGAATGCCTGACAAGCAATGACACAATGACCAACAAATGCTTTGAATCGCTATATTCTTTATTTTTATTTCAGGTTGAGCAAATATTGACATTGACGTTTATATCTTTATATGTAACTGAATGAAGTCAATCCTGCAAATAAACTAAAATCATGGGCTTCCCAATTTAGTTTGGATATGTTCATCATAGTTTTGTTTTCATGAGGATTGATTGTAATGTTTAATTTATTTATTTAAAAGGTACAGTGCATTGTCATGAGGGCAGACCTGTAAATATGCTGAAATTTGCTAGCGGCTACATGGTGAGTCATAAGAAACAGCACTAAAAAAGAAAAAGAAAAACTTGTAAGGGTTACAGATTGTTTGCTAATATGCTATTATATGTTCCAATTTATTAAATTAAGTGCCCGCCAGTCTTCTTTAAAAAGGGTTTCTGTTCACTGTATTGCAGGTCAAGGACCAAAACTGTCCATGATAGGATATCCTTAGCAGGCATTAACCAGCTTCCCAGTGTACCTCAGATTGCCAAAGTAAGATTCACACAAATCCATCAATACGAGTGTCATATCCATTTGAGATCTTCACAAGAAACTCTATTTCCATTGATGAGCTTGCAATGTTTCAGCTTCTGTGTGACGATGCCACAGGATTAAAGTTCAACCCAGTTCTTTACCCTCGAGTAAGTTTATTCCCAGTCTCACGTCACAACCTTAACTTGTGCAACTAACCATAGAATAAGATCAGATGGGTCGATATTTTATAAATTCTGTTGATGCTAACACTTCATATCGTATTGTAACTGTGTAAAAGCTATTATTGAAAGCCTCCCTAAGGTACATAACCTCTAAATGCAGCACCTTCATTCGCTTTTTAACATGCTATGACTTAAATAGAGTGGAAAAGTACAGGCACAGCCTTTTCGTATTCTATCCCTCATGTCAACCTCCTTCGCTAACATCTGCCATACTCAATGAGTGCAATATTCGAATGGATTGATGGTGCAATAACAAAACAAAACAAAATGGACACAGTGGCTTGATTTGATTACTCTGCGAGTCTCAGGGAGGGCTATGATGGGGCTTGCCTTTGGCCAGTGCCTCGGGGAGGGAAACATACCATCTGCGTCTTGGTACGCAAGAGGCTAAGATGAGTGTGCTGGTCTCACTGGGGGCTGTGAGTTTGCATGTCAGCCTGACGCAACAAGAGCCAACTCAAGTTGCCCTTGAGACATGTTTGAGAATACGACAACACGTTTTCGACAGCAATGAATAACGTTTTTTGTTGTTGCACAGGGATCTCAGTTGATTGTAGCTTTCGATGAGCATGAGGTCAACAACACCTTCAAATTTGGGGTGATCTACCAACAATTTGGACAGGTGAGTGATTGTATTGACAGCACAACTGCATTTGTGTTCCGTTTTACCCTGCTCTGTGTCACTTGTTCTCCTCTTCCAATTTAGACATCTGAAGAAGAGTTGTTTGGGAACAATGAAGAGACTCCAGCTTTCAAGGAGTTTCTTAGTATACTGGGTGACAACATTGAACTTCAGGACTTTAAGGGGTGAGATGTGATAGAAAGCTCTTAAACGAGGAATCAAGGACAAATGTGTTAAATGTGCTCAAATATCACACAAAGAAGTAATGTGATCACCAAGAACTTAGTTAGGCTTTGATTGCGGTACAGAAAACAGAATTTAATAAGATAAGATAAGATATCTTTTATTCGTCCCACACTGGGGAAATTTACAGCCTCCAGCAGCAAGAATGTATGTAGAAAGAAGAAGAAAGAGAAAAAAAACAACAAACATCTTTCAATTAAATGCAATATGAACACAAAATGGATAAATCGCAGTACTATGTACAATTTTCCTTCACATCATTTAATTATTATTATTATGATTGCTATTTTTTATTCATCAGCCTGACAGCAGTCATGGTGATAATCATGGAAGTGCGAGATTGCCCTGTTTCTGCAATCATGACAAACTATTTGGTGAAATCTATCCTTTGGGGGGCGGTGGCAGTTGGAGCTTTGTGCATGTCATTGGCATAATTAAAAGCTTTCATAATAGTTACAATAAACATACAGTAGTTTTCCTGTGTCTCCTGGGAAGACTTTGTACAAGCTTTTCATCAAGGAGGAGGAATTGGCATGTTAACAGGCGGTGGGTTTGGAAATAAAGTCATTCAGGGATAGAAAAGGGCCTTTATCTGTTCGCACAATTAAAAGCATAGAAATGTCTTAAAGTTCTTGGTAGAAGCAAGTTAAGGTCACTGCCTGATAATTTTTTTTTTTTAATTAACAAATTAACATGGCCTACAACTACATAACATTAAAAAAAATGCTTTTTATTTAACGCAGCTCCGGCCTCCCTGTGTGGAGTTTGCATGTTCTCCCCGGGCCTGCGTGGGTTTTCTCCGGGTGCTCCGGTTTCCTCCCACATTCCAAAAACATGCATAACAGGCTGATTGAACACTCTAAATTGTCCCTAGGTGTGAGTGTGAGCGCGGATGGTTGTTCGTTTTGGTGTGCCCTGCGATTGGCTGGCAACCGGTTAAGGGTGTCCCCCGCCTACTGCCCGAAGACAGCTGGGATTGGCTCCAGCACCCCCCGCAATCCTTGTGAGGATCAAGCGGATTAGAAAATGGATGGATGGATGGCTTTTTAATAAAGACTGACGTGCCTGTTTTTGCTGTTGCAGATTTCGTGGCGGGCTGGATGTGTCCCATGGACAGACTGGAACTGAATCCGTCTACACAATGTTCAGACAACGGGAGATTATGTTCCATGTGTCAACCAAACTCCCTTTCACTGATGGCGATGTCCAGCAGGTAGTTGGCCTTCACCTCTTCATTTCAAGGCAATAATTTTAAACATCAATCTGTTTGAGAACCAATATTTCATTCTATGCTCCCTCAGCTTCAGAGGAAAAGGCACATAGGAAATGATATTGTGGCAGCAGTTTTTCAAGAAGAGTCTACACCCTTTGTTCCTGACATCATTGCCTCCAACTTTCTCCATGCCTACGTGCTGGTCCAGGTTGAGAACCCGTGCACGGAGAACACAACGTACAAGGTCAAAACTAAGCTTTCTAATAATAACAAAATAAAACCAAGTGCTATCCATAAAGTCTGTTAGTAATCATCTCAACAGGTATCTGTGACTGCTAGAGAGGATGTACCTCCCTTTGGACCCCCTCTCCCGAATCCAGCTGTCTTTAAAAAGGTGAATGCATTTTTTGACAGGACCAAACATACGACGTGAAAGAAAAAAAAATAAAAATGTTCTTCTTCCCCGGAACCCAAACTACAATCATACTGGCATACAGTTTATTCTGTATCCACTCTATAGAGTCCATTAATGATAAATAACCTAACTGTTGAGCTATTAAAACATGTTCGTCAAAAGCCCATTAGTCAAGAAAATGTGTACTTGTTTGACAGTCAATTTAATAGCTTAGCTACAAATGCTGTGATGCTGCGCATCAGAGAGCCGTTTCTCATCAACTGTGTTGTGGCATTTGTCCCTATTCAAATAGACATGAAACTAAATGAAATGAAGTGAACAACCTAAGTCTTGAAAAAAAAAACTATTATAAAAGCTTGTTGGGTTTTAGGTGAACATGAGCTGCATACCAAAAAGATTTGGACACAATATTAATTGTCTTTGAGTACTTGGTGTATATAGAGACCTTCAAAAACGGTTAATCTTCTTTTTATGCTTGTTTCTTAAATGTACATTATTTTATCTTGACTTAGTTAATTTTGTCGCATGTGGGCAAAACAGATCGCAAGTCGTTTCCACCATTTCCTTTTCATCATTCCTGTCTTCCCTCACTGTCTTCTCTCTCCAGGGCCCCGAGTTCCGAGACTTCCTTTTGACAAAGCTGATCAATGCGGAAAATGCCTGTTACAAATCTGATAAGTTTGCCAAACTCGAGGTGACACATGAAGACACACTCTTGAGTAGCAGTGTCATAACCCTCTTGCGGCACGGCCAATTAGAATGTGTTTTATGTGTGTATGAATGTGTAATTATTCCAGGGTCGAACACGAGCTGCATTGCTTGACAACCTCCACGATGAGCTTCACCGACAAAGTCAGGCCGCTCTGGGTCTAAACCAAGCAGAAGAAGAGGACAAGCTGGAGAATGGTGGACATGGAGGTCTGCTGGAGTCATTCAAGGTGAATGTAATGCCAGACGTGTAATCTGCTTTGACTGTGTCCCTTATGTTGACACCATTATTACCTTTGTAAGATAGGATCCCATTGGAGATTTTTTTTAAATAATGTTGGCTGTCACGTAAACATCAAATCAGTTGCCCAGCAACTGCGCTGAGGTGAACTGTTATTTAGAACGACTGCTTCGAAGGGGATCAAAATATGCCAGATATCTACCACCGTGTTACCAAACTGAACCACTGATTTAATAGATCTAAGCTTTTATATTTTGCACGCCACATTGAGGCTCTACCATCCAGTTCATCAGATAACACCCCCCGCCCATGCCCCGGTTTCACTTTTTGTGAGAATGTGCAGACTGCAGTCACAAGTTTCTATTCATAGCTGACAAGAGGAGAGTTGTTTGCGCAACCTGGGAGGTTCTCAGTGGTTGATCTTTCAATAATCCTAATTTTACTTTTCAATATCTATGAATCCACAAGATTACTCGTTTGAACAAAATCAGTGATAAAGGTCCATATGTTGGGTACTGGCTAAAGGCGGAGTAATGGTCATGACATTCATTGTAAGTTCATTGTGTGTGTATGTGGAGGGGAAGGGAGCATTTTTATTCCATGTTGTTGTTCCAAAATCATTACTCTTAATCTTAACAGGCACTCTGGACAGCCACGTTGCAATTATTGGAGTCTCTACCAGCATCCGCTTTTCTCATCGCTGCTCTGGCAGTAGCCATGTATTGTGTGTCGACAATGCAGAGGGTGATTGCCTCATAATGAATAAACATTTTTAATATGCTGCGTTTGTCATCTATCCATCCATCCATATTCTATAGTGCTAACATCTTATCCTCGATGACTTTGGGTGAGGGGAGATCCTGGACCTGTTGTCATCCCCAATTTCATGGTGGATCTAGAAAAGCAACCATTCACAATTTCTCATTTTAGCCTAACATTCATGTTTTTGGAATGTGGGAGAAAGCTGGAGAGCATACAAACTCTAAGCAAGACTGACAAATCAGAGATGTAAACCTGATGACGAATGACACTTTGCCTTCATGAAATAAAATGACAGCACAGGAGATGGATTTGTGCAATGTACACAATGTGCACGACAAGTTAAATGAAAGTTGCTCTGTCTGAATTGCATCTTGAGTGTTCCAAATCATTTTCAATGATATACCGAGTGAACACAGTAATGCCCAACCAGGGAGCCATGGCCACACATGGCCCGTGTGCGGCCATGGCATCAGTCCTGCGGGAACATATGAATTTCACTTATATGCCAGTGAGGTAGAGTGACAAATAAAAACCACGATATAGCAGACGGTGCAATAAAGGCGTATTAACTGTTGCTATACATGCAATAGAATAAGTAATGGTCATAACTCCTGCTATCCGTTTCATGTGACAATCGATATTTAACACTGCAAATGTTTGAGGAAATTAAAAAGAGTATTAATCGTTACACAAAGGAATTAAGGTATTCAGAATGCATACTGTTGAAAACATCTTAATTTGATACTATGCCGTGATCTTTTTGAGATAATAATACGGGTGCCTTGGCTTCAAGGTTGGGAAACACCTGCACTAACTGAAATCAAGCATAGCCTAATTCTTTTTCTGAGGAATTGCTCCCTCTAGCGCTTGGTTTGTGCAACTTCGTCGATTAACAAACGGGTAAACGTGTACTGCATCTAACTGATTTTTAATCCATGCCTTCATTTTGTTTACTAAGTGCTAACTTAGTACAACGAGTTACCTGTATGTTGTCCTTCTGTTTGTAGAGGGCCATGCGTGTGAGAAGTCACTCAATGGAGACTGTGGTAGGGTCAAATCGTCTTCGGAGCCCCGGCGGTGGAGGGGGGGTGCCAGCCAGTTTAAGTGGAGGAGCAATGCCACAGAGCACCAGTGAATGTACCAAGAGCACCTACAATGTAAGTATATGCATAGAAGGAAGGGTTAGGGGGGAATGTCATGTCATTTTAAATAGAGAAATAAACATGTACTTTTTTTTTTTTTTTTTTGATACTGTGTCCTTGGCGCTTTTGGAGGATGTAGTTCGCCAGACGAAGCCATCTGGCTCCCCTTGCGACTCTCTTCCCCCACGCTTCTTTCAGGAGGTTCTCCCGAGTGTTGGTGCATCGGTCTTGGATATCATCAACAGCAGCCTTTCTTCTGGTGTAGTTCCCCAACAGTTTAAACATGCTGTGGTCCAACCCTTGATCAAGAAACCTGGTCTTGATCCAGATGAGCTGTCAAGTTACAGACCCATTTCCAAACTGCCTTTCATTTCCAAAATTCTGGAAAAAGTGGTGCACATGCAGTTGAAACTTTTCTTGGATGAACATAACATCTTGGAGGTCTTCCAGTCAGGTTTCAAGACGATGCATAGCACGGAGTCAGCCCTGTTACGCGTTTCTAATGACATCCTCCTGGCAAATGACTCTGGAGACCACGTGTGTCTGGTTTTATTGGACTTAACTGCAGCATTTGATACAGTGGATCACAGTATTCTGCTGACTCGTTTGCAGCACTTGGTGGGCATTGGCGGGAGTGTTCTTGATTGATTTAGGTCCTATCTAGCTGACAGGACCTTTTGTGTCAGCCTTGGCTGCTCTGAATCACGCACAGCTCCCCTGTCATGTGGTGTTCCACAGGGCTCAATTCTGGGGCCTCTGCTGTTCTCGCTGTATCTGCTCCCATTGGGTTCCATCTTAAGGAAACATGGTATTCCTTTCCACTGCTATGCAGATGACTGCCAGATCTATGTCCCACTGAGCAAGAAAGACACCTTCTCATTAAGGCCACTCCTATCCTGTCTGGAAGAAATCAAAACCTGGATGGCACAAAATTTCTTGAAGTTCAACGAAAAGAAGACAGAGGTGATATTGTTTGGCCCCAGTGGACCTTGTACATTCCATCCTGTAGACTTGGGCCCCCTATCTCCTTATCTGAAATCAACGGTCTCAAACTTGGGACTTAAACTGGACAGTGATTTCAAACTCGATCGGCAAATTGGTGCCGTTGTTAAATCCAGCTTCTTTCACCTTAGACAGCTGGCCAAAATAAAACCTTTCCTCTCACATGAACACTTTGAGACAGTAATTAATGCCTTTGTCACATCCCGGCTCGATTACTGCAACGCCCTGTACTTTGGAGTCAGCCAGTCCTCCATCAAGCGCCTTCAGCTGGTACAGAATGCCGCTGCTCGCCTCTTGACTGGTACTCGTAAGAGGGAGCATATACTGTAACTCCTACTTTGGCATCCCTTCACTGGCTCCCCATTCATTTTAGAGTTATTTTTAAGATCCTCCTCTTTGTTTTCAAATCTCTGAATAATCTCGCGCCACCTTACCTCTCTGAGCTCATACGCCCCTACACCCCTGCCCGGCGCCTCAGGTCTGTGGACCAGTCTTTGCTAGACGTACCAAGAACTAAACTGAGGCTCAGAGGGGATCGAGCCTTTTCTGTTGCTGGTCCATCTCTCTGGAATGACCTCCCACTGAACATTCGGCAAGCCTCCTCGCTGCCCATCTTTAAATCCCTCCTCAAAACTCACTTGTATTCTTTGGCGTTTGACTCAGCATGACTTAGATTTGCTATTGGTTTTACTGCTTGGTGCTTTCTACCGCCTTATTACTTATTACTTATTACTGATTCGTCTTACTGTTTATTGTATATGTTAAATCGCTCCATGTACAGCACTTTGTATGCAGCGATGGCTGTTTGAAAGTGCTCTATAAATACTGTTGACTTGACTTGACTTGATGTATTGTAAAACCATTTTTAAGCATGCGCATTTTAAAAGGCCTTTTGTCAATTCAAGTCAGCTTTATTGTCAAATATGCTCCATGTAAATCATACAGACACGCAGTGCATTGAAAACACACGGCTAAAAATATGGGCAGCGAAACTGAATTGCATAAAAAAGACATTAATGCATAAACATAAATAACCATGGGCACTTGTGATTATTCGGGGTTAAATTTAGGTCGTGTATTGTTTAAGTGCAATAATCTGATGTTGGATGCTGAAGGAGGGTCACAGTCTGGCAGGAGGCAGGGGGTAGAGGGGAGGGGTGGGTGTAGGGAGAAAAGGGAGGGAGTTGAGTCTCTTGACCGCCTGGGGGAATAAACTGTTCTTGAGCCTGCCGGTTCTAGTACAGAGACACTGCAGTCTCCTCCTTGACGGCAGCAGGTCGAAGAGGCTGTGAGATGGGTGGGTGGGGTCACTTGCGATCTGGATGGCTTTGCGGGTCAGACGAGAATTGTAAATGTCTACGAGTGGGGTAAGAGAGACACAAATGATCTCAGCTGCTCTCCTGATGTGCTGCAGACTCTTTCGGCATGACATGGTGCAAGCGCCGTACCACACGGTGATGCAGCTGGTCAAGATGCTCTCACTGGTGCCTCTTTACTAGAATGTCTGCATGATGGAGGGCGGGGTTCTTCCTCTCCTCAATTTGCGGACGAAGTAGAGCCGCTGCAGATTCTATTTGTAATTTTTGATTTTCTCAGCCTCCAGCATTGTCAACCAAATCTTCCATAAAGAGCCCAGTAAAAAGACGATCTGGACTCTTCCCTCGACTCCACTCCAGCATTGAAACTCAATCCGAAAAATGCAATCGAAGGTTGGTCTTTATTTCCCAGACACAAGTGCGATGTCTCATGCTCAGTACATGGTGTTCTTGAATGTTTTGTTTGTTTGTTTTGGGGGGGGGGGAATATGTAGTGACCAAAAGGCAACAGAGATCTGCTCACTGTCCCAGGAAGTCAGGTCGGAGACATTATCCAACCCCAGTTCACCTGAGATCTGCCCTAACAAAGAAAGGTGAGACAGGCTCCAGTGACACTAATGACGACAAGCGCTGTAGAAAATAGATGTTGTTTTTAATAGAATTTACCTATTACCTGCTAAACTAACATCTTTCCTCTACCAGGCCTTTCATTAAACTGAAGGACAACACGGGCAGCAAGCTGAACATCTCTCGGTCTTCATCAAGCACTAGCAGTTTTAGCAGCATTACAGGAGATCCAGAAGCTTTGGAAGACCTAGAGATAGTGAGTATGGTCCTCAGAACAGATTCATCTTGTGTGCATCCACTGGTTACATGGTACATGATTATGTACTGTATGGGATGCAAATACAACTTCCTTACCGCAACACTGTACTGAGGGGAAATTTGCCTTTTGGAAATAAATGAATTTAAAATCGTATCCAGTTTTCAGTTTTTTCTCAAGTCACACAACAGGATTCCTGGCCAGAGATCAACCTCCACTTTTTAAATTCTTTTATCTTTAGGTATGTTTCTTCTAAACAGTTTCCTTCATTCTTTATCCTTCTTCCACCAGGCCAGTCATCCCTCCATAGCATCATCCTCTGCCTTCAGCCCTTCAATCAGCATCGACAGTCCCGTCTCAGGAACTCCCATCATCATGTCCCGCAGTTCCACAGGTACATACTGCTCTAATTGTAACCGCTCTTAGCCTCTTGAACATGTGTTATTCATTCTTCCTTTTCCTTTCTCTCCAGATGGGAAGAATAAGACATCACCGAGGTCTAACTTGAAGTTCAAATTTGACAAAATCAGCCACTCATCCACAAATGTAAGGCTTTTATTTTTCCTTCACATAAGTAGTTCCAAAAATGGATGGATGAAAGATTTATGAGAATATATTAGATTATAATATTTACTAGTGTAAACAGTCGTGAAGTGGTTGAACTTTCACACTACATCAAGGGTCAAGTCGGTCCTCAAGGGCCGCTGTCCTGCCTGTTTTCCAGCTCTCCAAGGAGCAACGCACCTGATTCAGATGATCAGCTCATCAGCCAGCTCTGACGCAGCATTAGATCATCATGATCATTTGATACAGGTGCGTTGCTCCTTGGAACGCACCTGAATCAAATGATCAGGCCGGAGCTGGAATCGAACCCGGTACCTCTGCACTGTGAAGCCGACGTGCTAACCACTGGACTACCGGGCCGCCACAATGCGGAGATGCAGGATTTAATTGCGGCTGCGGCCTTCCTGTGTGGGGTTTTTACGGTCTCCCCATGCCTGCGTGTTTTTTCTCCGGGTACTCCGGTTTCCTCCCACATTCCAGAAACATGCATGGCAGGCTGATTGAACTCTCAGAATTGTCCCAAGGTGACTGTGAGCGTGCATGGTTGTTCATCTGTGTGCCCTGCAATTGGCTGGTAACCAGTTCAGGGTGTACGCCGCCTACTGCCCAAAGACAGCTGGGAAATCTACTTTGCCGACAGACAGAAAGAAAGGCCAAAATCATCAGCTGTGATCCACCATGACATTCCCAATTCTCTCATTCCCCTCTGGAAAGAGACATCAAACTATCAAATGTAGAACAAAAACCACTAATAAACAGCCTCTTCTCCAGGCCATGAAAGCCATTTTTTTATGTGTGCGATATATTGTTTGAACCAATATGTGAAATTACTTAAATTATTCTTTAAAAGTTGTGTCTCAGTGCTATCGTATACTGTTTTTATCAAGTCAAATTCCATTTTTCTGTATTCAGTATTTCTCAAACTGTTCAAATAATGTCAATCATTCTGTCAACTATTGATAGATCAATGTCTCTACATTTCTCTTTCAGTCAGAGTAACTTGATGACCAGCCTCGAGAGGGCCCACGTGGGTTGAATTGAGCTGTGCAAAACAACAACTTCAAAACCAAATCATTGTAGAACCACGTCGCTAAGCCACGGGTGATCCGGCAAGACTCGCAAGAGCACCAGAGTCCCTTAAAATAACTCTCAATACTGTGAGTGTATAGGGCAGAACTGTATTGTTGGGGTTCTTTTTGACAGACTTTTGGTGGACAGAAAATAGTTGATGTTTTACAGACGCTCGCGCATTTTTGTGGTAAAATGTTCATATCATTAACAAACCCTGACCAGGCTGTGATACTGCGAGTGTCGGTGAGCTCGACTCTCCAAAGCTTTTAACAAGTTGTAGTCTGTGTTAGCTGAAGAATGTACCCAGATTTAATGGGAACATGAGTTAAAAGCTTAGTAAAGGTTTTACTTTTTAGCTTGTCAGCTGCTGGCCAGTTAGGAAGTTAAAGCGCCTGTAAATGGTCTGGAAACAGATCCTGTTAAAGTAAAACCATACTACTTGTGAAGTATTGGAAGTCTAACGTATATTAGTGTTGGATTAGAGTTTGTCATGTGTATGAAAATTGTTTTTTTTGTATGGCGTAATCTTTTGTCACCTTGCTAGGTGCTGCACTATGAATGCTGCTGGAATTCAGTCAACCCATGTAATAGTATTTCTGTTTTTGTCAGGATGTCAAATTCCAAATTTGATGTGCTTGTTTTGATGAAAAATTATGTGCAGTACATGGTACTGCATGAATATTTCACCAAGATTTTATTTTCTTCTTATACTTTAGCGGTGTATTACTTTCATTTCGTGTCAGGGCAAAATTACCGCACATTGTTTTTTTTTCTAAACAGACTTTCGTACTTCAGTATGCTAAACAAAAACATTTCACCTCCTAGAGAGGCTTGCTAGATCACCCACGTGTGTACTCTGTGTATGATAAATATTTTCTTGTCATGACTTGATGACTTGAAAAGACTGAATTACCTTTAAACCAGTTCTGGCAAAAACACACTGAATGTGAACTTGAAATTGTTGTTGCTGCTTTTTGTATGCCGTCCATTAGATGTACAATGCAAAGGTACAGTAGTTGCATACATGCACAGAAAGGCTAGACTAGTTTAAAATATGGCATGATGGTCTCAATTTGACAAAAGGGAGTGATGAAAAAAATGAATATCCATACTGGCTAGGATTATTGTAATTCTAGTTGTGAAGAAACGTTCCTTTGACAGAATATTTTTTTTAGAAATCATTTTTATTTATAAACTGAGGGGGAAATGGATTTTTAATGATTATCTGGAGAAAAGAGAATAGGCACAAATAAGAATGGATACAAGTTAGAATAGTATTTGTCATTGAGTTTGCAGCAGCCTTAATGCCTTGCATCCCTTTCACTGTCATATTAATTAATTTATTCAAAGATATTTTTTGAGCAATGTATAAAACTAACGGAAGGGTACAAAAGCAAATGAAATGACATGATGGGAGAAGATATATGAATTTCAAAGCTGTCTAAAGATGTAAATGTATATTTCATTACGTAATGTGCTGCTGGAAAATTTATTCAACAAATAAAATGTATTTTGTGTGAGTTTTGCATTTGTCATTTTTCCATTTTAAAACGATATTAGATTGACTATCAAACAAAAAAAAGCCACCCAAATCTTTCATGAAGAATATTCATTCATTCATTTTCTTGCTCAACCAGTCACAGATGAACGTAAGGCTGTACAACTAGGTGCAGGAGGCAGTATGCACCATGGGGCCTACTGGTCTTTTGGGACTCATTGAATGTATTCACACTGTTAACAGTCAATGTGCTCACATCTGGTGCTCACCCAGTTATGCCATTATCATATTATCAAAAACTGGAGGCACTCTTAATGCCCATTAAATCCTGAACTTCCAATATAGAGGAAGCATTTTTGCCTGGCTAACTCGTTGCACGTATTTGCAAAGTACGTTCGAATATATCGATGATGCATTCAAACATATTTGCAAATACGTGAGAACGTGAACTGACGCTAACCTCATGTCCAAGTACAGTAACTGAGAGAATGACCCCGCCCCTCCCTGACCTTAATAACACCCACTAAGTCAAGGCAAGTCAACTGTATTTATAGAGCACTTTCAAACAGCCATCGCTGCATACAAAGTGCTGCACGTGGAGCAATTTAACATGCACAATAAACAGTAAAACAAATCGGTAATAAAGGCCGGTAGAGAGCACCAAACAGTAAAACCAAGAACAAATCTTAAGTCATGCTGAGTCAAATGCCGAAGAATACAAGTGAGTTTTGAGGAGGGTTTTGAAATAAGTATAACTGCCGAACAAACATGGGAACAGGAATTGTATTCGAACAGGGTGGGTGGTTTTGAACTTTGTTTTATGTTTATGAAATGTAAATATTTTCATTAATGCATGAATGCATTACGAGGGTGGAGTGTGGACGGAGACTCCACAGATTTCTGACGGCGCTGTAGCACCCCCTAGCCTCAATATGGCGCCATTACAGTGCATTACCCATACTGATGCTACATTTAGTTCTTTAAAACCGAAACTTAGGGCAGAGTTCAACAAAAGGTACTACGGTATGCACCATACTACGATATGGAAGACTGGCTCAGACAAAAAAAAATCATAAACAACAACCAGAGGTGTGGACAGACAATGAGTACGACTGCATGCTGTTTTGTTAGTTTTCCTCGCTGTGCGGTACCAATTGAAAAGAGTGGTCGGAAAATACAAAGTTTTACGAATATTATGGTAAGGTCACGTGCACTCATGGATACTAAAAGGTAAACTTGATATCCAGCACAAATAACGAGATAAACGCGTAATAAATAGATCTAACCTCAGGGTACCACTGGATTATTTCCAGAGTTGATTTACTGTGAAACTTCATGGTGCCATTTCCATTATTCATAATGCAACAGATACCGTGTTAATTAATGTACTTGGCTTGGTAACTAGTTGCAGCTTTTGCTGGTAGCTTACTACTTATAGTGTTATGTTTTGTTTCAACCCAGCTGACATTTTACACCCAGCTACCATGTCAGGTAAGACAAGTTGTCTTAGACAACTTTGAAGGTATGTGTGCAGAAAACAACGCCTCGATGACAAAGGGCAAATATTTTATTACCGTTGATTTATTTTACCAAAGGCCCAGGCTCGACTGACAGGTTTAGACAGAATGGCAGTAAACACACGGCGTGTCAGAATGTGGCGAGTATGAAAGAGCTCAAACCTTTACAACTTAAACTCCGCCCAGCTCTATGACATGGAATACGAGGCGGGGTGAATAAACGAGCGCACCCTGCCTTCTCGTTGACATACTGTACTGACTGCGTCTGATTGAAACAAAGAACCAGTGATTATTTTTGTAATAGTTTTTTTAAAAATCGCAAACGACCCAACAACACTCTTCAAGGTCCAAGACGTTATGGAAGCTGGTAGGTTTTCCCCCCCTGCTTTCTCGCGTTTGCGTGCTCATATGTTTCTATGCTTGGCAGTTTAAGCATGACAACTCGGGAAGCTAATCGGCTAAGTTAGCATTCTACGAGCTTGCTTGCCTATCAAACACGGTGGGTTTGTCTCAGTTAAATTCACAGCTTTGTATTGATTAGGTGAATATATTATTATACAATCCACCAACCATTAAAATAGATGGGATGATTGGCAATGGCTGTTGAAATTACCTTGCTTTTTGTTGCGCGGGGAGTTGTATAGCTGGTGCTCTAGCAGTTGTCAATCTATGTGAAATGATTATTTCGGGTTTCCTGATGATGTACCTCAGACGTGCCGGACTGTAGTCGTGCATGAAAATACAGTATTATTTTGTTGTTGCTGATTAAACCCAGTAAACTAATTGAAATGGCTGTTTCAATAAGGTGCTTGTAAAATTAAATTCCTCTTTCTTAAGAAGTTTGTGTCGTTTACGGGCCCTTTACTCTTTAAGTCATGTGGCGTTACCCTCGCTCACAGGTATATTTTTCATGCTGAACATGAGGACAGCCTTGTTTCAGCCTGCACGAATGCTGAGATCCCAGTATTCGTGCAGGTTGAACACCTCTTGTCCACATTAGCTGAGCTTGAGGGTACGAGGCATTAATAAATAGTCAATAAATTCAGAAAATAAATCCCTTTCATCCAATCTGCTATGTAAAATTTCCATCCAAGATTGAAGCAGTGGCAAAATCTGGATTTGTGAAAGCTGCAAGTCACTCTGCAGATCTGTGCTTGGCCTCTTGCCATTGCAAACAACTTGGATGTCAGTTACTAACCTCACATGTTGTTTTTGTTGACTATAAGATGAGTGACAGCGTATCAGTCATGATTGTGTTTCACAGTTAGTCACTGGTCATTAACAGAATGGAGCAGACAAGGGGGACATAACCTTGGCAACACGCACGACTAGTCAGTCTTCCCTCCCATGTTAAATTTGTTCGCACAATGTGTATTTGTGCAACCGTCCTCCATTTTTTATTGGCTATCTAGATGTTCGCCAACATAGAGCGCCTCAGCACTTTAAGTCTTATACTACCTCCGACACTACCATTTCACTACAATTATACTGTTGTTAATCATCTGTTTACAACAATTTTATAATTAGCTTAACCTTTCCTTCATTTTCTGAAATTATTATAATTGTTTTCGGTCTACATATTAATATGAACCTCTGTATAGCGTTAGATTACAATCACACAATAGTTGCAATACCTAATTGGGGAGTGATGTTTATTATGGCTATGAACAGGACATCCTCCATTTAGTATTGTGAAGCGGAGTGCCTGAGAGATCCTAAACTATGGCTTAAGTGGAGAGAGCGAGTTCCTTATGTCTTCAGATGACAAAGGGGTTTTGAATATCGAGAAATATCTCCCCCTAATTACACAGCATTGCTGCACTGTAGCCACCCTCCCCAAAATAATGTCTTGTCTAACCCCTTTATAGTATTTTGCTCTTTTACTTCATCCTCTCCTCTTGTTGCTCTTCCAGGTCTCAGTCAAGAGAAGGTTGCCACCTTTGTAGAGCGCCTGCAGGCAGAGCCTCGCTACTTGTTAGCCCAGAATGTGTCAACGTGCATCGACCCACTGGAAGTTTGCCTACACCGAAAGACTGTGCAGGATACTGTACACATCTTTCAGCATGCTATCCCCACAGAGGGCAAGCCCGTCACTAACCAAAAAAACTCAGGTAGTTATTCTATTCCATTCTATTCTTATCTGGGTTTTAGTCACATGGATAGCTTGAGATAAGGGAAATTGCAGTCGTCCTTTCCAGGTCAAACCATTGCGGCCGTTAGAGCTTTTTTAACTGGCCATGAAATGTTTTGCAACATTTTTTATTATCATGAGTGTGAGAAAAGTATTAAGGTCTATCATAAAACTTGAACCCATGAAGTTGTATATTCCCCCTTATCTTTGTTGGCACATATAATCCGGCGCACAAGGGTTGCTAAAGCTGAGCGTACTTCTTGCATTGTGCTTTTTAACACTCATACAGCTTTTAAAAGAATGTTGTTCACTGTTGTATGACAACAAAAGTTGTGTACTCACCCCGAAGTTGAATGCATAACAGATGTTCCAATTTTGTTTTGTGATTGATGTTTGGATAATGTTGACTGAACCATTCTGTACTGAGAAGCCGCGGTAGTGATGTGGATGCCGTGTTTGTTGGGGATGTCACCAGTCGATCTGTGTCGGATTTGACTGCAGCCTGAACTTAGCCTTCGACACGTTGAGAATCTCTTAGCGCTCACTGATCTGAATGTCGTGTGTTAATTTCATGATATGTGAACATTTAAATTTGCCACATAACTTTTTTCTTTAAATCACTATTTTATTTTAGCAATAAATATTACAATGTATAATTTAAGATTTTTTCTTTCAGACCTTGTAGCTCACATGTATGGATCGGTATAATCTCTGGTCATTGGAGTTGTGGTTTCATCATAACCAAACAAACATGCCTGTATATTTTGTTCTCATCAGGAAGATGTTGGATCTTTTCATGTCTCAATGTCATGCGGCTTCCCTTCATGAAGAAGTTTAACATAGAGGAGTTTGAATTTAGTCAGTCCTATCTCTTCTTCTGGGATAAGGTGAGATTTTGAGGTGCATACATTTTCATTTTCTCCACATTCTATTAGCACACTTTAAAGAAAGATGTCTTTCGTCTGTTCTTTCTTGGCAGATTGAGCGGTGTTACTTCTTCCTCCATGCCTATGTGGAGACGGCACAGAAGAAGGAGCCAATGGATGGACGCCTGTTACAATTTATTCTCTCCAATCCAGCCAATGACGGGGGACAGTGGGATATGTTGGTCAATCTCATTGGTTAGTTGTAGTTTGCATAGTCACAGCATGAGGTTACTGTTGGTGAAATTGTATGGGCTGTGTCACTTGTAATTTTGCCAAGGTATTTGGCAACATAGATTCATTGGGGGGAATTAACTGGACTCGTCACAAATGTCGAAATCTTCCAAACATTTAAAAAAATATTTCTAAGCTTGCACAATATAAATAAACACAATAAACAACTTGGTAGAAATTTTACCCAAACAAACGCTATTCTTCATAGACCGGCATCTTATGCTTGTTAATGGAGAAAAGTAGCTGGCAGTGCTGTCACAAACAAACAAATTTATAGTCGATTATTGTGTTGATTTATTCCATTGATGACTCGATTAATTTGATCCTTCTTTCCCACATCCTACTAGCAATGGTAGATTAATAACATGTTACCTTGCAGCTCAGCAAAGTGTTGGATTGCCATCTTTGATACAGGGGACCGCGGTTCAAATCTCAGTCATGAGACAAACGTCTTTTTGTCTATATTAAACAGTAATACCAAGGCACTGCCTGTTGTTAAAATGTGTTGGCTACATCGGGAAGGCATCTCGTGTCAAACCTGCCAAACATAAAATTACTCTGACGACATTATTACCTGGTGTGTCGTGTGGAAAAACTCACTGACTGCAGTGTCAAATGTCCACCAAAAGAGGGTACCAAAAGACTGTGACATTAGTCATGATTGGTTTCAAATTTGTGCAGTGGACTGATGTGGCCTCTAAATGTGTGTGAATTACCGGTAAGTACAATGTAGCTCAAAGGTGCCCCCTGCGGGGGGGAAATGCGTCCCGCGCTTTTTAGAGCCCACTTGGTCGACTTTTATTCTCAGCCCGAGTAGCTAGCCTGAAAGTAATCAACCCATTATTTTGACCTACAGTTACACAAATTGCATTGATGAATGTGACATGATAGATATGGCCGGCAAATTCTTCTACTTTGATCATTACAGTCATGAGGTAACTGTCAAACGTGAATTTTATTTAGGTTGGAGTCACACGACTGTACTCCTCTTTCCCATTGAATTTAACTCGCTTCACTGGGAGCAGCAGCAAATCATCTTCTGCGGTAGCTCCAGCTTACCCGTATGTCTTCCCTCACCATATCGAAATTTCCTCTTCGGTCTTCATCTTTGCCACCTCCCTGATGGCTCACTTGCCAGCATAAGTTTACCGATGTATATATTGTCCAAGCTTAATCTGGCCTCTCTAGCCCTGTCTCCAAATCTTCAAATCTGTGTTGTCCTTCTGATAAGATCATTCTTCATACTTGTCTTTTCTCTTCACTCCCAGAGAGGTCAATAACACGGCTGTACTAAAATGTACGAATGTAACCATTGTTCAATTTTTTTGTCTTATCCAGAAAAGTATGGTGTCATTCCAAAGAAATGCTTCCCAGAGGCACACAGTTCAGAGGCCTCCCGCAGAATGAATGGCATTCTCAATCATAAGGTGTGCATGTATTCAGATTAAGACACCCAAAAATTTCCCTTGAAAGCTCAAGACTTTTTTTTTTTTTTGCACATCCAATTGTGTTTCACAGCTTAGAGAATACTGCTTCAAACTGAGGAACATGGTGGACAGTGACGCAACTCAATCGGAAATCTCCGACGCCATCCACACCATGATAGAGGAGGTATCTACTACGTCTATTTTGATCGCTGCATACTTTTGTCGAACATTTATTTTAGAATACAATTTAAGAAGGTTGAGGTTACAGACTGCAGAATAGTTTCAGATACAAGGTGAATGGCAGACAAATGACTGAATGACTGACAGATTAGCAAGTACCGATACCAGGCATCATCTCTATCCAGCCTTATTTCAAAGTGTTGTATACATATGCGACCCTTTCTAGCTGTTTTCCTGTCAGGAAGTAAATGGCATGTGTGGCTACCAGACTGATTTTCTAAGTGAAGTGCATCAATGTCAATCCTCTCATTTTCCATTTAAGATGCAATTTCTCTCATGTACTGTATGTTGACGAGGCTTAAATCAATATTAAGTCTTGCTTTTTAGCCATGTTCACGACAATTGACTTTCCATTATTTTGATTTGTGTAAGAAACGATCACCGTATCGTTTGGATTTATCGTAACATCTTGGCTCTATAAGTAAATAATAATTAGTTATGCATGCATTATTTACAAAAAAAAGTTGCTTTTGTTTTCAATTAGAACCTGTAATAATGTGTAGTTCTACCCTTCACCCTCAGTCAGCTGGGATAGACTCCTGCCTGTAACTGTGAACGGAGTAAGCACACAAAAGATTGGATGACCGGATGGTTAACTACTACAGATCTTCCTGTTAGGTCAAAACAAATGACCATGCAGACCTTGCATAGAGTGTGAAGAGAACACCTTAGTGAGCCGAGTTTAACCACAGCAATGTTTCATGTTAACCAGAAGAGGGGGCTGTTAAATAATAGTGGACTGAGAGTAGTGTCATCGGCAGTCTACAGGTCACTCTTAAAAGCTCCTTCAATAAAACCGTTACACTGGTCAAAAACATTTGTACTCAATGATTTTAATCAAGCATGTATACTTTTTTGAGTACGTGCAAAAACTGGAGACAATGTTGCATCTCTGTTGAGGTGGGCCTGATAGTAGTCAGTGTTTGTTTGTCCACCTGGAAGTGGTTTGTTTTGCGAAAAGCTCTTCACTCAAGGCCAGCTGCAATGGAGAATTTCGTCATGTTAAAAGCATGGGTTGCATAGCATGAGTGTAGAACAGGCACATTTGATGTGTATCATTAAAAATGTTAACATAAGTACGGAACATCAGTACTGTGCGCATTTTGCCATTTGGAGTCAGTAGTTTTTGAGCCTTTATTTTGCTGTGCTTTGTGTTTTCATAGTTTAGATGTTATTCAACGATCGTTTGTTTGGTCACAGTACGCACTTGACAAGTCCAACTTGTTCAATTTGACCTAATTCTTGTTTTGTACAAACTGACTGCCCGCCATTTGCAGGGCGAACTGCTGCCTAACATGATGTTTGCTGCCACCATCCGGCACTTAGTCGGATGGTGGCAGACAAAACTCCAAACTGCGCATGCAACGTAAGACAGACAAATTGTCCCGGCTAAAGGGTTGTCAGTCAACAACCCCGTAGGTTTGGGTCATTCCTAAATCGAGATACCACTGTTTTCACAGTATTGCTTTATACTTTCTCCCATCGAGGAAATGCCGCATGGCCTCTTAATTGTTGAGCCCCGTTTTATCATTCAGGATGTCAGTTGCATATGTTCAGTCTTGGGGGAGGAGAAAAACAGGACGGTAAAAGTGCAAAGCATGAGGGGAAATTCCTGAGAGCTTCAGCTGAGGTTAGAAGGGTTAACAGTCGGCCTAATCCAAACAGGCCAGTTTAGCCCACAGGAAATCATTCTTTTACACAGCAAGAAAATGCACACGAAGAAAGGTTGTGGGGTACAAAAAGGGAAATGAGAGAAATAGCTGCAGGGAGGAAAGAGGAGTGAAACTGGGCGGGATTTAGTAGCAGTGATGGTTGATGAGTATTGTATTTGTGGGGCCAAACCCCAGGTTGGAGATGTTCGGCTTTGTGCTGATTAAAATATAATCCAAAACATCCTCCTGCTGAGCTACTTGAGCACACAGGCATGTGTCGCACAATACTGCAATGACATGTTGTTGGTAAATCGATATCCCCACTGTGTTTCCCGTAAAGGTGTTCCGGGTGGTTAGCATTTGTCTCGGCAGCCCGCCTGAGACCATCTCGTGGGAGTACCGAGACAAGGAAAAGAACTTCCATCGCTTGGGACCCCTCACCCCCCAAGAGTTTTACAGGGAGCACGTCAAACCCCTCTACAACATGCAGGACAAAGTATGTGGGAGAATAATACGACAACTGTTTTTTTTTTTATTGTCACAAATTTTGGGAGCTATTCCCACTCTAAATTCAATTCGTTTTTGATGTCAGATCTGCCTTGTGAACGACCCCCGACCCCAAAACCCTTACGGGAAGCTGTATAGTGTGGAGTACCTCGGTAACATGGTTCGAGGTCGCCAGACAGTCTACAACAATCAGCCCATCCAGGTTCTCAAAAAGGCTGCTGCCGAATCCATAAAGGACGGAGAAGTAAGTTGAAATGAGCCACGGTCTGCATATGAATTGTTTCGTTTTAAACACATGAACACGTTTCTCTTTTAGGCTGTGTGGTTTGGCTGTGACGTTGACAAACATTTCCACGGCAAGATGGGCATTAACGACATGAGTGTGTGAGTTTAATGTCCTGTGCTTCAAAGTGTTACATATCGAAAATAGTTCTCCCTACATCCGTTTGTTTTTTGGCGGGGGTGTACGTGCTGAGTGCCGATAAACCAAAAATACTGAAATGAATCACTTTATTGTTACAACAGTTGAAAAATCTGATCGAACAGTAAACCAGCCCGCTTCAGTATGACGACGCTACATCACACTGGTGTTTGTACGACGTCATTATAACAGCTTTGCACAGCAAAACCAGACCTCTTCTTCCGGCACGAGGCGATTTGTCTTCCCACAACAGAACAATTCTGATCCTTGCCCTTAAGGTGCACCGTCATTTGTCTGAGTTACTGGCGCCGGGCTCAAATCCCGACCACCGAACTGAGCCAAACGTGATGCTACATTTCTGACGCAGAAGATCAGCTATCATTTCTGTGGCTGTTAATAACATTTGGGAAGTCGGAGAGTCGCAAAGTGGAGAGAAAAAGAATTTGTGTGCAATGTGAACCTCCTTGACCCCTCACTCTAATAAATTGAATCGTATTCAAGGAATGAGTACAAACAGCTACTTATTAATTAGTTTAACAGTAAATACGCTGAGTCCTCGGTTTATGAGAGATTGGTATTAAGCTCTGCTGCGAATAGCAAAAATCCGCAAGTACATGACAATCCCCTTAAAAAGGTTTGTAGTTCCCTATAAATACCACAAGATGATGGAAAAGCACTACTTTTGACCAAATGAAGCTCATGGATCCTTGGCACCAAGGATCCCACAAAAGGGCGGCAAAGTAATAATTTTATCTCTTTGACCCAATTTAAGAATGTTGATGTCGATGAGTTTTCATCAACAAAATCTCAACAAAAGTTAAATCTTCCTTTCCACGTTGTCAGTTAACAGGCGCCAGTGTGTCTACTAATGAGAGTTACATTTTTCTTTCTGAGATGTGGTCAGATACCTTGCTCTTGTGGGTCCGTTCACCTCAAATTGACCCCTGATCTTCTGTGTTCCATTGTGTACAAGATGTCTGAACACAATCAAGGTCAATCAAGCATGTAACAAAATGAAACTTTAAAACATGATAACATTGTGTTTGTCTATTCGATAACAGTTTTATAGCAAATTATAAAGAATAGCCCCCCACCCCCTCAAAAAATCTGCAAACATAGGAATTGACAAATGGTGCTCTGCAAGTATGTTGGGGGGTTTCTGTATTTACTTACTTTTGGTAGTTATTAGCGCAGAGGGCAATGGCCTAGTCACAGAAACAAATTTTGTTGTGAGCTTCCTTGGACATCATTCTTCAATTTGCGTTTGTGTATGTGCAGCTTCAACCATGAGCTGGTGTTTGGCGTTTCAGTAAAGAGCCTCACTAAGGCAGAGCGCCTGCAATGTGGAGACTCTCTCATGACCCACGCTATGATCCTCACCGCCGTCACGGACAAGGTAAGCGCACACTGATGCATAGGTGAGGGTTAGGCTGTCTGTTTTGAACGTGGTCTGTCATGAATACAGCTTGGCATGACCAAAAGAAACTGTAGAACAAGGCTGTGGTTTATTGCATCCAACTTTGCTCTCTTCTTTTTGTTTTGTTTTTTTGTTTGTTTGTTTTTTTTTATATCATTGGCTGCCGTGATTCATGGTGCTGTCAATGTCCCCTTTTAAGTGACGCCAGCTGTCAGGACACTTTCTCTCATGTGTTCCCCTGCTTAGCTGTAATCTCTTCATTGTCTTCTCTTTCTGATTCTCTCAGGATGGAAAAGAGGGTTATGAAAAGTGGAGGGTGGAAAATTCTTGGGGAGATGACCGTGGGAACAAAGGTAACCAAACATCTTACTTTTTTGCTTTCATGATGATTTTTTTTTAAAATATGCAATATTTCCTTGAAACTCTTTCCTAGTCCAGTATGGCTGACTCCGTTAGCCACCTCAAACAAATTAAGACTTCCCTCAAAGTGACCACAAAATAATCATTGATTTCAATAGTAATGATCCCAGTTCATACGTGATGTTGACATGATAGAGGTAACGGCGTAGCCTATTTGACCTTGGTCGCTGACTAAAATAGCAGGGCCGAACCCCGAAATACTTAATTTTTTGTACAAATTTTGTAAACATCTCTCTATCAGCGGCATGAAAAATACACAAATCAATTTGTTTGGTAATTAATGCAATTCCCCACTTTTGGGCAACATTATTGTGGCATTTAAACATAACATAGCTCTTGTAGTATTTTAAAAAAATAAACCGTCATATTTGAGTTAAATTAAAGCAAAACCGGTGCGGCTAGCTTTCAACATGTTCCTCAAGGCTGCTTAGCGGTGAATTTTCACGCAGGCCACATGTTGTAAGTGTGCCTTTTTTCAGAGCGCCCAACAAGATGTTTTTCCGATTGTAAATCCTTAATTAACTCGAGCTTTGTGTGCAGTTTTGGCCGGACTACTAACGAGAGACAGGATGCAACATAATTAGAAATTGATATGCTTTTTAACTTTTATTTATGTTATGAGCAGGCTCAACATTTCAAACGCTTCTGCACACCACCGCACCAGTCTTGACGAGAGCTCTTATTATTCCTTCATTCTTTCATCCCTGTGATTTATGTTCCTGTGAGACCCATCATCTTCTTTGTATCTCCGCTCAGCATTCCACTGCAAATTTAGTCATGCGTCATCAGGCAACAAACACATACAATTCAGTGTGGCGCAATATACAGAGAGAACGAGAGGAGGACACTTCGACAATATTTGTCTGAACCCGCAAACCAGCGACCGTTTGGGGAAAACATGAAAGTTCATAGACAGCATCAGATTAGGAAAGGCAAGAATACATTACGCAATCAAGATTTCGGAACCGATCAGCTAGTTTAAAAACGGCAACAACAACAACAATTCCTCATCCGATTGGAAGATGGATCAATCTATCCAATCTATTTAAACAACTTGTTTATTCCCCAGAGGAATTGGGACCGGCCTGTCCCATGAATAGCTAAAAGTCATAAATATTGACGCTAATCAAAATGCACTGAGCGAAAAAAAACCCCCAAACTATTAAACCCTACAACTTCTCCCCAACACGCTGATTACCGTTCACTACATATAAAATGAGATCAAGAAAACCTGCCCAAAATATCTGCCGATGAGATCTGTGTTAAGTCTTGTTGTTACAATAACTCTGCATTCCACTGACTTGTTCTTTTAAATACTTCTAGTTGTGAGGTCGGCAAAGATGGCTGCCACAGTACTCCCTCCACTGTTAGAGTAGCCAGTAGGCCTTTCCCTAAAAAATAAATAATGACATGCAGCGCACACAGCCCTGTGCCACCCAACATGCGGGTTCCCATTGGTTTGCAACAATGACAAAAAAGGCAACGCGCCAACTATGATTTGCGTACTTGGATGGACACTCGGACGAAACACACACCACTTTGATAGATTGTTTTGAACTACGATATCCATGCTGTCACTTTGATAACTCGACTGTGTGCGGGATTCTTTGCTCTGAGCATGAGAGGGAAGAGGAAAGAGAGAAAATAAATTGAACAGTGCGTCAGGTCTTGTTGCTCAGACCAAAATCTCTCCGTCAAGGTCTCACATCTTGACATTGGGATTCATCAAGCTTAAAAGGAGACACGAGTAGTTTCGCTTTTTTCTACACAATTTAAAACGGTTCCCGACTTTTTTCGATAAAACGTTTGTCAAATTTGGTCAAAATACATTGATTAAAAAAAAGTCAATATCCACTTGATCTGCGCAGAGTCACAAAAATTGAGTACGTTTTTGTTAGCGTGACAAGCGGGGGCAGAGCTTACTTGCCAACTGAAGCCAGTAAATGGCTTTTTCCCACGCAACATATTAGGATTTGTGATATTTTGCATGTTTTATGTTATCTACAATTTAATGTTGAAGCTATTTACGTCGCCCTAAGCGAAACTATATTTTGTGTTGCTGTGGCCTCACAACATTTGAGTCATTCGTTACCATCTGCTTTCTTGTTCTGCTCAGAGCTTACGCTGCCAATTTCAGATGCTGTTGCCAGAATGTGATGAAAGTCCCAATTTTTTGGAACACTTGTTAACACTTAGACCTCTACAATTGTAAAGTTGAAGCCATTTTCCTGTCTGATAAAACCTAAAGTAGCTTCCCAAAGAATAAATCTGACAAAAGGGTCCATACATCCAGAGAAGAAGCTCAACCGCTAAACAACCAGGGCCCCTATTTTGATGTTGTTGTTTCTGTGTGTCTGCAGGTTACCTCATCATGACAGATGATTGGTTCTCAGAGTATGTGTACGAGGTGGTAGTAGACAAAAAGTTTGTCTCTCCTGATGTCCTGGAAGTGATGAATCAAGAGCCTGTTATACTTGATGCCTGGGACCCAATGGGGGCTCTGGCCTAAGTGCGGACACCCATGTTTTCAACCATAACCCTTGTTTTTTTTCTCCCTCTTGCTCCTCTGCTTTTACCTCGGCTGAATTGGCTATTAAAAGGTTTTAAGACATAAAAAAAGATTAGACCAAGTCTTATATTTTCCACCGATAATGTGACCCGTAACCTGTCAACTCAAGTGGAAAAAATAGATATATATCAATTATATTTTCGAGGAGAAGTAAAAATGAACATGACGTGTGCACATCTTACCACACAGCGCATCTTAATAAACCCAAATTGAAGTTCCACCCCTCCGGAAAGCTTTTCTGACATTTTTGCCTTCTCGCAGAAGCCTGAAGGTTTTATGCAAGCATTGCCTGGTGTTTGAAACCGTTCATAATTCCCTCCACCTTAAGACCCCAGTTTCAGCTGAAGAAAAACGGCGCCATATCATGAGGCTGTCACCACATTGCTTCACTGTAAGTTATTCTTTTGATGAGGAGGAGTAAGTTGCATTTACACCAAACCTCATGTGTGGAATGATGGCCAAAAAGTCTAACCTTGCTTTCAGTGGACCATGTACGTTCATGAGTGAGATTTCAAGTGTATTTTGTAGCCACGGTTTGGATGTTTTTGTCCGACTGATGTGGCTTCTTCTGAAGTGCCATCCTACCTGAAAGCCCAGACATATGAAGAACACGGCATATTGCTAAAATGTGTTGAACATTCACTACATGCCAGAAATCCCTGCAGCTCCCTCAGTGTGCATTGCCTTCAAAATGTATTTTGTGACCTTGAAGCCAAAAGTGAAACGGCAACGAGTGTCACAAATTTGAATATATTTTGCTCAGACAGAATACAAGACAATATAATTGTCAAGTGGAAAGAAAAGAATGTGTTTTTTCAAAATGTTATGCCAATATAAATCTGAAAAGTGTAGTCTGCCTCTGTACTCTACTTCAGTGCAATCACTTGCCTTCAGAAGTCACCGAATTAATAAAATCCACCTATGTTTATTCTTAGTATAAATTCATCTGTGAAGGCATCAGTAGTTTTAGATAATACTAGTGAACAAACCGCATTATGAAGATCAGGGAACTGATCAGGGACTGATCAAATATCAGGGGACTGATCTTCATAAATAAGGATAAAATTGTAGAGAAGTTGAAAGTAAGGTTGGGTTGTAAAAAAAAAAATCCAAAGTTTTGAATATCTCAAGGAGCATCATTCAATCCATCGTTCAAGAGTGGAAAAAGTATGGCATAATTGCCAGCCTACCTACTTATGATTATCCACCAAAACTGTCAGAGAAAGCGAGGTCACTCACTCTGGAGGAGCTGCAGAAATCCACAGCTCAGATGGCTTAATCTGTACCAAACAATTAAATCATGCACTCTGCAAATCTGACCTTTGTGGAAGGGTGGAAAGAAGAAAATCATTGTTGAAAGAAAGCCAAAACAAGTACCATTTGAGTTGCATGTGTTACAGGTCACCACTTGTGGGTGAAAAAGGTCTTGATCTTCATATTTTATGTCACCAAAAAATGGCATTTAAATTGGGGGGGGGGGGGGTAGACTTTTTAAATCTTGTGTCTCCCATGTTTCTTTGAAAATATGTCAGTGTTCTAGGTAAAAATAAATATCCATTTTTAACAGGCTGCTTGTGTTTTCTGAAAATTATTTAGGCTTTGAAGAGTTCACTACGTTCAGTCTAAATTGTCTTTAAGCCATCCCTAATCTTTCTTCACAGCTGTGCCCTATCCATTACAAGGCCAAAATAACTACAGTGGCACCTCTAATTACGAACGTCTCTTCATATGAAATTTTCAAGTTATGAAACATCTCAAAAGGAAAATATTGCCTCTTGTTACAAAAGAAATGTCAAGATATGAAAGGTAAAAACATAGAGGTCCTTCCTGGGTGAAGGAGCTCAGACAGGTAAGGTGGAGCGAGGCCTTTTAAAGATTTGAAAACAAATAAGATCTTAAAAAGAACTCTAAAATGTATTGTGAGCCAGTGAAGGAATGTCAGAGTAGGAGTTATGTGCTCCCTCCTACGAATACCAGTCAATAAGCGAGCAGCAGCATTCTGGACCAACTGGAGACGCTTGATGGAGGACTGGCTGACTCCAAAGTAAAGTGCCTTACAGTAATCCAGTCGGAGTGTGACGAAGGCATGAATTACTGTTTGAAAGTGCTCAAGAGAAAGGAGAGGTTTTACTTTAGGTAGATGCCTAAGATGAAAGAAGCTGGATTTGACAACAGCACTAATTTGCTGGTCCAATTTAAAATCAGGGGCGGCCCGGTAGTCCAGTGGTTAGCACGTCGGCTTCACAGTGCAGAGGTACCGGGTTCGATTGCAGCTCCGGCCTCCCTGTGTGGAGCTTGCATGTTCTCCCCGGGCCTGCGTGGGTCTTCTCCGGGTGCTCCGGTTTCCTCCCACATTCCAAAAAACATGCGTGGCAGGCTGATTGAACACTCTAAATTGTCCCTAGGTGTGAGTGTGAGCGTGGATGGTTGTTGGTCTCTGTGTGCCCTGCGATTGGCTGGCAACCGATTCAGGGTGTCCCCCGCCTACTGCCCGGAGACAGCTGGGATAGGCTCCAGCACCCCCCGCGACCCTAGTGAGGATCAGGCAGTTAGGAAGATGAATGAATTTAAAATCACTGTCAAGTTTAAGACCCAAGTTTGAGACTGTTGACTTAAGATAAGGAGCCAGGGGGCCCAAATCAACAGGATGGGATGTACAAGGGCCACTGGGCCCAAAGACCATCACTTCTGTCGCATTTTGTGCCATCACTTACACGAATAAGGACGACGGTCATCCCTACAGCAATCAAATTTAAGCAACTTCTAGTGTAGTTGTAGACAAAAAAATGTCAGTTGAATTACACCTGATGTAATTCTTCAATACATTTTGTCTCCTTTTGCCCTTGCAATTGTTGCCTTTCCTCTCGTCGTGCGTGTGTGTGGATTTGTGTGCACTGCAATGAGGATTAACCTCGTGCTTCAGCTCATGCTGATTGGAATGACGTTCAACACATTTGCAAAGGTTGGATATGAATGAGAAGCGGAGACTGGTAAGTGAACACACTTTTATTTGATATCAACGTCTTGGTAGCCCTTTTTATGTCTGCGTTAGTCGACACGCATGCACACACACACACGTCTACCGATTGTGCTCCTGTACCTGGCACGGTGCCTTTTGGCCCAGTCGGTTGCAAGTGTCTGTAAATGGGTTAGTTAGGCCAGGAGACAGACAACCTGTGACTTGTAATGACCTATAAGCTCTCGCTGGCCAGCACACACTTTACAACATTCTACCCTGCTGATCCACAAGTGTTACTTGATGTTTACGTCCAATCTTGTTTCCTTTAGGTCATCTTTAGAAATGTGCCTCAGAAAGTCTTGGATTAGGAGCTCGTATGTGTATGAGGAAGTGGGTGCATGGGATCGGGTTGAGACTGGCTGTTAATAAGGCGATGTCTTGCACGTGTCAAGACCACATGCTTTATGTCCTGCTCAACACACCAAGGTAAGAACACAGGGTTTTATTTTGTTTGTTTGTTTGTTTACTACCACCTTCATCTATGCTGATGAGACAATTTTGCAATATATTAACATGCCTTGCCCCTGGATGACCCTACCAGGGGCAAGGCAAGACACTCAAACACCTCTACCAAGATAGGACAATTGCTCAGACAGCACAATATAAAACTTAAAAATATTTTATAAATATATACTTTAACTTGACCCGAAAGGAGAAGTAAACAACAGACTGTTGGAGGAAAACAGGGCAGAGGAGGAGCTGCTGGAGAACTGGCGAGTAGTAGGAGGGGTGTAGCCGAGGCTTAGCAAGCTCACGGTGAAGAAGCCGTGCATTGTTACAACTTCAGCACTTCAAGAGAGAGTTTTCTCTAAAACGGGACGAAGGGAGAGAGACCACCTGAAGCCTGAAAAAGTGAGAGTCAGTCTCAATGTTAATTTATTTGCCCGATTCTTCTTCTTATTGTTGTTATTATTTTTATATGTTGAAAGAAGAATAAAACATTGACAGACTTTTCCAAATGTCAAAATGAACCAATGTTGGGCACAATTGCCAACATTCACCACCTACCGTACTATGACTTGAATTCAGCCCACGTCATTAAAACTCGCATTATTTTAGAATACAATATTTAATGTCCCATCACCTAAACAAGTAAAGTAGCACATGAACTGTGATGTTTAGTGTTTAGTTACATTTTACATTGATGTTATCAAGAAATGCATAAAAGAGCCAGTCCTTTGAGCGGCTCTTTCACATGAACGGCTCCAAAATGAACGTCTCCCTTACTTATGGCTCTTCTAAGTCCAACTATATATCACCCCTCTCTGTACAAAATAACGTATTACAGAGTTGCAAACCTACCACACTCATCAAAAGTGTTACTTGCAACGACAACAAAGCATGCTTGCGAACGAATGCATTCCTAAACATTGGGAAATTTTTAATTCGTAAAATTGAAATTGTAAAATTTCCTTTTACAATGCAACTTCCAGTAATTGGTTTGACATACAAATGAGTATGAGAGAGAGACAGTAGGTCGTCTACCTATCTTCGTCACGTGTTTCTCAAGACTGTTTTATACTTAATAGGTCAAAGGTTACACCACTGTATTAAATCTTTGGGTGTACCCAAAACATGACAGCTCAGTGACGTTATGTTTATTTAAGGACTTTTTCCACTCCAAAATATCCCGCGCCCCTTTCCTCATTAGTAATAAGTTGCGTAAATCTACTGTGGTACTCAACCGAGCAGGAAATTTTTGAGCATGTCTTGACAACAGACCATACGAAGGTTTTTTTTTCTTTGACTGAAACTGGATCCAGTTTCTAATCAAATCACGCCTTGGCCACAGACCCCAGTGTCAGACTCCCCCATTTTCCTTCCTCTCAACTTTTTCTTTTAGGCGTTGTCCTACTCCTCGACTTACCCTTTCTGTTATCTGTCAGCATACTTGCTAAGAGATTACATGGAGAAGAAAATAAAAGTTGACCATTCAGGAAAACCGCTGAGAGTTGCCAGACTCTGATAAGTGGATCATTTTTACATGCCAACGGCCGACTAAAGGGTGTTGTTTGGTTTGCATGTGCTCTGAGAGCTGGCATAGAGCCCAAAGTTTGCTGAGCTGGCACCTTGTGTGGATGTGGCTTTGTTCAGCTCACCCCAGTGGTCCTTAACACTCTAATTTAAAGCATAACTGCCATACAACCATGTGATGTGCAAATGAATTTGCATTGTGTGAGCGTTTGATGTCAAAAATTGTATTTCTTTTTGTCGTGCTAACTTATGGTGTGCATTAAAGGGGTTTTTTTTGTTTGGTTGTTTTTTTGCTACCCGCAGATTGGAAATGATTCAGCTCAAACTGTGGAATGAAAGATATTTAGTCATGCAGTCAAAGCCCAGTATTCATTTCAGGAGGGCTTAGATTATTTACACATGCAGTAAGATGTAGCATACTTCATGTAAAAGACAGAAGAAGAAGCACGAGGTTGGGTGTTTTTGCAGGAAATGTTGAAGGGTTGTGCTCAGTACACCTCAAATATGTGCAGTTTTACCAGAATCAACATCTTCTGTCTCAATTTTTTTGTTTTAAAACCCTCAAAAAGATAATGATGATAAAAAAGAAACAGGGAAGCGTGAGTGCGTGCCTGTTGCCTACAAATCGATCAAAAATACGCAAGTGATTTAAAGTAGTAGCAGATGTCATGCATTTGCACCACTGCTCATCGCAACGTAGAGCTCATCGAGTTCATACTGTAGCTGTATCATACCAAGTTGATAAAAATATTGCCATTTGCCAGCCGCATCAAGTATGTTGCGCAATTGAATCACTCCTCTGGACTGAATATCAAATGCACAGTGAAACAAATAAGACTGATGGATTTGGTGGGGGCATTCTCTCGCTTGGCCCCAATACAAATTGATCCCATCTGACTTCCGAGATATAAAGTGACCTCCATCATTATTGCCACCCCTGCTTAAGATGTGCCAAAAGTCTTCAAATAACCTCAATTTTCTAAAGAACACATCTTAACCAGATGTGCCAATAATCCTGGAGGCCAGGGCATTTTCGAGACCGCTTGTCTTCGTAAAGGGAAGGGAACCCTACTTGACCATCAACACATTCATGTGAATACCCCAATTTTTCCCGCTTAGATTGCAGGATAAAATGTCCAGAAAGTCCTTAAGTATGAAATAATCTGATCCCTCCATGCACGGCATGATGACAATGTATCAGCTTGTTAACATGAAAGCATAGGAAGAAAAAAGGAGATAAGGGAATGAGGGAATACCACCTGTGAATGTTTATCCTTAATAACGGAGTGCGGAATCCAGTTCTTAATGTTTCATCATGAGATTCTACATCTGACTAGCTCCCGGCATACACAACCTTTATCCAAACTCAATTGTTCATATGCATGCATCTTCACGGCGTGGCGGTGCTGCTGCGTGTCTCTTTGCATGTGTGTGCGCGGTGCGAGTTGGTGGGGAGGAGGGGGGGGAGCCAGAGAAACAAGAGAGGTTCGAGAGCTCCGTGAGCTCCAGGGGCAGTTGGCTGTCCTGATGTGCTAGTCTACACTGTTTATTTCCTTGGCGAGGATTTTGCTCAGTTTTTATTTGCTGCTGCCGTCTTTTGGCAAACTCACTCAACAGGTAACGTGGTTGTGCTTACTATAGTTAAATATTGATGGCATTACTCAAGTGAAAGTTGTTTAGCTTTCATCACTTCTATTTGTTGGATTGTATTTTATCATGAGTCTGGCAACGAAAGTACAGTAACTTACAGTAGGTAGCTATGAATCGCATTCATGTTTCCTATGCATACTTTTTTTTCACATTGAAATGCTTGATTGTGGCCAAAGCTTTTTGTGTCTTTCGCTGAAATGAGGTCGTTGTTGAGGAAATAAGAGTTTTTCAACTGCTTTGACCCGAGGATGACCGCTCAGAGAGTCACGGCACATGGGGTGGAGGTGATGAAAAGGATGTGAATGGAACCTGACTAATAGAAATAAGATACATTGAAATAACTCTGTTGATCCGTGACTCACTATAGTTATCTCCTTCAAAATCCGATCAGTTCTTAATTGTCCGCTTTTGTTTTAACTACCATATAGTCAGTTCAGGTTTCAACAACGTACAGGACAACGATGTACATTGAATTTGAATCAGAGTTGTTTACTTTTTAAAATGACTGCTTGTAGTACATTGAGAGGACATCTGTATCATTTTAGTCAGTGTTGGTTTGATTTAAATTAGCGCTTTTTTTCTGTTTCTTAAATTTGTTTTGTTTTTTTAAAACCTTCTCTGTGCCTGTGCCTGTTTAGTGTGCACACATGGAACAATACTCATTGGTTGAACACACATTGTGGTGATTCAATCTGGTGCTTTCTCAACTCTAGATTCTTTTTAGACTTTTATTAAGTTTTAGGAGCATATGCTGGCGTGTGTGGCCTTTATTTTTGTTCTCTTCTGATGGTCAGCTTTTGGGTAGATATGCATCAAAAGTTATGCAACTGATGATTCATTCCACATGAAATTTGATTCATGTGTGGAAAAAAAATGTCTTTTTGCAGTAGTTTTAAAAATGGAAAACTAGTGTAAAAGTTCAAAGTTGAACTCGGGAGTGCACTGTTGTTTCAATCATTAATTTTTTTTGTCAATGTTCTTGTGTCAATAGTTGATGTCCTCCCCCTCCCTCCTCCTCACCACCAAAGCATTGGGCCATTGATAACAAGCAGCTAACGGAGAGGAGCCAAAATTCTCTTGTCTGCACTTAATCTTTCTTGGCGCGCAAACCCATCAAAGTCTATTTTCTTGAAATTCCGATCTCCTCATCCTTCCCTGTCCAAGAAGGACACAGACAGTTGTAAATCATTCCCTTTCTCTCCTCACCCTTATTTATTCAACAAATTTGTTCCCCTAATGGGCACCGTATCGGACACCAAGACCATCTTACATTCACCGACCTCTTCCCGGCCGTAACTACCTCACCAAAACCCAAACACAACGACCAACGTGACCCCAATGGAGACAAAAGATCTGACGATGACGAGCATGTTGACAAAGGATCAACGGGAGAGCGAGGCCGAGCGAAGCAATCAGAGAGAGGAGGTGAAGGAAGCGGAGAAGGCCACGCAGGACGAAACCTGTCGACTGATGCTGGCTGACGGTCTTGCGAAGCGAGGACCCAAGAGTGCCACACCAGGCCAGCAGGTGTCCAATGGCTTCACCACATCCAGCCCTCAGAGTTCCAACGAGGGAGCGGGGCTTTCCGAAGCTTACTCTGCAGGTTCTACCTCGGGGCCCGCAGGCAGCTCCGAGGACGCCGCGACGCTGGGAGTTCTCAGGACTCTGGTGGTCCAACAAACTAGCTTGGACCGGCCCAGAGAAACGTGGAGCAAGAAGGTGGACTTCTTGCTGTCTGTGATCGGCTACGCAGTGGACCTGGGCAATGTGTGGCGTTTCCCCTACATCTGCTACCAAAACGGAGGAGGTGAGGAGTTGCATGAATTGGAGTGGCGGCTGTGTGTAGGATGTGTCAAAATCTGATCTTTGACTTTTATTTTTGTTTTGTTGCAAATTTGAGATTAAAATTTAGAAATTCACATGTAGTCACACTGACTCCATTGTAGACTCCTAAAACGAGTCTTTTTTTTTTCTTCATTTTTTTTCAGCCAGACACGCGTGTGAAATTATATTCGTCTGCCGGATTAAAATATTTACAGAGCTTCACACATTTATTAGACCACCATGCGATGTAAGATTAATGCCGCAGACACACTAAATAATACACTCAAAAAGTAAGTTATGTTTAAAAAAAAAAAAGTGAATTATTCCTGGATGAAGATGCCAAATTACGTGTGTCGGCATTCAATCACTTCAAGATGCCGGATGGTTCCTGAGACAAATGGGTGGTTAAATAAAGGTTTTAAGAACTGTATTTACACCATCTAGGTAGTAAAAGGAAGCCATTCTGTCTGTGTCACAAAATCCTTACTACGCAAAGAAAACTGCCTTAATTTTCACTTTTATTGAATGTGCAATAATAAAGTCCATGCAATTTCCTGTGCTGTGTGTGTGTGTGCGTTTGTGTGTGTGTGTGTGAAGCAGAGATGGGCTCAAGGAGACACTTGATAGAGGCACCAGTATTAATTGTGAGAGGTTTTGTTTTATTGAAAAGGCCTCAGTGCCCTGCTTGCTTAATAACCTGTTGCTTGGGCAGGCGCTCAATCATCTCTTATCTTTGACCAGACGGGGGGACAACAAAAAAAAAAACCACTGACAAACAAATAAATGATGAGATAGGAGGCAAAGGGGAGATGTGATCTGACAAGCTGTGAGTTGAAGTCTCGGTTTGTGGTCTTGAACTCTTCTTGTGCTACCTTTTCATCTATCGATACATTTTCTGTCACGCTCGTCGTGGGTGAGCTGTATCTTTTCCCAACTGACTCGGGACGAGTGATTGGTTACACCCTTGACTTACCGTCACTCAATCGTAGAGACGAAGGACCATTCACACACAAATTCATACAATTTAGATTCTACAATTTCCTACCATGCATGTTTTTGGAATGCAAGTTACAGATTTGACTTGTATTTCTTCTTCTTTTTTTTTTTTTTTTGTATGACTCAAAGTTACTCTTTTTTCTGTGTCTCTAGTTTCTGCTTCTCCTGTTCATCCTTAGATCATTTATTCCCTAACCCTTGTTCTCCATGTCCTCACCCCAGGTGCCTTTTTACTTCCCTACCTGTTAATGGCGGTGTTTGGAGGTGTGCCGCTCTTCTACATGGAGCTGGCTCTCGGCCAGTTTCACCGCAATGGCTGCATCTCCATCTGGAAACATATCTGCCCCATCTTCAAAGGTAAGAGCGGATATGGAAAAATTAGTTGGGCATTTGCTTGAATTGGGGGCTGCAATTTGAGAGAACTGCCTGAAAGGGTGGAAGAAAAAGAGAAAGAAGCACGATGTGAAGATCTTAGCAGATTCACTTCACGATGCCTCATTTAAAGTCCAGCAGCTCCGAGTCTTGTTTGAAAATTTCCAGTGATGTTCTGTCTGTGTTATGGAAATTGTCGCATTTCCATGGCAAATGCCAGGTGTTTGGAAATAGGTTTGTATGTAAATTGATGAGGAAATGTCAACCACTTGAGCAGGAGTTTGAAAGAATCACTGATCTGTGTCGGAGGAGTGATATGTAAAATAATCCCTCGCAAATGGCATCTTATTGCCTACGTCCACACTGTGTCGGCCACAATTTTCCTCGCGTCGTCAAGTATTCTTCCTTAACGGTCATTTGTTTCCTTCATCCAGGTATAGGCTTTGCTATCTGCATCATAGCCCTCTACATCGCCTTCTATTACAACACCATCATGGCGTGGGCCTTGTACTACCTGTTGTCGTCGTTCCGTTCCACCCTTCCCTGGACCACCTGCACCAACAGCTGGAACACGGGCAACTGTAACAGATACATGTCCACCGACTACAACGTTTCGTGGTCCAACTCCTCCACCTCCCCTGCCGAGGAGTTCTATACGTAAGTGCATGTAAGTGGGATGAGAAAGCATAGGGGGAGACATTTACAGGAGGGAGATGATGAGTAGGATTAGGATAAGAGCAAGGACGACAATCTAAGTATGCATACCAAAATATTGATGAATTATTGTAAAAATGTAAAAAAGTGATCCTGTGAACAAGATTTGCATTCAATCATTACATCAGTGACTGGAAGTATAAACAATATATTTAATACGAGTGATTTCAGGAAGTCCTGCTTTTACAAAGATGCACGCACAATTTTGTACAACACGGCTGAAAGTGGTCTAGAATAGCGTCATACTTTGTTCTGTTCCTAAAATGTCTTTGGTTAATGTAGCTAAATCGGATAACCAACAGATTAACTCACTAATGTGTTTCTGCCTATTATTACAGCACTCCAAACTACAACCACAAACTCAAACATACATTTTTGTCAATGAGCGTACATCAACGTTACAGCCATATTGGATTATCATCATCATTAGATTGTGCAGGTGTACATATGTGGTGGCCTGATTGACTGTCATCCGTCCGTCATTCTGTCATGCAGTTCCGGGACGGACTGCAATGGCGTCCCCGTAGCTTGCATACCGATCTCTTTTCTTTTGTTCCGCCTCCCCGACAACTATAGTCTTGGTGGCAGCGCTTCCAGCTGCGCACTCAGTTTTCATGTCAAGTGACGGCAACGTTTTTTTTTTTTTTTGACGATTAACATTTTCCAGCTCCATAATAATTAGTCATTAGGAAAGTGACAGAAATCTACCTCCACACCCTTCCTCCCACACACCAGCGTCAGTTTCAAAATGTCACAAGTGCATGCGTACTGTGTGCGTAGCGGAGAGAGACATTGCAACATTGCGTTGTGTTTGAGTACCGGTACATAATATTTGCTTTCTGTCTTATTTCAATATTCGTTATTGTTATTAGAGCGAGACCGTTCATGTGGATGAAGCTGAATAAGAAGCAGCTGAATGAGCCCTGTCCTGCTGTTTTGACATCTTGAATTGCTTGTAAATGCGCTGGGGAAAAAATGCACCTATGCAGTTTGGTGCTTTTTTTTTCTTAATAAATAAGGCTGTGTGTACGGATTTTTTTTTTCCTACGCGGAGAAGGTGAAATATTCAAATTTTAAAAAAACTTGGCTATGTGTAGGCAAGACCTAAGATTGTATGAAAAGTTCTTTCATGTGTGCAATCATTTTACATTTCCCTTCCTTTCTTTTCTTCACAACATTGTGTTTGGGTGACCAAACATGCCGGTCTCATGTCCTTCAAGCTATTTTTGAAGACGGATTGTGTTATCTGTTGAAGCTGCTTGAGAACAGTTAAAAAAAAAAGTTGCAAATTCTGCAAGTCAATCTGCTAACCGAATTTCCTGTTGTCAATATAAAATCATGTCCGTCTTTCATCATTTCAGCTTTGTGTGCTTAACTTGTGACAAGATGATATCCTCATTGTCTACGTCAACCTGTTTGCCATCGTTTTTTCTTTATCTATCCATCTATCTATTGAGAGTTTGTACATTTTTTTGATCAATGTCATTTCAAATGAGGGGTGTGGGTGTGAATTTCATGCAACTTTGTCGACTATGTGCTATCCTCTCTGGCCCCTTCACTGCATCTTTCCCTTCTGTGAGCATCTTCTTTTCACTTCTCGACCTCGCAACATCCTCACCCTGGCTCCTTTCTCCAGTCGTCATGTGTTGCAGGTGCACCGCTCATCGGGTCTGCACCAGCTTGGCGCCGTCAGCTGGCAGCTCGCCCTTTGTTTGCTCTTCATCTTCACCATCGTCTACTTCAGCATCTGGAAGGGAGTCAAAACATCTGGAAAGGTAGCTGAACCTTTTCGGCGGTACGGTTAATGGGCAGAGCGTGCCACTTAGAATGGATAGATAGATGCTTGGATTGAGAAAAATGGTCATCATACATCACACTCATTCTCATTCATTGTTGCTGTCGGGCAGGTCGGTTCGAGAGAAATCATCTGTGGTTTGCCACTTAAGCCAATGAGACCGCAAACCAGACCTGAGAGTCTTTTTTTAGCAGCTTCACTTGATTCGATTTCACCCAATGAAAAAGATCACTGCGATGACATCACTCTCCTGACACATCAACGGTGAAACAAGAACAGTGTGTTCTTCAAAAGGGCCGTCGATAGGTTTATTTTATTTACTCTTTCAGGTGGTCTGGGTGACGGCAACCTTTCCGTATCTGGTGCTCCTGGTGCTCCTCATCCGTGGGGCCACCCTACCCGGGGCCTGGAGGGGTGTGGTTTTTTATCTCAAACCCGATTGGCAGAAACTGCTCAGTACAACAGTAAGAAGAGTCTTGTTACTTTTTGCCAACTCACGAAGGTTGGTTACGGCAGAAACTTGTCGCGTGGATTGTTTTGTCCTGTCACTGGAATTGATATTTTTGTTTCTACCACCTCCAATGTGTCTCTGATGTTGTGTTCAAGGTGTGGATCGACGCAGCAGCTCAGATCTTCTTCTCGCTGGGTCCGGGCTTTGGGGTTCTCCTTGCCTTTGCTAGCTACAACCCATTTCACAACAACTGCTACAAGTGAGTTCCGTAGGAAGCGCCTCATAGGGACAAGACAAAAGTCGCTATAACATTCTACAGTTTAGACTCACACAACAAAAGAGCCCAGACCCCAAATTCCTCACGCATTCACGCGCGTCTTTTCTGTCCCTTTCAGAGATGCTTTGGTCACCAGCTCAGTGAACTGCCTCACCAGCTTTCTGTCCGGCTTTGTGATTTTTACTGTTCTGGGCTACATGGCTGAGATGAGACAGCAGGATGTGGATGCTGTTGCAAAGGATGCTGGTAAGAAACTACAATGACCATTTCCATTCAATATCACGTTGTTGAAGACAAATCCAGTCTCACGATGACCTGCATTTTTGTTCCCTGAAGTCATTTCGCGCAAAGTCTTGGTATCATTTTCCGAACGCTACACAAAGCAGCCATCTCCTTTTAACCTGCTTGTTTTTTTTTCTTCTTTTCTCTAGGACCCAGTCTGCTTTTCATCATTTATGCAGAAGCCATTGCAAATATGCCAGCTGCAACCTTCTTTGCCATAATCTTCTTCCTCATGATCATTATGTTGGGTCTGGATAGCACAGTAAGTTTAACGCATTGTGCTCATGAATCAATGTTCTATGCCACTTGTTGCTCCCCTCTAAAACCGCATAAAGCATTTCATATTAGCACAGCCATGAACATAAACGCTGTCTTCTCTATGACTTGTTTGGGCTCGCTTTTGCGACAAAATAACGTGGCCATGCCCTTATATCAGCGCAGTGATCTTTTCCCAATAAGCCTGTGTTCATCCGTGCCTAAGCAGCCAGCTGTAGAGACCTGCGAAGTGCTTATTCCATACAGATAATCAGTGTAGAATCAACATCAGGGATCCTTTGCTCCTTTTTGTCATGACTGAGGATATTATTACTGCACAATCTGTTGCTTTGTGTCATGTATACCGTCTCGCCTTGTGTGGCCCATTTTTCCTTCTTTTAGGCATCTTGTGCTTGAAATTTAACGAGGGAAACATCCTATTCTGCTCCATAGTCTTGGAGGGCCACTCTCCTGCATGCTTTAGATGCAGGATTGACCAGGATCGTTATCAGACTTCTGCAGAGTTTGCTGATGAGCTGATCATTTAATAATAATAATAATAATAATACATTTTATTTGTGGGCGCCTTTCTAGAAACTCAAGGACACCTTACAACAAGCAGTTAAAATCACGAGTACAATGTTAAAAACAACATCAAATAAGAAAAAATAAAGACAACAATAAATAAATAAATAAATAAAATAATTACTAATTTAAATCAGTTGTGTTGGAGGAGGGAGACATCTAAAACATGGAGGATAGGGGTCATTGAAGACCCGAGTTGGTGACCCCTTCTCTAAATTGTTCGTTGGTGTTAATGCGAGTGTGCATGGTTGTCCCACTCCTGAATATATGCCACCTCTGTCCCCAAATCAGCTGGGATAGGCCCCAGCGCCCCAAGTGAGGAGCAGCGGTATGAAAAACAGAAGGAAAGATCGATGAATAAAAATGTTATAACTGTTTAAATGAACGGTCAGTTCAGTTCTTATCTGCTCGTATCTTGTTCCCTCTTCCAGTTTGCCGGTTTAGAGGGAGTCGTCACCGCTATGCTTGATGAGTTCCCCAATGTCCTGGTTAAGAGACGAGAGCAGTTTGTCTTTGGCCTGGTTTGCGTCTGCTACCTCGGGGCACTCTCCACCCTCACATATGTAAGTCACATCAACTCGACTACAATATGTACAAGTTAATCTGAAAATAACAGAAAGTCAAGCCAGCAGCATTCGTGCATTCGCTTTTATTTTCTTATCCTAAAAAAGTTTTCAGCATTTTCGAAAGGCGCGTTCCAATATCGCCTCAAAGAACGAATGAATCATCCTATGAAATTGCTCCAATGTCATACTGTACTGTTTGCAGTCCCAAGGTTGCTTGTACATATTTGCCTCCTAACTGGGAAATGTTCCGATGATGCTATGATTAATTCCACTACGACAACAGTCCTCAGTTCATTCCATTCTTTGGCATTTTTCCCAAATTTCTGAATATTTTGAATCATTTCTAAGAATATACTGTAAATATGCTTCATTGTGTGTTGCTGCTTCATTTAGCTAACGTAATTAGCTGCAGTTTACAATGACATGCAAATCAGATTAAAGTACTAATTCCTTTATCTCCAGGCCTCAATTAAGGTAAGGAACTGGAGTAATTAAGGGCTACGCTCTACACATGCAATATGCGAACATCATCGTGCACGGACAAGGCCTGTTACAAAAGAAGTGATTAAAAACTGGATTTTTCTGAGACTTTTTCTTCTTGGATCAGGGCGGAGCTTTTGTGGTCAAGTTGTTTGAGGAGTATGCCACGGGCCCCGCGGTCATCACCGTGGTACTGCTTGAAGTCGTCGCGGTTTCTTGGTTCTACGGTGAGTTTTGCCCCTTCTTACATCAAGAAAAAGAATGGATAACATTTGAACGCGATTTCATTCCAAATGATTTTCTACACCGAAGATTAACCCTCGTAGTCCACCGCTTGCGATAAATGTAAAATTATGCCTTTGAATCAAAGGCAAAGGCATTCGGAAAAACACGAGAGAGCTGAAACATATGGGGGGGGTTCTAAAATGGCCTAAATTTCATGACGTCACGGGCTGATAATTCTCAGGCATTACAGCAATAATAAAATTCGTAATCTTCACAATTTACATATTTTCCACCATAGGGACCCATTATAATTCATATTTTTGAATGCATCGTAAACCTAATGTGTAAACATGCATTTCACGCGATTTTTACGTCAATCACTTTGTTTTCGCTTGGACAAACGTATGCATGCCACATTGTTGGGTTGAGGTCATTCCAATTGTGCAACTTTTAGGTGGCGCCAGATGAGTTTGCCTTTTTGCAGGAGGCTTCAAACCAATGCATTTTACATGAACACGTCCGGTCGGGATTGTTAGTAGGGCTTGGTTGGGACCTCCAGACACATTTTTTTTTTCCTTTTGCAAAAAATAAAGAATAATAAATCCCAAAGAACTAATAAAAACTATATATGTATCGATAGCACAGATGCCTCTGAACATGTTGAGTGTTTGAAAAAAAAGAGAATGTTTGTATAACACAAAATACATCATTACAAAAATTGTAAAATGCGTAACTTTTTTTTCATTTGAAGGACCCAATAGTTAAGGCAACGTGTGTGCATTTCAGGTACCACTCGATTCTGCAACGACATCCAGGTTATGCTCGGTTTCTACCCGGGATTCTTCTGGAGGATCTGCTGGGTCGCCATCTGCCCCATTTTTCTCCTGGTGAGTCACTCCGATCAATGCTCCCTCAATCTTTAATAGCTTAGTCACATTGTTTTTCATCCCCATGCTGCATGAGATCCCCATGACATAACTCCATAAACACTTTTTTGTCCACACACACAGTTTTCAACTTGTTTCTATTTACAGTTCATCATCATCAGCTTCCTGGCCTTCCCGCCTGAGGTCAAGTTGTTCGACTACCAGTATCCACCTTGGACCACGGCCCTTGGCTACAGTATCGGGGTGTCATCATTAATCTGTGTGCCTGCTTACATGGTCTACCACCTCATCAATGCCAAGGGTACCTTCAAACAGGTACGCTTTTACCGCGCACACTTTTTGGGGTGGGGGGCTCATTTTGGTCCTTCAGACTTTGTGAATGAGTCAAAATGACCTTCCTCTGATCTTTCCAGGAAGCATCTCGCTAGTCTTCTCACAGTTTCTCATGCATATTTAAGGCCAACCTCTAATGTGACACTACTACAAGTTAGCACCAAAAGACTTAGCATTCGGGAAAAAAAACACAAATTCAAGCTACACAAACTACACTTGCACGCACGCACACACACAAACGTGGAATGCAGGTAGACTATCACCTGACTACACTGACTGGAAAGTTCATTCGGGCCGTTTCATTCGGGCCGAGTGAATGCTTCTTCGCTGCTTTATGCAATCACACACCTGCCACAGTGTCGTGACGAGAAACAACAACAAAAAAAAACGTTCCTCTCATCATCAACATCATCATTATAACATTGTGATAAGCTGTAGTAAGGCCGCATTGTCCTGTATTGACACAACTGCCGAGGCGTGCAATGACACTGACACACGTTGTCAGCATGGCGCAGTGTAAACATCTACTTTTGTACAGGACAAACGCATGGAAGTTCTGGGGATAGATAAGCGTTAGCAAGGTCAAAGGGCAAGTACATTTTTCTCACTAGCAGGCTTGTCGTTGATATAATAGACTGAAGTGAAGAAGACATATTTTGCTCTGAATCACACTTGTGACCTTCTTACATGAGTAAAATGTTGCTTTATTTTTGTGACACTTACCAAGCTTTCACCACAGCTTATTTCAGTTGTTTGTTTGTTTGTTTTGGGGCGGGGACGGGGATGACTACCTCCAATCTACTCTTTCGCAGGTAAAATGCATACTGTACTGGGTTTAAATATAGAGATTCATTTGGCCAGTCTTTAACCTTTCACTTCTTGCCCCAAATGAACTCCTTTGTGATTTGGTAGAAAAACTGATTCAGAATCTGTTTTGGGTTTGGGAAAGTGATCGGCATGGCAATGATAGCTGTTATTTTCCCCCCCTTAATTTTAGGCTAATGTATGAGAATAATCCCAAATTCCAGGCTAGTGTTTCCCAACAATTTGAAAATTGCTACTTAAAGTAAAATGCCGAAGAACTGGTTGATATACATCGTGACGTAGAGCTGCTTACACCTTGGATATTCTGGAAATAGCACTGACATCAGAGCAATCTGATCGGACATTACGCTAGTGATGTGTATGTCTGGCAATGACTTCCATACTTCTTCTTTTCAGCATCCACTTTAATTATGTTTTGGAAATATAATCATTTATCCCAAACATATTTTCCTCACAAGATGGGATTTTAAGAGAACAGATAACTGCTACGTTATTCGGCATGGGCTGTCGATTGACTAACTCAGTATCTTTGAAATTGTCATTTGCAATGTACTTTTATATTTCTTTGCAGCGTTTATCAAAGAGCATCACTCCGGAGCCCAGCAATGACCAACACAGAGGCTTCATTGTCACCAATGCAGTCTGACCCGATCCTCCTGTGCCACTTCAAGCTTTACTTTAAGCGCCCTCTTCTGGATTCCTTACAACACTACAAAACATGGAGGCTACCTTTCACCACATTTGCCTCTTTTTCTTTTTTCTTTTTTTTTTTCATTGTGAAGCTCAAATCTGGGACTGTTGGTCGGTTTCATGTGGGTGAAGACAGGTTACATCAATCTCATTTCGTTTGGTTGAGTGCTGGTCGGCTCGGTCGGTGAACATGTTTTACATGCGCCTACCATTTCTCTCATGCGCATCACTTCCTTTTTCATCAGGTAACGCCTATTTTGTACAGGTATTGGCTTGCATTTAAATTGTACATCTGCACTGATCGTTTCGATTAGACGGTGCCCACGTGTTTGACTCTCTTCCTCCACTCTCATTGTATTATTTTAATGACATACAGTACACATAAGTTATGCATTCTAATATGTAGCAAAAATCAGGTATTTTCTCTCTTACGTCATCGACGCCAAATATATGACGTTTTCTCGGCTCATATGCCATGCGATGTGACATTATTGTTGGTCCATCGATGTTGGATTACAAGGATAGATTTGCTCAGAGTTCGACATTCTGTGGCATTGTGTGTGTGTGTGTGTGTGTGCGTGGGTTTGGGTGTGGGTGTGTGTGGGTGTGTGTGAGTGAGAGAGAGACCTGTACGCGTTGTGTGCGTGACAGAAAGACTGTTACTATGGCCCATAAATATTCAGATGAAACGTGTTTTCCTTCCATCTGTGCAAAATGAAACATGCATTTTATCCACTTTCTGTGTTCTGTCACTTTAACCTTGCATATGCTCATATTATCTTCATGTTATCCACTAATCATATTTATTCAGTCACCTCCTGAGCTTGTAGTAATCTTGCAGAGCAGTCAGTAATAGATACCAAATTTGGACTTCATACCATCAACAAGGTCATCATCTAAAAGTCGACTTACCATCTCTTTCCTTACGACCAAAAAGACAGAGAGTGAGAGAAATCTAGACTTAAGACTTCAAATATGGTAAGTACTGTACCTCCACATGTGTATTTCCTTGTCCGTGTGATATTTAGTGTAAGCTACCCTGTGGAAATTTGTTTCCTGCCCCTCATGGAGGTTTGAATGTGGATGTTTGGATTCGAGTGAGCATGTGCTGATGCGTGTGCAAGGCTATGAGTAGGTAGGGATGGTCAGCCTTAATGTGTGCATGCTGTGATGTGTGTGTATCATGTACTCAAGGTGTGTTGGGTGTGTGTGTGTGTGAGAGAGAAAACGTGTGTATGCACAATATGGTCTCTTGTTGTTGTCAATTGCCAAATTATCTCATGAAGGATGTAAACTCCCTCTAGTACCTCTCAAGCTTATAGATCTATGTACTATGTCTTCAAAAGACTGTATTGACAACCCTACCTGGATAGAATAAAGCTATTGAAATATGAGAAGCATCAGATAATAAAGATATATGGAGAAAAAAATGGGGTTTGAGTCTTTTTTTTGCGTCAATGCTTTATTATAAGAACTGTGGAGATAAATCGCTTGAATAATTTTGGGCACAAATACACACATATATATATATATATATATATATGTATATGTGTATATATGTATGTATATATATATGTGTGTGTAGAAATATATGTATGTGTATACAGAATATATATATATAATATATATACACACACCTTTTCATTGAGCGAGTGACTAAAATAATTGAAACGGAGCTCACTATGATGTAATGAACCACGTCATATTCGTTGGATTCATTCAGTAACATTCAAAACATTCCCTTTGGCCTTGTGGCTTTGATGCCCACCGCAATCTTGTGACGGTGAAAGGAATCCTGTAGAAAGAAGGATATTTCAAGATTTTGTTGGAAAACCTCAAGCAGTCAGCAGCAAACTGGGTCAAGGTCGACACTCCTCCGACATGATATTGAAATCGATCACTCTGGGTGAAGAACGACCTCCAGAAGGCTGAAGTGAATGTTATCTCATGGTCTGCACAAAGCCCCGACTTGAAACATATGGGGGAGAATTGAAGACCAAGGTCCCTGGCCAATGACCGGCAAATCTGGAGTAGCTTGAGAGGTTTTTAAAAGAATGGGCTGGGAGTGCTCAGGAGATGTGTGAGACTTGCTATAACAAAAATTGCAGGCTGCTAACCAACAAAAAGGACACACGCTGTCACGTTCCGTGCCTGCCTGCAGGGGGCGGGCTTTCTCTCCGCCGACTGCACACCTGTTGTTCATTTCGGGATGATTATGCTTCCTTTATTAGGAGACTCCGGCAGTTTACTCACTGCCGGAGAATTCCACGCCGTGCCATATTGCTCTCGCGCTCGTTCTCGCTATTTTGTCATTTGACCAGTTGCCTTTTTGCCTTACGGCCGTTACTCTTGTTATTCGCGTTTAGCTCCTAGATTTTGTATTACTCGTATTTCCGCCAATTCAGGCCCTCCTCGCGTCGTTTTGTTTTCCGCGAGCGTTTTCAGTTGTAGTATCCTTCTTTGTTATTCCTGGTCCTTATTTGACCAGCGTTTTGTGTTACCGTTTTTCCCTGTCGGGCTCTTTCTGTTTTTTGTCATTAAAGACACTCTTTTTCTTTGACAAGATTTTTTCGTTGTCTGTTCTCCGGGGATCCAATCCTTTATTTCATTGTTCTGCACGGAGCGATAGTTATCGCTTCGGGCAGAACGTGACACGCGCTTTCCTATTCGCACTGGTCATTTTTGTTTTTTGCGAAATAACTGCGCTTTTTTTTTTTTTAATCCAAGTTTCCAAAATGAAAGTCGGATGCTTGGGGAAAGCTGTGTTGAAAATGCATTGTTCTCTCTGACTAATTTAGGAAATACTTTGAAGGGGCGGGAACAATGAAAATTTCATGTCTATGATTAATTCTGTCCCCAAGTGTGTGTAGAAGGGCACCGCAAGGGTGTGATGTGAATTTGTGTACATGTCTGTTGTCAAGAACAAGTAAATGATCTACTAATCTTGCCCAATAAAACATTTATTCAGTATACAATTAATATCCCGATTATAACAGCATTTTGGATCACCAACCATTGTGCTTGTGTTCAATGTTTCTTGCAAGCTAATAAAGGTTAAAGATTTTCAATTCTCGACACAAGCTAATGTGTTAGCAAACATTTTTGGTTTAACATGCAGAAAACAAACAGAATGAAAGTGCCACAAAAGTATGATTAGTATCGGTGTTGTCGCATGTGTTGGGAGTTGACAACAAAGCCTTTTGTGCACATCAGAAGCCTGCTCAGTACAGGAGCCATTACTGCATTACTGTGTACTGATTTAACGTAAGGTTCACACTTTCATTGTGTCCATCCGCACACACACACACACATATAAATGCATAGGTTTGTGTGTGTTTCTACCATTTGCGTGCCTTTTATTGTGGCAATTTCCTCTGAGCTCCCTTCCACTGACTGACGGGCAGGTCCTGTGTTCTCGGGCCCGTCTAATCGCTGTAGATCTATATTAAACAGTGGAGCGGAGACACAGTATCCGTCCTCCTCAGCCGTACCTGTCATCTCAGCATCTCCCTACCACCCTGCCACGCTATCAGGTGCCTATCAAGAACCTGTGGTTCATTTCATCCCCTCCATTTCATAGTTCATTTCTTTCTTAATGATGGTATAGTGACTTTTCAAGCGCTGCCATTTCAATTGGCTAGGTTTGGCCTCCTGCACCGAGATGACCCAAGTGGCTCACTTTGATTGACTTGTTTCCACAGAGCTGTTCGGTTTGACATATATTTTCACTCATTCTGTCCAACTCCTCTCGGTCTCTATCTAAAGGGGGACTTTTTAGGGCGAGGATATAAAACCCTGGCATTTACCTCTCTAACTTGCCCCGCCTGTCCTCTCAGACACTCTCCATTTCTTTCCACGGCCGAGGCACTCTGCTGATGCTCTGATACCGCCGCTGTCTCTGAAGAACAGGAAATGAAAATCTTTTTTTTTCTGCCTCCAATCGGTTGCTTCAGTCCTTTATCATACAGAAACACTGAATCCCTGCACCGGCCGTCTTTCACTTCTCTAATGAACTCATTTTGCAAGAAGAGAGAATACCATCTTATCTTTGCAGAGGAGGCCTTCTGCAAACACACACACACACACACACACGCACACATTTGGGTTCTTAGATACTTTCATTGTTCTTAAAATAAAAACAGAAGCAACAGGTCAACACTTCATTCTCTCTTTACAGGGAAAACGTTAAAAAAGGCAACGTATAACATTTCATTTCAAATGTAATTCATATTGGCAGCACAGTGCAGAAAATAATTTGGACTTTGACATACAATTATCAAAATTTTTGATAGGTATAAATTTATGTAAATTGCTTGATTGAGATGTGTCTAAACTCACGCCAGTTTGTACAAAACCTCTTACCCTAAATTTTTGCAAACCACGTAGAAAATAAATCAAAAGAAAAAATGGTAATGCTTTTGTGTGTGTGTGTGTGTGTGTTTTTGTGTGTGTGTGTTTGAATTTTCGCTATTGCATGTAATGCAAATAGATTAAATCCATTCCAAGCTAAAACTGTCGCCATCATAAAATTGGTTTTGAGGTAACAGACGATTTTTTATGAAATTCCTCGATGTCTTGCAGGTGTAAAAAGAAGTTAACCACAATGACACATACTGTTCAATGTCTATTCATCTATACTGGACTGGACAAACGCAGTGAAGAATGTTGAGACAGAGGTAGGATGCGGATCTCTTCTTAGTGGTGGGTCATTAATTTAATACCTACACCTTCAAATTTACTTGACTTAATCCAACTCTTTAATACCAACACGATCACATCACAATTTTCCAATCCCATCAATATTATCAAAAAATGCAATATCATGTCACTGTGCCTCATATATCAGTTTGAGGCAGTTTTGAATCAATATTGTCAAATAACATGACCATTAAAAAAAGATAAATTATCCCCTGACTGCTCATACAGTAAATGCTAATAAACAGTCTCACATCAAGCAACATCTACACCAACAAACGAAAATACAAATCTTGAAAAATGTACTTGCATCTCTGATTTCAAAAACTATAGTCAAAATGTGTTATCACCTAATTAAATAACAGACAGACAGACATCATCAGGAGAAAGTTGTGTACTGCAGATTTTCAATCACCTTTTCAGTCAAAAAAATGATGAGAATGGGCTTGCGTCTCCCCCTATTGGTACAAAAAGAAGCTGTTGCAATACAAGCGAGCTGTTTTGTCCAACGCACACCACTGGGGAGTACTGAAGCTCCGTGTAGAAATGAGATCAGAGAACAGGATGTGACATTGACAAAAGTGCTTACAATTTGTTGTCTGAAACCCTTAAAAGGGTTTGACTACATCATTTATTCTTTGGTGTATCTGTAGACTTGTCTGAAAAATATGTGCTAGTCCTTGTGCTCTCTTTTACCATACTTATATACCAACAAGCATACACACACTCCCTCTTACTCGGACACACACATTTAATCTGATGCAATCTCTAATGCTAAGCAGAGATTTAATTAGATTTAGATTTAATTTCGTCTATACCGTCTGTGGTGTTGCGATAAAGTCCTGAAGTAGAATTAACCTGCGCTCTAATCCTAATCTTGTTTTCTACAGCACACTTTCATTCCTCCTGAGCGCCTTTTAGTGGCATCCAGTATGCAAAGCATCTACGTCCAGCCCTCGTCCATCTTCACCTTCATTTTGCCGCTCATTTGTCTTCCAAATAGTCAGAATGTGGCTCTCACATATTTTGCATACTGAGTGCACCAGTGTGAGGAAGGCCAAAGATGGCCTTTATGCTTGAGCTCTCACACTCATTATAATGACGCATGTGGAATATCCTCAATCATTCTGACACTCCTTTTTTTCAAAGCATATCTCTTTTAATGTCTACTTTCCAATTAAACCGCCAATTTTCACTCGGTTCATCTGCATAGAGTCCATATGACAATCGGTGTACAGTATATGTTTTAGCGTTGATTTTTATCAACATTAAATGACTCAGGACATCTCTGCAGCTATTACAACAGACATGGCCATACATGCATACTTCATGATCCTACATGTCTCCTGTCAAGCAAAACCACTTTAACCCTATGAGTTCAACAACACCGTTCTTATACAAATTTTATTACTTCATTGATTGGGGCGGAGACACTTGTCCCTAAATTTAAGTTTTCAACACCCGGCCTCCACGCCCTTTTTGACAGCTGGCCACTTCAACGCATGCGCACAACAACAGCTGCGGAGCACAGAAAAAAACATCAAGCCACTTGGAGGTGTAGACAGCGGTGGAAAAGGGTTGTGGATTTTTTTTTCAAAGTAAAAGTTTACCTTCTCGACACCGATACACAGTACATTAATAAGGAAGAAGTCGTTCGTATACACCTCATTTAAATATAAAACATAACAATTGCATAAATAAAACGTTCAGGAATTCCTTAAAAACATCACAGAATGATTTTTTCATTGAAACAACAGTCAGAGAAAACACAGCTTTACAAAGACTCCTCTTTTGCCGGATGTCGCTAATCACTCTGGTTAACTTTATTACGCCGGGTACGAGCAGAGACCAGACTTAACCTCGATCGCTAACTGTAGTTTATATTTTCTGAAAATGTCCGGTATTCAGGCTTCTTACGCTTCCAGGTGACCGAGGACGGGTTTAGGCGGGATGGCGCTGGTCACCGTCCAGCGGTCACCGACACCGAGCACTACCTCTAGCCCCTGTGTGTCGGTGAGTGTCGGTCAACTGTTTTGACATCTGGTTGAACGCTTCGTCTCTATCATTCGTTTTTTTCTTGCTGATCGGGCACACGTAGCGCTAACTTTGCATCAAAATAGAAGCTTCGCAAGGTTGCCATGCGTCCGTTTGATCAGTTTTCTTATTAAATCTACCAGATTTGGAAATAAATAGTACAGTAATTTAGCTATTTCATTAGCACTTTGCTAACCTACTTCCTCTTGAGTCTAATCAGGAAGACGTTGACTATTTTAGTGTTTGGATAATTGATACCCTGTACGGAGAATTGTTGAACGATGTGGTACTCGTTCGACAAGTATTTTCATGTCATCAGCCAGTCTGCTACATTTAGCCTTCATTAAGGCGACTAGGCAAAGTGACAGTGGGGATAAAGGAACTGCCTTGAAAGGAGGTTAGTGTGACAGGGATGTCAGACCCTTCGAGGGTCCTCTTATCTCCTCTGCCTCCGAAATGGGGCCTTAAAGCTGCTGACGCACACTAAGACGGGCTGTGTTGGCGTGGCTTCCATAGATAAAATTGCCCTGTAAGCTTAATGTGGTCGGTGTTGGCTCATCCTGGAAACGCAGAGGATATGTGCGTTTGGGCTGAGGAGCCTTGCCTCTGGATGGAGTGCAGTAGACCTGAACATTTGGTACTGATCATCCATCCATACCGTTTGTATATCCGCGTGTCCTCAGAGTCAGGGCTGGTAGGTTTAGTAGCTGAGTAATGGGCTGGAGCCCAACCAGTGGCGGATCTAGAAAGTTTTATCAGGGGTGGGCAGGTGGTTCATTTGTGGAGCAGAGAGCTTGGTTTCAGTTTTGTTTTGTTTGAATAGTCTGGTACGCATCGTTGACTGATGAACTAACAGCAACTTTCTAAACATACCACTTACAAATAAACAGAGGTGGGCGCGTCATTAAATTTTTCCGGTCCATCATTCTTCATTTGCGATCCTGTACTTGAAATACACCATGACGGTAACATGTTTCAACTGTGCAAAGACATTATTACTGAGGATTGAGGCTCCTTCTCTCGATCGGTTATGAGCGGAATGGTTAGGTGACGGATAGACAGCTCAAGCGCTGGACAATGCCATGTTTGGGGTCATTATTATTTTTGTGGTCGTGTTTTTCTTTCACGTGCCAGCACGATCAAAAAAGGGCAGTGAATGACTGCCAGAAAGGTGTGGTGCAATTCCTCATACTTTCTTCCCTCCTTTTCTAGTGTTCTGCCAGTAGACACATCTTCCCAATTATTGACCCCGCAGGCATCGCAGCTCACGTTACTCGCATGCAACACAGCAAGGACGCCACCCTTGTGTGCAGTAATCTGCCTAGCAGCCCAACCAAATCCCTTCTTCTCATTGGCTCACTCCCCTGCACATGCATGCAGCTGTGGTAGCCATAGAGATGAGCTTGTGCATTAAACCTCATTACTTATTATGGCATCGCAAGATCACTGCCAGGACATTTTAAGACCAGTTGCCCAGTTCAGTGACTTGCAACACAAGATCAACTGTACAGGGCTCAGGACACCAATTAGGATGCCCAGGCAACCACATTTCCTAATCGTACACCCCCAAAAGTAAAAACTTGCCTCGGTGCAAACAGCCTTTTGGGGTTTAGGGGAGGAAGGTTAATGACTTTTGAGACCACAGGTGCCCACGCCTGAGTCTGTTCTATTTACTTGTTAATAAAATCAAATACATCAACAATATTGCTTATCATGATCATTTTAGGAAAATATATTGTTCTAATAACTGTGTTCTTGTGACAGGCCGAAGTGATCTCATCAGAAGAAGAGTGGAAATAGCTATGCATGACAAGATGCTAAGAATGATTGACAACTTCAAAAGTCCTCACCAAAAGTGACACAGACCACTTCAAGGAACAATACTTAAGTTAGCTGTCTTGTGGATTTGTGATCTAAAAAAAAAAAAAATCTTAGGATGACTCTTAGTCAATCATTGACCCATCAATATCACGAAAAAAAAGATCGGCACTAATTTTGCTTGAATCAGCAGTCAATCTCGAAAAACTGCAGTGTTGAACGTGATGCAGTGGAAAATTTGGGCACACCTAATTTTTGTACTGATGCACAAAAGAGAAAATGTCAGGTGCACCAGTGCGTCCAGTGCAACAAATTAGTCCAGAGCCCTGTGCATACCAAAAAGTTCCTGACAAAAATGATCATGTTGAATGATGGAATGTATGCAGTTCTACCGGTATAGTTGGAGTTAATTGCAACGTGATAGAACTGCACGGCGTCAAATTAAAGTGCGGCTATGTGGGGTTGGCTGATTCGGAGGATATCCCTCAGCCTGGCAGCTGTCCATTCCGCTGATCAAATCTGTTGGCTTGGAGTGAGAGTAGTGGATCAAACTAACCGCAACAATTTTACAACTCCATTACCATTATTTATCGGCATTCAATTCCATCATGAATGCAGTTCCTGTATTGTTGCACACACTGTAGACTTAAACCAAGCATTCACGAGGGCTGACAGATTAATGCTGAGGAGAAAGTTGCTGAATTTTGGGAGGGATTACCACCAGGATTAAAATGTTTGTGTTTGTGGTGGACTGGTTCCTGTTTTGGGGGAGGATAATTGCATTTTTTTTGTCAGTGGGGGGTGGAGGGGTGTGGAGCGATTGAAAAGCATGGGGTCTTGTTTAAGCTTTACCCCTTCTGTCTGTTCTGAAGAGAATGCCTGCTATCACAAATGAAAAATCACTTTTATTTCCACTTCCAATGGAGGGTTAATTGACTCTGACTCAGCATGTGGTATAAGCAGCCATCATGGCTTGCCTGATACACTGTATTCTCTGAACTCTCTGCCAAAGTGAACAGATGGTCGTATCAAATGTAAATTTTTGTTGTTGTTTTTTTTTTCTTTTAGGAGTCGGGCAGTGGTGAGGATGACAGTCGCTCCCAGCCCAGAAGGTGAGACCATATCCTGTTTAGTCAGTCACACACTCTTACGTCATTCCCCATGGTATCTCTATCTGTTCTTCTGTGTATACTGCAGTGTGCGAGATGTGCCACTAGGGGGTGGTTGCTGATCAATATTAGGACAGTTGCATTTTCTTTTCAGCAATGTTCATCCCATTCCCATCACTCAACTTTGAACATACTCCAAGTAATATTAGTGCAACACTCATTTTGATTGAATTCCTTCATAAGAATTTGATTCTACCAACGCTCAAGACTAACCGAATGCTGGTTTTGTGATGGAGATTGCAATAGCTGTTCACCAAAAGATACACTTTTCACTCCCATTTTTTTGGAACAAGAAAATACTAAAAAAATATATAATGTTACACAGACTTTTTATTTTTAATCATCCCTTTTTAAAAAAAAAATAAAATAAAATTTCATGCATACTTATTGTCATGCCTGTGTGGGTTTTCCCCGGTACTCCGGTTTCCTCCCACATTCCAAAAACACGTATGGCAGGCTGATTGAACAATTTGTCCCGAGGTGTGTGTGTGTGTGTGAGCGTGGATGGTTGCTCGCCTGTGATTGGCTGGCAACCAGTTCAGGGTGTCCCCCGTCTACTTCCCTAAGACGGCTGGGATAGGCTCCAGCCACCCCCGCAACCATTGTGAGTATAAAGCGGATCGGAAAATGATTGAATGAATGAATTACTTATTGTCATTCATGTAAAAAGTATCAATCCCAATTTTAAAGAAGTTGGCGTGTTGTGTAAAATGTAAATAAAAACAGAAGACAGTGATTTACAAATACCTTTTGGATTCAATTGAATACACTACAAAACGAGATATTTAACATTCAAACTGATACTTTTTTTTGCCAACAGGCATTCCGTTTTGAATTTGATGCAAGCAACTCATTCCAAATGCTGGGACAGGGTCATGTTTACTACTTTGTCTTGTCACCTTTCCTTTTTAACAACAGTCAAGAAGCTTTTTGATTATATTAAGAAATCTTGTTACACTTAGTTTGGCAGCCTGTGGTCTAGCCACAAAGCTGAGCTGCTGGCCTCAACAGCACATGAACTGGTGAGAAAAAGAGTCAAACACAAATCGGTATGCTTTACTCTTGTTTCTGATGCCGTTGAATTGTCGGCAATGGACATAGGGCAACGATTTTGAAGGTCACGCTCTATGGAAACTGCAGCACCTTGAAGCAGTCGACGTATACAGTTTCTACTCAATTTCTGTTATTGACCGCATTAGTACGGTAGTTCAATTTATGTAGCTCTGGAAAAAGGAGGGTATTACAGAGATTCACTGAAACATTCTACGTGTTGTTTAAATTATCGATGTAATTTAGAATTTGATCGTAGTTCACCATTAAAACAAGACACAGATTGATTTTTGACTCAGATCAGACACATGATGGCGCAGCGAACTGAAATCAAAGGTCAAATTCAGTCCTCTGCCTCCGCTACAATGTTCAACCGGTCTCTCGTGGTTGGAACTGAGCCGTCTCACAGTGATCACTTTATGTTCCTCTGCTACATGAACAATATATGATGTAACAATCGATAATATATGCAAAAACACAATATGAGAATCACTGTAGCGTTTGTACTGAGCAATTCCTGGAATGCAATGTTCAACCTTTCAAGAGGCTTTCCATCCGTCTCTTCCACTTGTTAAAACAATGTAAGGCATTTGTCGTAGATCCCAAACATAACAAATAGAACATTCTCAAAGTCAAATCAGCTCTCTGTACCATCTGCGTAATTTCCATTTTATTCTTTCTTCTTCACCCTCTAGTTGAGATTCCCTCTCATGTTTCATTTATGCGCATTTCGTTACGGATAACGAGGGGGAAAAAAGAATATTGGGTTGGCGTTTCTTTCTTCTTAAACTGTCTTATGAAATGCAATGAAATGATACAAGCAAAACCAAATATTTTTTCACAAATATTATAATAATATAATGTTGCCGTACCGAGTCTTAATCTGCTTGGAAAAAAAAAGGACACAGTGGTGCAACGAATTACGAGTGAATTCTTGCTAAGCCAAACGTTCTGACTGTTATTGGGGAAAAGTCGGAAACTGCAGAGAGATTGATGAATTGCACTGAAAATAATGGCAAGTTCGGAATTAAAAAAAAAAAGTTTTTTGTCGTCTGCTGTGTGCACAGTTTTCAATGTGATCCCGATGTCAGGTATGCAAGTGTGTTACAGTATATTCTGTTTTTAAACATGGTGACATCACACCTATGAACCTTCAACACCTCCCTCACCCCATAGTACCTAAAAACACACATGTTCCCCATTATCTGTTAGGTAATATTCGAACGTTGCAACAGCTGGTGAAGTCACTGACAAACTCTGCACGTATTCCCACATGCATCATCAACGTCCGCTTTCACCATTTGTTCAACAATACTGAAGATACTGAAGAAACTAACATGCCGATTGGAGCCAGGGTCCTTCTTGAGTGACCCCTAATGTGTATGACATAACAGCTGTGGTCCAATTAACTTGGTTGACCACACCGCGTATGGATCCAAGAAGCTGTAACGGCTCGTGTATTGTGGACGGGCCACAGAAACTGAGAGCGGATGCAATAATGCTGCGTCTTTTTTCCAAGACTAACTTCATGTACTATCACTACTTTGCATTACACACGCCGGTATAGCACGACTACTGCAGGCGATATTTCTCTGATGAACATTGTCACACATCTTGTTTTTTTTGGGGGGGTTGAAACATTTGGTCCAACTGCAAAACTAATGACATTCCCGCTGTTGCAATCAAACAAAAGGGCTGCTTCTTCCCAGCAGCTACAGGATATTGTGGGATGACACAGCAGTCAAAAGGCAGGTTTGTTTCTCTGCAGCTACAAAGATGAGGGATAAAGTGAGCCAAATGGTAAAGCAGCGAGGTTATGGATACTTTTGTGTTTTTCAAGGGACACTAATCAAATTGACCAGTTTATTGACCAATAAACAAACAAACAAACCAGAAAGTGCAGCGTATAGAAATGGCTTTACTTGCAATGGAGGAGCCGATTTTACCAATACGAGCATTACCAAGTTGCCCATGAGCAAGACACAGAATCCCCAACACCTTCATGACACTCAAAAATGTCCTCAACTGTGCTTCTGTGTGTGTATGAGTAGTAAGGAAACCATCAACAAGAAGTACAGTCCTTAGTGTTTTGCTTGTGTCTAGAATGTGTTTGAAAAGTGTGGGTGGAAACTATTGTGCCACTTTTCTTGGTAGACTACATCTCAGTTGCAATTGCTTGGAAATGGTGTAGCATGAAGAGTTTGAACATCTCTTGTCAGGGTGTGTAAGTGTGTGTGCGTGTGCGTGTGCGTGTGTTCATTTTGTTCAAATCAAAGTCTCGACATTTTTTACCAACGTAACCTGCTCTGCTTGTCGGCATCAATGTGACAGCTTGACGCACTCAAAGTTTGGATGCTGGAACTTATAATGAGCCTATTAACACGCATGCTGTGGACGGAGCAAACGTCACAATGTATTTGTTTTATCTACAATCTGTATTTCAGTATTTCCTCTTTCCACACTAATCCTGGACAGGAAATTAAAAAAGGTTGGGGAAAGTGCTTCGTTTTATTAAGCTAAGCAAACCGTTTATATTTACTGTGGCTATATAAAGACAATACTCCACAGTTGAAATGCCAGAGTTTGCGATGAAAATAAATAAGATTGTTTGAATTGTGAATACGAGCCCATCACATAATTTGTTCGGTACTACCCTGTGGATGTAGCCACTAATACGTGTACGTCTATGTAATCTGCGATGTTGCCACGTCGCACGGCTGTGATTGCAAAAAAGTGCCCGATGCTCGGCCACTCGTCAAATCTGTGGCAGAACCCCACACGCCTTGGTTGTCTTGATCCCGGCCCAATTGATTGATGCCTGTTGGAAAGGAGAAGCAACGGCGCAAACTATGAGCTCACCTAATTTATTTGTCAAGTATGTAAACTGAACTTTGAACTCGTTTGCAGGAAATGAATTTTCCCAACACAGTCATACACATTGAAACATGCAACCACCCCCACTGGAGACTGGTCACCAAGTCATGCCCATGTAGCCAAGTCCACGGGTGTCAAAGTCAAGGCCCGGGGGCCAGATCTGGCCCGCCACGACATTTTATGTGGCCCTCAAAAGCAAATCATGGGTGTCAACTTCCATGATCCTTCCTAAAATCTGTACCGAAATGTCAAGTTGTCACGTGGAATAAATAACATTGACATTTTGCAATAATTTTGTTGGCCTCATTTGAAGAACAATTGCGCAACAACAAATAACTAGTTGACCTGAGTGGTTTCAAAACTCGTAATCTGTCAATTTACCGTGTCCAAGTTTTAATACACTGAGAAACATTTATTCGCTTTCGCTGTCATAACGGCCCTTTGCGGGAAGAGGTCGCTCCAAAGTGGCCCACGAATTAAATGAGTTCAACACCTTTGGCCTAGTCCTGAATCAAGGATCTCCTGTGGCCCTTTATAACGTGACCTAATTGAGTTCAAGCTTCAGCTCATCTTTGACCTCCATGTGTCTGTTCCTTTGCTCAGAGTCCAGTTGTGTAACTTCCCCATAGCTCGGCTAAACAACAAACAACCACACTCTCATGTTACCAGCCTGCAATCCAGGTTCCCACCAAAGACCAGTTAATTTGGCCACTCTAAATTGAACCTCATGACTAAAGCATCAAAGCAGCTGTGTTTGGGTTGTGGGCGAATACGAGAGGACACTAGCTAACTGACTTTGTGATGCAACAGTTGTACATAGAAAGGTGAGTCGATGTGTGGTAAAGCGTGGCGAAAGCAGAGCAGGTGCTGGCATGTTTGTGTCGTTTGTGATGTAATCAGTTCTATTCTGAACGAGTCACATGGAGAGAGCAATGTTGAATATCAACATTCGTTATGATTTGCGGTTGACGTTAAGTACATACAGTACATTGCTCAGACCCGCTGCTTTTGTTTTTTTGTTTTTATTTGATTGGAAATGTTGGGGCGGCGCGGTGGTCGACGGGTTAGCACGTCTGCTTCACATTGCAGAGGTGCAGGGTTCGATTCCGATCCCGACCTTCCTGTGGGGAGTTTGGATGTTGTCCACTTGTTTGCGTGGGGTTTCTCAGAATACTCGGGGTTTCCTCCCACTTTCCGAAAACATGCGTGTCAGGTTAATGGAACACTCTGATTTGCCCTTAGGTGTGATTGTGAGTATGAGTGGTTGTCTCTGTGCGCCCTGCGATAGGCTGGCCACCATTTCAGGGTGTACCCCGCCTACTGCCCGAATAGGCATATTGCCATATATGCCCCGATAGGCTCCAGCATGCCCGCGACTCTCGTGAGAATAAACAGATTAGAAAATGGATGATGAATGGATAAAAATGATGGTTATGTACATCGATTATTTTTTTTTAAACTCCTGCCAAACCATGCCTCTGTATGGTTTTTCATTGGTTGCTATTTATTCGACTTCACACCGATCTGACGAGTGTATCGAAATCGTTCGATATTTTGTATTTTATACCAAATCACTGATCGCCTGGAATGTCATAATTTCAATGACGAATTATCAATGACGTTGTCAAACGGATCCGTGAAATAAGACATTGCAGCAAACTCAACCTTGTTCACTCCTTGATCATTCTGTGCTGCCATAGTTTGTATGTGAGCCCGAAAGCTAATCTATTTTTAGCCCCGTCATGTGTTGCGAAGCCTTTGTGCTGTCAGGTGAAAGTTTTCCCTCCACGGCCATGACTATCCAGTCACAAAGTAATACCATCTGTATTTATTTTATTTTATTTGGAGAGTGGGGGTAAGGTGAGGGGGCTAGTCAAAAGTCCCCAAAACATTTTTTCTGTCAAAAAAAGAACAAGCTACATTAATGAACATTTTCAATGAATTTCCACTCTGGCGGTGGTTGAGTGTAACCCTAACCCCCCAACCCCAACCTTAACTTCTCCATGAACATGTGAGCAAACGCGCGGCTTCCAAATCCCACAGTCTTTGTATTTATTTTTTTTTATAAACATTCCACAACAAAATCAAGCAAGACTAATGCATAAAAGTTTCAATTATCTTTATTAAAAATATAATAATAATAATATCCATTTCAGAGAAATGATATAACAGCATTTACTTTGAGGAAGCCTGGATCACACAATTGAGTTAAACAGCGTGTTGACCACAAAGTTTGTTGGGAACGTCGAAGCAGATAAAGCTTGCATGCAAGGCAATATTTGAGACAGAGGTACCGTTCATGTAATTCATACACAAAAACAGGATTACTATTCTTACATAAGTGGCTCCAAGGGAGACTTATTTTCAAACGAAAGCATGCAATGGACAGGTTAAGACGTGTTTTAAGTTAACTTGAGCAGTTGTCAAATTTGACAAGGCGGGCGGCAGTTTTATATGGTTTCAAATGGTTGACAGTTTGCACATGGCTCTCAATGTCGATATAAAAGGTAGTAAAATAAAGTAAAATATCCCTCTTCTCACAGCGCGGACCTGCATTAGTTATATGGTGTGGAATTGGCCACTCTTTTTAATTTGTAATTTATACTTTGTTCAATTCAAACTTAGCTGAGAAAATCTGTGCGTGTTCATCTCCACATGGGGTCACATTCCACTTAAGCAGCAGATGACTCCAGATGTCTACTTCACATGTTACTTTGCTTCTTATGTAAGAAGCACAAGATTTGGGTGTGGAGAGGCTACAATTCATCTCAAAGGCAAATGAAAAACTTTATTAGATTTATCAGCCTCTATAAATGAACTCACAAGACATTGTCTTGAGCATTTGTTTGTGTAATTTAGTGGGTCTTATAATCCACTTTTCCCAAAACAATGAAATAACGTAAATAGTAGCGTACGTTACTACTTTATTTGACCCCTTTTATCGTTTGTCTTTTTGAGGTTAGTAGGGTCCCGTCTGGCTATTATTAGGCGTTCCAAGACTCGTGGCGTTGCACCGAGGGTGGTATTTATAGCAAGCCATGCGGGGTGGCTTGACAATCAACCACTCGATGCACAGCCAGTAAATACTTGGATAAACACACGTTCGGCAGAGAAGAGTACGTAAACAGTGTGATCAGCTGCTTCGAATGGTTGCAGAAATGGCTCGAGCATAGCTTCTTCTTTTTTCCTCGTTTGCCCTCATTGGCTCCGCACTTGGGCCCGCCCACCTCACGCTGTCATTGGCTTCCTGTTTCTCGGGCTTGCCTTCTTCATGTACTCATTGGCTCCCCATCTCATTGTCCCATCTGCTTCTTACCCATTGGCTGTCCTCGTTCTGCCCGCCCACAGCACGTGCCTTGCAATTTTGGCTGCTGTGACTGGAATGAAGTGAACCCTGTCACTGGTCCCACTACTGTACAAACCGGTCGTGTGCCACATTTGAGTGGGGGAAAATGTTGAAGAAACAGAACGATAACGAATCAAGACTTGTGCAATACTGTGTAGTAGTATTGTGTGCTAATCCCGGGTGTCCCTTTTGTGAGACGTGAAACAAACTTCGCATCTACTTCAGCTGGCATTCTTTTTTTTTTTGTTACGGAATACCACTCTATTGTTTAGGGAAGTGGTTCGGAGCGTGTCTTTTTGCCATGGCGGAGCAGACGCGTGGGGGAGTACAGTAAAAGTTTTTGCCTCTTCCGGAGAGCACCTGACATCTGTCCGCTTCATCCTGCCCGGGCTCCACTAAACTGCCGAAATGACCCTCGGCACGGTGTCCGGCTCTGACAACTCGTCGGCGGTCAGCTTCTGCTCTTGTTGCGGGGCCAAAATGGTGCCTTACTTCACTGACGACGCGGTGGTTTCAAATAATGGAATCAACCAACTGTAAGTGGTTTCTTCTATAGCGAATTGGGAATCACGTTTCTTCCTTATTGCCCTTTATTATTTTGTATTGTGTTGCATTGTATTTTTATGTGCTAGTTAAACAACCGATTTTAGTGTGTGTGTGTATGTGTTCATATATTTGGGTAGGATATTTCATATTTGGAAATTGTGACATTCGTAAAAGTTTTGCAATATACTCTGCATGTACTCAGTGTACTTCCTGTCGACGTAGCAGCCAGGGTCTTACTCATCATCATCGTCATGATCATCATCACTGCTGTTTGACCTTATTGAGACATAGAAGTTGTCTGTGCAGAGCATGTGTCTTACTGGGCCATACATGAGGCATTGTTTGCTTGATGTTGGACAACCTGAGAAGAGAGAGTGGGGAATTGGCCGATGGTGTAATGCAGTGTGTTTTAGTTGGAGAGAAATAGTACCAGTGTTATTTTTTTTTAACTTAATACAACCACGAATACTCAGGTAGAAACTGAGGGAATAGTATTGTGGTATTCCAAAGATCCCCCCTCCCCCCGCCTGGATGAAATAGGTCGGTTTTGTCACATTACTTGTTACTTTAAAAAAAAAAATGCCCACAGCTTTAACATCTGTTTTAGTCTGTTTTAGCGTTTGTTTTTGACTTCATTTTAATAAAAAAAATATAACAAGACATGCAGTCTTCGTTAGACCATATACAGGGGTGCATAAGTGGTGTGCAGGTGCATATACGTGCTGAAAATATTCTTGCACTCTCCAGATTTGATTGGGTCAACGTGCATTTACGTACCAAACATTTTCAATGTGACGGCAGTCAGGCCACCCTCCATTCAAAGTCAAGTCAGTTTCCATAATTATTTCCTTGGGCTAACTAAAAATAAAAAGCCTATTAATTGATTGATGTCTGTGTCCAGTATTACCTGTTAGTAGAGCTCGGACTCACCCAAAATCTATGTTGGCTATTAATTTATCGGTTAACCGGTGAGTCTCGATTCAATGGGTTTTGAATGGTTTCCAAATGTAACTTTGGCCAAAAGAAAACGCGTCATACTTCAAAAAATGACAAATCTAGTTTGATCATAATGGCACTGCTAAATGAGGTGTACATATTGTGATATTGCACTTTGTCTACACCTCATGTTATCCAGAGCACTTAATCAAGCCTCATATTTACTTTTTCAAAAACATGTTGGAGTGTACATCAGTGCTGTAACGCAGCCACTTCAACAAACAGAAAACGTTTCCTTTTTAGTTGAAAATAACTCACTTAAACCTCCAAGATCCTAATAAAGGGACTGATAAAGGATATCTTATCTTATCTTTCTACACTGGCCAATGGCAGAGCGCAGGGTGTTCTTTACGACTAGTTTTTGGACCACCTGCTTACTAAATGCATATGTCAAGGGACAGGTTAAAAGCTTATTGTAAAGTCTAAACTCATGTGGACTAGATATTTGTGATCATGCAAAGAGAAAAATCAACTGAGGGTTGAAAAGGCTCGAATACTTGATTCATGAGTGACTTAATCCACTTTTCCAGGAAATCAATTCATGCGTCTCCCCTGTCTGTGTTTTGTTGAGTGTTTCGTAACATTCTTGTTCAGTCAGCAGTTGGCAGAGCTCTCCATGAGAAATTGCCTTCTGTCATGGGTTTGGGGAAGTCAAGGGCAGCTCGAGTTTTGATTGCAGTGTTTTTGCCTGTGAAGGAAGCTCTTTGAATCTTTTTGATTAAAGGCGCACTCTCATCAAAATCAAAGTTTTTTTCCCACGGTTTACCAAATTGAGACTGTGACCTTTTCAAAGTGTATGCAGTTTGTGGATTGGTTGCAAATGTTCGATTAAAGGCAATAGGCTCTGATTTGAATTTGGTGTTGTTGTGATGTAGGATTTTGGCTCATTATTCCAAGACATGCCCATTTCGGGGATGCTATATTCCCACTCATGAACAAGGACTGACGGCGTTTTTGCATCAGCTGCCAATCTCAGAGGAGTTCAGGAATAAACAAAATTAAATTAAACAGTAGTTCTTAATGATAACTTGATTATTAAAATGGTAGTCAACTAATCTAATGAACGAGTAGCCATTGATACAATTTGAGACTAGAGGATGTGGGGGGCGGAGGGGGGTTAGTGTGTCTGTGTGCGTGTTCTTAATATGATATGTTTCTGTGCTAGTGTACACTGAACAAAAAAAATATTTAAATAATAAAATTAAAACGCGGGTCAATTTTTATTCTACGATGGCGCGTGACCTGCATCACGGGAAGTTGTGAGTGGTCATCAGTATGCAGTTGCAGCTTGTGATCAGAGCTGTTGCAATATCTCTTTTTTTTTTTAAATGTTCTCATTCAAAGTTTGTTACATCTGCGATTCACCGATGACTGTTTTGACAAAGCATAGCCTCGTTACCAAATGTTATTAAGGATGCATAACAGATTGAGCCTCCAATGAAAGGTTTTCACACGAGTGTTGCGCTACTCCATTTGGAACTTCACCGTCCTCCAGCACATTTTTCCACAGTGACCCCTTTAAGCAGCAAGGCTTAACATGCACCTATGGCCCTGGTCTTTCCCACGGGGTGCATGCAAGTTTCAAGCCTTATGAGCCTGCCCTGCACTGAGCACAGCCCTAAATTTATCCCAACTCACAGTGACTAATATGGGCACAGGCTGGTTGGGTGGGTGGGGGGTGGCGGGGTCACTTATCTGCCTGCCATGTAGAGTGGTCCTTACATAGTGATGATTGTGTCTCTGACTGATTGACATGCCGCCCTGCCCCTATTCTTCAATGGCTGGAAAAAAAAATCCAATGGAGGCTCTTCCTAACTTATCCAGTATCTTAAATAGCCTTTTCACCTACCATGTCAAGTGCGCTTTATTTACTGTATATAATAATAATTTACAACAGAATTTATCATAAGGTACTTAAAATGAAGCAGGCCGAGAACTGCCCTATCACAAAACAAAGAAAACAAACCCTGCATGAACTATGCCATTTGGCACCTGAGGCAAGGAAACGGTTCAGTATTTAGTTCATCCATTACTCATTTTCCAACTTTTACTTCCACATAGCATTAGCCCCCACTAGACACCTGTAATGCAGTTTGAGGACCCTGTGTAAAGTTCTCATAGCCTTCGATTCCACAATGTTCCTAATTTGCACATGCAGGCGACCCATTTGAACCTCTGCAGCGTGTTGTGTCATCGCGAACCCACAAAAGCGTATGTACAGTAAGTGACTGACACGAACTGAATGCCATCTATCAATAGCTGACACTTTTAAAGGACTCGTCTGTTTTTAGCTTTCGTCCTTTAGCATACAACCCCACAACCTCTCCACTTCTCAAGCTAAGTTTCCATTCTCTTTGCAGGGTTTAAAAGTGGGTGATTGTGCACAACAGGCACAGCCTTCCGTTTACCACTCGCAGTGAAGGATGATGACAGTGTACCGTAGCAAAGCTTTGCATTGCTGTGGAATTGAATGTAGTGACCAAACTGGAAGACGTGCGGAATGCGCAAAAGAGGATATGATGCAGGGGGGAGTGAGAGGAAACAGCTGGATCAAGGGTCGGCTAAGTTGCGGGAAATGAGCACTGCACATGGCTGCCGTTTTGTGTTTTTCTTTCTCGTCCTTGTCCGTCCATCGCAATTGCATGCTATACATCCGTGGTCTCAGCAAAACTCAGGAAGGAAGATTGAATGGCTGGAGGAACGAAGAGATTAAGTTACTGAGGAATAAGCGGGATGCTGGGCTGCCTAAAAACTCGTTTTACACAAGTGGAAGCGTTTGAAACAGACACTCGTGAACCCTTTGAACTCTGGTTCAGTGAGTGTAAAGTAGAATCAATAAATCATTGCTGATAATCCAACCCTTTAAGACCTACGAAGAGTTTTGACTTTTCATTTTGACATTGTGAGTTTGGGTGTTTCAGCAGGTTTCAAGTGTCAGTTCCTCATCTTACATTCAAACCCCAGTGGCGATGAAACCACCCGTATTTCCGGTCACTAGAACAGGTTTACCAAGTCTCTCGATATTCTCTCTCTGGTTCCTTTTTTTCTTCCTACTGTACTGGTCGTGAGTCACACAATCAGGTTCTCAAATAATCTGATGACATCAAAACTCTGTACAGTATGCTTTGCCCCATCATATAGTACGATATCAAACAAATGCTTGGAAGTTAAGATAAGAAAACCTTGATCTGTCTCACAATGGAGAAATTCCCAATTTATAGCAGCAAAATAATGAAAAGGAGACATAAAAGGACAAAAAGTATTTAAATAAATATAAATGATCATGATTGATGCGGTGCAAACAACAGGGGCATGCGTACCACTCTGTTACGCCCCCTTTCCTTTTAACAACACTACGCAACCCCATGCCATCACATATTCTAGCTTTTCAACTTTATGCTGACAACAGTCCAGTTGGTCATCCTTTCCTCTTTGGGCCAGAGGAAACAACATCCAGCATGACCAAAAACAATTTGAAATGTGGACTCGTCAGACCACAGTACGCTTTTTCCACTTTTGGTAAAGTTCTTTGTGAGTTTTTGATGCTGTGAGGGATCGGCATTCAATGTCGTTTTTCCAGCATTGCTGCTTGCGTGAAAATATTTTGTGATTGACAAAATACATCTCTCTGAATCTTTTGATGATATCATAGAACGTCAGTGATGACATCACAATTTTCCTTGCAATTAAAGAAACATTGTTCTGAAACGATTGGACTTTTTGCTCACGCAGTTGTTGACAAAGTAGTCTACCTCAAGTCATCCTTTCATGTGAACAAATGAGCCCTTCAGGGACGCTCCTTTTTCTATCCCTTCATGACACTCCACCTTTTCAACCTGATCTTAGCGTTCCTCAACTTTCCCAGTCTTTTAAAAAAAAAAAATTATGCCCCTGTCCCAGCTTTTTTGAGACGTGTTGCAGGCATCGAATTCAAAATAAGATAATATTTAATCTTGACCGCGTTATGTTAAAAATAATGGAATATCTTTTGACTTTGGGTCCCATCTGGATGGTGATTATGACTGACGGCAGTCTCTGTGAGTTGTAGTTGTTGGCCCTTCTGCAAAGCTGTACGTGCGTTCATTTCCTTCGGGTGTGCAAATTGCTCATACATGTTAGCTCAAGTGGTTGTTATTCAAGTGTCGTTATTGGCTTATGAATCTTTAAGGTGAGTGGGCAAGGTGGTGCCTCTTAACAAAAAAAGAGAGCTGTTCCTGACACTTCCCTGCTCCGCATAGTACATAGTCCGTCTTTTGTCTCCCAAAACACTGTTCTCACTTTTATAACGTACAGTATCGCCCTCAAAGCAGTGACCTCGGTCATGCTTAATACGATTAAGTGTTCAAAAGGGGAACAGAAGATCGACTTTGGTCCAGAGATTTGGGTGCTGGCCAATGTTTATCCCTATCAAACATTGCGGAGGAGGGGGGCCTGGCTTCATCTTGCCTCTCAGACCCTCTGCCCCCTCCCAGTCCCGCTATCCCTCTTTGCTCACAGCTGCTACAGTGAATGCGTTCAGTGTGTGTAATCCAGCTGTGTGGAGGAGCAGAGAACATTGTGTTCCGAGTTCACATTTTAGCTTGTTTTTGTTCTGATTTGGGGTGAATCCTGCCAAGCCAGCATTAATCAAGAGCTGTGACAATGACATAATTGTTGTGACCACACCACTCAGACATGTGACAATAAACTCACAATGACATCAATTCATTAAACAATTGATATCTTAGCTCTTTTTTTTAGCAGTCTCATCTTAGTTACCAGCAAGTATTAAAATGGCTGACAACATAGTTTGCTATTTAAATGGAGAAATTGTGTGTATGTGCGTGTCCGTCAAGGTCAAGGTCATCTTTATTGTCAAATATGCATACAAACATGCTGTGCATTAAAGACACAGCTGAGAAGATAGCAGCTGCACTGTATAAAAGGCATAATATGCAATCTGAACAGTATAAACAATATAGACGATATAAACAATGGCACTTGTGGCTATTGTGGTAAAGTGAGCTAGTGCAATACGCAATGTCCATGTGTCCGTCCATCCATTCATCCATCCAGTGCTTGAAGTATATGAACACTTTTTACCTTCTCTTACAGTATCAGCGAGAGCTTCCTGACTGTAAAAGGAGCAGCCCTTTTCCTCCCGAGAGGAAATAGTCCCACGCCAAGCTCTGGACCTCACATCAGCCAGCGCTGGAACAAGCACACAGGTTAAACATATACCGTACATAAACAGCATTAACAATGACCTCCTTCTCATGAGCTCTCATAGCCCTGTTTAGAACCTTACTGTTAATTCCTGGAGGCTATTTGCTGCTGGATGATGAAAATCCATGTGCTAGATGGCATAAAAAAATTAATGAATAAATGAAATTTAATTGTTGTAGGATGTGGCGAAACTGTAAATTAAAACGTTTCTTAAAATGGCACCATGTTTTTTAACAAAGAAGGCTCACTGCAGTATTTCGAGATGGACAAAATGAAGACAGTGTAGCCGAAACTTGCCCAAGGCGAAATGACACAGTATTATGGTTCTAATGTTTACGTTCAACTGTCAAGAATGCCCAGATAAACCAAGTCTAAATGCATCTGGTTTTTGCCAGGAGATCTCCAGAAACATCTTCAGACTATGTTCACTGTGCTGCGGCCGGAAGACACAATCCGACTGGTGAGTAAAAGTGAGACACACTGACATACTTTGCTGCCGCACGAGACACTGGAGTAGAACTCTAGTTCTGTGATCTGAAGCATGTAGCATGAATTCAAGTATAAAATGTGTTCAATTCTACATAAACCTACCACGAGTGATTGGTACAGACTTGTGCAATTGCCCACTGAGGGTTTCAGCAAACAATAAAATGAAATAAATTCAAACCAATTTTCCACAAGTCTATTTATTATCTTGATCAGTCCACATGTGTGTGTGTGTTATTTGTATAAATTATTGACCGATCTAAAGTGTTGGCAATGACTTTCGCTCTTCGGCGATATTTGAGAAAATGTTTTTGAGTCTCCTGAAAAGTGATGATTTTGGAGGTAAGAAGATTCCACCCATATGTTTGCATTCATACCTATACAGTTTAAAGACATAAACACATATTCAAATACTGTATATAATTTAGGGTGACTGTGATCAAATAGCTAATGTTCGGAATGAATAAGGTTTGGATTGAAGTGATCAAAACAATTTTGTAACCAATCGCATCATATGAGGGGGGGGGATGCACAGTTTAGCTACTATGTTAGTACCGATTGTAAGCATCATTGCGCTTCACTTCTCATTTTAGGATAGACGCACAGCTTGTGTTAAACGGGGCAAGAATATGACCAAAGTGTTATTCAGATACATAAAGAAGTATGATTCATTTTTTTAAAAATGTCTTTTTCCATTCCGGATCTGTCAAGGCTGTGCGTCTGGAGAGTTCCTACGCTCAGGTAACCCGCTACATGGTGGTGGTCTCCACCAATGGTAGGCAGGACACAGAGGAATGCATCGTTCTTGGAATGGACTTCTATTCCTCTGACAGGTTAGCACAAAAATCGCGATAGATGATTCCCGCCCTTTTGAAATGAGCAGTGAAAAAGCATGGCCCATCCAAATAGTCCTTTTCTTGCATTTGTTTTGTTTTTTGGGGATCAAAATTCCAATGAAAACAGAAGTTACCGTATTTTCCTGTCTATAAGGCCCATCTAAAAGTATTCCACTTTCTCAAATGTCAAAGGTGTGCCTTATAATCCGGTGCGCCTTATATATCGATCAGTATTCTGATTTCTTGGCCATAGTATTTTAAATTTAGCATTACTCCGTTGAGTGGATGCATAACCCAAACTCAGCCGCTATTGTAGCTTCTATTCTATGCGTTTTATAATGCGGTGCACCTTATATATGAAAACAGTTTTAAAATAGGAGATTCATTGAAGGTATGCCTTAGACTTCAAAGTGCCTTATATTGCGGAAAATACGATACTCTTCTAATACGTGGAACCGGTTTCTCTGATATTTGACATTCTGAATATCCCTGCCAGCTGCTGTACCGTGGGCCTGGTTTTGCCTCTTTGGAGTGACACTCTGATCCACTTGGATGGCGATGGGTACGTCCCGATTTACACCTTGAGCTGGGAGTTGTCCGTATTTCTGAAACCGTGCCTCTTTTCCCTCTGCAGAGGTTTCAGCGTGTCCACTGTGAATCGAGTTCATGTTTTCAAGCCAGTCTCAGTCCAGGCAATGTGGTAAGCATCATTTTAGTGTTTGCTCTGAATACGTGTTTATGGCTACAAGGATTTTCATGCGAATGTAAGAAAGTAGTGAGAGCTTTCTGTCTGTGGTTTCATGCTTTCGTTCCTTGTTTTGTTGTCGGTTCAGAAATGTGTGCTGTCACCTCTGTACACTTTCCACACACTACTCTGCAGTCTGTCCCGCTCATTCAACACATCTCCCTGGTTAAGAGGCCACATAATGACCTTTTGAAGAAGCTCCATATTGATTGGGAAGCTTTGTTTTTGTTTCCCCCATCAGGTCGGCTCTTCAGTCACTCCACAAAGCGTGCGATGTTGCCCGCTGCCACAATTACTACCCGGGCAGTCTGTTCCTGACATGGGTCAGCTATTATCAAAGCAGGATCTCCTCCAACCAGTTCTGCATCAACGAATGGAACGCCATGCAGGATGTTGAGTCACATCGTGCCAATTCACCTGTTCTCTTCACCGATCTGTGAGTAGAAGAGGAACTTATGTTCATTACATTTTCCACTATTTAAAATGATCAGCCTTTTTTCCACCGGGCTGTTCACGCATGCATATTATTCAGCACTGAGTGTTCACAAACTAAATTTACTACAGTTAGAAAACAATGAAGCGGAAACATCTCTCTTACGTGTATGTTTACTGAAAACCACTTCCAGGTAGGGTATGTCCTCAGTCAGACATCACGTCTCAGAGAATTGCTCAACTACTTCTCACATTCAGGTTCGTTGCTCAATTTTCCACAGAGCACTGAGCAAGAGCGTCCACGTGCTTGCTATGAACCTTCGGGTAACGCAAAGGCGTCATAGACGAAGACCAAATAAACAGGCACGTGGGCTAAACTATCGACACTTAAACTCGTTGGTAAACACGATGACAAAGTTGTCAACAGTCCCATAAGGTTTTATGGCTCAAAGAAAGTCCCTTCCCTTCTGCCTAGTCATGTAGTCATGTGCATCCCGTTACGTATTTGGATCGTGTGTGTGTTTTCTCACTGAGATTCTGGAGTGTCCAGAATAACTGAGCCATTCGCTGTCTTGATTTACATTCGGAAAAGTAGAGTCCAGACACAGATCAGTAGAGCAACACTGGAGAGACAGAAGCAGGTGGCAGGCAAGTACTTGTCCACGTTCAACGGCAGCGGACGATTTAAATAGATCTCTTCTGTTCGGACACAACGTAGCTGCCCCCCCAACCCCCAATTAAAAAAACACACACACACACACAGGTACTGGCTGCCCTTCTGGGAACATGAACACGTCGCTCTTTCCCAGCAAGGGTTGTTTGTGTTCGATTGGACTTCATAAGGCGGCCACCCATGTTTTATGACCACTAAGCACGCACACTCAAACACAAACGCACACATCAATCTGGTATCTAACCACAAACTCCCCAGTGAAATTCTGCTGTTTTCATGTCTAAAGTGAAGTCAACCGAGGCAGAGAATGGGTTGTCTTTTATCATCACCAGTAATCGTGTTGTCATACGTACTGAAAGTAAATGAATTTTCGGGAGGCGGGAGCGGGTGTCTGTATTCAAGTGCCCTCAGGCTGTCTGTGGTTGTGCCAGGCAGAGCTTCTGAAGGGTTCATTCAAGACGGTATGCGGTGTCTTTGTTGGCAAAGGAGAATAGCCATTCTCAAGCCGGAAAAATTATTCCGCAGCGCTCAAGAACATGTCTTGCACTAAAATAAACAAGCCTACTGACTTAGAATTTTATAGCACACCCTCAGCTTGACCCAATTCTTTGAAGAAGGTAAATTGGCCACTTGAAATCATCAGTGCAATGGCGAAATGTCTCTCTCTCCCCCCCCATCAACAATGTCTAAAACGGCACCAGACAATATTGCAGGAGTCTTCTACCAGGAAACGTTGTCATGTTTCACGTTCACATTTTCTCTTCCCACTCCACTTTCGGAGAATTGGACAAAGCGCTCATTCTTTTGTGGAAATAAGCCATCTCATTGGCACTCAAACAATTCGGTGAACGGACGCCATGACGCTTCTTTTTTTATCCTTGTGTATGTTGAAGAGATTGTGTGATTTAATTATTTAAATACATGTGCGTTTATTTTATTTTATTTTTTTCACAGGCCCACAGAAAGGGAGTGCACGGAGAGACTTATCAAGATGCGCCTCAGAGAGATCATGATGCAGAAGGACTTGGAGAATGTTACCAGCAAAGAGGTGAGAAGCGAGAGATCACATGTCCCGTATTTGCAGGTGCAGCACACCGAATTTTCCTCTCCTAGTATAGTTCAGTTCAACTCACCACAGTGAGGTTTTGAGCAGTTATCCCCGACTACACTACGGACGCAATGTAGAATGTGTTTACACAGTGCTTAAGTATGTATATTTGCGGGAATATTTTTGCCGTAGGTCATAGCATGCCGTCGAAAATGCTGATTTCGAACAGGAACTCAAGATTTTCTCACACATTTGGTCAAGTGTACTCCTTTATTTTGACCGCTTGGCATGCCGCATTTTATTTGACTAGATCCGCACAGAGCTGGAGATGCACATGGTCTGCAATCTGAGGGAGTTTAAGGAGTTCATAGACAATGAGATGATTGTGATCCTTGGACAAATGGACAGCCCCACAGAGATCTTTGAACATGTTTACCTGGTAAGACCCCCCCCCAAAAGCCTTTTTTGTTATTCTTTTACCATGACTGGCTGCCTTGCATCATCTTCTAGTTAATGATTAATAAGACTTGGCTCACTTCGAGGTCATCACAGCTACTGTGTCAAACAAGAGCTTGCACAACATCTGATAGCTTAATATTGACAAGAGCCGTGCTGTCTCCAGGGCTCCGAGTGGAACGCTTCCAACCTGGAGGAGCTGCAAAACAGCGGGTAAGACATCTGGCCCCACAGTCACTCGGAGTACACACAAGCTTGGAATTTTACCCCCCCCCCCCCAAAAAAAACCCCATCAGTTCTGTAAATATATTTCTTTTTTTATCTAAATTTTACATAAATTCTTTGCAGTCTTCATCCCACAGCATTAATTTGTTGGAAGGATGCAAATAATAGATTTATATATATTAAGCCGTGTTGGGCCAGCATGAGCCAAGTTGCATTGGCCTTGCCAGAACTGTCTCTGGCCCTGATTTTAAACAATACATCACACATTTTATAATTATACATTCCGGCCTACCTGTGCATGAACTAGTGAGGCGTATAGTCTCAGTGGCGGTCTCAGTGGCCAAAATCGGTACATATAAAAAAAATGTGATTCAATGCCATATCTTGATATATATACTGTAAAACAGGAATGATTGAGTTTGATTTTCAGATTCAAATTATTTTTTACATCCTTTTATCCAGGCCCACCTGTGGATGACATTATGACACGTGTAGATGCAGTCTCTAAAAAGAGCAAAGATGATCTTTTATTTGGGGGTTGAAGGGGGGGAGGATAAAACATAAGGTATAAAATATTAGATCTTAAAAAAAAAAAAGCAAAAATGTGTTGAAGTCGTCACATTTATTTCTGAAATTTGTACTTGTGGCCCGGTCGGTAAGGTTCGGGTGGCCCAACACAGTCATGCTGTGGCCCCGGGCTATCGGGCCACTGTTAATGTCGGAACCTGCCCTGCTACACTTTCTAAGTGGTTGCAAAGATTCACGAAAGAAAAAACGAAGCAGGAAGCTGAACGTCACACACGTTCAATGAATAAGAGCAACATTTACATAATTGCGTTCGATTTATCTATCAATCGTTTAGTGGTTGTGTGGCATTTACAAAGCGTTGGACAGAGAATATGAATTGATGATGAGATTTAAAGTTTATCTTCCCATCTCTTGTCTAGCGTCCGTTACATCCTTAACGTGACGAGAGAGATAGACAACTTCTTCCCGGGCATGTTTGAGTACCACAACATCCGGGTGTACGACGAGGAAGCCACCAACCTGCTGGAGTACTGGAACGAAACTTACAAGTTCATTAGCAAAGCCAAGTAAGACATCATGCACACCCAATCACACACGCTTGCGTTTTCCCCAGCTGCCTCCTAAAAATAATGTTGTTCTTTTCTTTCCTAGGAAAGCCGGTGCCAAGTGTCTCGTTCACTGTAAGATGGGCGTGAGCCGCTCGGCATCGACTGTCATCGCCTACGCGATGAAAGAATACGGCTGGTCGCTGGAAGCCGCTTTTGAATACGTGAAGGAGAGACGAGCCGTCACCAAACCGAACCCTTCCTTCATGAAGCAGCTGGAAGAATATCAGGGAATCCTGCTCGCCAGGTGGGATTTTGATGAAAATTCCTCAGAGTAATCTATATCGGTGCTCACATTTATTTACTCTGATTTTTTTTTTTCTGTCCTTTCCCAGCAAACAGAGGCATAATAAACTATGGCGCTCTCACTCAGATAGCGACCTGTCAGATCGGCCAGAATTGTGTAAATCCTCATCTCACTCCCTGGGACGCTCCGACTCCCAGAGCAACAACAATAATTCCTCCCCTGCCTTGCATCACTTTCTGGGTGTGACCATGCTCCAAGCTCTAGTTTCAGAACCTGATGACGCCTGCACATCAACCTCTGACCTCCGCATGCACTGCAACGATGCCTGCGACTTGCCAATTGAGGTGACGGTCGAAACGGCTTGCGACGACACCCTCCCGCCCCCCTCGCCGCAACAGCACGCGGCCGCGCCCATCCCAGAGGAAAAAAAGGCATTGAAGGCGGTCATCTCGGCTCCTGCCATCAGTCCTGAGCTTCCCCCCTTGCTCCACATCCTCCCCCCAACTCCTGAAGTCCAGCGTGCTCACAAGGCTCACACAACGCCGATGGTCAACACAGAGAACAAACCGCTGGAACTGTTTCTACACTACCCCGAGCAAAGCAGCTCTGCGAACCTTTCTCCCATCACGGCGATGTCCTCAGACACCTCAGAACAGTCGCCATCAGATTTGCAGAGTGAGAAACACAGCCCACCCAGCCGGGTTGGCAACATCCCTCTGCTTTCCTCAACCGGACACAGCGACGACAACAACAACCCCAGCGAGTTTCACGACGACGACGACGAAGAAGTGGACGGCCGCAGTGAAGCAGACGGCTCGTCGTCCAACCACAGCTCCGATAGCATCGACTTCTTCAGCGCCAGGGAGAAGTTTCTGGGCTTAGCCCAGGAAGACAAAACGCAGATGCTATCAGAGCAAAGGACCCCCTCCCTGGACGGCGATGACAACCGAGTAACCGAGGAAGACGAGGAGAGTGAACACAGTAGAAGTCAGGTGAAAATTCTTTTTTCTTTTTCCTGTCCCCAAACAGTAATATCGGTTTGGAATTTTATGTGTCTCCATTCAGTAGTATCACCTGTTTTTTTATTTTCATCCATCTCTATACAGTAATATATGGGAGGTTTACAGTTTGAAAAAAAGGGGGGGGGGGTATTTTATTGCATCATCATACCGTAGTGGAGGTTTGAAGAAAAAGAATCAGTTCATTTTCATTCTCTCTATAGCAGTATATGTTGAAAGTAGCTTGGGTGCACATCAAGTTTTTTCGTCCTCATTTCTAGAGCTCCTCATTATGTGAGCCATTCAACCTGCCACCCTAAAAACACATACTGTCAACACATACATTATCGTTTCAACCTTTCTCTGCAATGACATCATCATAATGATTTGAAGGTGCTTTACTGCCATTGGAAACAGATCTTTTTGGAAAATGGACTTGTGTCCTGTCTGTCATTTTCGAAAAACCTATTAAAACTTATTCAGTACCAGCCAATTCTGGACCAAGTCTGAGAAGACGTTTAAAAACGTCTTTGGGAGTGAATGAGTTAAATTAGTTTAGTTGTGTTGTCATTGCATTAAAAACACAATGAAATTGCACATGCCCCACACACCAACCTTCACATAAAAACCACAACAACATTCAATCATCAGCAACCACACAAAATGTAACATAACATTTAAAAGTGCTTCGATGAAAATTTATTAAAGTGCAGTCATCTTTGTGGGCAATCGGCACATTTCAAAAAAGATTCATTTCCCCTCATAAGCAATGTGCTGGTGACCATGATGCATGATGGTGATTCGGAGAGTGAATGGCTTTTTGAAAAAAAAAAAAAAACTGTTGATGATGAATCTGGTGGTGTGCGATCAAATTCATCTGTATCGCCTTCCTGAGGGCAAAAGAGTGAAACGGTGATGACTGAGGTGCGAAGTGTCTGTCCTGATGGTCCCTGGCTCTCGTATAATAACGGCTATTGGCAATGTCATGTAATGGTGGAAGGGAGAGGCCAATGACTTTTTCTGCAATTTTCACAAGTCTCTGTAGTGTGTTTTCTTTTTTTTTTTTTTTTTTTTTTGTCCGCAACAGAGCAGCCTGCATACGATGACGTAATACAGTTTGTTAAAATGCTTTCGACAGTAGAGTTGTAAAAGTCTACCAGGAGACTGTCTGTAATTCCTTGCCTTTTTCTAAAATTTGTTTTTCACAATGCGCAATTTCAAAATCAAAGATGAATGAATGACCTTTTTTTATGTATTCTTTGAGCCACATTTTTCCTCTTATAGTACCAGTAAAGTAACAGCCTTGCTACAGCTAGGAGTAGTGCTTCCACTTTTCAATTAAATTTAAATTAAATTCAATTAAAAGTTTAATTTTTCTTCATGGTCAGCAGAGGCTTCCTCCACTTCTAATCAAAGTTGCCTCGCTCATTTGCTCAGTAAGTCATTATACACCTCTTTGGGAAACTCTGAGTTTTGAGGCTTTTCAATCAGCTAAAAGTGTCCACAATAGACCCAAAAGGTTCAATTTGTTGTCAACAGAATATTATTGATATATTCAAAGAGCTACAAAATTAGACTAAAATCCATACTCCTTTGAAATATCATTAAATGTTTCCTAACACAACTAAAATTGTTTTTAAAAAAAAAAAGGCAGTGTGGTGCACCAGTATCGAGCCCGCAGGGTTAACAACACAACAACTAATGACTTACATGTGTTGACTCGCGCCACGAAGCGCCAGAAAACATGACGTGTTTACTTTTGGATCAAACCTGACGGGACGAGAAGCAAATTTCTTCTCAACAAAGTGGCCTCACCTACCGGCTTGAAATGTACTCAGTGGTTGTGATGTCAACTCACAAGCCAGATGTTTTCTTCTCTCTTTCCCGCAGTCTGAGGTTAGCGATGACAAGCTCAGCCCCAACAGTCCGCACCAGCCTCATCACGACAACGGAATATCAGTCCGCCATATCGTCACTGAGATCGAAGCCATATGTCACCCAACGACTTCCATAACTCCTCCCGCCCCCTCCTCCCCGTCGCCCGTCCCTCCACCCTCGCACGGGCTTCCGCTCGTCCGGTCGGATCCTCTTGAGGGGGCGGAGCCTAAAATCCAGTCGCGGCCGACGTCCCCCTCGCCACCGCCGTGTGACCTGCCCGCCGGCTCCGTGCGGCGGGCCACCGAGCAGCTGGAGCAGAAGTTGAGGCAGGAAATGGAGATGGCGGCGGCGCAGCGCTCCCCGCTGCCTTCGCCGTGCGGCGAACACCCTCCTGTCCAATCCTCCGACCATCCGAGCTGCTCCAAGGGCAAGACCGCCGCCGAGGAATTGAACAGCTCAGAAACAGCCGACCTCCAAAACACCTCTCTCAGCCACATGTTTGGTGCTCCGCTACAATCTCTAAGCCATATAAGATACGATACACAAACAGTCGATTCATGTCTCCATACCTCAGCCCAAACCCAAAGAGACAGCGGGCTCCAAATGAGTCTGGACGGTGTCACAATCCAGGAGTCGAACCCCGATGAGAACTTGGAGTCCCTCAATGTGCGAGGGAGTTGCGATCCTGACTGCGCCGACCAGAAGCGTCTGGCACGCGGCAGCCAGGAGCTGGAGAGGATTCGCCAAACGTTGAGAGAACTGCAGGCGTTCCTCCACGAGGGCGGCGGCCTGGAGGTGCCGGACGCGGGGCCGCCTCACCTCGTGAAAGCGGAGCTCCACGCCGATCCGGATGCGGCCCGGCAGCTCGGACAAGACAGGAAGAGTCTCCCCGAGCCGGCAGGATGGCACCGCGCCAACGAGCTCCAGGCTCGCATCCGCCAAGCGGGCCTGACCCCGCCTTCTCTTATGAAGAGATCGGCCTCCTTGGCTAAACTGGACTGCCTGGAATTGTCAGCGAATGACCTCAGTGACCTTGACCTGAGGCTGCACGGCCGGGCGGCGGCAGGCCACTCCCGCCACTCTTTCCCCACCTCACCATCCCACTTGGATGACACGTGGAAGAAGCAGAAAGTTCTCGCGCGGAACTATAGCCCCCAAAAGACACGTTTGTCCCCCGATGACCTCTCGCTATCCCGCTCCCCTGAGAGGAGCGAGCGGGAAGAGACCGAGGGCGGCGGGGATGGCTCGCTCACGACGTCGTCACGGCAACAGGGTAGGGCTCACTCTTCCAGACGTTTGCGGAAAGTCAGCGAGAGAAAGCAGCGCGCGGCCACCGCCACGCTGCTGTACAACACCATGTGACCTCACTGGAACGCACACGAGCGGACTCGGCACCGTGTGCCAAGGCAATGTGTGACAAGTGTGTTTGCAATGAAATGACTGCGTGTGTGGGAAATCGTTCGTGACATGACTCGGTGGATAGCCATTTGAGCATTTATTCGATATTTTAAGGGCCATGTATTATCGTGCACTCTGTAGAACAACTGGGGCACACTGGTACATACTTGTCATACGTTTTCTTCTGGTGCGCACTGGTTCTTCCAATCGTGCGAATGGACGGATGGATGAAGACAACCTTGAACTGAATATCGATGATTGAATAAAAGCTTCAGTGGCTTTCCCTTGAAGTCCAGATTACCTCACGCAACTGAAACGCCTCCGTGTCATACACTGAAATGCTCTCACACATTGCACTGAAATGCTTATACAGTATACTGACATCCATCTTTTCGTTCTGATTGTGAGAACATTTCAGTTGTTTGTGTGTGTGTGTGTGTTAGAGAGAGGGGTAATTCTGAACTATGTTCCTAAGAGCCCCTCATGTCAACTACTGGATGTTTGAACTGGATTGACAACCTTTCATGCACACAATGAACTACGCACTCCATGTCTGCGTTGCTTTTATTTTTATTTTTATTTTTGTCGTGTGTGTGACTGTGAGTGTGCGTGTGTGCACGCGCGCACGAGTGAGTCAGACCTTCACTGCCATGTATAAACTCCAACAAGAGGGCTTTTCTCAAAACATGCACTTTACTGTTTTGATAATATTCTTTTATTACGACAATGTTTTGCACTGATGTCAAGAGAGGCTCAATAGTCTCTTGTCGGTTTTTTTTCCCACAAATGTCTTTAATTCATGTTTTAATTGAACCTGGGCAAAGCGGAATACGTTCAATACTTGTTTTTTGTTTGTTTGTATTTTTTTAATTCAGTGCTTTAGCAGTTAATAAACACCGTTGGCTTGTTTTGACTAGATTGTGACTTCTCTTGCACGGCACACACACACGCGCGAGCGCGTGTCCCTACATTTACTGCCATCTGCTGGACAATAAATGCACTTAACCGTGGTTGTGGGGATCCAGAATGCAGTTTGCGCGTGCCGCACGTCTCAATGGGCGGCGGGGGTCTGTTAGTGCTGACATTTTACCTATTGCTTCATGCGGCTAATTAAACACCGATGGAGGCCACCAGGGCCTCTCTCAATTATTTAACCAGGAAAGGGTGACATTAAAGTATGTCATAATAAAGTCGATTAAAAAAAAAGACATCACAAGCGCCACTTGGTATTTTGTAATGAGAGCATCGGAATTGAAGTGTGAGGCAGTAGGGAGCAGATGAAAGTGGTTCATTAGATTTTGCTGAGCACATCTACACCAGTAGGATAAACCAGGGGTCCCTAACCGCCGGTCCGCAGGGCATTTGGTACCGGGCCGCACAGAAAGAACTTGCCTTAATTCTGTTATTTTTATTTCGGAATACTAAAGATGTTTTATTTTGAAAAACTACTGGATTCTCCATTACTTGTGTCACGCTTGACTCACGTCAAGCCACGCTACTCCGTCACGTGACCATGACGCTAAAAACAAAACGTTGGAGGTCGCATAACGAGTTTTGCTGGGGGGGTCGTCGGGTTTCTGCAGCAACAGCGACTAAAACAAAATTACGAAGTAGACGAGACACAAACCACACACTTGAGGTGTCATTGTCGCCTATTACCCCGAGATGGAACCGTCTAGTTCCAGAAAATCAAGCTCGGGGCTGTGGTGAGTCGTCATTTTCATTTTCATGCACTTTGAATTTGCGTTGTATCGTATTTTGAAGGCATTAAACATTCCCATAGGGATAAGAGTGTTGCGGCCAGATTAGACGCTCCTTGTGCTTATTATTATATTTCGAAAACACCACAGTTTTCATGCAGCTCATACCATAGTATTTTGTTGTATTAATCCGCTACATCTTAAATGCCGGTCCCTGAAAATATTGTCTGACATAAACCGGTCCGTGGGGCAAAAAAGGTTTGGGGACCCCTGGGCTAAACAAAGTGGATAAAATGAATTTTAATTGACTATTCGTTGTCACGCAAATTGATCTGAAATGTACAGGACTTCTCTCCAAAATAGTGAGGCAGCTGTGAGTACTAATTGGTTCTCTTTTTATTCAAGCAGATTTGTAAAAATTGCTCACACTCTTGCCTGTTGGAGACAAATGTCAGCCACTTGGTCAAGGCTGTTGGATTCTACACACACAAAACACACGCATTGTTCTCTGTGGGACAAACTGCACCATAAAGTTTCAACTGCAGAATATTTTTTTCAATAATTAAGAAAAAAAATGCCACGTATAGAGACATACACTTAATAAATGATGTTCTTTTATTTGATTAGCATACCCATAAAAACATTTGAAGTGATAAAAAAAACTTTAGGAATACTCGTGAATGAATTACCGTAAAAAGGAGCAGGATGAATCTCCTCAAGTTGTGCTGCTATTGGTGAGAAAGTACTTCAAATGTATGCATCTGTATCAAGGCTGTAGGTCTGTCGTTTCCGTTATTATTGACATTGAAAAGCATTTCATTCGCATTTCGGGGATGGGAGGTCGTGGATACATCTGAGATCCAATATAAGAGTTCCATCCAACATTCTGTCTTTACAAAAAAATATAATAATCCAATATCTATTCGCCCATTTCGCTAATTATGGGCGAGAGACACGATACAAGCCATTCAGCAGCTACACACTGAAAAAAATAAAGTCCTTGAATTTTCGGTCGCAAACTTGTACGTGATAAAATTGTGTCAAACTAACGGATATCAAAACGGCATGACTGATCCAAAGTAAAATCAGAATGTTTGATATAACTCCTGTACTGGCTCACGTCAGATTGCAGTACACTGAATGTCATCGGAAAAATCATACCTGTGCTCCTGCGGTTTAGTTTGTGCCCCAGCTTGTAACCTCAAACATCTTAATTCCAGCCACAGTGTAAATACAGTACATTTGGATTTTGTGCAAGTAAAAACACAAGTACCTAACTACAACTCAGCAACTTTTTTTCTCCATTATCATAATAACAGTATTATGGGACAAAGGGTTCAACGTTCACGTCCACCAGCTGATTGGGACCTTTGTCCAAACGGGTATTGGGTACCATCGTAATTTGTAAACTGGCACTGGGAAAGAAGTGCCATGCGGAGAGGAAATACCGGTGTCAATTATCTTGACATCAGCATCATCATCCTATGGCTTTGCAAGAAAGCTGAGTCATGGATGGCTGTGAAGACACAACAGTCATATTTTTTTTCTTAAATTTTCTTTTTGTGTGTGCTTACATTGTTTGAACCACCTCACTGACCTATTGGCCGGTTCACTTTTCCATAAGCGACAGCTGGATGATATGCAGCAGCTCTCCTTCCTCCTTCCGTCGCCGCAGCTCAGCTTCCTCTTGCTCCCGAGCCGACATCTCCATGGCGATGCGCAGCTGCCGGTCGTAGCTGCAGCTGCTCGACTGCAGTTTCTTGGAGGGGGTTGAGGAGCGGCTGGAAGGGGAGCGAGGCTTCGTTTGGGGGATCCTGGGCAAGGCGAGACAAGAGACGATGTCTAGTCACTGGTAGAAGATTTTTTTAGGGGATGTGGGGGGGCATGAATACAAATGTTGACTTGAGTTTTCTATCTGTGGGAGAAGAGGAAGTTGCACGTGTCCATCCGGCACTCTCCAAACAAGGAAGACAGCCAGAGAAAAGATAACAAGGCAAAGTCAGCATCTGTAGACTGTGAAAGCAGGAAACTGCCATCTCCCCCCTCGCTCTCCAAACACACACGTGCGCGTTAGACAGGCGTGCGCGACGAGAAAAATACAGGATGTGAGTCGGGGATGGAAGGAAAGATGAAAAGAGTACGAAAAGAAACAATAGCGCACAGCAGTGACAGGAAGTTGGAGACAATGTTGGTAAAGGGAGCAGGATGCACAGTTCTTTACTTTGAACGGTTTGAGGGTTTTTTTTTCCTGCCATTGATTTTCATAAAATACAAGCCTTGCGTATTTGATGTGATTTCCCTTGATAAGTGCACTTGGGTATGTGGAGAAAGACAGACCAATGCATGTTTATTGATGGAACTTAAAGCTGACCTCTCCAGGCGACTTGGATCACAAGAGAGGGGGTGTGTTCCAGGCTTGCTATTGGTCAGTGCCTCCCAAATGGTCACCTGGAAGCAAATGACAGGGAGTCAGCAAGCAGACACCTTTAAAATTGTTGACCAGTTGTGGAACACTTAAAAACTGCTGGCAATGGCTGGTTGTCTACATCTCCTCCATAATTGACTGGCGATCCGTCCAAGGGTGTGGCTTGCCTCTCGCCCAATGCCAGCTGGGGTAGGCTCCAGAAAGTCAAACTGTACCCTTGCATTTTATTGTCCAGCAACGTGAGCTCTTTGCTCATATTCATGTTTTGATGCAATTCCAAAAAGAATCCGCCAACCCTCCCCCAAGGCCAAAATAATGGCAGACAGTCAAAAGTTCATCCCACCGAGCTTAGCAGCTAATGTATGCAAGAGAAATGGATCAGAAAACAAGTATCAAGTATTTGATTGTTATTATTTTGATGCTGGCCTTGCTTTGAATGTACCATATTGGCCCGAATATAAGACGGGTTTTTTATTTGTGTTGAAATAAAATGTGGCGGTCGTCTTAAATTCGGGGCCTCGACATTATACCCATTCACGACGCTAGATGGCGCCAGATATCAATGAAGCGAATGCTGAACTTGACTCCCCAGGCCAAAGTGAAGCCGTCATGAAGAATAAAAATAAAAATACGGGTAGCACGAAGAAGAAAAATAAAAAATAGCGGTAAGAAAGAAAAGAGAACAAAATAATAGACGAGATATCAGAAAATGGAGAAACGTAGCGACAATCTGGAGAAAAGTGGGTCGAAGATAGGCCAGGTTAACTGGCAGCTGAGGAGAAGTTATGATGTCATTTACATTTCAAAAACCAGAAGCCATTCAGTTACGAATATGATTGCACTTTAGATTTGAATGAGGCAAAAGAATATGCTTTTTTTCCCTCTCCAATATATAGTTATAATCATTTGTTTCAGATGTACTGCATTTCTTTTCTGTATAAAAATTAATTTGGTGTTCAAAAAGTCTTTTTTCAAACTTGAGTCTTGAAAAAGAGGGGGTCGTCTTATAATCAGGGCCGTCTTATATTCGGGCCAATACGGTCGTTCTTTAACTTGCACAGCCAATTGGCAGTAACAAACCTCTTTTAAAGCTTCCATGAAAGACAAAGGGTGACGAGCTTTTTCGAGGTCATTGAGGGAAGCGGGGAGCGCCTTTTTAAAGACTCTCCGAGGAGCTCTGCGGTCACACCTGATCGTATTCCGAGCCGGCTTCCAGCAGGCTCTGTTGAATGGCGAACTGCAGCAGGTCGTCCTCCTCTTCCCTCATGCTGTCTCTCTGTTTGCCTCCAAGCATGGTGTATCCAGGCGGGGGCTCAAAAACACAGGGGGGGATCTCGCCGGCTCGACATGACACTGCACATATGCAGGGAAGGCGAAAGGGCAAAAGATGGGAAGGTATCGGACATTGATGGGATTACACCCGAGCGGGAGAGCAGGAAAGGGAAGGAAGCGATAAACCTGTTTGGAAAGAGGACAAATTGGTGAATGTAAGAATGTCAGGCAGGTCCTTTTACCTTCAAAAAGCCCCCCCTCCCCCTCGCAAGACTCAGCCAAATGATTTTCCATCCGACTAAGTGACATATTTTCAGACAGAAAACTCTAGAAATGACATCCGGGCAATCAAAACTGACATTTAATGCGATGCTAATCGTGTCTCGAAAGCCTTCTCGTGGCCCTCACAGCCAAAGTCGAATATTTCAGAATCTCCGAAGAACTATTACAGCTCACTCACCCAGCCAGAATGAACTTGAACATTTTGTTTTCTGAATCCACCTGGTGATTCAATCACGCCTCAATCAAATGTTCTTTTTTTTTCCCCCTGCGGAATAAAAGTCTAAAACGCTTGTCTCACCATTTTTCCAATATGTGAGTGAGTGAGCGCGTGAATGTTCTCACTTGTGGAGCTGGAGCTGGAGCTGGACACACTCGAGGAGTCGCTGCCAGGCGAGGGGGTGTCCGTCCTCAGGTTATACCTTTGTCCGTTCCCTTCTACCGCGGCTTCGTTGTCAGGGCGCGCGCTTGCCCCCTCCTCGCAGCCGTTCAAGTTGCTGAAGGTAATCCTGGCGTTCAGGATGTGATAGAGAGGGATCTCTGTTGGGGGCAAAGAAATGACATTTGATGCATTTTCATCCTTTTTCAAACGAGCATTTCTCGTTCCTTCGCTCCCTCTTCACTTTTCTACGACCGCTTCCTCCCATCCGTGTCGAATATTCCACCTTTTCATTTTTATTCCAACAACCTTCTGTTTTTTTCCCGCTCAGCTTCCTCGGCACTCACCGATCTTGACGGGAAAGCCGGGCGGCAAACGCAGCATGATGAAGTCACGCAGCTTGGCAAACAGGGCGTTGGAAATGGCCATGAGGTCGATGATAGGCGCCACTTGATCTGCCAACGAAAGAGGGTGGGACTCGCACAGCCACAGCTTGGCTTTGAATCTGGAGAAAAGACACTGACAAATTAACATGATTTATCTTTCAGCTCGGTTAACACTTAACTCATTCACTCCCAAAGACGTTTTTAAACGTCTTTTCAGACTTGGTCCAGAATTGGCTGGTACTGAATGAGTTAAGGACCTCATTTGCGTCTTTTACATCCTGAATCCTGATTATTACTTTCGATAGATATTGATCAGAGAATCTGTTTGGCCGATCGATGCCCAAGTTGAAAATTGATCCGTGAACGAGCGTGGCATTGAGAGCGGCCTTACCGATTTCCTCATCATCATGTACCGTCGCCTTGAATTACGCCGCAATGAACAGTGAGCTGAATGCCAAACATGACAAAAGAGGCCATTGCGGTGACAAACACGCAATGCCTGGATACTGCTAGCTTGTGATGAGCTCCCTTTTAAAAACACGGTGTGCTTTTGTCACAGCTATCAGTTTAGCAGTGGACGGCTAAACCTAAATTCTAAATTTGCAACCTAAATTCTAAATTTGCAACCTAAATAAATTGAATAATTTTCCCAGTAAGTTGTGATTTCAGGCTCAGTGTCAATGTCAAGTGAATGAGCACAGGGCCTTCAAAATCAGCAGCGTGTCTCAATTTCGCTTTATAAGTGCGCCAAAGGAATTTCCTCAAATTCGACTTTCTGCTCCGGGTCAAGTTCGGATTTATCAACATATAACATGAATGATCCTTTCATTCATTCATTCATCTTCCGAGCCGCTTGATCCTCACTAGGGTCGCGGGGGGTGCTGGAGCCTATCCCAGCTGTCTCCGGGCAGTAGGCGGGGGACACCCTGAATCGGTTGCCTGCCAATCGCAGGGCACACAGAAACGAACAACCACTCACACTCACACCTAGGGACAATTTGGAGTGTTCAATCAGCCTGCCACGCATGTTTTTTTTTTGGAATGTGGGAGGAAACCGGAGCACCTGGAGAAAACCCACGCAGGCCCGGGGAGAACATGCAAACTCCACACAGGGAGACCGGAGCTGGAATCGAACCCGGTACCTCTGCACTATGAAGCCAACGTGCTAACCACTGGACTACCGGGCCGCCAACATGAATGATCCTCAAGTGAAAATGGTCCAACACTGATTCTGAATGTGGAGATGGCATTGAATGTTGTCTACTCTTCAAGTACCCTGCGATTGGCTGGCGACCAGTCCAAAGTTAAATGGGATTCGCTCCAGATCACCTGCAACTCTAATGGGGGCGAATGAATGTCACCAGTGGTCTCAAGAGGGGGCGCATGCCCATGATAGCTCAGAAGAAACCAATATGGCCGATGCAGCCTCATAAATCAAATAAAGGCACCAATGTCAGAAAGTACCAACAGAAATGTATTTGTAGTTTTGTCAGCTTGACGGCAACGTGGTGGCCAGGTTTGCAGGGCCGCATCAATGTATGCATGGCTGCTTCTCTGTCGACTGGCTCACCTCTGGGTCTTGGTGGTGAGTTGGCACGGGTGGCCGATGTCCCTCAGCGTGGGAGAAGAGCTGGGGTTGAAGTATTCCTCAGCGCTCAGCGCAGAGGGATTGGTCGCTGCTGGAGCGGACATCTGGGTCACTAGGGCCTACAGAGCCAACACATTATACAGTACAGTCAAAGAAACATACAAAGGAATATAATCAGAAAGGAGACTTCGCTTCAAAACCTCAAATCAGCCATTCCACTTTTTACAGGTGTTCAATTCGACTAAATCACGGATAAAAGAACTGCAGATACTGCAAAATGTGAAGCATAGAGCCTGCAGTATATTCAAGCATATTTTTCTAATTAGATTCAACCCTATTCAATCCTACAGCGAATGTGTTTTTTTTTTTTTTTTAAGGCATGCCTTGCCAGCAATAAAAACATGCTCTTTACAAGCAATGTGAACAAACTCAAGATGCCGCGACTCACCCCGTTGTTTGTGCCCATGTGTTGCTCTGCAATCCCGAGGAAGTTCTGCAGGGGAGTCTTCCCACCTGCTCACACACAAACAGCCAAGACGATTAATGAGTGTTGGGTGTTCTGGCAGACCGAAGATTTTTTTTTTTGAAGACATCTGACAATTTGGTGACAGAAAGTAGACAAAACCCTAGAGTAGCTAAAAACAAACACAGACAAGAATGACTGAGGTGAAAGGCGATCTCCAGGTGCCCAGATCATAGCGGTGATCTGTGATCGCCCCAGTCCACTTCACATCATCTGCAAGTGGGGGTCTTGCAGTTTGTTTTTAAATGTACTTTGCATGCTTCAATCTTCTGAAATTGTAAGTTACTTTGCTTGATTACGCAGTACTAATTGACCTTTTTTTCTCAGTCTTGCATCTGATCAGCATATTAAAAATAAATACATATATACATACTTACATACATAAATAAAAATAAAAGTATTTCCAAAACATAAAACTCACAAACCTGCTCTAAAAGCTTTTTTTAAAAATTAAAAAACACGAAAATGAAAATGACCAAACTATGAGAATAACCATTGTGGCAACATCCTATATCAGCTGATACATTATTAGGAACCTTTAATCTTGTTCTTGTTCTGGTCTGACAGGTGGTCCGTTCTGGTCCTGGTGATAAGCTCTACATTTGACGCAGCATACACCTGAAAATGGAAGAAAAGATGAAAATGATGGTGATGAGCAAACAATAAAGTAGCAAACGGCTGCTTGGCGCCATGCTGAATAAGAACTCGTTTTTATTGCTACAATAAAGATGTACAAAACATTAACCCCACAGCAATACACAACAACAATTCAGCCCATCACACTATAATGTTCATCAAGTTGCATCGTCAGGCTGTGCTTCACGAGCGAAAAGTCAAACAACAGCCGCGAGCAAAGTAGCTCAACTGAGTGGATCCATCTTTGCTCCGAAGTTTTCATCAGTGACGAAGAAAATAGCAATTACTGCTGAGCCCTGTCCGAATAGCTTTTAAAGCAGTTGGTGATTGATGGTCCTCGATATGCGACGCATTTCTCCGATCAATCCCTCGTGACGCTTGAACAAACAGATGCAGTCTGGGGTATTGTCATGATGACAAAAGACATATATTAAAAATTCATTTTTTTGTGGATTTTGGATGGAAGAAAAGTGCTCATTTCTTTCCATCCAAAAGTGTTGTACTTTGTAGAATGCTAATTATTTCTGATGAGGTAATTGCAACCACCTTGGAAGGGCCAATTGTTGCTTGCACCTGATTGGCCTGAAGCTCAAGTGAACTCCCTTTATAAGAGGAATGAGGAAGTCACTGCGCGCCGGACAACTTGGAGAGCAGTGCTACATGTGGTCTGCTAAAAACTGGTCGACTGTTACTCCTGAATATAAAGAAAACTGGAAAATCTCCTTCCTGGCTGAATTGCCTTTTTATTCTTTTTTTTCCTGGCCTTCTGTTTCGCCGCATAACATGTATCTATATTGTTCGTCTAAACCGCAATAGAAACATATTTTTCTCTCCATTTTGTTGAAGGCCTTTCAGGGACAGCGGTCACTACAGTAGTCAGCGTGTCATGTTATCAGGTCACAGAGTGCATGAAAGAGTTAAGATGGAGACAATGATGCCGACAAGCATTCTGGTGATAAAATCAAGCATCATAAGCAAAAAGAAAGCAATCGTAGTGTCAGATTGGAATTGTTCTGGAAAGCGCACTTGTTGACGAGTCATCGCAGGAAACGTCAACAGTGTGTTTTGCCTGAACAGCGTGAGAAACTCAACGGGCTGTCAGTGGCTCTCCCTACCTTGGCTTCATATCCGTTCACAGTCTCCGTCTTCTCACTCCTCCAGCCCAGAATGCCTGTCTTGTTCCTGCAATCAACAAACTTGACATCAATATACAAGCTCTGGAAAATATGTACTGTCAATGTTTTTTATTTTTTCTTATTTGGTCCACAAATATACCGCTCAATGCAATGAGATTTGTTGAGGTATTACAGTTGGGAAATAACTTCAGGTCTTGAATGTCTCATCTTTTTATGAAAGAAAGTGACACTAAAATAAAGGGAAGGGGGTTGTTTTTCTTTTCGTGTCCCTAAATTGGTGCTCATTTTAATACAGCATAGTGCTGCTCAATTTACAAGGTCCTAATCTTGCTAAATACTAAAAGAACATCAAATATTTGGTGTGCTGTGACAAGTGGATCTCATTTAAATATGGGCATGGAACATTTGTCTTAATTTATTTGGGTTTTACTCCAGGGCTTCCCTAGAGTGTAATGTAAAACAAATCCATTTTCTATACCGAATATCATCATTAGAGTCGTGGGTGTGCCGGAGCTTGTCTCGGCTGATCTCGGGTAAGAGCCAGTCGATCGCAGACAGAGAGGAATCGACAGAAATGAACGTCAAAATTATTATGGAGATGGAGTGTATGATTTTATTGGACAGTAGTGATTTGCTCACCAACAAAATACAGAAAGTTCAATAATGCAGCAATGTAAACTGCATTACAAAAATTGTGTGCGGCAATACATCATCGTGTGATGGTCAAATTTGTCACAGCAGTGCTCAGAAATTAAAACAGAAGCATTGAATGGCGTACAAATAATTTGATTTCTAAAAAAAAAAAAAAAAGGCACCGGAAGTGTACATAAACGTTCCACAAAGACGTAATATAACTTCCTCTAACAACCCAGGCTAAAGCTAGCTCTTTCCTGACATACAAGATGTTGTTCTGTCAGTCGAGATATTACGGTATCACTCCAACAAACTTCCTTGATACCAATTAGTACTTTCCCGGTAAAGAGTGCTTTGGCAGCATCTTTTGTCAACTTGAAGCGAAATAGAAAGAGCACAAAATCTGCAAATAGGTGAGTTTTTTAATTTGTCAATCGCGAATTATGAGTAGGTAGGGATTCACAATATCATCAAGTCTTGAAAAAGGAGACTATTGCTATGCTTTCTGTTCATGGCCGACAAGTCTAAATATATGCAAGCCGTGCGCGGGGACTTCACAGTTTGGCTTGCTCACATGCATTCTAAATAATTAATTTGCATATAGAAAGGGAGCACAGTGACAAGCAAAATGCAACGTTGACACTTTGAGCTACACACCTGACAAAAAGCTTACTTTCACCTCACAAACTTACCTCCACGTCGCTATCAGTCTTCTTGCTCTCTCTTGAAACTTTTTATTCTGCCCGTGTGTAAGTGGTCACAGTTGTGTAAAGAAATCAGTGCCATGAAGCATTACGCTAAAGAACAGGGAAAGTCAAGTGCGCTGTAATAAATTACTTCAGTGTCCAGAGGGGATTAGAAAGATAGGTTTAATTTATTAACTCGTCTTTTTCATTAGAAATGGCCTCACTTGCTTTCTTTCTTTCCTTATTTGAAGGTTTGAGGCAGAGCATGCTGAGTTGATATCTTCATATCCTGTGCATGTTTCGGTTTCCAATTTATTTTTGTTGTATATAATTAGGTCTAATTGTTCCCTATATCAGAGCGGCACAATGGTCAACGGGTTCGCACGTCCGCCTGTGGAGTCTGCATGCTCTCCCCATGCCTGCGTGGGCTTTCTCCGGGTACTCCGGTTTCCTCCCACATTTCAAAAACAACACTCAAAATTCTCCCGAGGTGTGATTGTGAGTTTGAATGGTTGTTTTTCTATGTATGCCCTGCAATTGGCTGGCAACCAGTTCTGGGTGTACCCCGGGTACTGCCCGGAGACAGCTGGGATCGGCTCAAGCCCCCCCCACGCCCCACCCTAGAGAGAATAAAGCGGATTGGAAAATGGATGGATGAAAGTTCCCAAAAAGAAGCAGTGAGGAATTTTTCACATTGCTGAGGTGCAAGTGTCCTTTAAGGCACTGGGATGAATACAAACATGCTACGACCACTGAGTCAACAAATGCGCAGCATGTGTGAAATGTTAAACCCATCAGTATTATCGCTAAATTAGCACTAATTCGAGCACTAATGCAACATCCGATTTGATCTGAGAATATACGCAGAAGGTGAGTGCAATGGCAAAGACGCTCAATCTCAATCTTCTTTATTATTATCTAACGTAATATTCAGGTAGTTTTAAAGCTGATTCTTGATTTAACCTCCGATTTTCTTTGCAGGTGGAAGCACGGAGACTCATCAAGCTCGGTCAGTATCAAACTGCCCACTGGGCGACATAGAAGAGGTGGGTGGACGGAGGATGTTAAAAAAACTGAAAATCAATCATGCATGACCACTTTCACTCTGTCACAGTGCTGCTGCGGGGATGTCAGGATGTATAACATAAGCAATAGCGGTGAGTTTGTTGTTTCAAACATATAAAGCAGGGGTGCCCGACCAGTCAACAACGACCGGTGGCCCGCAGATCGGTCGCGAGGAATGTTGGGGAAATGGGGGTGGGAAAAAAGATTTGTGTGTCTGTATGTATTATTATTATATTTTCCGCACTATAAGGCGCTCCGGAGTGTAAGGTGCACCTTCAATTTTAAAACTGTTTTCATATATAGGGCGCACCACATTATGAGGCGCATAGAATAGAAGTTACGAGAGTGGCTGCGGTTGCATTACGCATCCACTAGATGGAGCTACGCCACAGGTAATACAATACAATACAGTGTTATTTATAGAGGGATTTCACAACCACTGCAGTTGTAGCGAATCGCTTTACACAGAATTTAATATGCTTTGTCCAAGAAATCTGAATATTGATCCATATATTAGGCGCATTGTCTGCTTTTGAGAAAATTGAATGCTTTTAGGTGCACCTTATATAAAATACGGTATCCTGCTGATAACTCCTTAGCCAGTGCCCATCAGAGCAAGAATCCTTTGAGTTTGAATCTGTGAGGTCTTTTTTTGTCTGATGTGTATGCTGAATGTTTGCCCACAATCCAGACTATGTTTCAAGTGGGCCAAGTCTAAATGTGAGTGTCTCTAGTCTACTGTAGAGTATCTGAGACATGTGGCATCCATTATATCTGACCTCTCAAAGGCAATGTTGCGCGTGTCCAGCTGAGTGGTCACCACAGCGGCAGACAGTCGCGCCGCCACCTGCTCGTCACTGGGCTGCACTCCCCCCAATAGGCCCAAACCAGCAGCCGTACTGCTGCAGGCGCCGCCTTTCCCTCGGCCGGGTGAAAGCGCCGCCAGAGATGAGACGCACAAGGTCTCACAGAACACCAGCTGCCTGTCGTGGTCGACCTCGATCACCTCTGCGTTGGAGTCTGGGATGTGAGATGAGAAAGTTAGGGGTGTAGAGGAAAGTTAGGGCATCTTAAGCATCCAAAAAGATGAGAAAATATCTCCAAACGTACAAATTGTGAGTCCTTGATTGATTTGAATAGGGAAAATGTTAATATAGGCTCATATGAGCAGAGGAAAAGGAGACAAACACAGTGGGAGAATATTTTGCAGAGTCCAAGATGAGCCCAGGGAAAAGTATGATGAAAAATGATTCAAGATGTAAGATGAACAAATATAAATATAAAATGAGAACTATAGAGCCAGGGAAGAAGAATGAGCACACGGATTTGTTAAGTAATTCCAAAGAAGGGTGCTGGGGAAGTCACCAAGGAAAGACACAGTCACGCTTGCGTAACTTTGGGATTTGTTTCATTTTGCATTTGCATCCCGTGATTGAGAATTATCTAAATGTTCTTGAGTAACCTTTTGCGAATTTATGTGGAAATATCAACTTGGTTTATAAATTGCCATACCGGCTCAAGTGCAATGTCATTCTGACATTGGGAGTGATTTTTTTTTTTTTTTTTTTTTTTTTTTTAAGATTCTAGCTTCGTGCACGTGCAAATATAACTGAACGTTTCGACCTTGTCCCCTGAAAATGAAGCTCCGATTTCCTCTTTGCCACGTCATCTGCTCAAATCCGGTCAGAGTGGTGTCGACGCGGAGACACTGGCCACTCTTCCAAACCCTGTAGGTGTCGCTGGGGCAGATACGAGACACCAGGGGCACTGAGGACAAATACAAATTGATTAGACAGACAGATTAGATAGATAATGCAGATGGACGATAGATAGTCTGTGCCCCCCAAAAATGAAACGCAGAGTACCGACCCCAGCTGGTAAACTCCCATTTCATCTCCACATAGAAGTCCTGGGCCTGCACAGACAACACAATGCAACCATTAGTGAAAACAAAGCAGCAGAAAGCCATTGATAAAGAGAGAGTGGGTGAGGTAACGGCTTTATTTACAGATGGCCATTAACCCAATGGGCAGGAAAAGATGGAGTGTGAATAAAGAGGGTGATGCCTGCCAAAAGGTGTTGTGACTGGCACGGAGCACTGCTTGTGTATTAGGTGCGCGTGGGTATATAATAGCACATGATGGAGGAGAAAGGATGTGGGTGAGCACAGCGGAGGAGGAACGCTGCCTGATGTTTATGACATTTGCAAGGGTGTGCTTGACTGCACGTTGTATGCGTGTCAGGGGTTCGCGTGCACCACGCGGATGTACTGTACATGGTGGTAGGTTCCCCCAAGTATAGAAACAAGTAGTGTGATGGCATGACTGAAGGATCTAAAGCCAGCCAAATGTGCATCAGAAGGGTCAAATCAAATTCTTTGTGAAATATTTTGGTCGTTATGAAAAAGCTAAGATGTCCTCTGACGCTACAATTCCTTTTTTTTCTAACCCCTAAATAAGCCAACTCTAAAGCTTAACTGAAATATATATCTGACACTGAAAAATGCTTTACTATACCTCTAACAATACGGTAGCCACTTTGAAAATTGTTTAGATATGTGGCAAATTTCTCAACTATCAATATCCTCATTATTTCTGTTGGATTTAACACCGTTTATTATGTTAGGTGGTTTAGTTTCAGAGGTTTTTTTTTTTTTTTGTAGGTTAACCTTCTTCCCTGTACGTCTCAAAATTATGTTTTTATACTTCATTTTGAACTTTTAGAGTGTTTCTTGTGGAAAATGATAATAATAATGATAAATGAATGAATGAATGATAATAATGCATTTTATTTAAAAGCGCCTTTTATGCCACCCAAGGACACTGTACAGACAATAAGAAAATACAATGTAAAAATTTGTAAATGAGATATTATATAAAAACAGGACATAAAATCATAAAAACATAGGAAATGGAAGAGCTGTAGGCAATCCTGAACAGGTGTGTTTTTAGACGGGACTTGAAAGTGGAAAGAGGTGTGCATGAAAATGCATGAAAATGCATGAAAATCAAGTCAAAATAGGAAAGCATGTCAGATAAATAAGCAGCGGCGTACTTTGCAGTTTGTCCCTCTAGACTAGTAATTTATCCGTGGGTTTTAAAGAAAGCATCTGAAAATAAGGATGTAAAATTTTTTAAAAACTCATCTCTTATTCAAATGATAGCATCACTGCTTCAAAGCCTCTTTTGATGTGCAATTGTTGAATTGTTTTGTTTTGGGGTTGTTGTTTGGTTTTTTTTTGCATTTGTTTGTGTGAAAACTCACTTGGCGCAGTCGTTCCAGAAGTACGGGGATGCCCGCTAGTCTCTTAGCGGTCCTCTGGTAGTCACGGTAACGCAGCACAAGGCGCACCAGCTCTGGATCTCTAGTACTGACTGCCTCCTGAAGAACTGAGAGATGGCGAGAGAAGTAGTGACAAATGAGAGCCAATCACTCTGGCCTCATCTAAAATGGATGTGCGGGAGCAATTTAAGGCGGCGGGCAGATTCTGAAGTGGGTCAAAGAAAAATTTGGCATGACGAATAAGCGCATTTTTGAACCCATTCATCGGGTAGCCACTTCATTACTAATCTTACAGCTTGCTTGATACAGAAAGAAAGCTATAACAAGACAATCGTGTTTCTTAGCGACTAGAACTGGAGGTTTTATTCCAAATTGTACTCAGAGTGTCTCCTTTGAGAACCACATGTCAGTTGATCACAAGGTGATACGTCAAGTTTACATAATGTACGCTAACGATAGCTGATTGAGTAAAGTGCGAGTCAGCGGTGACAAGTATTTGCATCAAGTCGTTGAGCAGTGTTTTAAATCCATACCGCTTTACAACCTGAAAAATAACCAAGTCTTGTTTAAAGACGGGAGCAGAACAGATGTAAAACATCCCTGCCCGAGAGAATCAACAGAGACGATCCTCCTTACTTTGTTTAAATAAACCGATCGCCGACAGCCACAGATCATAGACATGTTTTTGTGAACTAATGATGGACATTGAAGGCCTCATTTCAAAGTGGTTTGTACCACACATACCAACGTGAAGACACTCGTGAAGCAAACATCCATATGCTAAACAAATCTTGGACGTTATGTCAAATATACTTCAATGAAAAAGAAATACAAAAGCCACTCACCAGTCCAGCCGTTGCGGTTCTCCTTGCTGACATCAGCTCCATGCTGCAGCAGAACTCTGGCACAGTCCAGATGGCCCAGTGTGACAGCCAGGTGGAGAGGAGTTCGACCCCGGGGATCCACAGACTCTAAATCAGTCTGAGGGAAGAAAAAAAAGAGGGAAACAGAGAGAAATTAAAGTAATGTGACATCAGATCGTAGAATATATCTGGAATAAATGCATAATAGTGTGCCTCTCCGGAGCGGGGAGAGTATGTAAATATAAATAGAAACGTCAACAAGAAGTTGACAGCAGAAAGGTGGAGAGGGAGCTGGTGACAGGTGCTAATTGAGCTGTCTACACGCTAATGATGATGGCCACTGCACTTCTGCAGTATCTTTCGTATTTTGGGGCTGTTTTACCTGCAACCTCTGGTTCCCTCCTACTTTTCCAGTTCATTTTCTTCGAACCGTTCAAAATTCACCATTAGATTTTATTTTGTAAAACTTAATTCCTTTTTGCATCATTTGTGCAACTTACAAAGGCACAAGGAGGCTGGAAATCTCAAATCTGAGTTGCTATATTTAACAGCTCTTTCAAAAATCTATATTGACAAAAAAACGGACTAAAAAACATCACAGTTAAAAACTATATCACAGAAGCAGAGCTCGAGTGCAACAATCACAATCATCCATCCGGCCATTTGCTAGTCTGCTTCTCCTCACAAGGGTGTGCTGGAGCCTATCCCAGCCGTCACCGGGCAGTAGGCGGGGTACAACCTGAACTGATTGGCAGCCAATCACAGGGCACACACAGACGACCAACCATCCACTCTCTCACTCACACCTAGAGACATTTTATCGTATACCATTAACCCACCATTTTTTGGGGAATGTGGGAGGAAACCAGAGTACCAGCAGAAAACCCATGCTGGCATGGGGAGAACATGCAAACTCCACACAGGGAGCCCGGAGCCAGAATCGAACTCTGCACCTCTGCATTGTGAGGCCCACGTGCTAACCAATCGACCACCGTGCGCCGCCCAACAATCAGAATCGGTGATATCGGTGATTGAATATGCACTGTGATATAATAAGTAAGGTGTACTGTACATCCACGCAAATGTTTTCTACTGATTATAACCTATCAAGGGGGAAATATATATATGAGAGAACTCACAACTTGCCATTTTATTGCAATATACTTGAATGGTCCTCTGTCAATTCACGCCGCGCTTAAGTGACCACCATGGAGACATGGTCAGAGATAGACGGGGGGGGAAAACTGGAAGGAGAAAATGCGGATGACATGCTGCTGCGAGTGATGGGAAACATAGAATGGGATGAGTGTGGAGCTGAAAAGTAGAGCATGCAGCGAGAGGGAGGCTGAGAAGTGAGCTGAAGAAGAGAACAACAACAGAGATTCCCTCGGGTGCCGATGTCGGCTGGGGGATAGGCAGCGGATGAGTCGTTGCAATGCAGGAGGAGCGAGACGGTTTGCTTGCGTGTGCTGTGCAACAAGAGTGCAGTATGCAAATTAAGCCTCGTTCTTTGTCGTCTGTCGCGTCTCTAAGGACACTGCGGACAGCATATGGCTGAGCCGCATGAATGTCAAAGGAAGCATTTTACAGTCCAAATTGCACCTTCCATTGTTTGACAATGCAGCTGGATATTTATAGCAAGGCTTTGAAATTATACCATTCAAAATGGAAATGGACCCTCTAGACAAGTTATTTTGTGAACGAGTATGTCGGAACGGTACGTGCATGGAATTGTGGAACGGCGAATGTGGAGTAAAACATTTTCGAATATCAAATATATTTGAACATACTTACATTTCAATATACTTGGGAGTACATTCGAATGTATTTGCGAGGACATTCAAACGTACTTACAAATGCGTTTAAACGTTCCAACCAAAAGCATGTTTTACGTAGAACAGAGCTGACAAGAATAAAGATGGACGGTAAAACATAAATGCTTTATCTTCTATTTGTCTCCTTCAAAATCTCCTTTTGAAAATGGATGGATGGCCTCAGGTCTGTTTTCCCTGAGCCTTCTACCCGAACTTTAAAATAAAAAACATTTTCCAGCAGGATGAAATAGTGGTGTGTGACAATTAAACAACATATGTCCTCAGAAACGAGGACATCGAGTCACTTTGAAAAACATCGACTAAACAAAAGTGGTCCGTTTTCTTACTGTTAATATTGCTTGCTCATACAGCGACTCGAAAAGAAAGGCGGAGGGAGGAATTTTTTGTTGTTCTCAGGAAGAATGATTTCCAATATCAAATGGAAATGAGATATATTTAGGCTTGAAACATTGTTTGAGAACATGTCAGCTCTTTGATGTCTCAAATAACCGCATTCTTATTTTTAGCTGAGGAGCCACACTTGACGGAGAGCAAGCCATACATACACGGATCAATAACGTAATTTTTATTTTTCCCACATTTTTTTACATTTCATTCAGTAGGCAAGATTATTTGAGTTGGATATGAGCAGGATGCAGATGAAAGTAAATTGGTTAAGATGTTCACAAATAATCACAGAGGCCGAATTCTGTCATGAACTGGAAACTGCTGCAACAATAGTGTCACCGTCTATTACAGGGGTGTCAAAATCATTTTTGTCACGGGCCACATTGAAGTTACGGTTTGTCTTGGAGGGCCATTATGAATTAGGGAAACCATATACATGTTTAATCACCTCCACATATTACATGCACAGTGCACAACAAATTGATGAATAACTAGTTTTAAAATCAGAAGTCAAGAATAATGACTGTTATTGTGGATTACATATGACGATTTGAAGTTTTGGTTCAGACCTTAGCAAGCATTATGGAATTTGACATGCTTGAGTTGCTTTGCGGGCCACATAAAATGATGTGGCGGGCCACATCTGGCCCCCAGGCCTAGAGTTTGACACGACGTTTATTATGAAGCAAGTTTTTATCATCATGGCATATACTGACAAGCCGGGTCTGTGCAAGGAAACCAACCAGTTGAAATGAACCTTCGGGCTCCTATCTCTTCTCCTTTGGTGTTTGATGATGTCACATTAAACTCACCCAACCTTGCTGTGCTTCCTAAAAAATGACCCCTAAAAGTTATGAGAATGTCTAACTGGGTTCTATAACATTAACCTGAATAAGGGATTATTTCATAGGTCCTGAATAGACTTTTGACCCGCACCTCATTCCATTCTCAATCATTACTGTATGTATGACTTAGCACGTAAAACTTAGTACGTAAACTTAGTACGGTAAAAGTTCAAGTGCTGTGGGAAAGATTTTGAACACACCAAACTCTACCGATGGTATGAGCAAACGTGTGGGATTTTTTTGGTGGACGGGATCACCGTCATTCCATATTTAAAGGGTATGCTTTGGTACCCAAAATCTTTGCTCAGTTTTTTTATCAGCACATCCAAGAGCAAAACTACACAATGTTGTAGAATCCTGCAGCTTGATCAATTTGTCACACGTTATGGGAAGACAGAGAGAGCAGCACAACATTGCCCAGAGACACAATTTATTGTACTGTGTTCATCGTGTAAAATCTCAGTTTAGGCCGTAAGGTCGGCAAGGTGGGAGAGGAACACCCATCTGTGTTCTGCTCATTGGCGATATCACTTTTTTAGGTCTTTTAATAAGCTGCTATCGTTTCATTGTGCAGTGCACTGCAGTTAACATCTGCAGCTTGACACAATATGACGGACAGACTGAGACATTTTTTCACAAACATAAACACATTAACACTTAATGATGACAAGAGCACCACTTAAGGGTGCCTAAGTGCTAATGTCCACCCAGTATTACATAACCGACCTGCAGAAATTACATGGGGGGCGGGCGGGTGGGGGGGGGGGGGGGGGTTGAGCCAAGCTGAAAAGCAAGCAACAGAACTATATGTAGTGAATGATAACTAATCTCTGTTTCAAAGACTTTAGAGAAGGGATGTGTTTATTTTCCGCTGCTATACTGCAAAACGTATTGTACATTTTAAGCATTGCGGCAGACCGAGCGATCTGGGGATGACATATCTTTTGCTTCAAAACATAACGTGAAACTTTAGCAACTCATAAGAGTCATGTTCACAGGGCGGTTGATGAGTTGACGCCGCGCTATCTTCTTTCTTCTTTTGAGTGATTTCTTAACTATACAGTCAAATTCTGTCCAAGTAATACCTGCCTCCTATCGTCCATTTTCCTTCACCCCCACCATCTCAGTGGTGAGCTCAAAGACTGCATTATTGATATGCATTTCTAGCTACGGCATCTGCTCCTTCTCTCACACCGACCCACATCCCCCTTTCCTCACTCACTGTGTTAGTGGCCCGATGCAGCTTGGCAGGTACTTAGGCCAGCATCAATCTTTCATTCAAAAGCCACACGCACGTGCACGGACACACACACACATAGTCTCACATTTAAAAATGTTCATACATACCCAACAGGTAATTTTCCCCAAATGTTTGCACATGGCCGACATTGTGGAAGTGAGTGCTGACAGAGAGATCTTTTACTTTCCTCGACACAGATGCTAGACTGCCATGAAACACCGATTCATGTCACCGACTCAGACAGTCGAATGAGTGCAGCCAACGAGGGACGATAACTCACAGAAAAAATTGAGAAAACGTCGCAGCTGAAATTTACTTGCATTGCGGGATGTGAATTGAAGTGCTGGACAGAAGAGCAAAACATACTGAACCTTAAGAGCGCAAACGCTGACCTACATTTCAGAATGTTTTGTGTTCCGATTTTCACTGCATTTTAGTCCAAGTCACTCCTAATCTCCACAGAAGGCAGAGAGACTTTCACTGATGCTTATCTAAAGTTGCACATTCGCACAGAACGTGAGAGATCCACACACTAGCACCACTCCTTTCTTACCATGCCCTCACACCAGTGTCTATTTGACACACTGGGAGTTACACATATTAATTTAAAATGTTTTTATTGATATAGATTAAGTGTAGAACAATACAGGATCTTACTGGACGTTTTTTCTGATATTTTGAGCCTATAGTTTTCCACCACAACATGACTCCAAATATTGTTTCTCTAGCTAGCTATCTAGCTAGCTGCTTAGTTAGCCAGCTAGCTAAATACTGATCTACCGGTAATTGCGAGATTAATTTATGTCATGGCTAGGTACAAACTGCCCTGCTCGTTGCCACGTTCCTTGTAGAATGTTATGGGATGCCGAGGAACAGTTCCAAGCGCTTGACTTAGGTCTTCAAAATGTTTAAAAATATTACTCCTGCATCTATTTTCGAGCAAACACCCAATTTTTCCTCTGAACATGTCTTTTTTTAGAGAGCTCCAAAAATTATGAAATGTTGAAGATGAGGCAGTGTGAATAAGGCGTTACCCTTCATGTATAAAAAGATGAAGGCAGCGAGGTTACTGACTGTTTTGTTTGTGTGTTTTTTTTTTCAGGTTCATCTTAACACATAGTTTTAAAATAAAAACATATAACGGTCGGGCTGCGTTGTTAGCATTGACATTTTTTCTTACAACTCTTTATTTTAATGTGTCTTTTACGCATTTTTTTTTTCATAGTGGGCCAAAAAACAACTGAACAGCAATGAACAAAAGTGGATCAGGACAGCCCATCCTTTCTGCTATGCAGCAAAACGGGTGGAAACGAACTGTTTCAACAACCAGAATATGGCTCTCCTGTGTCAACCTCAGGAGTTGGTCAGAAACTCTGTAAATCAACAAAAAGCATTGATAAAACGGTTCATAAAACCAAAGGTCACACAAACAAATGGAAAGGAAAGCATCAGAGGAGAGGTTGTATATATTCATAAGGTCACTGATGCAGTAAAAAAAGGCTTTATCCCACATGAGGCATATGCCTCGTGTCTAGACTTTCATTTGCAGAATTTTAATCCACTACATCTTGCTACAACTTCCATCCCTTGCGAAGATTGCTTTCTTCCACCAATCAATTCTCATTTGCATTTGCTTTTATCATTTACTCTCAATCCTGAGCTTGTATTGTGTCTTCTTCTGTGAAAAGCTTTCTGCAACTGAACTAAATATGACCCCCAATCATACTGGCTTCTCTTTGTGGCTTCTCTCCGCTGCATTTAGGAATTTGGGTTTCATTACACCAAGGAAAGTAAGAGGGCTGAGGGTGGGGTTAATCAATAGGGGAAGAAGGATGGGAGTAGAGGAGAGGAGAAGCCGGTCACAGACAACCTGTGAGCAATAATTAATGGCTCTTTTCCCTTAGGTCAGCTGATAAATCTCATGCTGATTAACCATTAACACCTCGGGGGTTGTATCGTGTGCACTGCTTGCATTAGGTAGCCTTTTGCTTCAGTTTAGCACAATAACATATCTATTACAAAGTCGTAACTTCATTGTGAGAAAACAGTAGATAGAGGATTGATAACACAGCCCATCATACATCAGTTACCTGCACAGTACAGCGAGCTGGTAAAAAGGTGGAGAAAAAGCTGAGCCATGTGTAAAGGGCTTGTGCCGTGATGTCATGCTAATTACGTTGCTAATATGATTCCATCTACACATCTCACCGTGGAAATACGAGGCAGTTTAATGTTCCGTAGCATTCCACGGCGAGATGAATTGAATTATACTGCGGCACAGTGACAATGACAAAAGAGAGCTGGATGAAAAACTGCAATGGAAAGAGCTTGATGAGATCATAGGGTCAATTCCCGACTTTGTCTTGAGATAACCCATCAGTCTTTTTTTGTGCTTTCTGAGCCAGACAGACTCTGCTCCAAATCAAGCCAGCCGTCTCCCCCATCACCATATTTGTACCTCCTCTGTTTCATTCTTTAACTGTTGCCCGCTTTTACTTTTCCACTGCTTCTGCCAACTTGGTTATTTACACAGGAGAGCACAGCTGAAGATTCATCTCTGTGATTTTTTTTTTCTCTCTTCAGCACATCCTTCAACTTGGACCACTCTCATATCACCTTGGTGCTCCTCACCATCGCTCTGTTGAGGATAACATCCCCCCTTTTTGTTTTCAGCTAAAGCCCGTCGAAGCAGCGATTTGGCACATGAATAATGTAATATGCTTGCATGTGTCTGATTATTGTAAATAAGTGAAAGTTTGATCAGATATAGTATTCCAGTACGGAGTGGAAATAATTTCAACAAGGGGACAAAGATCATGGACAAAGATCGTGATATAATTGGAAAGGATTTCTATATTCGCCGTCATGGAAATGATTTCTATTTACCCTGTCATGCAAGAGGAACTATTTTGATATTCTTCCTCTTTTGCTTGCCTATTTTCTTTTTGCCATTGATGTTCCTTTTTTTTAAACGTGAATTTAATACACAATTTGTAATCAAGTCCCTGTAAGGTGTAAATGTCTTCTATATTTTACACCTCAAAGAGAAGAATGAATGTTGTTACCAACCCTACAAAATTGAATGATTATTAAAAAAAAAAAATAAATAACAGGTATGTAAATTAGAACCCTGCTATTTGCGGGGCATTGGGGCCAAACCTTGGTCCACAAACTGACCGTCACCTCGGACAAATGTTTACTGCTCGTGCCAACTTTGCTTTTAAACAACACATAAAGGCAGATATAATTATGTCCTTTATTGGTTCCTCTTGGTCACTTATCAGTCATATCTTTCTGAACTGTGCAGCTCAACTAGTTTTGACAAATACAAGCGCTTTGATTTGATGAATTTACTGGCAAAGCTACACACTGCCCTCCTTCTACTACGATGCTCTACTATCTAGCAGTGGTGGGCAAACTACGGCCCGCGGGCCAAATCTGGCCCATTGTCTTTTTAATCCGGCCCGAAATTAAGGTTCGATGTCAACGACTGCATTCATTTCATTTGGACTTGTAAAGGTGGCACAGTTACTTGAAGTTGCAGAGCACAGGGAGGAAGGGGGAGACGATACGGAAGCCCGCAGTTGCGCCAAGTCAAGCAAATCCCGTTCGATACGATGGAATAATGTACTCTTAAAGTCTGAAAATGTGCCCAAAAATGCAAAATACTGCGTTTTAAATAAAGAAATCTGTTTAATATTAAGTCGAATTCAGTTCACCCTTTTGATCCGGCCCTCCATAATATTTTCTGGTTCTCATGTGGAACCTATGCAAAAAATAATTGCCCACCCCTCATCTAAAGGACTCTTATAGCTATCTGCTATGATACTCAGTAGTCAGCTCCACGCCCGTTGTTAAAACGTGTGAGAAAAAAAAAAGGGTGTCGAATTGACTGGTCCAAACTGTGCCTATTTGAACTGTACTGCTTGTTCCAAAAGTGGCAACACTCAATAGATAGCTCAGTTTTAAACAAGAAACTCTTACCTTTGTTTAAAAAGGGATATTTATAGATTACATGTGAACAGAGGAACAAGAAGAAAGGAAGAACGAAGGGGAAGTGTTTGCTCTGCTTTGCTACCTGTCTTCCTGCGTCATCACAACTTGCTCTCATCTGACATCTGACAAAGCAGGATGACTGCTAGGGTTTACAACCTGAGAGTATTTTTCTGAAGTTAATGATAAAGGAACATAGAATGTGTGTGTGTGTGTGTGTGTGTGTGTGAGTGTGTGTGTCCTATTTTCACTCCGATCGTTCTGGTGTTTTTGACATAATATTGGACCCAATATGTTAGTACCTATGGAAAAATCAGGAAACTATACCGACAATCGTCCACTCTGCAGTGTGGGGGGGGGGGAGTCTTGTACATAATTTTGTGATGTAATGACGTTATTAAGAATTGGATTAGGTCACTCAATACCCACTGCAGGCCCAGGTCCAAAACTTACCAACCGTCACTGATTTACAGTCATGTTCTTGAATTTGAAGGTTCATGTCACCTTCAAATTCTGCTTTTTAGAGGTTATTTCAGGTTGGGTCTCATTACAATAAAAGTCACTTCCGCATAACTATTGCTTCCCTCTCTTGTCTTTGCTAACATGAACGTACAGTATGTTAATTCTCCACCAGTGATTGAGCCTACATTTTGAAAACCACCACTCACTGCACACGGTTGAACGTCTTTGGATATCTTGGCAGTTAGAGCAATACTGTAATTGACAAATAGCTATATACACAAATGAAGATCCGTTTTTCACAACACGATAAAAGCCAGTTTTAAAAGATGGATTTAGCCATTTCATTCTGCTGAGTACTGACTGTATTAGCTACCACTTCAAGTATGTGCCTAGCCACAATCTTACCTTGTTTCTCTTTTATTTTGTCTTTCTCATTTACTCTTTATATTCCAGAGATTTTGAATTTGTAGACGAAGATTGTGTGAATGGATGTTTCTCGATGTATCCTTTGTGATTGACGAATGACTAATTCTGGCTCTAGTCTGCCTTCCGCCCACAGTCAGCAGGGGGGGAAAAAAAGCTCCAGATCCCTACGAATTTGAACAGAATAAGTGGAAAGGAAAAAAGATGCATAAATATGAACAAGTGAATTCGGACATGACTGTAAAGTTGACTTGTCTGAACCAACTGCAGAGGAGTCATGTAACATTGTTGGTGATGATGTTTCTGATAACTGGCTCTCATGTAATTAACTGAGGTCATATTAGGAATATCTGTTAATGTGATTTTGCAGATTTATTTTATACATTAATTGTGCTTGTGTTGTGACTGGTCGGTGTAAGCAACTGGATATATATATATATATATATATATATATAATATATATATATATATATATATATATTTATATTGCTGATTAGCCACAATAACTGCAATTTGACATGGGGATTATTTGGGGTACTTTACGAAGTAGTTTGTGCTTCAAATAGGAGGCTCGCAGTATATGTTTTGTGCATGTTCGTAGTGTACGCAACGTGTAGGAAAGTGTGTAGAAGTGCGGTACCTTGAGACTGATGCATGCACTCAAAACCTATCCTGCAAAGCATCTCTTATATAATGACATCGAGTGTTAGTACATTTGTTTCAAAAAAGAAACTGTACTCAATGCAAATCACTGACACGCAAATGCAATCGTCTTTTTATTTCAGCCGAACTTACCGGTAAGTGGTCCGTTTTAAAGAATAAGTGAAAACATTTTTTTAATAGTTTAGGTTAGGATTGTATTCTCTGGAAACCTACAATATCGGACATTTCCTCCCCCAACTGTACTGTCACATGCTACATCATCTAATTTTAGGTTTTAATCTACTCAATGCACGTCATCGTCCACCCCCCGGTGAGCAGAAGAAAATATACAAAAACAGAGCACAATTAAGCGAAGAATATCGTTAACAAGTGCCCGCTACTTCCAATTATTGGGCAGGTAAACGAAGTACTCCGCGATTCCACCAGCACCACGTTATAATTCTCCACTGGCTCCAGCGCGTGCACAAAACACGCCCCAACAGACGCCACAAATACAGAATCGGGCCCCATGTACAGAATATGAAATGTGTGTTTAAAAAAAGGGCTGTCCTCCGGTTCTCACCTCCTCATTGACTGTCAGCTCTTTTTCCAGCTGCCGGTGCTTGTTGTGCCACACCAGATAGTGGACAGGATAGCGACTCTTCTCCGGAGTTTTCTTAGCAGAAATCATGCTCGTTCATAGTTTTTCCCCCTCCTTCCGCCGTCTTCGCTGTGGATGGTTCGGATACTTTGTTTAGTGATGCTCGCTATACGATGACGCTAACCATCGTGTCGCTGTCATCCAGGGTCGAGAGCGTTTGGTTTACGGCAGCGGTGACATTTTTGGCTGTGCGTTTATTTCTTCTAAACCACCCCGCTTGTCCACCCCTTTCTCCCTCCCCTGCTTACTCCAGTAACGCATCTCTCCTACTCGCCCCTCTCCTCCCATCCGTCCGCTGACTGAGATGCGCTGACAAACTGCAAGCAAATGTGCTCATGCTCAGCCAATCCGCGCTACGGGATGCCGCGATTGAACTCGTGTCTCAAAATAAGCCGCACAAATTATGAGCAAACGCTCAAAATCTTATTACACCGATCCAAGCCCCCGTGCCAAGCAGGCAGAGGAAGTTCGTATCCCGTATGGCACATGGAATGAGTAAAGATCATCAAGCAGCAGAGCATTTATTTGTATGCGCATCCTTATTATTCATCTTCTTTTATATGCCCATACGCCAACACTACAACTGTTTTCTTTTCCTGAATTCATTATTCTATGGATACACTACTTATATTTATTGAAGCACTCCAATCTACAATTGATCCTAAAGCAGAAAAAAACACAAGGCTTACCATAGTGCTGTGCATTTCATAAAATACAATACAGAAGATAAAACCAATAAAACACAACACTGTACAATTTCAATAAAATCACACGGCTAGCATGATAACAACAATGGTAATAAGAATCCATTCATTTTCATACGGCGTTTTCTGTTCAGGTTCCCAGGGAGAGCATATCGATCCATGTTGACTGTTGGTGAAAGGCTGACGAGACCCCCAGATTGGTCGCCAGTCAATCACAGGGCACATATACAGACGGACAACTGTTTACACGATTCCTGAGTGGGAATTTAACCCGCACTGCTTCACATGAGACAATTAAAAGAATTAACCAGTGCACCGTTGGTGACTTGAGACAAACGGCTAAAAATGCTTAACTCATTCACTCCCAAAGACGTATTTAAACGTTTTTTTCAGACTTGGTCCAGAATTGGCTGGTAATGAATGAGTTTTGTACTACAATGCTCTAGTCTGGGGCGCCAGACTTGCGTTTGACTTTTGACTCTGTTCTTCCTTTGAGGAGTTTGCATGCTTTCCCAGTGCTTGTGTAGTTTTCTCCACATGCTTTAGCTTCACACGTTCCAAAAAAAAGCAGCCACATCACATTCATTGAAGGCTCGAAATTGTCCATAAGTGTGAACGTGACCAGTTGTTTGTATTAGACATCAGAATTTGAATCGAAATTGTTTCTCCCATGGAAGATTCCTCATCTGCAGCTATGATGGATCGTCTGTAACATGGTTGCCCATTGCATCGATTGTGAGCCTCCAGTAGCTCGTGAAGTGGGTGTCGGTAGATCACCTGGCATTAACTCAGTCACTGCCAGTGAAAATGAGTCTGGTTTCATAGCAGGCTTTGTTCAAACAAGTGTAAAGGCTGGTTAATCCACTTTGAGATAAATTTGAGGTACTGACTACAAATGGTGTACCCGCGATGTGCGGTTAATATTCTTGATTGATGGGTAAGATTCGGGATCTGTGCGTGAGTTTACAATAACACAAGTGGCAAATTTCATAAGAGACAAAAAAAACGCCTTGAATCAACACCAGTTCAAGTGTTTGTATGTGGACCAGTCTTTGTTAGAAGTACCAAGAACTAAACTGAGGCTCAGAGGGGATCGACCCTTTTCTGTTGCTGGTCCCTCTCTCTGGAATGACCTCCCACTGAACATTCGGCAAGCCTCCTCGCTGCCCATCTTTAAAGCCCTCCTCAAAACCCACTTGTATTCTTTGGCGTTCGACTCAACATGATTTTACTGCTTGGTGCTTTCTACCGCCTTTATTACCATTTCGTCTTACTGTTTATTGTGTATGTTAAATCGCTCCATGTACAGCACTTTGTATGCAGCGATGGCTGTTTGAAAGTGCTTTATAAATACCGTTGACTTGACTTGACTTGACTTGACAGAATACATCTGCGTGTACAAGTGCACGTTTGTGCCCTATCACATAGTGGTGAGATGGCTAAACCGGAGAAAAGTAATGGACAGATGTTTTTAGCCATGTGAGGAAATTTGTCAGGGAGAATGTGCACAAGTGCAGTCAATTTTATTTCAATTAGCTGGTATGGGCTAGGGCTCTAGGGCTCACTCTCAACCCCGTAAGGAGAAGGGGAGAGCTACAGAAAATGGATGGCTGGAATTAATGCTATTTTACAGTATATTATAGGAACCCCAGATAGAATGCAAATCGAACCCGTAAAAGAACTGTGAGTTGGCGCACATGTGATCATCAACAATGTTTTCAGACACTGATTAACTTCTTTGTTTTCTGGCATCAAAAAATGTTTAGATATGCATTTATACATGCAGCAGTGAGATACTATATACAGTATCTACGTTGCCCAAAGGCATACATGACACAGCACAGTGAAGCCAGAATGAAAGAGCATAAACGTCCTTTTTCACTTTGCCTCTTTAAAGGACAGTCTTAAGTACACTTATTTAATATTGAATGAGGTAATTAGAAAACGTGTCCGTTTTAGTGCACTGGTTTCTCTTCAGTCGTGGGAAGTAACAAAGGATAATTATGTCCTTACTGCTTGAGCTGATTTCTCTGGCACTTTACGGGGGCATTTTTCTGCCAACCTTTTACTTTCACTTCTTACATTTGAAACCCTGTATCTGTACTTTCTTGTGATCTTATACAGCGGGAAAAAAAGAGGCTGCAAAGACATGGTGCAAACTGAACAAGGGAGTATTAATGACAAAGAGAACAGCTTTGGAGAAGCGCGGTATACCCATCCATGTCCTTATATAAAACATCCATCCAGACATTATCCAAGCCGCTGATCCTCATGAGGGCTGTGGGCGTGCTGTAGCCTATCTCAGCTGCCTTCGGGCAGTGGGCGGGTTAGACCCTGAATTGGCTGTCAGCCAAACGCAGTTTATACAAAAGAATTGTTTGATAATGCTGTTGTTTGGAACGCATTGTGTATTGTGCCGGCCCCAAAATTCAGAAATTCTTCGTCTACAATAAAACCCCACTATTTGCAGGGATAGGGACTGAATGCTTTCAGGAGTGGCAAAGGTCAGTCAGTATTTGACATCCACCCAATAAGTCTAGTTGTTGCCTATAAATGCCATAAGACTGTAGTAAAGCATTTTGTTTCAATTATTATTTAATTACCGGGTACTGCAATCTGACCCCCCCCCCCCCCCCCCCCGCTCCCCACTACAACTGTGTTTTTACAAGTGTGTTTTTAGTTGTTATCCTTAGCTATTTTTGGCACTTTATATTTTTATATTTATATTTTTCAGTTTGTAGAATTGATCAACAACAAAACATGATCTCTTTCCCTTCTGGAGACTATTTTGAATCAATACTTATTCAATATTTTTATTAGGGGGGGTTGCTTATTTTTTCATATTTCAGCGTTTGTAACTTTTTAATAAAGTGCAGACGTGGAATCATTTATTTATTTTTCCCAGCCTTTTTACACAAGCATTTATACTTATACATAACTACCTGTAGCATGTGCGATAGCTACTTTTTATTTTGTACAATACATTCTGATTTATATAGCGCTTTCAAAAAAGCTGCAGCTGTAACAAAGTGCTTTACAAAACGGTAAACACAAAGTAAAATAATAAACACATAACATAAAAACACGGACAGTCGGGCAATCTTTTTGTAATCTTGCAGAACAGTGGAAAAGGAAAAGTATCAAATTCCCCATTGCCTCGGTATCATAGTCCTGTATTTCGCTTTCCAAATGCATGCTGACTTTGAAATAAATACCGACTTGGACCATATTTAGCATAACCGCAGGTAGGCTAACAGGGGAGTTGGGTCTGTGGCAGGTAGGGAGCTGACACCTCTCGGCGAGATGCTGTCAATGCAGCTGTTACATGGACAAACAAACTGCGGAAAGCGCTTTACACCGCAATAGTACAATTAGCCACGTTACGTGCACCGTGGACACACAAAAGCGATATAGATTAAGTTACTTCGCCAATGCGTGCAGCGAATGAACTGGGGGGAACGTACGCAGAATTTCAACTGCCAGCCGCCGGCCGAGAAAACCTCTCGCACCAGCCGGCTTCCGGGGATTGAGAGAGTCTACATCGTCTGACGGGTGACGGCACGGCAGACGTCGCTTCTGTGGTTCGGCCAGGGGGAAAGGGCGAACTAGCACATCTTCGCTGATATGTCAAGAAAACTACAGCGGACGGAAATCTGCGCCGACTGCAGTGCGCCAGGTAGAGAATCAAAACACACGGGGAAATTGTTACCCGGTTGTATCGGCGCTATATCTCGGGAGAGCGACACGTTTAGAAGAATGCGGCCGTGATTGGGCGCCCTTTCTACGGCTGGGTAGAGCAGGAAAACGGCCAGTGCTTCGAAGCGTCGCTTAGGCCTCACATATTGTGCGAAAATAGGCGTGTTTTTAAACGCAAGATAACGTTAGCCAATTGAAGCTAACCATTGTTTTACCTTAGAAGGCAGACTTGTATGTTAATTTGGCAGGAAAGGATGTATCCGCGTACACGGTAGCGTAATGTCGCGCTGTGGAAGATTTGCATCGCTTTTTCATCCGGAGAGGTTTGTTTTGATTTTTCGGGGCAGAAACATTCTAGCGTAGCTGAGCTGAGTAAATTGCCGAATCTCACCCTTTCTGTTGGGCTTTTTTTTATTGAATACCGTGCTAGCGCATAGAATAAATTCAGAGTTGATTATTCCAACAAGTTTTGAGTTTATTTGGAATTTGAAGCACTTGTTTGTTGTGTTTTGAATCGTTTCATGGTCATTGTTGCTAGTTGAGCTAACACCAAGCTCGCTCGCCAACTTTGGCTAAATAACAAGTTTTCCCAATATGTTATAGTTTATGCGTAAAATGTCAGTCGTGTGCAGCAATATTCATTCATATTTCGCAGTTTATTTTAATGATTCTTAGAACTCAGTACAAAGTCTCGACACATTAAACATCTCTTTTGAATTTTTAATTTGCCACAATTATTGTCCGGCACAACTCGGTTTTATTTACTATGTTGCGTGGAAGTCATGTACGGCAATGACATTTACTTTCTTTGACTTTATCCGGCAAAAAAAGGAACGAAACACCCACGCGACATTTATTTACATCCCACAAAAGTCTAATAATCATTAATATGACTGCTCAGTAAACAAGTCCTTACGTTTAGTTCGGACTCTGGCTCATGATTATTGATGCTTAGGTGTGTTGCCTGTATTCATTCATGTGTACATAGATTACAACAGCTGCTCTTTGTCTGCTGATGCCTCTAGTTGCAATGCATGTGTATTCAAAGCTGTCAAAATAGCTTTATGGCCCCAGTACTCAGTGCATGTTGGTTACACCTTGCACATTTTTTTATTACATAGCATCTTGCTACTGTCCATATCAATAAACGAACAGGCACTTTCGAACATCAGTTAAACAATGACTAAGGTGTAATTCACATTGATTTAAAAATGCAAAATCTGTGCTTCTTTTGTTTCTTTTCAAGAGTTTTCCTTTTCAACTTGTGCGCCGCTCTTAGAAAGAGCTATGAAGTGGGCACAGTCTCATTTCATAGTTCGCGACGACCTTTTGCATGGACTCCAGTGAGTCCATTTTTGCTCCCATCAAGTAGCCCGTGTGCCTCTTCTGTGCTGAATTGGTGAATTCAAAGGGAATGAGAGGAGCCACTTTCATTGACTGCTAAGCTCGTCGGCTGTGTTCATGCCCACAAGCACCCGTGTCTAAATGTGCTCTAAATCTACTCCACCCATCCGCAAAGTTAAACTGTACTTTGCATTCGATTTGCGTCGGGCACGAGAATAGGGCCCCAAGGGTCCTGCTGTAAGTAAAGGTCAGATGAGAGCTACACATTCCAGTATGTTTTATATACGGCCTGGGATTGGCTTGCGACCAATTCGGGTGTACCCTGCCTCTCGCCTAAAGTCGGCACCGGTATGGCTTCAGCTCTTAAGCGGCACAGAGAATGGATGGATGCACTGTCGATGGCTGCTTGTAAAGAAAGTCTGAAGTTTGTTAAACCATTTTTAGTGTTGAAAGGTGTCACTGTCACGTAAACCATGTTTACAAAGCTCATAAAAGCATCCATATTGTTGTTTTTCAGACCCGGGCTGGACCAGTATCAACCGAGGTGTACTGATCTGTGATGAATGCTGTTCAGTCCACCGCAGTTTAGGTCGCCATATCTCCATAGTCAAGCACCTGAGGCACAGTGGATGGCCGCCTGCGTTAATGCAGGTGAGAGTGAGGGAACATTGAGGGGGAAAAAAAACATGGATGGCTTTTCCAAAATAAGAATGAATATTATGGCTCCCAGAGTTGGCCGGTATCACCTGTGATGTCAATTTAGATTGGTTAGCAATTTGCAAAAATAAAAGATACCTGTTGATACTGATCAACAGTATCGATCGCGTATGTCAGGGTCACTTCAAGTAACATTTCCTTTATACCAATGACTACTTTCCGATTGGCCAGGGCTTTGGCAGAATCTTTTGATTTTACGCGACATTACAGAAAGTACAACAAATTGCCAATTGGTACGATTTTCCATGAATAGCTGAGGATAAGTTCTATGGGGAGCATTGCAAATGAATATGGAACTGCAAATCGGCAGGGCTTCACTGTACTGATCGAACAAGATTGTCCGTTTGCTTTGTGATTGATGCGATATTTTATGTGGTCACGGATAATATCAATTTGTTGCTCTTCCCAATGTTTTACTGGGTCAGTTTGCTTGTGCTTGTAAGGTGTGTGCTGCTCAAGGTGAAAGCCATTAACTACCCTGCTTGTGTATTTGTTCAGATGGTTCAAACGTTGGCTGGCAATGGGGCCAACTCCATATGGGAACACAGTCTTCTGGATCCCGCTCAAGTGCAGAGCGGTCGAAGGAAACCCAACCCGCAGGACAAAGTCCAGTAAGCATAGTCCCTCACTACCTTAAGTACCACTGTAATGTAATACCACAAGACATTCATTCAGTAGTTTTCATTGACAAAATAATATCTACGCAGTCCCACCAGTTTCTTTACCTAGAATAGCTTTGCAAATATTAACTCCTTATAGTTGCAATCTTGTATTCTGTATTAGTATTATCATCATCATCATCATCACCACCCCCATCACCACCACTACCACTAAATCCCTTTGAGGTGTACATTTTTGTACAATTGCCCCACCTACAGTCCCACAAAATCTGAGTTCATCAGAGCCAAATACCAGATGCTGGCCTTTGTGCACAAGCTACCCTGCCGCGATGACGACGGCGTGACCACCAAGGACCTCAGCAAGGTGGGTGCTCTACTGCGGACCCTTGAGTCATCGTTTCAGCTTGAATATAAAAATTGGAGTCAGACATACTGTCGAATTGCATACATGTGTCAGCACAGTGGATGTTTAATTTCCAGATGTCAGCGGGTGGTCCCACACGTAAAACGTGGATGCATAGACACGTATGCACACACGCAAACTAGCTTATTAAACACCCATGGCATAATGTAAATTGAATGACGAAGCAGGATGGAATAATGACCTTTGCTGCTGTGTTGCTTCATTTGGCCAATAAAGAGGATGTGCCTGTTTCTATCTCCGTCTCATGTTTTATCACCCCCTCTTGTGTCCTTTTCTCTCTCCGTGGATTGCTCTGCCTTTCATTGTTTTCCTGTCAGCAACTTCACTCAAGTGTGCGAACAGGAAGTTTAGAGACGTGTCTTCGGCTGCTGTCCCTCGGCGCTCAGGCCAACTTCTTTCATCCAGTACGCAAATAACACACAGGACTTCCTAAACTGACCGCTCTACTTTAGGCCTGCTGCTTGACACTCTTCTCCGTCTCCCCAGGAAAAGGGTACTACACCTCTCCATGTGGCAGCCAAGGCAGGGCAGATTTTACAAGCTGAGCTACTAGTGGTGTACGGCGCTGACCCCGGAGCACCTGACATCAATGGACGCACACCCATGGATTACGCCAGGTAAAGCCTGGTAGAAAATCGTTAAATCACACTCCGTGCGCGTAAACTGTGAAATGTACTCCAGAACTAAATTGGTCTTGTGTGTTTTAGGCAGGCGGGCCACATAGAGTTAGCCGAGCGACTGGTTGAATGTCAGTATGAGTTGACAGACCGGCTGGCCTTCTACCTTTGTGGCCGGCGCCCAGGTAAGCCATCGCAGCAACAGGCAGTTGCTATCCAAAAGTGACAAGTAATGTGCACTTCGATTTATGTGCTTTTCCCTTTAGATCACAAGAATGGCCATTACATCATCCCTCAAATGGCAGACAGGTATGGACTAAAAACTTGGTGTTTTCGACTCGATGCCTTTTTATGCATGGATAGTAAAAAACAATCATGGGATTCCTACAATTTGATGCAGTTGAGTACTGTGACCAGAGGGTGGCAGCGCATTTTAGCCCACATTTAAAAGCTGATAAAGTAGGTGCTTTGGCCATTGCAGGTCAATATTTAGATACTGCGTGTTTAAATTTTTCGTTTTCATCAACAGGAGGTTTGATTCAATGTCCCAGAAGTGCGCAATCATATAAATCAAACATTCGCAGCGCTGACAATAGATGCTAATGGGTTGACAGCCAAATGTGCGATACGCATCACTCGTGTATTACAAAATCTTTTGTTGCCGAACAGAACGTTATTGTAGGACCTGCCTCCCACGTCACTCGATCTGTTGAATGCTATCTGTGGGTGATGACAGTCTTAAGTCGGTTCTCCACCCTTCTCTCTGTCTATTTCTTTCTTTTGCTCACTCGTTTTCTGTTCTCTCCATTTTGCTTCGCTCGATGGAGCCAGAGCTCGTCCTAAGTGCCCAACACAGAGGTATCTTTACTTTCTTGTTCCTCTTTCCCCCCCAGAATTTCTCTTCATTTTAAGCACCGTTGCTGCAACCCTATCTGTTGTACATTCCCTTGTTGTACAAAGAGCTCTCAAAGTGGGAAGCCAAACATTCAGCTTTAATATCTTACAGTACGCTAGGAAAAGAAGCAGCAGATTAATTAGGGTTCATTAATAAAAGTAGCACGGCAACAGTTTGGCAACTTTTGGCTGCCCAGCTGTGCCTTTCACCACCTCAGGTTCATCCTCCCTCTGAGACGGTAAATCCATCCAAATCCAAATGTGCTTGTTATCTCTGTCTCCCCACTTCCTTATCTCTTACTCATCTCTCCTTATCGCCATGTTGCCCAACATTTTCCCCACAATGTTCAGCACCCTCCCTCCCACTGTGTGTCTACTCTGCGGTGCAATTACCTGTGCTGTGTGCTACCAGTTTACTGTTGTTTTTTTGTTTTTTTGTTTTTTTTTGTTTTGTTTTTTGTTTCGTTTTGTTTTGTAGTCTGGACCTCTCCGAACTTGCAAAGGCGGCCAAGAAAAAGCTGCAAGCGGTGAGTTCATTGGGGGAGATCAATTGGATTGAACCAACTTATTGATTTTATTAGTTGGGATGTTTTTTTTCCAAGTCTTTTTTTGTAGCCGTAACTATACTTCAAAGGACGTCTCCTCCGATGTACACTCTTCAGTCATGAGAACTCTGAACAGAGGGTAGTTAGCTTACCTAAGGGCAGTCAGAAGAAATTTGGTACTACATTCAGTGATGTTTAAGACTCTTTTCAATTTTTACAAAATAAAAGTGTATTTTTTTAAATTCTGTTGTGTGGGTACACAAATAAATTTTTTATTCATTAATTTTTTCAATGCTGGATCTGAGAGAATGTAAGTTCCTAAAAATATCTGCATACACGTGGACAAGAAAAAGTCTGAGACCAAATCTTTGTAAAAATTGCCCTTGATGCCTCTCGCTGGGTCTTCAGTTGAGATGTCTTTTTTTTTTTTAAATGTAATGATATTTACACATATTTGTCTGTCTCTGTTGTCTGACAGCTGAATAATCGTCTGTTTGAGGAGCTTGCTATGGATGTCTATGATGAAGTGGATCGCAGAGAAAATGATGCAGGTGAGCCACGTCCTTTTTTGTGGCAAAAATAAAGTAGCTTTCATTTGTTGACCTTTGCCAAGTAGCTGTTTGAATTTTAATAGTCCTCAAGAGTTTTGACGGGGCTCAATTCAAAAAAAGGAAAAGCAAAGGAAAACACGTGTTCGTAGACATTGAAAATTAGAAGGTAATTTTGGAGCAAAGGAAAAAAAGTTTTTCGGAGTGAGGGAGGAGAAACAAGAGGGAGGAGGAGAGACTGCCTCCAAAAAGTGTCAAGTCTCCTCTTTGGCGCTTTTTCTTATTTCCTTTATGTTGAGAAGGAGCACTAAAATTCGCTCTTTTACTATTCCACTGGAGGTAAGTGGGGAAAGGACACACACACACACACGCACACACACACACGACGAGGGCTGAGAACACAATTGTGCATGTTGCAGGATCTGTTTTTGCAGTATGTAACTGTGTTTGAGGATTTGGTTGGATATGAGACATCCAAGACCTTGTTACTTAACCACACACATTTATTTTTGGTCCTCTTGCGTATGTCTCCAGTGTGGCTTACTACACAGAACCACAGTACTCTGGTTACAGAGCGAAGCGCTGTGCCTTTCTTACCAGTCAACCCTGAGTACTCGGCCACGCGCAACCAGGTAAACCAACACATATGAAGACTTTTGTTGAATGCATGAGGAAAAAGAGTGCACGCAGGTGAAAAAAAATTATCGTGACAAAATGCAGCCTGGCTCACTCGGTGTAAGGAACAAATCTTTCATGTCTTCTTGCATAGCTTATCTGTATCTGTATTGCTTGTGAGCATAAACATGACATTTTTCTCTCGCAGTTAAAAACAAAAAATCAAATTTATGCTTGTTTATTTTGTAATGAAAAGTTCACCACGTTCGTAACCGCAGTCTATTCTTGATGCAAAAGAGAATACTTTGACACCAGAATAATAACTTTGGTTTAACTCCAAAGTAGGCTTTTTTTCTAGTCTCTATAATGTATGCTTTTGCTCATATTCATGTGTTTATCTACTCACTAATCATAATTGCATGTGTGTTTGTGTGTGTTCCAAACGTTCAGTATGACTGTATTTTTCCACAGCAGCACATGGTCATTGACCACAGTAGTCTCTGGCAGTGAACCATGAGCTCTAAAATGGATTACTATGCTGCAAAACCAATGAAAGATGATATATTTGAGCTGAATTTCAGCTCAGCGGTGAACCTTGTTTTGTTTTGTCTTTTTAAATATGTTCCTTTCTCCCCTAGGGTCGTCAGAAACTTGCACGTTTCAATGCTCGGGAGTTTGCTACTCTCATCATTGACATCCTAAGTGATGCCAAAAGGAGACAGCAGGGGAAAGGTCTCAGCAGTCCAACTGGTGAGAAAATGATGGGAGGGTTACACAGTCTAAAGTTTGTTTTGATTGAATATTTTGGAATTGTGTCTAGTTCAAGGTACTTTACATTTAATTTAACTACCCAGAGGGTTGCCAGCAAAAGCAATAATATAATTTGTAATATATTACGTCATATTCATGAAATAAGTGTTTAGATTTAGCAATAGATTTTTTTCTGGGACGTCATAGCTGTTAAATCACAACATGTGGCAAAATCGGTATGACTAAAAACGGAAAACAATGATTTTCAAATCCTTTACAATCTATATTCAATCAAATACCATACAAGGACACACTATTTAATGTTGTTATTTTTGGATAAATATTCTGTCATTTTGAATTTTATGCTGACAACACGTTCCAAAAAAAGATAGGATAGGGACACCTTTATTCCTGTGTTAGATCATCTTTCCTTTTAACAACACTTAGTAAGCGTTTAGGGACAGATGCCATTCAGGCTTTCTAGGTGAGACTCTTTCCCATGCTTGCTTGATGTTCACGGTGGCACGGTATTGAAATTGCAGCTCTAAAATGTCTTTTTTTGAAATATTGGGGTCAATTTTCCCCATTGAATACAATCCGTTTTATTTAAAAAAATAGAATATTTGATAAATTGACAAATGTACACCATTTTATTTTTTAAATAGGTTCATATTTATTTTTATACTTTCTTTTTAATTCTTCTTAGTAAGTCACAGTGACCCATCACTGTTGAGCTATAGAACAGACCCGTGACCCACTCATGTTGCCCTTGGGGCAAACTGATGCCCGCTGGCACCATGTTTTTTGTTTTTTCTTTTAAGACAATGCTCTTTCATCAAAATGGCAATTTTTATATATTTTTTATTTTGAAGTTCCCTCTCATCTTTTCCCCCTCACTCCTGTGTGCGTAACTTTTACATCTTCCCGCATTTAGCAATTCCTGCAAGCAGCCAATCATGTTGTCGTGCTGAGAAAGCCCCCCCCCCCAAAATAGAATGAAAAGAAGAGTGCATGACCAGTGATGAACAGTTTGAGCGGTTAGAGATCATCATGCACAAGAGACAAGTCCTGATATTGTACTATACCTATGGATGGCATAAAATGTATGTTTTCTCCATAGATCCATTGGACCTAGGATTTGATGATGACCAGCATGACTATGATAGCGTAGCCTCTGATGACGACACAGACAGCGAGCTGACCACCCAAAATAACAACAACACCCAACGCAACAACCGTGCAAAGGTAGCCCACTTGAGGAAAAAAAAAACTATTGTTGACTTCAAATGTCAAGAATAAGCTAATAAGTTGGTCCGTGCATCCTACACATGGGAGTGGCCTCTGTGAGTGCTGCCACATAGCTCCCGAGTGACATCATATGGGGTCCTGTCAGAGAGGCATTCATTGTTCATTCAGAGGATAGAGGAAGGGGGGAAAAACTGACTCAAGTAGCACTGGATTAGTACAGAAATGCAGGACACAAAATTGCGCTCGACAAGGAGATACTTTAATTATTAATTTGTTTAAATGTCCCCAGTTCAAGTGTACATAAAATGTATACTATACACAGTACGTGTACACTACATTTCATATATTGACTATTTCAAACGATACTGTCTGTTTTCAGTAAAAAGAGTTTAGTTAGTAAGTTTATTGAACTCATACTTACTATTCATAAACGGCGTGTGAAGGATATTTGTTTTGGTCCACTTTTGGGAGTGCAATCGAACTGCATGTTCTAAGGTCACAGGAAGTGGGGAGAGGTGGTGGGTGGTGGATGTTGCATAGAGAGGGCAAGAACCAAAGCTCTTCTGTGTGCGTGTGTGCATGTGCAATTTTTGGATCAGCTGCGACTCTGGGCTTCAGGAAGCTTTCCAGCGCTTGCGTTTTCACACTGCTCCACTCTGTTCTGATTAAAGACCATCTAAAGTGAATTCGGAGATATGTCCCTAAATACATTATACACGTTTGATGATAACGTCTGGAAACATGCAAAGATATAGTTCTGTGTTGTGGAGACATAGTGTTCACCTGTTTTCACAATTTTGAGGCGTCATTTTATGTACCTGGTGATTATTATTATTATTTTTTTTTTTTGTTGTAATCATAGAAAGTTGGCAGGTATGCATTCTTCTCTTTGGTGTGTCAAATTTTTGAAGATATTGACTCAAAGCTCAATTTTTATACTTGGCACAAAAAAAGGCATATATTTAATAGTCAGTCATTTGAAAAGTGGCATGAATGAATGAAATGCAGTGAACACTGAAGAAATGTGCTGATCCGCATGAGTGTCTTTATATTGTTTGTGTATCTTTCCGCCTCCCGTCAAGCAGAGTATGGACTCATCTGATTTGTCCGATGGGCCCATCACTCTGCAGGAGTACCTGGAGGTAAAGAAAGCCCTGGCCTCTTCGGAAGCCAAGGTGCAGCAGCTGATGAAAGTCAACAATAACCTCAGTGAGGAACTCAGGCGGCTTCAGAAAGAGGTAGGAAGTGGAGAGGAGCCTTGAATGTACAGTGCATTTCAGAACAGGGGGAAGTTAAGGACCATCAATATTACACAAGTGTGGATTGTGATGTTGTTGGGAATGTAAAAGAAGTCCTTATGAAAGAGTCTAAACAGCTGTCCTGTGGTATCCCACGTTTTCTTTAATAGCACTCACCTGGTCATATTCGCTTCATTTGGTCACTTTTAGTTGGGGTTTTCAATTCTCTCATTGTATTATCTGAGGCTGCATATTCATATTATTCATTCATGTTTGCTTGACCAATATATTGAACAAGCAAAGCGGCAGTCTCCGACTGTACTTTGTTTGCGATTGTCCAGTCTAACCGGTCAAGTCATGCTGCTGGATGTTTAGCGGGCTTTGCTCTCACCAGGTTCTTGAGGAGGTATACATGCACTGTCTAGTGACATCCAAAACAAGAGGCTCTACTCGTGATACTATGTTTTGTTTTTGGCACTGCCAAGATTTATTACCGTAATTTAGCAGGATCTTAACATTCAAGCCTCACTGCAAGAATGTTCCGGCCTCTTGGTTCAAATCTCTGTGTTTGGAGTTTGCAAGTCCTCCCTGGGCTTGTGCGGGTTTACGTTGGCAGTCCTGTTTCTTCCCACCGGCCAAAGGTTAATTGTAAATTTGAGACTCCAAGTAGACCAACATATGAAAATTGTGATCGTGAACATTTTATTGAACACCTCCATCCCTCCTCAGCACCCACCCAGTCCCTATCTCATCATGTAACATGTCAGTGTAACGTGTCATGACCACACATGTGTCCCTCCCTACTACTGATATCAATTAACACTTGAGGTCCGTTGCATCCCTCTACAATACCTGTGCTTATGATTGTTTGTCTTGACGATTGAGTTGATGCCCGCCCCCCTTCCCTTCAACCTCCCCATTTACCTCCCCCCATCCTTCCTGGTTCCCTCCTTCCTGTTATGTAGATCACACGGATGCAGACAGAGAACAGCGCGCTACGGGGTGGCCAGCACGCTGGGGGTCCAGTGGGCCATGGGGTCGGTGGCCCTGGTGGAGGAGGAGGAGCAGGGACCAGCTGGCTGGGTGGCGGGATGCGAACAGTAATTGGTGGAGGTTTGCCTGTATTGGGGAAAGGACTTGACCACCCAGGACTCACAGTGCCCTCCTCAGCCACCCCGCAGTCCCATCCCCATCGGAGAGACCGCCAGGCCTTCTCCATGTATGAACCCGGGGCTGCCCCCAACCCCACGGCCCATGGTCCCCCAGCCCTGGACTCCCCGGCAGCCCGCCTGCAGCCCCTCAACACACCCAGCGTAAGTTAGAACTTTCCCTTCCTTTTGGAGGCCCTAATTGGCTCTCCTTGGCCTGATTAATGGGTGCTAGTTGAATTCCTATGTCACCATTTCTCTTTGAATCATTCTCTTTCTGCACTTCCGCTCCTCATCTTTGTCTTTCAGAGAAACACCATATTGTGATTTTCCAAGTGCCAAAATAATTCAACCCTGTTCTGTACCTTATAGTCAAATGATGGGTAAATTGCAAAGATGTGCTATCTGAATGAGAAAGATGGAACATAATAAATGTCTCTTTTTGTCTGGTGCCTCGTAACACCAGCGGTGCTCCTTCCTCTCCTCCACACTTTTACATTCACCTTTTCAGCGCCGTCTCTCCTGGTTAGCTCCTCGAATTAACAGCCGCTTAGCGGTACAATGTCCAAAAACACATACTTTTATGGCCTTGCCACAACATAATGACTATTTTGCACATACAAGAGCAGTGTTAAATAATCTGCCTTTCCAAATAAAATATATTCGTTATTGTGATTGTGGTTTGCTATTGTATAGAACTGAACGACATTATTCTCAGAGCTGTGTTTATCCTGCATTTTCCTTTCTGCAATTAGTGACACGAGTGACTAAAACATCAACTACAGCCCCACAACTACAATCCCTATTATGAACATTGTTAAATTAAGTCCTTTGTGACAGGAAAATTTGAACGTTATCTTTCGAAAAGGAAGGCAGAATATTTGATACAGCTGTTTTTTTTCTTTCTTTTTTTTCTTTTTATTTTTTATTTATATGTTATTAGGTTGTAAGCGTAGAAGTGGCCAGCCAGTGTCCAATATATACCCGTTCAGACATTTTATAGACATGATCCATCAGGTCATCCAGCATCAATCAGTGATCACCACCTCTTCACCAAAGACTTACCTTGTTTGTCTTTCTGTCTGCCTCCTCACCTGTCTGTCTCATGCTCACTGCAGTGCAGCCATGCATCCTCCGGATGTAAGCATTCTGCCTGTCATTGTGCCCGTTTTCCACTCATCTTCGCACTGTGCTTGCCCTCTGCTTATGATGTGCTGTAGCACTGGGGGAACATCAGTGTCATCTGGTCTTTTTGAGACGATACTGTGTGTAACTTTCCACCCGTTAGTTGTGTAGCTAATGTCTACACAAGTGTTTGATAGAAGAGTTACCGTTAGAAGGCCTACTGTGTTGATTACAGCAATCAAACCGGCTCTTGCTGACGCTTCATCTTTTTTTTTTCCTGCTTTCTCTCACCGATATCACTTTCCTTCCCTCTACTAATCTTCTACCCATTATTTTGTCCATTGCTGTCATCCCATCCCTCTCTTCCTGTATCCATCCCTATGCTCCCCTCTGTTCACAGGTAAGGAAGGGTAGTACAGGTGGTTTACCTTCGTACGGAGGACAACATTTGTCTGGATCTTCAGAAATGGGCCGATACATGGTGAGCTAATAAAGGTTTGCGTGTTTTCATACCAGAAGATGGAGGACACGGGCAAAGAAGGATGAGGAGATGCCACTTCTTTGTAGTTCCTGGCATTTAAATTCAATTTCACGGGGAAAGGGACCGAGCCCTCCCGAAAGTTGTGAGAGTGCTTATAGTCATAGTTGAAACTGTAAATATGCCACAAACTATGATCCCAAAACACTTTCATATCATATCAAACCCATATTATAACATAAGCCTTAAAAATCGTGTGTTGATATCTTCCCATGGAATCGAGTATCTAATAAAGATTGCCAAGCAATTCTTCAGTCATTTGATTGATTACATTTAACGTAGTTCACTTGTTGGACCTGTGTAAATGTTCCAAGAAGCTGCATCTGCAAGAAATACTGGTACTTGTTTGCAGTATTGACTCTGAATGAGTGATGAGAGCCTAATGTTCAATGAGGTGAATGATAATGACGCCTGGGGGGGTTGTGTGTCCCTCCACAGACTTCCAAATCGGATAAGCATGGGAGTGGTACTGACAGCGACTACGACAACACGCAAACGTACGACCCCTCGATAAGGTCAGACTTCACCGTATGTCACCGCGCACAGAAACTGAGACGCTGGTACTCCAAATGTGCATGTCTGGTTTATTGAAGACTCTAAATTTTACACAGGTGTGATTTGGGTACTTATGTGTGCCCTGTGAGTGACTTCTCCGCCTCTCATCCAAAGTCAGTTGGGATTGGTTCTAACTCAGCCTTAAGAGGACAAGCGGTATAGAAAATACAATACCATGATGTTGACGATCGTGTATTTTGCTCTTTTTAGCATGGGTCGCAGCAGCGAGGAAGACGGGCGTGGGGAGGCTGAGGAGGGAGGCGGTGGTGAGATGGGCGATCCAGACCCCACCTTGCCATGCACGGAGGACGTCATACTTAAGACTGAGCAGGTGACCAAGAACATCCAGGAGCTTCTCAGGGCAGCTCAGGAGTTCAAACATGAAAGGTGAGATGCCAACACCCCACTAATACTGCAGTATTAGGTATTGCTTGCTTTATGTACCAAATAAAAGTGTGCTACTTTCAATAGATGGATAGCTAACTAAAATAATACAAGATTCAAGTGTTAGGTCATATACAAATTACTGTACTGTACTCAATTACAGTTTAAAAAATTTCAGTGTTATCCACATTTTTTCTGTTGAATTTTTAAATGGAATAAAATTCAATTCACACAAAAAAATATTGGCACATTGATCACATAAAAATTAGCAACTCTTAATATTTTAATTATTTGCTTAATAATTTGTTGCCAGGCACATTTCATAACTAAAAAAGAAAACAAAAAGGGCGGCATCTGGTGAGCGCCTCTGACTCACAGTCAAAAGGATTGGGTTTGACTCTCTGCTTGAACATGAATGCATAGTTTTGCGGGGATAAGCGCACCTAAACAAATTAATTCATGAACACTGTTCCACAGTTGAATGAGTGCACTGTTTGAAATGCAAAATGAAACAAAACCAATTAAATTGCCCCATTTGCTGGCTATTTTAACCTGTCACCAATCCCCCATTTCCTTTTAAAACTTTAATATATATTTCATCTAATGCTGTGGTTTGATGCATTTTTAAAGCTTTCAACATTCAGTACAAGCTGTCATGAGTCCAAAAAATATCTGTGGTCTAAGTGGAAGAACCATGTTGCTTTAATTGTGTTTCAACATTTAAATCGAATCATTCTCCTCAGCTTTGTACCGTGTTCTGAGAAGATCCACTCTGCGGTCACTGAGATGGCCTCACTCTTTCCCAAAGTAAGTTTCAGCACATTTTGTGTTTCTTTACTTCTTTACTTTAGAATGGCAATTGCAGAGTAATCTACTTTATAATATAATTACAGTATTTTACCGATGTGTAACGCCATGATAAATATTACTAGATAGTCAATAGACGACCGCACGAATTTCCGCACAACAAAACGCCCCTGATTAAAAGCTGCAACAGCTACATTTAGCTCCAAAAAACTAATTTGCACCTAAAAGCCTTCCATTTTCTTAAAAGCTCACAGCGCGCCTTAAAATCCGATGTGCATTGTGTATGGTCATTACGGTAATATTTCGACCCCAAAATGGCTCCTTGCTCGAGATGTGCTGACAACACAGAGTTCAAACATAAGGCGATCGGTTACGCAGTTGAACACGGAAATAGAGCAGCGGTAAGAGAATTCACTGTTAATGAGTCAATGTTATAACTTGCTGTTGGTTAAGTGAACTGAGTCGCTGCTTTATTAAATAAGTTTTAGTGACATCTGATTGTTGTTGGCGTTTCCTTGAGCATAGCTCCACCTCGTGGACGCATTGTAGATTGCAATTGCAAAATTACATAATAGGCCATTCATTGAAGGTGCGCCTCATAATCCGGTGCGCCTTTTAGTGTGGAAAATACGGTATGCGTTTCCTCCACTTATTATTTTCCGTTGATCCTTCAGCCATTTGAACGATCCTCTACTCAATTAAAAGCTTTTGCCCTCGCGTCTATTTGTATAGCGCCCGGCCCTGGATGCAGTCCACAGTTCACTCCGCCTGTTGGCCTCCAGCGCCTCGCGCTTACAGGTGGAGTGCCGCAAGGCAGCGCCCTCAGAGCCCGGCGCTCCCGCGGTGGACTATCAGCTCCTCACTCAGCAGGTCATCCAGTGCGCTTACGACATAGCCAAGGCCGCCAAGCAACTGGTCACCATCACCACTCGAGAGAAGAAACAGTGACACACTGCAAAATGCTGAGAGAAGGGTGGGTAAAAGAGGAAAGGGGGCAGGTCCAGTGGGGTCACACTATTGGGTGGCGGACAAGGTGGGTGGGGAAAGACAAGTTCGGACTATGCATGGGAAGGAATCGGATGAAAATGTTACGGATTCAATGAGCACAGAGAAGGAACGGGCGGAGGGATCCAAAATGGAAAATGACAGCTTTCTGAACTCAACGTGTAAGATAAATGGCTTTAAGTGCGATGCCGACAAGAACGCATGATGGTGCTGATGTACAGTTAATCGCATCGTTGACATGTTGCAACTTCCTTTATACCCCTGCCCGTTGTTCCTCATCCCACCGTCAGCTCAACACCCGGACCAACATTCAACTGTGACAGCCTGTCTTTTGCGCTCCCTTGCCTTACTAGGCTGGATTAGTGGACCCCCATTCCACAGCTTCATGCATCGTCTTCTCCGGTTTGCCTCGTGCTACCTGTAGTGGAGGTCCATCATGGCATGTTCTGGCATGTTTCTTTCTCAGTTTCCCTTCGAACAGGCAGATTTGGAATGGATCGACATCTCTAAAAACAATTAACACTGGAATAATTGCGATGTATTTTATTTTTTGTTTTGTATTGATATTTTTACTGATTTGTTTCATGTTTGTCGTCGTCTCACTTATGATTCTCATTTAGTGGCGCAGGGAGTCTTTGTTCACCCTCTTACTGGGATTTAGCTGAAACAACCTGTGAAGAGTCCTGAGGATTTCTCAAGCACTCTTTTGGAGTGACATTTGCTCCTTTTAAAGAGACACTCAATGGCTGAGATTGGTATCAGGTGCCAAAGCGTTTGGATTGAATGGTCAGACCAAAAACCCCTTGGTCTTGTTTTATGACAGGACCTGGATCGCAATGTTTTAATCAAACCTCAATTGTCTTTTATTGTCCATTTTTTGTGTGTGTGTGTGTCTGTGTCTCTTATAATTTGCCTCATTTTACCGCTCCAGTGGAATCATCTCATTATTAGTCGTTGTCAAATGTTGCAGTTCAGCAGTCTGGAAGCCATTGCAAGATATGTTTTGCTGATGTATGTCATTTGTTATTGATTTAGTGTTCAAATTTTTTAGCTGACTGGTGAGCACAATCAAGCCCTGTGTTTTATTTTTCTTAATTCTGCGTCGGTGTGATCTTCTGATTTTGCTCACGGAATTTAACAATCTCAGAGGGAAAGAGCATTGTGAACACAGATACCGGTAGTTGGCCTTGTACAGGTGACAAAACAAGCCCGCTGGCTTTCTCACCCTCAAAAACGCAGTTAAGACTAACATTTGACCTTGCCAAGTCCCATCCAGCACTTTGAATTCATGGATCACCTTCAGCACTTGAGCCAACTTTTTCAAATTGGTCATTTGATTTGCTCACGTCTTATCTGTCGCAAGTCTCCATAGGTGAGGGTTGATTGTTTGCCATGACCTAAAACGACTCTTGCAATGTATCATTGCTTGATACTGAATGCCTTTGCACATAATCATCTCATGTTTGACTGGCTGCAATGTTCTGACTGCTGCAACAATAGAACTTCCATCGATAAGGCTCCTCTCTCGCTAAAGTTTTAGACCAGGTCAGTCTGTGTGTTTGTCTATTTGTTAGTCCAAGTGGGCTTTAGGGCGTGAGCATCTAGTTAAGGTTCTGCCTTGAGAGTGTGCTTGCACAGTGGCGGGAACAAGATGGAGCTAGCAGGTGGACTCACATCTGCAGCGCTCAATGCACTCTCCTCACGGTCATACTTCATGCATTAGGCGCTTGATGCAAAGGCTGCCTTATGTGCGGCGTGGTGCAATAGGAAAAGGTCTGAAGCATGCTTGGGTTCAGCACTAAAAATCATCTCAGAGTAGCTTGGGGGAGGGAGAAAAAAAATGCACTTGGCACCTCTCAGTACCTTGATAAGTGAACACTAAGTAGAGTGTGAATGTTGACTGGTTTCATCTCATCGTGCCCAGCAGACTTTTATTTCTCCATCTGCGCATACTTTTAGCATTTAAAAAAAAAAAAAGTCATCGGCTGGACCAAGCCTTCCATCAGCCAGTGATTTATTTGAGCCTAGCCCAATCCAGAACCACTGGCCGTGCACTGTGGCCTGTTGGGTTGCTGTCCTTGAGCATCACCCCACGGGCATACATTTTGGGAGATGTGTGACGGGAGCATTGTCTTTTAGAAGAAAAACACTAAGAAAAATGTATAAATGTAGAGACGCAGAACAATGACTTCAAAAGGTCAGTTGTAATGGAAACTCATAAGCTGTACATTTGTAATAAAACAAGTTAATTGTCGATGGTTTGGCTGTTATTTTTTTTTCCCCCAGCTATTGTTCAAAAGAACTTATACCTTAATTACTTTTATGTCATAACGGTTCTACATTAACTCATTCACTGCCAGCCTAGTTAAAATACATGACATACATTTTTCACTTCTATAGCTGTCGGTGACAGTGAATGAGTTAATGCCAAAGTTACTTAACTCACGTACTTTAACCTTCATTATCTAAGAAATACACATGCAGTATTATACAGCAACAATGCCTGCTTGTAAAAAAAAAAACATGATCAGGCGACTTGATAGTTGTTGCACAAATGTGTCAAAACGAATGTACCGGTAATACAAAATATACAACATTGGAATTTTCAGATTGTGGTGGTTGGGTTGTTAAAAAATGTTTTTTTTTTCTTGCTGTGGCTTTCACAAGCCGTCCCTTTTTGTACGTAATGACATCTACCTGTGGATACCACAGTTCCAACTCAAAAGTTAACATGTACACGATTCACCTGACTTGGAACAAGTCCCCAAACACAGTGGTTCCGTCATTTGTCTATATGTACTCATCCGAGCTTGAGGAGCTCAGCAGGAGAGCACACTCTTGTCTTCGGCCTCTCTTCCGCCTCCTTTTTTGAATTTGCATCCTTCTATGGATAACGTCTAGAAGACAAAAATTGCCGTTAAAATTAAATACTGTCCGAAAATGTACAACCGTTTTGTTGTTTTTTTTTGCCGTGTGCCAAGTTTACCAACCTGCCACGCTTTCGTAGTCTTGCTGTGGATCGTGCCAGTACAGACTGGGCATGGTCCTCCAGTGGCGGTAGAGGCGCGTGTGCAAAACAGACAGTGTGAGGAGAACCAGCAGGAAGCCCAGCGCCGCCCCGGCCCACACCGCCTCGTCGGACCTGGGGGTCCTCAGAAAGTCGCTGCTCACAAACGTGGCTTGGCACTCGGAGTCCCCGACGCAGTCGGACTGTTGTCCTGTGGTGCAGGTGTCACAGTCGTCGGTGGTGGCCGGGTCACTGCGCCGCTCTTGTTGGATGTGTTTTGGAGCCACGGACTCGTCCCGCCGCTTTAGTGAGTTCATGTCAGCTTTTTGCGCCGACTCTGTCTCTCTCAAATCTACGACTTCATTTTCCTGCGTTTGTCTGCCTGCATTGGCGCTGTGTTTAGCAGAGACCCCCTGTTTCACTGTAGGACTTGTGGCTGCTGCCCTGTGTCCATCAGTCTCTGGAACCTTGATGAGTAAAATCCTCTGCGTAGGCCCCGACACTCGAGACCCAAAAGGGGTTGCAGGCCTGGATGACAAATCCTGATTTTGGATCTTCGTCGGAGATGCACCTTTCCGCAGACCAGACTGATTTGTGAGAACCGCAGTCCCTGTCCAGTGTGTCCTTGGTCCATGTGTGCTACTGTTTTTCCGGTTCCTCAAAACATCGGACATGTGAAATGTTCCATTTAATTTCACATCATCCTGTTTTGCTGGTATCGCGGCTCTTTCCTGCCTCTGCCTTGATTCCCCTTGAGGTTCTTGCCCATTTCTGTTATTTGCAGGGGGGACTTTCTTTTTCTCCGCCTTTATCTTTCCTTTCGGCCATGATGAGATTATCTGCTCACAGCACTGCCTCACAGACTCCTGTAGATTTTGGATAAACACACGCTTGGAAACATCTCCCGGAGGTAATCTTTTTGTTGTTGTTGTTGTTTTGTTTACCTTCTCAGTCACATTTTATATGTGTGAGTGGACGGATAGATGTTTACATGTAAAGATGTGGTCAGAATAACAGAATCAGTTGTGAATGATGCTTACATTATGTATATATTCTTTCCAGTATGGAAACGGATATCATACCAACAAAAAAAAAAAACAAATGTGATGTGGTAGCACCATTGCCAAAAGAATTAAAACTAAAATAAACGGTTCAAACTCCAACCTTGGGTTCTGAGCGGCGTCCCTCTCGACGTGTGCGTCTGTATCCATGTTGGTTTGTTGCGCGCGTCAACAGGAAGTTGTATTTGCCTCTGATCGGACTACCCGAGGTCGTAGTGCTCTGCAGCCAATCACAAACGTCTGAAGAGGCCGCAGTGGAAAGCTCCAAAGTTCTCCCCCAAGCCACCAAAGCTACAGGCTGAAGACAGACACGATTGTAGGTTCAGTACTTTAATTGTGAGCCCATTAATTGAAAACCCGAGGAACAAATGAAAAGAACAGTGTTATTCCACAACCAATGTGCTCGTTTCTCGCCGTGTTTCAGTCAGTGACTTGTTCCCTAACCATAGATTTGTTGAGCTGTGGGTGAGGGGTGACGATGTAGTCGTGTAGACATGAGCGGGCCAGTATGGACACCAGCGCACGCTCGCTGAAGGCTGCGCAGGGATGGTAGAGCAATACGGCCGCTCCGTGCTGGTAAAGGCACAACAAAGAAACATGAGACCAAATATTAACTCCATAAATTTCTGCTTGAAACACGGGAAGTCTTTCCAAAAAAAAAAAACCCACTTGAGGTTGGAAGTTACTCACATGCAGGTTATTAAGCCACCGTTGTGGAGGACAGTACAAGTACTCTCCACTCTGTGCCCTGACTGGCCTGAAAGCACCGCTGCAATGCACACAGCATATATACGCGGTCAAACAATGTCATAAACGATTTCACTTTTCTCAAAAATTCAGCTTTAAAGAGGAGGAATGCTTTAATACGACTGAAGAACCAAAGACACACGAATAAATATAAATCATATCAATCCACGGTTCTGAATATTAAGCACTAGGAGAACGTGCAAACGCCACACAGGAAGGAGATGCTGACCACAAAACACCTAAAACAATATTAAGTATCAATGCTTGACTTTCTCGGGCAAACTGCATTCCAATAACAATGTAAAAACACAATGTTACCTGTTGGGGATGCTGTGGCGGTAGGAAATGGGTTCAGTCATGCAGACCTGCCAGGCAAGCTGTTAAAAAAAGTGGTCACAAATAACCCTCCTCCTAAGTTTGTTTCTCCAAAAAGTAACAAGGTTCCTATGTCAGTTTAACCGGGGGGCATACACACAATTGAATTCCATTCAACAAGTATTATAAGGGATTCAAAAAAATACATTTACTCTCTTTTTAACTGAATTTTAAAGGTGTCCATTTGTTCCGCAACATAACAGGACTGTTAAGCAGAATTAGTATTCAATACAGCCGGTGAGCCATCACCCAAACTCTTATCAGGTGGACAGTCTGGGACAATAATTACATAATAGCGACATTATTTTGAAGTGTTCATAACAGGCGGAAACTAAAGAGTCAAGGTCTTTTGAGGATCTAAATTGAGGCTTTTGATTCACGATGACCTACAAAGTACGGTTGTTGACTTTTTCGTGTCACAGTGGAGCACCTAAAGGTCAGGGGACATTAAATGTGGCGTGACCTTTAGGCACTTAAATCACTCCATTTAATGAAGGTAGCGTGTTGGGTAAACATAGCGCTTGTTTGAGTGCTCACCTCAGGATCATACACTGTGTCAACACTGGGGAGCCTCTGTGAGGAGCAAAGAATGAAAATGGCTCAGGATTTGCAGACAGCATTGTGAAAAAGGTTTTTCCACAAGTGTGACAATCTCGTGCTGTGGTGCGTGACATCAAAGACATTGAGAATCTCAATTCGGAGCACATGAACATCCATCCGTTTTATACTGTATTGCGCGTGACCTTTTTAGGGTGCAGCAGCCTGTAAGAGACGACTCTGAGTGAGAGGCGGGGCACTCTCTGGACTGAATGCATAATCAAAGGGCTCAAAAAGTCTCTTACAAGTAATAACTAACTTATTACCCTGCACAGATGGTAATATTGTAAGGAAGCTTATAATCATAATATTACTTTCAAACGCAAGTAACTAGTAGTATGACATGTATTTCACTTTACAAGTAACTTCACGGACAATTCTTATATAGTTGTCAAGTACAGTACTCAAAGAGTTGATATCTGCCGTATCCATGGTTACCTGTGTGGAGTCGTACCAAGCAGCAGTAGTCGGACAGCCCCAGTAGATGGCATCCGTTGGAAGATCCCTTTCTAAAAGCAGCTACACGAAAGATAATTTTCACGATATGACTTAGTGACGGGTTACAACGATCATCATCAGCAGCATAATAATAATAATAAGAATATATACCGACCTTTCCATTGTCACAGTCGGAGGTCAGATGCTCAGAGTTGACGTACCGACCGAAAAAGAACCACAATGCGGCCAGCACGGCCACCGTGTGGTTCGGCATGCTCGTCAGTCATCCAGGTGGGAGATAAAAATGCCATGGAATGTCAGGCTACTGCAGCTACGAAAAGAATGAAAGCAAGTCCTGAACCTTCACAACACATTTTCCAAGAACAATGGCACGGTGCAAAAGAAAATAAAAATAAATTACCATGCTTATCTTGTCGACTACGTTTTCTTAGTTTCAGATCATGTCGACTCCGTTTTCTTAGTTTCAGACGGTGAGCGAAGTTTTGCACTTTGTAACCTGTACAACGATTGGTTTTGACTAACATTGAAAGTGAGCATTACAAATGCAATCACCAACGTCAACAACGGAAGTATTTTTTTACTTTCAAAATAAGTGTTCGTAAATGACTGAATATTTGACAATCTGATGCATTTTGTCGATTAAAAAAATAAATGTAGATAATACTTACATAATTTTCCAAGTATATCTGAATAATTCAATCGAATTCCTTTTTTAAGATAAACATATTCGCTCTTTAGTCTGAAAATGTCCTGATTGAACTTGATGACTTCCGTTTAGATCGCTGCTCATGTACGGAAGGTGGAAGGACTCAAAATTACTATTTAACGGGTGCGCAAAAACAGGTTTTCAAATGTAGCTGCACATAACATATAAAACCCACAAAGTATGATACCTTGTGTTTCGGTGCTGTGGTTTTATAATTTAATATACCCCCCCCCCCCCTTTTTTTAGGTTCTAGTCGAGCATAAATTCGAGCCTTCTTCCCCTATCATAGTAATTTCCATGAATAGACTTAATGTCTGGCAACACTCCAAGTGAAGAAATGAATAGGGGAATGAGGTCTGGTATGCGGCGACCTAAATAAATGAAACAATAAACAATCTATCCATCCATTTTCAACAGCCCTTTTCCTGAACTGGGTCGCGGGATTTCCTGGGGCCCGATTTGGTTGCCAATCAGTCTAATGGCGCAATACAGGCAAACAATAATTCACGCCCATAGCCTCACCGTCATCGAGTGGGAACTGATTCCACGCTGGCCGCACTCAAGGCAGACGAGTGTACCAGGACACCATTAATGACTTGCATAATAATAATAATAATAACAATAATTACATTTTTAAAGGAGTTGGTAACAAAAAATGCGTAAATCTCTTTGCAGCAAATGGTATTTATTTGGGTGACCAACTGATGAGCATGTTTGCCTCACAGTGCATAGGTGCAGGGTTCGATTCCGGTTCAGGGCTTCCTGTGTGGATTTTGCATGATCCCTCCGTGCCTATGTGGGGTTTCTTTGTGTTTTCTCTAATCTTCTCATCCTCACAAGGGCTGCGGCCGTGCTGAAGCCTATTCCAGCTGTCTTCGGGCAGTAGGCGGGTTTCACCCTGAACTGCACATTCCCGCTCACAATCACACCTCGGTAGAATTTAGAGTGTTCCATTATGCCATGCCTGTGTTTGGAATGTGGGAGGAAACTGGAGCACCCGGAGAAAACCCACAGGGTGCACACGCAAACTCCAACAACAACAAACGGGTTGAGATGACCGGATGCGACATATATGCTCCAAATAAATGCACAACCTGAGTGTGTATTACGTCTTATGTGTTATGTTGCTAAGAAACCAAGTCGTGCTGTTTTGTCTCCTTCATAGGCAACATTTACTGATTCCGACAGCAACAAACTTGTCACTACGGGTAGCGGAACAAGCATTACCTGTTTGCACAGGTAAATGTTTTTTTTTACGGTTTTCAAAATAAAGGCAGGAACAAAGCATTTAATCCTTAAAATACACATCAGTCATGTTTTAATGCACACAGGATAAATAGACCTGTAATTGCATTTTGGGCTCCGCTGTGTTTTAACTTTCATGATATTTTTAGAATTATAATTGTTTCAACTTTCATTTATTTTGAAATGTTTCTTGCCAGACCCCATTTACCACATACTTTACAACCCAGCCCTATCATGTAGTCTTCACTCACCTACATTATCAGTGTGTTTCAAGGTGTGTTTCGGAGGTTTCCTCGGCAGAGGAGAAGGGTGGACGTAAATGGAGTTCCCTCTCACTCCAGGTTAGCTAATTCAATTGACATTCTTTAAACTAGCAATAGTTTTTTTAAGCTCATACTTCGGTTACACTCTTTGGAAACATGTAAAACTCCTCTCTTTTTGAAATATGTCTGTAATTATTTCAGGAGTAATCATGACACTTTATTGCAGAGTTACACAGGACATTGGGCATTTCGTCTGTTGTGTGTCCCATAGCTCCTCGTGGAGCTGCAAGTGTGGAGGAACCAGAGGCCATCCCTCCTGTTCGGTTGGGGTCAGTCATTGAGGAAATAGAGCCTGTAGAAATAGAACAGCATGATGATGACAAAAAGCAACCTGCAGAAACTACAGTTTGCCCGGTAAGTATTCATACAGAATTAGTTGGTTGATTGTATCAAAACAGTGACAAGTATTTGATTTTTTTGTTTGTTTGTTTGTTGGTTGGTTTTCAGACCCCATACTCATATGACAGTTCTTCATCATCCTCTGACAGTGAGTATAAACGCAAGATGGAAAAGAAGAAGAAGAAACTGAAGAAGAAGAGGAAAAAGAAAGTATGTGGCTTGAGATCATTCTTATCTTCTTATCTTATCTTCTTATCTTATCCGTGGAGATTAAGTTTCGAAAAGATTACGCCGAAACTACTCAACTGATTTTGAAAAAAATCTTGTGGACGAGAGGTACAACGAACAACACATTCACTTTTCGGTGATCTTTTATTCTTTTTTGTCAATACAATACAATACAATACAATACATGCTGATTTATATAGCGCTTTCACAACATAAGTAATTACCTGCATCTCAAAAAAAGTGTATTGCAACGGAGGTGAAGTGAATTTGAAATTTCTCCGCAAACAGTTAATGAAGATGTAATTTTTTCTACATCCCACATATGCAAGCTTTTTATGAATAAATATCAAATATAATCATGCCATTGCTTTTAAAATGACAGTGTATTTTATGGGGCAGTAACCCAAGCTTTTTATAGCCTCCTCAGGGTGCGCCTTACCTTGGACTGAGTAAATACTGTACACTCCTGGCTGCACTCGACCAAACTGGTCAGGCCTGTGATTAATGTGTTTGTAAAAAGCAGAGCAATTGCACTTTGTGATGAGTACAATAGGCTGTCTACATAGCTGCAATGGGCGGGCATGTACAGTACCTGTTTGTATGTTTGCCAAATGCATTGCATGAGGAGCCCTTCCCTTTTTACACTACGCAGCAATGTCAAAGATCTCATTGATGTGGATGAATTAAAAAATGAAATGAATCTGTTTAAAAAAAACATCACTCTTCACTCTTTTCACAGGATTCCAGTTCCTCTTCCTCCTCCTCTTCCTCCTCTTCTTCCTCCTCCTCTTCCAGCAGCTCTTCAGACAGCGAGAGTGAGGTAAGTTCGATCATCTGCGAGTTCAAATATTGCTTCAGCATGTCTGCCGCCTGATGTTGTCATCACAGGTGGTTCAGAACCAAACAGTTCCCCTCCAGCCAAGTCGGGCAAAAACAACATCTTTGCAGAAAGACTACATTTCAAAATCCGCAGCCATTTGCACAGCTCTCATCTTATGCACATGAAATCCAAACGATTGCTTATTTGCGATGAGTGAGCTTGTGTGATTTTTTGATGTGACATTGATGTGAAGCATTAAAGTATGAGAAAATTAAAGTATGAGAAAGTCGGCAGAGGTGCTAAGGTCGTGCGTCTGTGTGCACGAGGTATCTGACTGAAGGCAGGGCGCACACACCCATATGGAATGTATAAAACAGACATGTTGTAACAATGAACTGGTTTCCAATATTTCTTTTTTTTTTTTTTGGACCAGCCCAGAAGGAACAAAACAGGTGCTCATTCACATACTGACATACTTCGGTTTAGTGTGTATGCAACTGAATTAAGGACATGCATGATATTTTTGAAAACATGCAAAAAAAAAAAGATCAGATCGGTAAGGGTGGCAGGGGTGAAGTTGTGGATGCACTTAAACGCAAACAGGGGGATTTTGAAATGCATGCAGAATTGAACTGAAAACCAGTTGACAAAGGTAATGGGTTATAATATTACACACACACACACACACACACACATATTGGGAGAAAGAGGGAGAGAGAGAGAGAGAGCGAGCTCTCTCGATATACAGTGTATACGTCTGTTAAACTACCGGTATATAGATACATGGGTAGATATGTAATTACAGTATATTGCATTATTATCTAGAAGGATGACAAGAAAAAGAAAAAGAAGAAGAAGAAGAAGAAAGTGGTGAATGAGTACACGTGGGACCGGTTGATCGTAGCACCAACTGGTAGGTGGAATATTGTAATATACTGTATGTATTTCCCCAGGTACTATGTCGATTTCTCATACCAGAATTGAATTTCTCAAAACTGCTTGTGCAATGTCATTTGCCCCTCATCAAAAATGCAGTTTCCGATTTCTTGAATCAAGTTGCAAATGCATTGCCGCAGCCGTACAAATTCGTACAATTCTCTGCTATTTTCAACATTATCAATTGCTAAAGGCATGTTGATCAAAATTGAGGGTCAATGTGAACACCCCACCACCTTTTGGCATTCATTCTTTACATGGCTGAACGAGTTGTTCTTATGGGGCCAATTTGGTAGACTGTTTGCCCGCCGCAAAAACTGGCATAACTTCTTTTTCATGCCATCATAAGTCTAGTCTAGGCTCTTTTGGGCCCATTTGGGCATTTTGGCACAACGCGTTGCCTCGCCCCTGAGTCATCTGACAATTTGGTAACATAAAATATTCTGCGCTCAGTGTAAAAAGGGGCGCATTGCCATTTTTGTGCCAGGGCTATGGACTAATTTAGCGCGTTTGTGAATTTGGTAGACGCCGTACACCTCACTGGGTGTTTCTGCCTCCCCCCAGTGCATCTGCAAATTTGGTCACAAAGCAGATTCAATGAACATCAAACGATAATCAGCAGCAGTGATGTGTTTTCCACTAAAATTAATTGTCCATGTTCATCTGTGTTTATACAGACGAACAAATGGGAGTTCCTGGGTACACGGAGTTAAAACAGGTGAGAGAGAAAGACAAATAAGCTTTTATTTGAAACATGCCCATATGGAATTGTTACATTTCATAACCAGTCATCTGGATCTACTTGAAAGAGAATCATAAATACTTGGACGCAACATCAGATACGATTGTCCGATGCTGCTGTCTTGTTTCAGGTTTCCAGTTTATCCTATGATGACAATGACGAAAAGGACAAGGAAGACAAGAAGACAAAGAGCAAGGTACACCGTAGCTTTTCGGCACACTGAATGATTGGAGCAATGCTATTGATAGTAGCGAATGTGTTGATGCATTTAACTTAGTAAAACATTCAATGTTGTGTCTCGTGCAAAGCTCTTGCATATACGCTTGCATCGTGTGGCATTCCTCCTAAACAGCTTGAATAGCTTTAGGCACACCACTTTGGGCAGAAAGTTTTTCACACTTGGAAATACAAATTCAGAATCTGTTCGCCTCGAGTGTGCCTCAAGGATCCCTATTTGGCCCGGTGCTTTTTCTTTTATCATTGATCTCGATCCAATGCTGCAATTTCTTCATGTTAAGATTTTGGCAGACGATGACAAACCTTCCGACTACATTTAGTTGTTCTTCAGGGACTTAATCGAGTCTGTTTGGATGCAGTAACAAGAAGTTGGAAATAGCAGCCGAAAAATGTTTGGTTGTGCATTAAGTGTATTCCAAACACAAAGGGATTTTCAAGTAGGCGTCACTATAGTTACTTGTGATAATGTGGAGATCGACTTCTAAAAATGTCAAGTTTTCATCACCTTTTTTTGACAGTAGCAAAGGGAGGCTATCAAAAAGTTGGTATTATATTAACGTTGTGTCTTTGGTGAAGTTATAAAAAAAATGTTGTCCGACACGGGTTGGAATAAACAACTGAGGTAAGGGTATATGAGGTATATGTGATTCTTGTTTGATGTTGCAGGTTGTCTGGAATATTTAAAAATTTCAATGTAAAAATGTTGTATCAACATTTAATATAAAAATGAACTCATATTAAGACAAATCAATTTAATCAATACGACTTCCCCACCCTCATTTCCCAGGACTCCGATTCATCTGACAGTGACAAGAAGAAGAAGAAGAAGAAGAAAAAGGACAAAAAGAAGAAGAAGAAGAAAGACAAGAAGGTAGACGTATGTCAATTGAAGTATTATTTGGGCTAAAAAAAACCTTCATAAATGAAGTCAAGAAATAAATGGTGTGTTGACGTCAATCAATATTTATTTTCTGCTTTTTCTTCACAGCATTCCTCATCCTCTTCATCTGACAGTTCTTCCTCTGATAGTGAGGATGAAAAGAAGAAGAAGAAGAAAAAGAAAAAGAAGAAGAAGAAGAAGAAGAAAAAGAAGGTGGTGTGATTATGATATGCACGATTGATTTTTGTCTATTTTATAAATCATGAAAATAAAACATCGATAATTGTTATTGTTTGTCTTTTACAGGATTCCAGTTCCTCCTCATCCTCATCCTCATCCTCATCCTCATCTTCTTCTTCCTCTTCCTCTTCCTCTTCCTCATCCTCTGACAGTGATGATGACAAAAAAAAGAAGAAAAAGGATAAAAAGAAAGACACAAAAAAGGTACTGTACATTACTTTTGGTGTTTTCCTTATGTGTGTAAAAAATGCAGACAAAATCCAAGAAAGAATTGAAGAAATATAGTGATTGTTATTCACAGAAGGATGCAAAAGAATCACTGTCACCTGCAGGTAAGTGCGTCCACTTTTTTTGATACTAATAATTATTGCAACCAAACCTTTTTTTCCCTTGATGCTCATATTTTGATTCTCCGCAGGAGTTGATATTACTCAGAAAAATGCTGTTGGAGACGCAGCCAAAGATAATGATGATGACAAGGTGACACACTCACACGAACTTCACCTACAATATGCCATTCGCCTAAACATTAGATAAACATGGATTATTATTATTATTTTTTGGTGCGTGTGTGTTTTATAGCATAAAGCAGCAGAAGATCCATTTGCAGCCTACCAGTACTTACCAGGTGGTAAGTGTGAATTTCAGCACGTCATGTTGCAGTTGCAGGTTTTTGGACAGATGAGCGATATCATGCTAACTCTTGAACGCAGAGCCGGGCTACACCGAGGAGGGCCATCTGAGTGACGATGAGCGGGAGGGAGGGGAAGAGAACCAGATGAAGAAGAAAAAGAAGCTGAAGAAGAAGAAGGAAAAGGTGATCTTGGTGTGCGCATGTGACTGAATCAAGCATCAAGCGAGCTTCGGACTGATGGATTTTTTTTTTTCTTAATAGGATTCTGGTTCATCTTCGGACAGTGATGATGAAAAAGACAAGAAGAAGAAGAAAAAGAAAAAGAAGAAGAAGAAGAAGAAGGTACATTCTAAAATCAGTTGGGTTATAAATTACCGGGACCCAAATTTGTGTATTGGCCTTATTTATTGAAGCCAATCGATTAAGTTGATTTGTATAAAGCCTGTATAAAGTCTTTGAGCCGTTTCGTGGGCTATTCATTTGACCCAAAAATGTCAATGAATGAATAATCCACAAATTCACACATTTTTAACTCCATTTGGGTTATTTTTGACCCAAGTGTATAATCACAGAAAGAAAATACAGTACACTGTATAGATTTTAATCACAACATTTAACAGGATTCAATTGTCACATATCAGGTGCGCCTAACAATGAATATTCTTTGTTAATGCAGATCTTGTTGATTGAGCTCTTGTTTTAGATCTCATGAGCTTATGCAGGCATGCTGCATTTAAGTCATGCGTGCTAAGATGAAATGAGTAAATGATCTCACATAAGAGACGCCTATTGTTGCTAATTGCTGTCAATAACTTATTTGTTTGATTTCATGTTTAGGATTCTTCCAGCTCCTCCTCTTCTTCATCTTCTGACAGCTCTTCCTCAGAGAGTGATGATGAGAAGAAGAAGAAGAAGAAGAAGAAAAAGAAGAAGAAGAAGAAAAAGAAGGCATGTTATCTTTCTGATATCTATTTCATTTTATTCACTGTGGGTTGGTTTATGACACCGATTTATACTGAACTGTATTAACAGGATTCCAGTTCTTCGTCGTCGTCGTCATCCTCCTCCTCCTCTGACAGTGATGATGACAAGAAGAAGAAGAAGAAAAAGAAAAAGAAGAAGAAGAAGAAAAAGAAGGCATGTTATCTTTCTGATATCTATTTCATTTTATTCACCGTGGGTTGGTTTATGACACCGATTTATACTTAACTGTATTAACAGGATTCCAGTTCTTCTTCGTCGTCATCCTCCTCCTCCTCTGACAGTGATGATGACAAGAAGAAGAAAAAGAAAAAGAAGAAGAAGAAGAAGAAAAAGAAAAAGAAGGTTTGCTTTTGCCCCTCTTGTATTATCCGCTACAGTATTTGTGTGTGTGCTGTGAATTCTGCAGTTACTGTTTTCTGACATCCTCTCGATTGCTCCGTGGCTTGCGTTTGATTGTTTTGGTAATCTCGTAGTAATGTCTTTTGGTTGATTATTATTGTTATTATTTCTTGCATATAAAGCCTGTTTCTAAAAATCATCCTCACAGGACTCCAGTTCTTCTTCTTCCTCTTCCTCATCTGACAGTGAGGATGAAAAGAAAAAGAAAAAGAAGAAGTTGAAGAAGAAGAAGAAAAAGAAGGTTTGCTTTTTTTGTTTTACCTCTATAATCCAGAAGAGTTTTTGTGTTCATTAGTCACATTTTGTAATTCTCCCTCATCTCCGAACTAGGACTCCAGTTCCTCCTCCTCCTCCTCCTCCTCTTCATCTGACAGTGACGATGGCAAGAAGAAAAAGAAGAAGAAGAAGAAGAAAAAGAAGAAGGTAAATAGAGTAAAACTAGATTCTTCTATTAATGGAGTCCCCCGGGACACATAAACAGTTGTTCGTAATCCTGTATCTATTCACAGTAGGTTTTAATCATCCTATGGGATGTGTGCTGAATTTTTTTTGTCATTAGAAAGCCAGCTCCTCTGATGAGAGCTCTTCTTCTTCATCCTCCTCTTCCTCCTCTTCGGATAGTGAGAGTGGCAAGGTGAGAAAGTGTGCGCTAGTCACGATTGTATTGAGACTTTTTCCAGACCTTCAATCATACATCATTTCTTTAGAAAAAGAAGAAAAAGGATAAAAAGAAGAAGAAAAAGGGGAAGAAAAAGAAGGTGAGCCAACATGAAAACCTAACTAAAATAAAGTAGAATTAATGGAGCGATAGGTCCTCTTACAAAAGATACATAGCAGTCTAGTTATTAACTCATTCACTCCCAAAGACGTTTTTCAACGTCTTTTAAGACTTGGTCTAGAATTGACTGGTACCACTAATCATACGTTGTATGCACCAAATTCTGTGGATGGTAAACGGAAAAGAATTTCTTTTTTTTTTTAAACTACGTATGTTGCAGCTTCCAAATAAGGAGCGCTGGAGTGTTGTTTTTTTTTTTTAACGTACACTTTATTCATGCTTTTAACACTCTGAACAAATACAGCCACGTGTGTGTCGAACTATGTGCCTTCTCTTCTGCCGTTCGGCTCGAGAGGCGTTCAAAGACCGCCTCTGAAAAAAGGTCAATTAACGATAAAATCAATGACACTAAGAACATTGGAAATAATGCACCAGAACAGAAAATCAAGCGAGGACATCACACAATAAATTCTATGGGGGAGGTTGTGAACACACAATAAAAAAAATAAGTAACATAAACAATTCTGAGACACTCCAGTCTCTTAGATGTAGATTGAGTTACCTTGTGTATGAAACGTGGGATGTGGCTGCCTGAAAGTAGGCGAGAATATCTCCACGTTCTGTTCATTACTCTCCTTCTTTTAGTCACTTAAAGTTATTTTTCCTGGTAACGAGTTACTCCTCTAAAATAATTCAATTACCGTACGAGCAAATAATGAGCAACTATAACGCATTACTTTTATAAGGCATCGCTGCCAACCCTGCCTCAAACTGATATTTATTCTGTGGAAATTGAAAAACACTGCATGGTGCTCACCGCATTGTTGCATTTGCATCCAAGCAATCAGATCGTTCTGGTAGTGATAAGAAGAAAAAGAAGAAGGACAAGAAGAAGAAAAAGAAGAAGGACAAGAAGAAGAAAAAGGTCAGTTCAGTGATGCGTGCCGTGGGTGACTGTCGGGGGTGTCGTCTGCCAAAATGGTTGGATGAATGATTCTGTGGGTGCTTCTGCTTTCATTTCCAAACTGTGGCATTCTTCAATATGTTCAGCATTCAAGCTCCAGTTCATCAAGTTCCAGTTCCTCCAGTGACAGTGACAAGGAAAACAAAAAGGTCAAGAAACAAAAGAAGAAAAAGGAGAATGTAAGTCAATATACAAGACTGTAAGCGCTCTGTGTTTATAGAAAATATATTTGCAATTTATGGACAGTGCTCCGTGAGCTAAAGTTTGGCCATAAATATTCGGACATCAACGCATCTTTTAGGCTCTTCAAATGATTTTGAAATGAATCGTCAGCAGTCGCATTCTCAATGAATACGAGTGAACCAGTTCCATCAGCAGTCATACATACCCACGTAACAGCCAATCGTCCCATTAATTTTGGCCACTTAAAAAGTGGAAGTCATGTTGTACAAAGTGTTGTAATTCCAACACCGTTCACCCGATTTGGGTGTAAATGATACCTTGCAAGAAGAACCACATTAGTAGGTGGGACTCGTGCATTAATCAGTTTTCACAGGAAGTCGAAGTGAGCCTGAGCTCTTGTTCCTGTAAAATGTGCATCCACAGGAACTTGGTGCGGCTTACCGTCTCCACATCACCGCCAATGGCCTCCTAACATTGACACCAATCTTGTTTAGTTTTTAAACCTGCACCAGTTGGCATCTTTATTATTGGCAATCAGTCCCGCCACTTCTTGTAGTCTGCGAAATGAATGATGTGGTTGGTGCTGTTGTGATTAGCAGTGTAAAGAGCACACATGATTCAGCGCTACTTTCCTCCTCATCATTTCTTCTTCCTTTTTCATTACAGAAAAGTCCTATTGTCGGGCAAAGTGGTGATCCACAAATGCAAGTGTCTGACCCGGGTACGAGTGGATACTCGGCCTTGAGCAGAAACTCCAAGCCCGGTGGTGCTCCCGTTATCACATTTCCATTGCTTCCCTCCAAACCTGTTGTAAACCTGGATCCTCTGAACCTTCCACCCACCTCACTCTCCAATCCAGCAGTGACGACAACTGTTGATGGAGCTCGGCCACCCGTTCGCAGACCCTTAAGCCCCATGGAGTCATTGATGGGGAGTACCAGTACATTTCGGTACAGGGATCCAGGGGCCCGTTCCACCCAGCACCTCAGCTCTACTGGTCTATACAGAAGCACTAGGTCTTACAAGTGATGAGATGTCCAAACTATTCACAGATGACGATGTATGAGGGGAAATTGAAAAGTGCTTCAACGATATATCACCCCATGAGAGTCTGATAAGACGTCTAATACTGAATCAAAGGAAACGTGTGTTTGCTGAGGAATCCTTGTGCTGAAAAAAAGATGATTTGATGGGGTTTGATGTGAAATATATATGTATGTATATATAATATATATATATATATATATGGATCAAATCAAATTATTCAATGTTTGCTTCAGGGAATAAAACAACAAAATTGTATTTTGTGTACTCTGTCTGTGAGTATCATTCACACACACACACACACACACACATCTTGATAGAGCGCCCCGTTAGCCCTGAAAGAGAAAGATTCCTGGTGCGGTGCCTGGTCTAAAGTAGGGGGACTTGGCAAACAATTCACCATTAATGTTTCCATTAAAAGCCACATTATCTCTTTGTTTATAATCTTGGGCAAAGTGTGTATTTGAAACGATGCTAAAGATGTTAACAACCGAGCTAATGTCCTCAAAGACTTTTTTGATACATAGATAATAATGGTGCGGTGACCTTTGTTTCTACACTCTTTGAAGGGTCGATAAGTAATAAAGATCTCAATATGTGATCAGGGTGAGCTGACCTTCTGACAGATGACATGGTTGAAAAAGGTTTTATCATTGCAGATAACTGTAAGGTTTACTGTTCACATTTTCTCGAAACGAAAAGGCAGACACCAGCATGCAGTGTGTGTAGGGCCTTATTTTCGTGGACTGGTTCCTTGTACTCGGTTTAAAAAACAGGCATAACTTCATTTTTTGTGCACGTGCAAGTCTAGTCTTTGGGCTGTGTTGCACCCATTTGGGCGTATCGGTGCACAGAGTTGCCTCAGACTTGAGTCATCCGACAATGTCATAACAGAAAGTAGTTTTCGCTCAGCACAAAAATGCACTTTTCGTAATTTCCGTGCCGGGGCAAAGTACTAATTAAGCGTGTTTGTGAATTTGATAGACGCGCCACGCCTCATTGGGCTTTTCTGTCTTTTTGTTTCCACAATGTCAAGCATGGCGTACTCGGGTTTGCACTTTGACCGCCCTGAAACAAATGCAGGACATCGCGCAGATTGGCTCACAAAGGTCTACTTCCATCCCACAACAGCACACAAAAGCAGATAACACCTGTTCGCCCAGTTTGACCAGCACAAAGTCTGGGGATACCAAAAGAAAGAAAATTAAACATGAAATAAGTTGAACCGGTACCTCAAACATGTACTGTACTGGTGACCATGGTAAGTCTCCATGTATGATTTTAAGTACAGGGCTGTAATTGAATGACCCGAAGACAATCAAACATTTCGTTTTTAAATCAGATTTTCTCCCTCCCCCCAATTTATGAGGTTAAAAAAAATGCATCTTAGTAAATTTTAAAGATTGAAATAATAATGCCGATATGTATTCAATAAATGTAATATTTTTAAATGAATACAAATTTGATTTAAAATACTTTACCAATAGTTTTTTTTCAAAAGTTATTATGAAAAACAATTATAAATGACTGAAAAGAATTATATAAAATGAATACATCCATTTGATGAAGCAGATTCTTTGAAAAAAAAAAAGTATTTAAAAAATATTTCAGGACCACATGTGACAAAAGTCACAGAGAAAAATATGCGTTGACTAAAAATGCTGCTTTAAAGTATGACGTTGTTTCCATACCACTATTCTATTCAAACGAGGACAGTGGATAGAAACTCCTCCCACATGTTTGCTCTGCTTGAGGGTTTTACTTCCTGGTTGGGTCACGTGATTTGAGGTGCGGTTGTTTTGACTTTTCTCTCCAGTTCAGTGCTCATTAGCGGTCACCGTTGTCATTGTTTGGACGAGCACGACGGCACGATGAGTTTCAATCTTAGCGATGGTAAGTAAAATTTCAGTTTAATAAGCTCTTACATCTTTCTGTTAGCAAATACAACATTGCGACTGTCGCTTGCATGCTCAACAGGAACTTTGAGAGAAGTTAATTTTGTGATGCGTTCTTGATCTTTGCTGCGTTTGTTTGTTTGTTTTTTTTTACAGCAATGGGCGGCGGTGAGGAAAAGATGACAAAGACGCAGGCAAAAACAGACGAGATCAGCTGGCCTTGGAGTAAGAAGAGTGACGACAAGGTACTTCATCCAAGTAACAATAAAACGATATCTATCCATGGAACTATATAGGCGACGGGACGATTAATGGGTCAGTATTTAGATTTATTTAGATTTTAATATGTATTTGTTTTCACACTGACTTTTACAACGTGGTGTCTCAACAGGTAGATAAAGATTAGTTTGACTCCTGACAACTTAAATTGAAGAATACTAACAGATAATGTAAGCCTTAAAGTGAGGTGAACATTTATTAAATGCTTTCATCATTTCAGAGTGGCGGCAAGGCCAAATCCGGTGACAAGTCTAAGTCATCAGATAAAAAGACGAAAAGCAAGGACGGAAAGAGTAGTGGAGACAAGGATGGAAAGAAAAAGGACCATAAAGTTGGAAAGAAAAAGGATGGACACAGGTCAAACACTTCCAGCTCATCCTCTTCCTCCAGCAGCAGCAGCAGCGATGAGGTGAGGGTTTTGTTTTGATTTGTTTTTGCAAAAACATGTTCACTTCTTTTTCAAGATAGAACAGAAGACAGGACTGCTCAACACTCGTACCACACCTGTCACGCCCTGTTTTGTCTTACTGCTATGCAGCCGCGACAAGTCTCACCTGCTGTGCCACTTTGAACCCCGCATACACACCACACCCTCATCTTGCTATCTATGTTCCGTGACATCTGCAGTCATATTCTGCAGCCTTTCTCCCAGTCAATCGGTGCAGTTCTTTGTGAGTCACATTTGCGTGGGCATGACACAAATGGGTGTGAGGGAAAAACAAACCGGTCAGATAGCCAAGTCACATTGTCTAATGTTGCCTTGCTTCCTCTCCAAGTCTGGCAAAAACACGATCAGACCACGTCACTGCTCCAAATGGGCGTGTGATGAGGTTGTCATTTTGGTGCTTGTTAGGGGTCACTGCTGCTGTATTCATTGATAAAATGTATGAGCTGTGGCACTTAGGATGTGCTTGAATGAATCCTCTTCTTTTTTTGCAGTAAGCATTGTTCTTCTTGTCATTCCAGGGCTGAGGCTTCCCGGTGGGAAAATCTGGTGTGCGAGCAATTTGCATGTTTTGACCAGAAGGTGGCATTGTTTGGGGGGGGGGTGGGGGCAATCAGAAGTCTGTAATTCATGGTATTTGTTCCCAATCAGATATTATCATGTATGAAATTAAATCATTATTGAAAATATTTTTCCAGTTACCGGTATTTAAAATGCTGCTTTTTGGCCAGAGTGGATGTTTTTTCCCCCTCTTTTAAAAATAAATCTGCAGACCCGAGAAATTATGCAAAAGCTTAAAGTAAACATCATACATGACATAAAAAAGTCTATTCATTCAGATGACATTATATATAACTCAACTGAATTTTAAGGATCAGCCGGTCTTTTGAATCTATCGTGGAGATTAATTATTAATTAGATCTATCAATCTAATTAATATCAAATACAATATCTACTATTATACATACATACATACATAGTATTTTCTATGGCTGTTTCTCTACTATGTATCCTCATTAAGTAGAAGCTATCCCAACAGATTGTGGGAATAGGCATGTTGCACCCTTGACTGGTTGCTAGCCAATCGCAGGGCACATGCATGCAAACCGCCATTGATACTCGCATTCCTATCTATGGACAATTTAGAACACGGGGCCCCAACATGGGGCCTGTGGGGCAATTACGTAATATAAGTTGCCAGATTTGTAGTAAATTGAAGTAAAGTTTTCAATTAAGATATGTAAGACTTCAAATCTGCTCGTTATGATGATGATCGAGCAACATATGCTTCGAAATAAGAGTTCACCCCCCCAAAAAAAAGGAAGCATCTGTGTCCTTTCGGCTCAATCTTGCTACCAGACTTCTACGTCGCGCCCCAGTAACCACGATTCAAATTATGGTTTGTTTCACTGCGTTTGTGTCCCACTATTGCCAGAGTATGAAGCTATCGACGCAATACTTTTGTGCCGAGAGGTATCACATTATTGTTTTATTTGCCTTGTCTTTTAAAATTGCTTTACTTCCTCATATCACCATCAGTGACATAAAAACCTTGTGCAGACACTTTTCCGAACCTCAGATCTCTGTGTTGTGCATTGTGTTTATTGATTAAAAAAAAAAAAAAAACTTGTTGTGGGTTGACCAAGACACATCACACATCCTGTGATGTACAAAACGTCAGAACAATTCTTCTGAGATGGACATGTTTTGATCAGTGGATCCGAGCAATCAAACACAAAAGAGTCTTTGATTGCACCCTGCAACTTTCCATCAGATGGAATGTTACATACATTATTGAGGCTGGTGAGTAAGAATGAATGATTATGAACAGTTTTTTCCACACAAAAGAAATCCTGAAGGCAATTGTGAGATGGAACAACATGGTATGAATACTACATTTAAAATCAAAGGTCAGTGAAAATAAAGTTGTTTTTTTTTTTAAGGAGTTGGTAACAGTCTACGGGCAATTGTTTAATGTACCCCCATCCAACTTCGGGAATTTGTCAGTTAGACAATAGACATGGTTTACCAGCATTGAATGCCACTTCAAGATCTGTGGCTTGATCTTGGCCTGTCTTGACCCGGCCTTGGGTGTACCCCACCCAATGACCAAAGACAGCTGGAGTAGGTTCAAACACGCCCGCAACCTTTGTGATGATAGACGAATTAGAAAATGTGGCCAATAGGGGGTGCATTTTCTTTTTGGTTTTCAGTTCTTTTTAAATGCAATTAATAACAAAGTAAAATTTACTATTGGTTCAGATAATTTCCAGCCTTTCTGGGTCACATTAAAAAATGCAAAGAACCAAATTTGGCCCCCAGGCCGTGATATTGACACGGATTAATTATATTGTCACGATTTTTCGTTCCTTTACAGCATAGGTGTCAAACTCTGGTCTTGGAGGGCCGCTTACCTGCATGTTTTCCAATTCTCCCTGTCCCAACACACCTGATTCAAATGATCAGATCATCAGCTAGCTCTGCGCAAGCCTGACATTGAACCTGTTCATTTGAATCAGGTGTGTTGCAACAGGGAGACTTGGAAAACATGCAAGGCAGCGGCCCTCCAGGACCTGAGTTTGACACCTATGCTTTACAGTGCAGTTAATATATTTTCCAAAATAAGGGTCGCACTATACGTACGTACCACAAGAGGGCGCAAGAACCGTTTCCTCCGATTGGCGTCGACGGTTTCCTAGCAACAGCCGGATTCAAGCCGCTGCCACAGAATCTCATCAAGTGCACAGAAGCATTCGAACATTAACAGGAAGTTAAACATATTACAAAGTAACGTACAGGAGAAAAGGCAACTTGGTTCTTTTGATATAATGTGAGTACAAGCTGAATATAGGAAATATATGAAATCGCAAACCTACCTGTTGAAGGTCACGCTTCTCAAACTAGCAAAGCATCCTCCTGAATATGTCCAATTCCCCAAACAGGAACGTAACTGATTTTTATTTTGGATTACTCTAACCGGAAGCTGACATCCTTTCATTACTTTTACTACCCGGTGCACTCAGCCGCTGCAGATCAAGCGAGGAAGTATGGAGCGTCTCAGAAGGCGTTGGAGACACTCACTAAGGCGGTGGGGAAACGGTCAGTTGGGGACTTGTTTCTAAATCGCGTTCAGACACTTGTGGAGAGGTTCGACTCAGTGCAACTAGAACTTTTTGCCAACTGTAACTACATTGATGGGTTGGCGTAACAATTTCACTGAATACTTGGACTGATCCGCTTCCCAAACGGACGAGCATCGTCGGGTGAGACACGCCAACACGGAGTCAGCGCCCGGTGAACCGGACCGGAAATGAATTGGGATTCTTTTTGGACCAGGCGTGTGAACATTTCACTGTGTTTTGGACTAACAGAGTGGGTGGTGCGCGCTGCGTAAAAACCCAAGTTGTCACATGCCATTACAAAGACGAGTTTTCTTCAAGAAAGCTGAGCGGTGCACAGGACTGAACGGCCCGGAACAATGGTGAAGTTTCATAACTCGGACCTGTGGATAGCCTGGTTTGTCATTTTCTGCATGGAGGGTGAGTCTTCATGAAAAACGCGTTACTTTTTGTTGGCAGAGTTGCACTGTACCCTGCGGTACAACCTGTATTATTGTCTCTCATGACGTTTGGAAAACTATACACGCAACCTACCTTGTCTGACAGTGTGGAAGAAGGAAGAACTTTATTAGAATACAACAAATAATCAAAGTAACTGTTATGTAAGAAGCATGCATGAAAATCAGCAGCAACACCTTGTTAACAATTTGAGAGCACTTTCTATAATAATAATAATGATTTTAATCACGTGGATCAATTAGGTAAATTAAAAATTGTATTGCTGAATTGTAGCATCAGATGCGTGCCACACAACCATTTGACTCCTCCACATCTCCCATTCTACTTAATACTTATTTTATCCGGTAGTCAAATCCCCACATTTCAAACTAAAGCTGAAGCATGCAAGTGTCTTTGTCTATGACACTTTGAACTCTGCACGTTTGATCCCTTGCGTGGTCTTGATGTGCCTGGAACTTTTTACTGTTGTGACTGGATGTTCCGTGATGCATCATTTGCTATGCAGCTGCTGTGGGGCCTTTATGATACAGTCTTACTTTTATCATGTCCTACAGGCTTGCTGTTTTCCAGTGTATAAAATTGGATTACTCAATGACATGTTTTCAGTACATCGAGCTTTCTTCCAATAAGAGTGTCAGATCTCTTCCGTGCATCCAGCCCTGCTCTCTGTAGTTGCTTTGTATTTTCCTCCATACAGACTTACTTTTCACCTTCAGTGTCATGTCTGCTAGTGGGATCAAAGTGACAATGGAAATACTGCCGTCTGTCTGTCTCTCTCTCTTCCCACGCATTGCAACAGATACCTAAAAGTTGGCGAGTCTATTTGATTTGAAATAAACACAAAGGTAGGGTTGTTAACCCTGTTAGAATGTGTTGGTAATTCCTCCCGATGAACAACTAACCCGCTGGGGCCGCGCGTGCATGTGGCCTGCACACATTTGTTGATTCACCTCACTTTTAAAACGGGCAAAGAAGCAAGCATGGAAGCGGAACAGAGACTTCATTGACTTACTAGAGACTTCATTGCATCTGATGAAAATCAAACAAAAATAATGTATTTAAACGGAAATAGTTCTGCAGGATCAAACCCCATATCTTTAAAAAGTACATTCCGCTCCTTCGAGTGTATCATAGTACCTACATGATTTTCTTTTTCTACTTTAACTTGAACTTCTAATCATATCGATTAGGTATATATAAATAATGGATCTTAAAATCATAACATGAGAAATAATTGTCATTGACACAATAGCGAGACTGTGCAGGAAATTTTAAAGTAACATTTTAAGATTCATAACTGTTCAGAAAGGAAACAATAAAAACACTCAAAGCTCAGTTTTTTTGTGTGCAACTTTAGAAGTGTTTTTTTTTTCAATTTCAAATCATACAACTTCAGATTCATGTTTGTTCCTCGATACATGGAGGGCTTTCATTTAACCAGTTTCTATGAAACACTACACTCTAGCCATTTTTCATCCTTGAAGTCCATCCGTGACAGAATGCAAGGCCACTGAGTGAAAATCAGCAGCAACCGATTTGAGGGACAGTTCCTCCTCTTCACTCTTGTGTCTCAGCAGGGAGTCACAAGTGTCTCTATAAATAAATTCCAGTGTATCGATTGTCGTTGCTTGTATTGGCTGTGTGTACTGACCTCAACGCTTTGCATGCCACAATTCGGAGATTGATCGCCTGATTATGTCAGCAGTCAAGGGATAGTTTGTTGCGGTATTTTGTGACCTTTGCTTCAAAATCAGTGGGAATGCTGCATCATGTGCGGGGTGTTGGCACTGTCCCACCAAAAAAAAAAAAAAAAAAGCTAAATGTGTTGTCTTTCTTTCCAATCCATGCCAAATAATTTAATTTGTTCATACACAAGTATCCATTTCATATTTTTGTGCATTTCATTTTCATATTAATGCTGAGGTGTACTGCTTCCTTCTATATTTTTGTTCAAAACTAAAAATTCACATACATGCCTCACCACAACTGTGCCCCTGATCTGGTGACCTCTCTTTACAGCGATACTGAAATGACCTCCCCGAAAAAGGTTAATTTCAACCGGGATAAATTCACTGTCATTTCTGATTCATGTTTTTTTTTTTTTGGTAATCAAAACATCTCATATATATATTCATTATATTATATTATTATATTCAGATATTTCATTTATTCATCTGGGGAACTGTTTTAAAATGTAAAAACATTTGTAGTTCTTCCTTGAGTCTAGTGTTGTCATGGTTACCTTGAAAAAGTCACTTAATTTACTTATTACTTGCATTCCAAAAATAATTAGTTACTTTATTGATTCCCTAAATTTGACAAGTAACTAAGTTGAATTACAAGTCACTTTCATTGAGCTACATTGAGCAGATGCTGACAACCTTGCCTTCGCATAAAAAATGGCACAAAAATGACATTTAAGGATTAAGATGTAAAAGGGTTTTGTTTTAATGAAATTTTCATTCAATTATTTTTTTTGACAGGATTTCACTTAACGTAAACAGGCTGTTTGTTTTTAATAAAGAACAAAAAAAAATGAAAAAGATTTCTATCTTCCGAGTTTGGTTACGTGATGTTCGTAAACGAAGCCATGATTGGTCGTTACCTAAGCACTCATAAGCTGTGATGTAATTTTCGGTCGACAGCAAGTGGCAAAATAGCCGGCCACTGAGATGGACTAAAAACAGGTGGATTTTGCTGCTTCATTCATATTCCACAAATGCAATGTTCATCAGAATGCTGTGTTGACATAGCTATTATTGTAAAGAACATACCGGGTTGACTTTCGTTTTGATTATTGGTTTGACAAAGTATGATAAATGCTTGCGTGAGGGAGGCAGTGTGGCTGATGTTATCTGCATGAACAAGTAACCGCAGTCGACAAAATAATGCCTTGTGATATGAAACGAGTAACTACAGCTTGATGAGGTGACCTGAAAAAGTGCCGCGTTAGATTAGTTGGACTAAAATGCGCTCTAGTCTGAGTAACGCGTTCCCGCCATCACTGCTTCAGTCTCCTTTAATTAGATATTTGACAAATATGTATTGTTTTATGCCCTCCCGGGGGAAGTTTCCAGCCTTTCGAAAACAAAACAGTGGAGGCTCTATGCTCTTCAACTGATTGGTTCAGCTCCCGTCCCAATGAACCCCTCGTGGCGATATCGGCACAAAACTGCTCTGTGCGTGGACCCAGGCTTAATGTTTCACCCAGAACAACCCTCAAAGCAAATGGCTAGAACCAACATTGATCCTCAATCAATTGAGCACATCAAATTCTACTGGAGGTGCTGCCTTCGAGCTTTTCGGCTACTATTCAAAGTTCCACAGAGCACGGTACAAATTAGAATATTCCCGGAAATCTTCAGATTACCCAAGAACTCGCATGACATTTTCTGTTTGTTTTAGACAACAACTCCATGTGTCTGTCGAGCTCTTTGCCATTCAGGGCGTGCGTTCTGACATCAAGCTGAATTTGCACTTTGTTTGTGAACTTTCTAACCTCTGAAAGTTTGAAAAGACACATTGAGCCTGTTTATTTTTGATATCTGTCACGATGCCGGGATACTAAATACTTCTTCTGTCCAGCTGGCAACAACGGGAAATTTCTGCACACACATGAAGTGGTACGAACGCATGAAGATTGCGTGAGTCTGAAGTGAGGGCGTTAATCGAGCAATTCATGTGCCCGCTTTCCATTTTTAGGCTGTGCCCGCATGTGTAATTTCCTCCTCTGGCGCGGAAGAAAGCAGGTGATAAATGGTGCATAAAAAAACACACGGATAAACCCGATTGAACAGCATTGGTGATAAATTATGACATAAACTTCAAATTGTCAAAAATAACATCGCCGTCCAGTGAATTACATACACTTGTTGGTATTTTTACCCGCTGAGAAGTCATGAAGAAAGCATGGTTTTACGGGTTGCTTAGTAGTCGTATACGGTTAGTGTCCTTATAACAGTGTTCCGTGTCAGTATCAGTCTCGTATTAAAGGATCCGTACTGGAGTGACATTGTCAGACAATAGTTTGGAACGATGGCAGAATTCCAATTTCAGATCGCTTTGTAACATCGTCACCTGTAAATACCCATAAATCACTCAACGAGCGGTATCAGAGGAACACATGGTTTTACGGGTTGCTTAGTAGTCGTATACGGTTAGTGTCCTTATAACAATGTTCCGTGTCAGTATCAGTCTCGTATTAAAGGATCCGTACTGGAGTGACATTGTCAGACGATAGTTTGGAACGATAGCAGAATTCCAATTTCAGATCGCTTTGTAATATCGTCACCTGTAAATACCCATAAATCACTCAACGAGCGGTATCATCATCGCTATTTGTAGTGGAGTGATAACAGATGAGGCAAGTCAAGATTGCTCAGAGTAAAAAAAGTTTCATTGTGTTCAGTGTAAATGCTGCTTTGAGAAGTGACAAGCTGCTCACACATTCTTACATCATCCTTGTATGGGTGGAAGAAACAAGACGCGTAAAAAAAAAAAAGTATCCAACTTGGAAGGTGGCTCTCCCTGAGTAAATCCTGCCCAATTCACGTGATAAATAAATCCTGTCTGTGTCAGTTTTATCTGACAAGCAGCATTTTCCACTGCTCTTTCCGCCCGCTGCTAAAAAGGAGCAGCTGGAACACGAGTGTTGGACAGATGGAACTTTCCACCTCGATTATTTTTCTCACTAAAAATAGGCTGTCCAAAAAATTAAAAGGCCGCTGGGGCCGTTGGCAAAGTGCCCGTTCGTGTGTGCAAGTACGTATGTTTTGAGCGACAGAGGCATGGAGAACTTCAGACGACGTGGCTCTCAGATGACGGCGGCAGGGGCCGTCTTGGGAGTGTGAATGAATAAATGATAGCCGGATATCTGGAGGAGAGAGAGAGAAAGAGCGCAAGGGAGTCGCTCCGTCATGCGGCCTCTTAGGTACACATTAAACGAAAGGCCGGTCGGCAGTTGGCAAAGCATCTGGGGCAAACATCTGACGTGGTCACAGAGGTTTGGGTGTTTGAGGTTTCCACTTGGTTCTACCTTTTGTTCGGTGTGCCACATGAGAAAGCCATGAGCATGCAGGTTAACATACCGTATTTTCCGCACTATAAGGCGCTTTGGCGTATAAGGCGCACCTTCAATGAATGGCCTACTTTCAAACTGTTTTCATGTATAGGGCACACCGCATTATACAGCACATAGAATAGAAGCTACAAAAGTAATTGTAGATACATTATGTATCCACTAGATGGAGCTACACTAAATGGAATACAGTACAGTACAGCTTTATTTATATCGCATTTTCACACCCACTGCAGCTGTAACAAAGAACATTTAAATTACTACGTGCAAGAAATCAGAATATTGATCCATATATAAGGCGCATCGGATTATAAGGTGCACTGTCGGTTTTCCAGACAATATTATGCTTTTAGGTGTGCGGAAAATACGGTAGTTTGAAGGATACCTGATTCTTAGATTGGCTGTATCTGACATCATTGGTTAAGGAGATAGTAAACACTTTGTTTTTAAACTGATTCAGCCTTGCCACTGCTGAACAGATCGCCCCAAAAATCTGTGAAGACGACGATTTAGTGTGTGTGCCAAGAACCAGCAAACAGACATCTTCACTCTCTAACTTAAGTCTGAAAACGCAGATTTCTGCAATCCTGCAGTAGCTTTGCATTCAGATGAGATAATATCTTGGATTGATGTTGCTTGTAAATTTACTGTGTGTGCGTGTGAATGTGTGTGTGTGGGGGGGGGGGGGGTTGTCGGGTGTGCGCACATGCATGCGTGCACGCTCTTGACTCATAAATATTTAGCTCCATCTCTCACGGCGTTCACACCTTGCTGGTTCTGAAGCTTTGACAGGATCTTTGCAGATGGGCCCTCAACACACATCAGTAACTCGTGGGACGTTTTGACCGGTACAGTGCTGAGGTGCATTAGTTAAGAACGTTGGAATGATTTCAAGAATTTTTCTTTTCATTCGGGGTACATTTTATTTCGACAAACCCGACAGAGCATAAATGATGACATCTCATCCTTTACGAACTGTATGTGAACGCTTTGCATGATGTACGGCGGCGCTCGGTCTGTTTCCGTCACTTGATCTCGGGTATTACCGATCGTAGTCGTCGTGTTTTTCACTTTAAGCCTGTATGAGCTCCGATGAATGATGAAGGAAATGCTTCCGTGCACACATGAAACCCACAAGCGTGTGCTAACAGAACGTCCGTGTTCCCTCAGTCCACACATATTCCCCGGCAAGTGAATTACCGTTGATCCCAAAGGATCACGAGCTTCTCCTGCACCGTATTGACTGGTTCCAGTGATTGGTTGACTGGGTAACATAATGCTCTTTCACTGAGCTATTACATCGTTTTTTAGGACAAAGCGGTAAGTGTTACAGTGAATTGGTAAATTCAATAAAATCCCCCACCCCCAAAAAAAAGAGGAGAAAGGTTATTTTGAAAGACGAAAGAACTAAATGCTTTGCTGTTTTTGCCAAAGCGTTGTTCTAAATCTGAACCACTAAACTTCTATTGGGGCGGCCCGGTAGTCCAGTGGTTAGCACGTCGGCTTCACAGTGCAGAGGTACCGGGTTCGATTCCAGCTCCGGCCTTCCTCTCTGGAGTTTGCATGTTCTCCCCGGGCCTGCGTGGGTTTTGTCCTGGTACTCCGGTTTCCTCCCACATTCCAAAAACATGCGTGGCAGGCTGATTGGACACTCTAAATTGTCCCTAGGTGTGAGTGTGAGTGCGAATGGTTGTTCGTTTCTGTGTGCCCTGCGATTGGCTGGCAACCGATTCAGGGTGTCCCCCGCCTACTGCCCGAAGACAGCTGGGATAGGCTCCAGCACCCCCGCGACCCTAGTGAGGATCAAAAGCTGCTTGGAAGATGAATGAATGAATGAATGAATAGATATGATGTTTAATTGATTTGAAAATGGCTTTCATAGTAGGCACGGTATTGGCAGTTTTAGTAAGGCCACATCCAAAAAAAACAAACCTATGGCAGTCCTTTTCCATGATGAGACACGAGTTGTATCATTCACCTTTCCAACTGCACGTCTTAAGATGCAAAGCAGACTTTGCATTGAGAAAAATTGCCAACTTGAGTTCTCCGCTGGTACATGCGAATGATCCATCACCGCACCATTCATTCATCAGGGAGTAGTAGATGTTCAATGACAACAGGTTTTATGTTTCTCGCCAGCGCACCATATGCCGTTTGCAGCGTGCGTATGTCAAACTCTGTTCCCTCGATTTGTTGCAGCTCCCGCCTCACTAATTTGAAATGGATTGTTCATTGATCTACACAATGACGACTAGCTGAACCCCACCGTGTAGGGACACGACGCAGATCCCGTGACCGCCACACAACATGTTACAACATTGTTTTGTTTCCCACAGATCAATGCCTGTACATCTTCTGGGTGAGCTTTGCTGGTGGTGTATCCGACAAAAAAAAAAAAATCCGGGTCAAGCATTCACATAATTAGTCGTATTGTTTGATTGTCAACAATGGCCGTGTCATGAAAGAAACAGATGGCCCCGAGCTGCAGACGAACCCCAATCAGTCAGATTGGGCATTAGCAGGCATGAAACCTGTCATCTGCGCTGTACAACATCCGCATTATGTCCAATTGATTCTATTTGTGAGCACGCCATTGCCTGGAGAATTTACGAGCCCGCCGGTGGTATTCTTGATTACGTCTTTATTATTTGACTCGTGGAAGTGTTCAATATGAACATCCAGGGGAAAATAAAGAGTTATTCAACGAAACATGCACGGGCATTGGGTCACAAGTCTCTTGTCTATTATCAAACTCATTCATTCATTCATTCATCTCCCGAGCCGCTTGATCCTCACTAGGGTCGCGGGGGGTGCTGGAGCCTATCCCAGCTGTCTTCGGGCAGTAGGCGGGGGACACCCTGAATCGGTTGCCAGCCAATCGCAGGGCACACAGAAACGAACAACCATTCGCACTCACACCTAGGGACAATTTAGAGTGTTCAATCAGCCTGCCACGCATGTTTTTGGAATGTGCACCCGGAGAAAACCCACGCAGGCCCGGGGAGAACATGCAAACTCCACACAGGGAGGCCGGAGCTGGAATCGAACCCGGTACCTCCGCACTGTGAAACCAACGTGCTAACCACTGGGCTACCGGGCCGCCTACTATCAAACTATTAATGCCTTTTTTTTTTTTGGAGACAATGTTGTCACTCAAAATGATCTGCACGGTGTCCTGCCTCTATTTAATCCCCAAAACAAATACAGACTATATTTAAAAAAAGGTACTGAAGCGTGGAACTGCCAATGAGGAGCAAAAAGATTTGGCTGCCAAATACGTATTTGCAAGTACAGTTGAACATGTTTTCATCGAAAAAAAAAAAAAAGCCCCATTGGAACTGGGTTTGTGGTAACCTATTTGATAGATTCCTGGACTCCTTTTAACTACAGTGTATCTCTCTCATGTAGCAAACACACACACAAATACACACACATTCATGCAATGTCAAACAATCCATTTAGCTACTATCTATTCAATTGGGGTAATTACCCGGAGCCTATTAAATTGTTACTGTCTGCGCACCATCGCAGCTGTAATTACGGCCAAGCTTGTGCAATTCCACGTGGCTCTCCCTTTCGATTGTTATGCGATGACACAAAGCGTGTGAGGATGATGGAGCACGGTGGCGTATCGAATATTGATGGCCAGAAAGTCTGAAAGGGAAGAGAGGACAGGGGAAGGGTGAGAGACGTTCTCACAGGGCCCTGCGAGACTCTTGCAAACATATCGCGTAATCAATGTCACAACATCGGGCGATCCATTTTTTTTTCTGGCCCGTCAACGATTGACATTTTCTTTTTATTAAAGCAACGAAGGGAATCTCAATGTTTTAATGATGATTACACAATGATCAATGACGCCACTGTACTCGGGAGGGAGAGCGAGGGGGGGGGGCTGCTTTATTAACTGGGGCCTTTGTCCTGCTTCAGAGCAATTTCTTTTGTATTTCGAAGATAACGGGGAATGGAATGTGGCTCTCGGATGGCGAGATTCGAACATGTTCTACTTCTACTTCACCCGTTATTGTCAAGCAGATTTTTATGCGGGGCAGCGGGAACATGGAATAGATTAGAAGTCAAAGTAAAGGTGTCTTTAGTGGCATAATAAAATGTTCGGGTCCTACCTTATCTCATCAGAACAGTCGCAATGGTGGACACGCAACGCAATGAACGGCTGTTGCGTAAATTGTGAGAAACGACATCATTTGTGTGCCACCAATATGTCCACGGCGCATTTTTTGCCACACCGTACTTTTTTGTGATGTGGACCGCATGTCGCTCATTCGATCATTTGATAGGCTGTTTGTCTCTCTCTGCGTTCAAATGCCAAAACACTTTTTGCATTAAAGGAGAGGTTAAATTGAACTCCCCTGACGATACATTGGAAGCTGAATGAAACAGACGATTGAATGTGCGGAATAATATGGCAGACCAGAAAGCTTGGGAAGCCGAAGATGACGCACTGAGAAACAAGCAAGCGTGCGGAAAACCGATATGGAAACATTCACCCCCCTGGTTATCTGTTGGGTGTGTGTGTCTGTATTCCCAGCAGCTCAACATCTGGCGTTAACCTATTTAACACTTACTCTCTCGATCTTCCACTCGCTCTTCACAAGGCTCTTAGCGACCGAACAGTCGGTTTTCTCGTAACATTACCGCTTTCAATCCCGGCTTCGTTCTTTTCCTAAATTGCATCAAAATAAATCAATATAAAGTCGCCGATGGCGCAGTGGTCCGCTCGCCTGACTTGTGTGCGGGATCGGTTCCCACTCGGTGACGGTGAAAAAAATGGTTGTTTGTCTCAAAGTGTGCCCTGTGACTGACTGACGACCATTCCAGGGTGTAGTACGTCTTTCGCCCAAAGTCGTCTATTGGCTCCTGCGCCGCCTCCGCGAACCTGTTCAGGATAAGCATGTGTTGAAAATGGAAAGTTGCATAAATCAAAATAATTCAATACAACACGTTTATTTTTTTACAGCGCTTTCACAACAGCTGCAGCTGTAACAAAGCGCTCTACCGAACAGCAAACAAAAAAGTAAAAACAATAGAACAGAACACATAACGATAAACGTGGGCCAGTCATAGGATCGGAACAACTATTCCTGCAGTTCTTTGCACTTAATTTGCAGTGCATTCCTCCCCTTCAGACCCCGGTCGAGACTCAGGTGGATAGGATTATTAATAGAAACCCTCGTTTATGACGTCATGTCAAATGCACACGTGCCTCTTAAATTCTCAAAGGGGGGTTTATATGTCAGTCAGACAAAGCATTCTCAACGGTTATTCATTCAGTGATGTAAAGGATAAACAATCTTCTCCTTTTGCCATTCATCATGCTTGTATTTCCTTTCTTTATCTCTCCAGCTGTGTTTTCACCCCGTCGATCTGATGCTAACCTGCCCGCTTCCCCCCCCCCCCTCTGCTCTCTTAATATGAATCTCAAGCACTCATTCATTCATCTCTCCGATTTCTCCCTGTGACAAATGCATTGCCTCGTGTTTCATTTTCTCTTTTATTGAAAATGGCCTCCGTTCTCTGCCTGGAAGCTTTGTGGGGTCCTAAATGCTAAATGGCAGTCTGTCTCTGCCAGGCGCCCGCTTAGTGCCGGTCTCCTTGGTGATGAGACCGATCAGGCGGTTCTGTACCAGACAATGAGCAGTCTGTGTTTGTGGGTGTGTGTGTGTTTCAATTACTGTACGGCAGTGCCAGCGGGTTTGACTTATTTGGACGTTCATATACTTTAGGGAGGAAAAGGTGCTATGCCGGTCATGCATTCACTCACATTCATAAGCATTTGGATGCATTATGTTTGGTGTCGGCAGGGCCCTGCCAAACAAGCGGGCCTTGTTCTTTCTGCCAGGGACTTGAGCAGGCAGCGGCGACCGGGGCTCAATGTGATATTGCTCGACATTGGCACAATTTACCCCGAGTTCAACTCTGGGGACACTGCTGTTGGCCTCGTAAGAATTCTGTCCATCTGCACTGGCATTTCAACAAGAGTCGGATTCTCAGGAATGGAAATGAGTGACTTCTGAGTGCTTGATACAGCAGATTAATCTAACTACAACGTCATAAGACAAGATAAGATAAGATATCCTTTATTTGTCCCACACTGGGGACATTTACATGGGAATTCATGTATATTTCATGGGTCATGGGAAATACAAGTGTCACTTCTTAAACAACATCTTCAGATTGTATTGAAAGGTCAGTTTGCGGTGTCCAAACTGCTAGCAGGATTTGAAGGTCGTCTCACTTCACCACTCGAATCTCTGATCAAAGCCACGCTCCGCACTGACGTGCAGAAACTTGAATATCAAACATGCTCATTCATAATGGCATGCAATTATGAAAGTGCATAGCCATTATAAATAGGCACAGAGAACGCATATCCAACCTCAATAAAAAGAGTAGCGCTATAAACTGCTATAATGGTAGCATGAACTTGTCATAATTGAGTTTTGCTCAATTAGTATATTTTTTTTTTTTTTACCCAGCACAAATCTTGTGCAAAGTCCAGTCTAACTGTGCGTGGAACAAGTTTTCTTTCGCTGTACGCAACTAGAAATGAAATTTGCGCTTGTTTATGGGAGTGAACACAGTCGAATCTTTAAATTCAGGGCCAGGAGGAGAGGCGCACGGTCTACATGGCAAATAAGAAATACAAAATAATTTAATGTAATCATTGTTAGTTTTTTTTCCACTTGCATTAGCATTGTGTGTAAATATACATTTTCTGTGTTACAACAAAAAAAAAAAATCTGACTTTTACATTACATGATTCACTTGGCGACTAAGCGACTTACTTGTAACATAAAGTATTTATGTTAAAGTACCGGATTACAGGCATTTCTCGAAGAATCGTGAAATCTTAAGTGAGAGGCACCAAAATGCACATCCTGGAGGCTACAATACGATTCAAACAGAAGCCACGATCAGTGTAACACCGACTAATAAAATGCTTTTCAACGTAACATGGCACAATTTAGGTCACATGCTGCTTTCCAAAGATGATCTAAAGACTATCTAATGACTTATTCCAAAAGCGGACGCTCAAAATTGTTCACGCCTACAGAATCAGGTGGCATTTGTCTTTTGCATCATCACCAGCATCACCATCATGCCACTTCATTCAATTTTGCGAGCTCTCGACATCAGAGTTGCTTCTTCCGATGCTGTTGAGCTATTGATCAAAGTGACAGAGACTAATACTGTGATACACAGCTAACACAGGACCAATTTGGAGCGCCTCATAGTATGACTTCCAATGCTATCGCACGCTGCACGTCGTATTTTAAGCATGCGGATGTGTGTGTGTAATCTGAATGGAAATACATTTAGGTATGTGCATAAGCTAGCATTAAATATCATTCTGTATAACTTCTTATGTTGTGGAAGAAATGCAGAGGTGTAACACAATAATCAAAATTATGAAACGCTTTCTAGAATTTTAAAAGAAAACATCGCAATGACCTCTATGGTAGACTGACAATGTCATTTACAAAAAAAAAAACCAACTCTGAATGATCACGCAATCATTATTTTTTGGGGCACCCGTATCCCCTTGACTTTGACATTCAGTGTTTTGCACCTAAACCGTATATATGTTTATTCAGGTGCAGATTAATTATATATGAACAATATTAAAAGGCCTGATCATCAAAAATTAATAGTCTTTGTGTTTTAAAGTAGGCTAGAACTCATGAGGATTGCGAGCTGGAACGTAAAATGAAGAAATCATTCTCCATGAAAAAATAAAAATAAATCATACATAAAATAAAAACACCAGACAGTGAGTTATGGCTCGAATGACAGAAAGGTTAAATGATGAAAAATGGGCATTCATCCATCCATTATTATCCTGAGAAGGGTCGTGGGGCGTGCTGGAGCCTATCCCAGCTGTCTTCGGGCAGTGGGCGGGGGACACCCTGAACCGCTTGCCAGCCAATCGCAGGGCACACGTAGATGAACAACCATCCCCGCTCACAATCACACCAAGTCAACTGCCATGCATGATTTTGGAAAATAAGGGTAAACCGGAGTACCCGGAGAAAACCCACGCAGGAATGGGGAGAATGTGCAAATTCCACACAGGAAACCCGAAGCCGGAATGGAACCCTGCACCTCTGCACTCTGAGGCCGAGGTGCTAAGCAGCCGACACCCGCGCAGCCCTGAAAAATGATCAATATAATAAATTCATGACGGGCAGTTGTTTGTGTTTGTATTTGCTTCCGCAATTCTCAAGGACGCGGTGTGTCTGCGTGTTTTGTGTGTCTTTGTTTGGATGTTACATCCACCCGAGCGGGCACACAGTCTCACTCAGAGGCATTTACACCTAAACAATCTCACAAACTTAGAATTGATGCCTGGCGCGAAACAAAGAACATCATTTTGACTCGAGTGGTTGAGAATCAGGTGTGACCACCGCGGGTCACGAAGCCATGTGTGAACGCACGGCAACGATGCTGATAACATTGCGGCACCATTATTTTTTTTTTAAAGGCACACTCCACCTCCTCAGGGACTGTGTTCTTTTGGCATGCTCCATCTCCAACTTAGCAGCTCACTACCCGGTGATTATCCTTTTGCTGAAAAGTGTAGTTGCGCCTCTGGGAAGAATATCTCTGTTCTCCTTGAAGCTGCATTTCTTGTACGTCCACTGAGCATTTTGTCTTTTGAAGCAGAACAAAACACAGGCAACGCTGTGAGCTGTGAGCCAGAAAAAGAAAAAAAAAACTGAGCCAAACTGTATGACACACTCAGAAAAAACCCCAACAACAAAACAACATGTTCAAGTGCACTCCTTCGAGTTTTGTGTGAAGTTCATCAACAAAAGTTCTCTTAGCCTATGACAGTGGGACAAGTCAGCAGAACCAATCAGCCAATTAGGACCGGGGGAACGCAACGAAAGCTGACAGAGAAGTGGTGTCTGTCCGCTGAATTCCGAAGGTTCACTTCAGCATGATTAGTAGCTTGTGACCAGTTTTTTTTTTTTTTTTTAATCTGTCAATGATCAGTCTATATTGCATATGCATTTCAGGCCATATGAGCGTCCGCAATTGTCCGCTGGCTGTCATTGGCAATGATTTTCTTCATTTCATTATCAATACACCACTGCTTGTGTTTTATAATTTATTTGTTTTGTTTTGTTTTTTGGGGGGTTTTGTGATGACATCCTGGTTGTGTATCGGGTTTGTCCATTAATGCTATTCTCGCTTTGGTCGATAGTGGGCTTGATTCCGACCTGAAGATGGCCAATTCCATGCAGTGTTTCATTTTATGTTACCAGTCGTGCTGTATCGCTTGAGCTGTGCAGTGTAAAGCCACACATTGTTGTTGGTTATTTTTATTTATAGGCTACTATGTGTACTGAATGGAACCACTTAAGTTAAATGAAGATCATTTTTATGACTGCGATTGACTGGCAACCAGTTCAGGATGTACCCCGCCTGCTAAGTTGGCCGGGTTAGGCTCCAGCACGTCCGCGACCGTCGTGACGGTAAAGCGGTTTTGATAATGGATGGATGGATCCATTATACAGTATTATCCTACATCCGGTGATAATTCGTTTTTTTTTTTTTTGGACACCATTTAAAGCAGTCACAAACAGAGGCACTCAACGAGAAATGTTTTGAACGGTGGCTGTTGGTTTATTTTTTTTCTTCTTTCTTCTTTCTACCTTCATTCTTGCTGCTGGAGGCTGTAAATTTCCCCAGTGTGGGACAAATAAAGGATATCTTATGTTTGAGGGAAGGGGTATACAAATGGCATTGCATGAAATGAAATGCTCACCTACAAGGAGATGTTTGGCATGTTTTGTTGATTTATTCATTCATTCATTCATCTTCCGAGCCGCTTGATCCTCACTAGGGTCGCGGGGGGTGCTGGAGCCTATCCCAGCTGTCTCCGGGCAGTAGGCAGGGGACACCCTGAATCGGTTGCCAGCCAATCGCAGGGCACACAGAGACAAACAACCAACCATGCTCACATTAATGGATTTATTATTATGATTAGTTTTCATATTGTATTTTGTTTTAAATGTAAAGCCAACAGGGGACCTGTTTTTTCTCCATCGACTCCTGAGGGAAATATGCGGTTCCTGGCTCAACAGATCTTGCATAACATTATTGGCGGACGGAGAATTTTTTGGTTTATGGTTTTGCTTTAGCTGTCTGTTTGCATAAGAAATACTTTACGTCTATATTTGTTTCTATGGATTTTTCTTCTTTGAATAAATACACGTTTCCATTTGCACGCAGTGGTGGTGGAATGCACACCATTTTGAGAGATGGGAAGAAGTGGGGCGATACAGGTGTAAGTGTGGATATGTTTATTTGCTGTCACTGTGGAAACTGGCATGAGGGAATGTCAGGAATTTGGCAGTTGCAACCATTTTGAGTAGACTTAATAGCTCAAAATTGTCTGCAAAGTGTTTCCGAGGCTATATTATACTCAAGCTTTGTAACGGGGGTTGACATTTCACACAACTGCTCTGTTTTTTTAACCTGATTGGCATCATTTTTTGAAAAAAGCATTCCGGTGTGAGAACAGATGTACATTAATGAACCATCACCGCGCTTGTTAATACAGTATCAATCCCGTTAATGCTGATTTGTACCGTTGGGTTATATTTGGCACGGCCAACAGGGATTTTTTCTTTCCCTTTGCACCGTAACAGTCGTGAAGCTCACCATATTAACTCATTACATACTGAACATTGGCAATTCTTTTAAATGTAGCGCATGCCGGGCCCTGTTTGCCGTTCTATTCCCAAGAGCTTTTGCTCTACCTGCCAGCTGGCAGCCCTTTTACAAGCGAGGTCAGGTGCATCGATGCCGAACTGAAGGGAGCAATGATTGCTCCTGTCTGTATCTAACTGTGGAACAATTACGCCTTTCCTAGCAGGTAGTGTGAGGAATCGACAAACGATGATGGCAGCATGAAAAGCAGGTTTGGCAAGGCAAAAGATCTGCCTCAAACCTCTGCCACGTCACCACTCAGCCAGAAAATATACTGTAGAGGGTGATCACTTACCGTATTTTCCGCACTCTAAGGCGCACTTAAAGCATTCCATTTTCTCAAAAGCTGACAGTGCGCCTTATAATCCGATGCACCTTATATATGTATAAATATTCAGATTTATTGGACATGGTATTTTAAATTATTTGTAGAGCGCTTTGTTGCAGTTGCAGCGGTTGTGAAAGCTTGATTAAAAAAAAAGCTGTATTGTATTGTATTCCTTTATCGTAGCTCCATCTAGTGGATGCAAATGGAACCGCAGCCAGTATTGTAGCATATATTCTATGCGCCTTATAATGAGGTGCGCCCTATTTATGAAAACAGATTTAAAATAGGCCATTCATTGAAGGTGTACCTTACAGTCCGAAGCACCTTATAGTGCGGAAAATACGGTAAGTCTGCTGCGGCGTCTGAAAGACTTTGTGAAGAGAATTCACTGAATTGCCATTTAAAACCGGTGTTTAATCGAGTCACCTCAACGAGGCATCACTTGTGTCTGATTAATGCAAATAACTCCAGCCAGGTAAATGACGGCAGCATGGCGAACGAGTGGTTTGCATGTGCGTGTCACAGCGCTGAAGTTCGGGATTTGAATCTTATGCGCAACTCTGCTGTGTGCCGTTTTAGCCGTTTTCTCCTTGCGTGGGATATCTTGTACTTTTTTCCCCCAGGGCTATCATACACTGATTGCTTGCCATTACAAAGTGAAGGGTAGCCATCCATGTCCCTTATCGTACAATCATGACCAAATGAAGTATGTTGTTTTTTCCACAAATAGTGGGTGATTTTTTTTTTTACATTTAAATATTACAATAAAACAAATTGAATTATTTGATTTGTTTTCTGTGTACTGCCGATACTAGTTACCGACCAGTCACTGGCACCCGCTTGTGGCCCTTGGACTGTCAGGAAGTAAATGGCATGTATGGCTGACAGAGAATAAGCGAATTAGAAAATGGAGGATGGCTGTTCACAAATCATTTGGTAGTGCATCTAGCGTGTATCTAGCTCTTCTCAGATTTCATTGAGAAGGAATGAATGAATAAAAGAAAGGTAAGAAAGGAAGGGTTATATCATCCAGAGTCATTAGGAACCGTCTGAGTGTGACAGTGTCCGTTAACCCAAAGCTTTTTAAACAATGCTTATTCTACAAAACACGGTGGATTGCAGTCAGTCCTCTGATGGTTAAAACAAAGCCCGGTGACGGAAATATGATTTATAATTGCAACAATACAATTCCTATTTAGGCATTCATGCACAATAATTACTCTCTAGTGATTGCCAGCAAAGGATTGGATTATCTTTCCCCCTGTCAGGACAGAAAACCCGTCAATAACATACATAAACACACAACTGTTTCCATCACTTCAGAGACATTACATTGACTTTCTCATGGGAATTCATTCTAAATTTTAGCGTGATACAGTATTGTGATGACTGGTAAGCTATATGCTGGTTACCAACGGTAACGTCATCCTAAAATGTCAAGATTTAAACGTGTATGTATTCATTTTCTGTGCACTTGCATGTCAACTGCCCGAAAAGGTCTGACTCCATAAACATACCTGATAACAGCACAAACGGCAATACTCTGGCTTGAAAAATGAGCAATTACATACAACAAGGTACAAAAAAAGTCGCGAGTGACACGGCTCAATTGGCAATTACAGAAGAGCAATGCTAAAAGGCTGCTGACAGGATCCGAGCATGTGCGAGTTTTACAGGGCAGCAGTTCATGTTGTTGATGGCTCTCCTGTTCATTTATATGCACATGCAGTATTCACACACTACACTCCATCCTCTAATGCATACTGAGAGGTTCTCCTAAATTTGTATTTCTTCCATAATTAAGGTCACCAAATGAAAACACGCCACACGAAACCCAAAGTAATCAAATATTTATTGCTATATGTATTCATTTTTTACAGTGTCGATAAGAACTGTAGCATTTTAGCATTTAGCATGTCAGTGATCCTATTTTATCCTTTCATTTCACAGGTTCAAGGTTTGACAAACTCACCGGAAAAGGTAAGAGACACACACGGTACACACACAAAGCTCACCATTGTGTTGCCTTGTTTTAGTTTTCTGCTCTTGCATTTTGTGATTATGATAATAGTGAACCTGCAGCTCATCTTGTGGCAGCTTGACGCTATTGGTTTTACGTCTGCGGCCTTCCCTCTGTAGGGCCCAAAGTATTTTAGAACATAATAATCCCCACCATCTGCCGTCTCTTTTTACTTTATGTTTCGTTCGTGTTCTGTCGCTCCTCTGTTTCGCTTGCCGTTTACTTTCTCCTCCAGTTCCTCGTTTTGGAATGCGTATTTCTTTCATTGTCGACCGTGCCCTTTTATACAACTCCTCCACTTCATACTACTCAATCTCAACGTGACAGCTCTCATGTCCTTCCCTCCTACTCCTCTCCATCACTTTTTCTTTAGGAGGCACTTGCTGCTTTACTTCCAGCATTCTGGGTGGCACCACACACATCGCTCCACATCCATTTGATCCTTCTTTCTATTTGTAACAACGCACACACATTCTTCACAGCATATCAAATCCTAATCGTTGTTTCCAACGTAGACTATATCCACTGGGGAAATCCTTTCATACACACTAGTAAGCATGCAGGCTACACATCATTCCCAGAAAAAGTACTTATCAGGATTGACTTGCACCAGTGGGATCCTGCTGGATGGAACTGTACCTTGACAGAAATGTTCTTCTTGCATCTTGTGGATTTCTAATGTCCTTCCCAAAAGACAGTCTTTAAGTAAGTTGAACGATGTCTGATTCATTGGCACAAAACACTCCCCAAAAAGGTCAAATAAAAGGAGAGCACAAATCATACAACGAAATTACATGACAAAGTGTACTTCAAATGCATTAGCTTCAATAGTACCACCATAACCGGGTCTTTTTCAAAAAATATATTCAGAGAAAAGCACATACTTGAACAACTGCCGTCAATCAAAAATCGCAGGGCACACGTAGACGAACAACCATCTGCGCTCACACTCACACCTAAGGACAATTTAGAAGGTTCCATTAAACTGCCATGCATGTTTTTGGAATGTGGGCGAAAACATGAATACCCGGAGAAAACCCACACAGGTGTGGGGAGAACATGCAAACTACACACCGGAAGTCTGGAACCAGAATCGAACCTCTGTACTGTGAGGCGGAAGTGTTACCTAGTCAACCGCTGTGGCACCCTAAAATATACCGTAGACAGTAATGACGTCATCAGTTCCCTGACGTCAGCCACGTCCAGCACACAGCTGGATTAACAAAGAACGAATGGATTAGTGAGTGTGAAAAGAAGTCAGACAGAAACAGACTGACGAAGCACGGTGACGCCGCTGTTTACTGATAAAGCAGGACATGTTATACAGATAATGATTAGACGGAGATTGTTATATTTTGGCTGATAGGCTAATACCATCACAAAACCAGAAAACATGCACAGAAGGGTATACACGTGGCGGAAAGGAGCTTGCCTTTCCCTGTCCCGTGCCTCATTTCTTCCCATGATTGCCAGCTGTTCCATTTACGCTAAAACTGCAGGTCTCTGCTGGTCTGAACTGCTGTCATTTCCTGCTAATAGGTATTTTTGCCATTTGCCTCAGAGTCCCACTTTGCTGCAATGTCATTACTTTACAGTTCCTTCATTCCATGACTGCTGCGGTGGTTTTTAAAGATTCGAGTATTTGAACGTAATGACGTGCCCTATTTCTGCGATGTAATGTAAGGCACGGCCCGCGTTACGATCGGAATGTTCATAATTGAAATGCTGAATAGACAGCTCAGGCTAATCAGCTTAGAAATGTAGTCCACACTCAATGGATAATAAAGAGGATCGTGCCACTGAAGAGGCTGTTAACACCCCTGAAATTAGACTTGGCGTACTATGATCTGAGTACAATTGATGGGTAGGGAAATTAAGAAGGAGACAGAACAGCAGGAGGTGAGAAGGCGCCATAATCGTCATTTGTTCTCATTTTTCACAAGGACAGCATGAAAGAACCAGAACAAAAAATAGTGAGTTGAGATTTTAAATGAACAAACTGCCAATTAAATACACGTTCGAGGAAAAGACTTGCAAAAAGTTGTTTGCAACCACTTGTTGTTGCAAACACAAAACACTTGTTTTAAATTGAAATCAAATGCATATCCTTAAAGGTTTACCTTGTCATTCTCAGGGCATTGAAACACGTTTCGTCAATTTACGCAGGTTATTTAAAGGACAGGACAATCCATGTTATGAATGACAGAGGTATTAGAATATTTAGCAATATTTACCAAATACCTTGGTTTAAGCTAGCACAGATCTGATTGCTCATTTCATTTAGCATTAGCATTAGCCTACTAGCTTGAGAGTGCTACAACCTAGTTGGGTTTGAATTATTTGCACTGACAGATACCTGTTTAGCTGTCGAAGGACGAGAACCGTTGAAAAAAAAAAAGACCACCTGAGCACTGCAATTTGATTCGGCTTGAAATGATGACAGACTGACGATGACGGACATGTGCGCACGCCGCTGACAAATGATGGACTTACAAAATTTTGCTAATGGCCCACCTCTGAAAATCACCCGTGTCGGGATATGTATTTTTTTATGTCCACTTTATTGTCACATTTGGATCAAAGGCTTACTGTATCTAGAAATAGTTTCCGGTAGTTAATGCCTTTTTTTAATTAAGCTTTGTCAAAAGTTGGTGAAGTGAAATGAGCGTGTTTGAAGAAGAATCCTCGTGGCCGAAACTCTGAAGACATATGATTCACCTACACTCACACACGACTTGCCTCTTACTTCACCCACCTTCCATTGTAAAACAATTATTCATTCATTGAAAGGAAAATACAAGAATGGACAACTTGGTCGAGTGTTTTGGAACAGTGAACAGATGGCTACGAATGGTAATGAGCTGGAAGAGGTGAGGGTGGCAAGTTGGATATGTTTCTGTGATTGACAAGGGGGAGAGCGGTGAGAAGGAGCAGCTGTCTTCAGATGTTGGCTTGGGCTCCGCTCCGAGTCACGGCATTCAGACACCCAGAGGAGTAACCGAATGCTCACGTCTTAGCTCACAGACGGAGAATGTGGATCTGACAACTTGAAATATCTTTTTGGAGGTGGATTTAGTTTGTATTTCAGAATTTTGAACCACATATATTACGCTCCTCCCAGTGCAGAGGAGCAGGCTTCAATTTCGGCTCCGGCTTTCCTGTGTGGAGTTTGCATGTTCTCCCTGGGCCTGTGTGGGTTTTGTCCGGGTATTCCGGTTTCCCCTCACATTCCAGAATGATGCTTGGCAGGTTAATGGAACACTCCAAATTGTCCGTCGGTGTGATTGTGAGCGAGGACGGTTGTTCGTTCACGTGTGCCCTGCGATTGGCTGTCAACCGGTTCAGGGTGTCCCCTGCCTACTGCCCGAAGACGGCTGGGATAGGCTCCAGTACCCCACAACCCACTTATGGAACAACACAGTGTCAGATTAACTTCTAGACATGTCGACCCCAAATGATCAAATGCACAAAGTCGAGAATTTTGTTGAAATCTGTGACATGGGTTTGTATTTCATAAAAGCTCGCCAAGATCCTTGTAGTTGATATGTGAGAGATGCTGGTTGAAACGAATACACACAGCTTGACGCCTCATTGATCACACAGCTATTTGTTTTTGAAATGATCTAGGCCATGCTGTCGTTCTCATGCATTATTCAGAAAATATCACACTTTTCCCCGTTGGAAGAAGTAACCTATCGTCTGTGTGTATGTGTGTGTGTGTCGTACTTTTGGACATCAGCCCAATCACTGCTGTTTTGATTTACTTGGTGGTTCAGAAGTTCCTTATTATTGGCAGATATGTCAGAAAAAAAGATTTGATTGGAAGCCACGCACCACCACGGAGTCTTTCAATATCATGGCGAATAAATGACATTTAAGGTGAGGTCCTTTTTGAAGTTATATGCACTGCTCGCGTGCCACATAAACTCCTCTGCTCGCTCAAGAAGAACTCATTACTCAGTGCGGCAGCTATCTTGTTTCTAATTTTTTTGCGGGGTGGGTGAAGGCCACTGGATATATTTTATTTACATCTCTGTGAATAATTCAGAGAAAGTGTTCTGTGATGGAGCGAGCTAGCTAACTGTCTACCAGCTGTGACTGGTTTGAGTTATTCTAATGATCCTGCTCACCCCTATATATGCATTGGTTGCATGCCTGCAGGCTTGGATGTTGGTGCGTCGACGTTGAAGATCCACTTGCAGCCCCGACTGGGACTTGTAAAGGAATCTGAGATTTAGTTTTCCAATCCTACCCTCCCTTATTCAGCTCGCCCAGGTTGTACATGGTGTGATGAAAGCGTGTGATCATGCCCAACTGCTCAAAGATGTATTGCAGCAGCAGCCTTTTGTCTTCTCCTTTACATGTGTCTTTTTTTTTTTTTTTTAACAGCAGAATCCCTCCCGCCTTGCCTTTCTATCATGCTACCCACTCGACGCCCTGTTTCATTCAGTCCTTATCTTGATCTTGTCATGTCAGTCTTTTTGTTTTGCTCTCGGCCCCAGCTGGAGTGAAGGGCGTTTCCCTCCAGCAGGCGCACCTCTTCCACTTTTACTAATCAAGCCTGTCATGTATTTAAGGGCAGCCAATCTGCCCAAGTCAGTGTTGGTCTGTTGGTCCTTGAAGTGTTGTTCTCTAGACCTCTGGATCTTGTTCATGGTCATTTTGATCTCTCAGTTCCTTGTTTGGTATGATTAAGACTTTTTGATCTTGGTCTTGTTTGTTTGTGTAAATTGGACTCTTGTCATTTCGTTTGTACTCTCTGTGTTACTTTACATTGCCTTTTGCAAGCGTTTTTTGTCTATGCCTTGTTTTTCCATGGTTCCTTGTGACCAGTGGTTTTTGTTTGTACTTTGTCGGTGTGTTTTCTGTTTAAAAAAAAAACAAAAACGTTTTTTGTTATCGCCGTCTGTCTAATCCTAAAACATTATTCGATTTGGTTTCAAACGTAACCGATCTTGTCATCGCTTCACCGCTGACCACAGCTACTTGAACAAAAAAGCAGTTCAAAAACAAGTCTCAATCTTTACCACTGAAGGCGTTTTCTTGTGTGAATGAAAAAACATCTACTGGTCTTTGTATTCAGTTATCTCTGAAGATGTTCAAAACAAAATCCCCTTCAGAAGATTGTGCCTCAAGTCCAATTGATGAATGTTGTTGAGAAGAAAATACTTTTTTTTTTCCATCGTCGGAAGGAATTGAGTCAAAATCATCTGCGATGAAAGTGTTGGAACTGGGCCTCAAAGAAACTGCAGTTACACGGGCTTTCTCAAACACACACACACACATCCCCACTCTCCCCATGGCTCCAAGATCCCCTCCTTACTTCCTCTGATCTTCTGAACATCAATCCCTCATCCCTCAGAGCAAAAACGAGAGGAAGGGAGATGACAAAAAATGAAATGACAGATTACTACCTCCTATATATAGAGTGGGTCTTGTGCCTCTTCGCTTATTTATCTTCTCTCATTGCCCCCAAGCCATTGGATACACCTTGTAGTTCGCAACTGGTGATGCAAATCGACCCGCTTTCTCAACCCGCAGTACAAAATTCAACAACTTGTCTTTGTAAATTGAACTGAACATAGTGATGGTTTCATAGAGTTTCCAAAGGCTGCAAAAAAAATCCCAAAACTACTGTTGAATGATGTCTTTTGGTACTAAATAAAGAATCTCAATAATATTGAGAGATAATTGTTTCATTGAATCACTACAGACGATTTACCAAATCCACATTTGGATATCCTCTTTTCGCAACTGTCCAATTGGCTGCCAAGTGTTCATATCGACGATGCGAATCAGTGTTTTTATGGACGCTTGATGAGAAACTGAAAGATCTCGCCTTTGCACAGCTATGACACACAAGGATGACACTCAATGTTTATTTCTGCTGGATTTCATCACTGCAGTCCCAGTTGCCGCAAACATTTGAAAAGTGTCTTGAACTTTACTTTGCCGTTGTCACACTTCAACCTTTTGTCTTTAAGTAGGAAAATGTTTTTTTCAATGGTATCGTATTAAAAAAAAAAAAAAGTAACACTAACTTATGCCGGAAAGACTACACGTTTCCAATGTAGTTTTTTTTCTCTGCTCTATTCCTTACATGCGTGCCTGCATATATATTTCATTTTACACCGGGATGCAAAATGGTGTGGGCAAAGGAAGGGAGAGACAAATTGAACCCACGAAGCCATTCCTTTCATGCTGAGAGGAGAAGGAGAGTTCAGTTATAACAGAGTTGACATCCCACTTAATTTGATACATTACTGCATGAGGATGCCTTATTGTTGCCACCTGCAGGAACTGGGCCAGCAGCAGATCCTCATGATGGACGCATGAAAGCCAATGTTGACTCCAGTGGCCCTCACAACCATTTGGCACCGTATTTGTCAACAAGTTGAGAAAATTTGTCGTGGAGGGTGTAACTAAATGTGAGCCATTTGCGCTCATCACAGGTGAACAAGCAAGCAGTCTGGCATGGCATGTGTTCAAACCATTCTAATGGCAAAGTGGCGAAATTCGGCGATGACTCAGTATCACGGTGCGGGGGGTTGGACACGACCCTCCCGGTACCAAACAAGAAATCATCTGCTGTTGCAGAGGAATATCGGTTTGTTCGAGGTTCAAAGTTAAATGTCATACATGATGGTCTCTTCATGAGACTATTTCATCCTATCAAAAAAAAACAACAACAGTTTGTGCTTTGTGAACCTACCGCATCAAACATCAAATTTGATGAGCACATCTCATCAAATTCTTCCACAGCTCCAACTTACACCATTTTTGAGAGTTTTCTTTTTTTTTTATTTTGACCAAATATAATCTTGCGCGATCCAGATTTTACAAAGTGATATATTTATGGGTGTTCACAAAAAAAATCCACCTGTTGCTGGACCTAACCCTTAATTCATAAATAGTACTTAATGTATAACTATCAGATCCTATTGTATTATTATATTCATATTATTTTGAAAACCTGATGTGCTAGAGAAGCAGAACGAGGGCAGGTTAGAATCTGCAAAATCAATTGAAAAGTGCACTTGTATCTCTGATTAAAAATAAATAAAGAAAAACAACAACCCAAAAAAAAAACCCCAGCTGACTTTAATTTTTGGTGAGCCGGTTCCCATCCACAGTCAATATGTTCACTGAGTAAGGCAAGAAAAGACCAACATGATGTCGCTGTTATGTTTCTGACATCTGAGCATGCTCAAGGGACAATCTGTCCGTCCGCCGTGCCGTTGAATTGCTCACACAGCGTGCATACACCAAAGACATCTGCTCAGTGACTCAACAATTTTGTCTCCTACGAGTTGGCAAGTTCAAGTTCAAACTGATGGTTGCAGCCACTTTGTCTTGGTTTGTTTGCTTTCATCATTAAGATAAAGTTCAAAGTTCATCAATAAATGTGATTACAGCCCGTTAGTACATTCATGCCTAACGTATACTGTCAAATATTTTACTTTTCAAGAGTGGGTACAAACTGTTAACTACTGCTTTTCATCTTCGTGTTTATCATCCGCATTACATCTTATTTTATATATATATTGCGCGTCGTCCCGCACGCGGTCTGTCCTTCCGTCTGTCCCTTTTCAAAACGTACCTACTTCACTGCGCCGCTGCGCGCCGCCACTGCGCCGCTCAGGCAGTGGCTCACTACGATCGCGCGGGCATCTTAGCGAAAAAATGTTGTCTACCCACAAGCATTGCAATAAAATTGTTAGTTATTTAGTAGAGCTAAACATCTCTTTATTTTCGCGATAAGCAATGAAGATGAACAAAAAGTTGAACCAAGCAACAACACTTTTGTGGGCCGAAGGCCCACCTTACCAGCCTTCCGCAGGAACTAGCTGATGAGCCGCCCGGAGCTAGTTTCTTTCTATTCTGGTATTCTGAGGTATGCGTATTCTGATACAGTATTTGGCCGAATATAATTCCGATAACATACTTTTTTTTTTAAAGATTTGAATTACAGGAAGAACATTTTTACAATGCTTTCACCTTTCAACCGCAATTGAAATCACCCGATTTATTTGGTTGGTTGTTTTTTAACGTTTGAACGTTAGATCGTTGTCTTATGTTATAATTGTGATTGCAAAGCTATTCCACCTTCAACCACTTTTCACAACCACCCTCTTTTCCTCTGCTATTAATCATCACCTGGCCACAAGCAACTGGGTGCAGCACAAGGTGACCAACACCACTGTAGCTAGGAAATGAGAAAGGGGAGGTCGGTGGAGGCTGCAAGGCAAGGCTGAAGAGAAAAAAAAGCAAGGGTGAAGGGCAGTAGGTTGTGTAGGCAGCACAAAAAGTGAGACTGTGAGGGGATCCATCTACAGGACTGTCACAACGGGTGGGAAATCCTGAAGGTGAGGCGTGAGTTTTGTGTGAAACCTAGACAGGTTCCCAAATCACGAGCTTATTAGCGCCTGGTCTGGAAACTCTGCAAAACGGAGCCGCTCTTGTTGCTAGGCTCCAAATGGTTGCGTCGGAGTGACACTTTGAAATACGTCTCCTGTCACCTTCGGGGGATATGAAGTGTGATCCTTGAGTTTAGTTTGTAGGATTTGTCCTTTGAATACCCGATGCTCTAAAAAGAAGGCAATTACTTATCTGGCTCACACGCACAACCTCATCGTGATGTCAACGTGGCCTTATCAAGTCGTTAAGTGTGGGAAAGAGAGAAGTGTCGGTGTGCCAAAGCACCTACAGAGCTCACAACTGTATGTGAATGTTCGGTATAATGAGCGCATTGGTTACGCTGGAGGCCTCGAGATGTAATTGTGAGCGCTTCAAGCATGAAGCGTCTGTGCAGCGGCATCGTAAATTGGGGCTTGCTCTTTTGCTGTATGTGGTCTCGGAAAAGACAATAACACCTGGATTTTTTTTATTAGTGGTATTTCTGTTTTGTGAGATTCTCCCCTGTGACATGTACCGAATATAATGCCAATGCTTTAAAATGACCTCATTCATCATTTGTTCGATGTATTGAGGTTGTGTATTGCAGAGCAGGAGATGACCTAACCGATGCTCGTTTTGCTCGAGTTTAACGGCCCGTGTGTGTTGCAGAAGAGGAACCGCTACATTCATCACACGTGCACTCAATGTATTTGTGTTGCTTGCATCGTGCCGCAAAAACGAGACTTGTCCAAGCGCCATAAAGACAGGTTCAACAGCAGTGTAGTCGTTTTATTTGCTAGTATATGAAAGCGAGTCCACGGAGGGCCAAGCCAGCCATCTATCAGGTCTCTGCGTTAACGACGGCGTTCTTGTTCAGCATTATGGCAAAGGCCAGGAGGGAGGAAAGAAAGGCAATGCGTGTAATTCAACCGCCGCCTTCACCTCCTTTCTATGCTCTAGTAAGTGGCGAGGGGATGCTGTGTAGTGAAGGCTATTCTGTTTGACAAACTATTGGAATTCGAGGCCGCTGGACTTTAGTTTCTATGCAAGGGTTTGTTCCAAAGACTGATGGTCATAGTTCCATTCCATGACACTTTTTTCCAATTTAGCCGGTATGTTTATCTACAACCTATCGCCTTATATCAACTTAATGTTGACCATATTACATCACGTTATTCTTGTTGATGTCTGTTTTAATTGTTAAAGGAAACTGATTGGACGTTTAAATCATAACGCTGCTGGATATAGGTGGGCTTTCAACCACATCATCTGAGAGCTCACTGATATCTATTCTGCAAAAGTCTAGATGGAGATGGAGGATTTATTATTTTTTTTTGAAGAGGAAGTTTTTTTTAAAAAGAGGCGAACCACTGCTCTTGCCTTTGCCCTCCGGTGTTACTCTGGCACAGTCCAACACAGACGGCGTGTGAGCAGTCATTTTCCTGATGTCAACCGCAGCTGGCCTGCGCCATGCTAGATTCATGCCATTATTTGGAAGAAGTGGAAAAATGCAACAATCAAAAACGCTCAAAATCAAAACCAAAATGTTGTGCAGGTTTTAAACCATCAATGTCTTTTATTGTTGTATTCAGAATCGAGCGTTTTTTTCATTTGCTTTTTTTTTCCATGTAGTTTAATGTTAAATGTGTGCAGAGTTGCTTGTGTGTTTTCTGGTTTTTGCACTTGGCTGCGTGCGCGTTAGGAAGAATGCGAGTAACTGAATGTGCAGTAACAAGAGGGAGACTGCGGCTCACGCTGCGATTGATTGATGGAAAGAATAAAGGGAGCCTCGAGGCCTTTTGTTTATATCAGTGGCTGCTCAGTGTCAGCTTGTACAGTGGCTCCCACCACCGATCCAATTAACAACGCGTCCTGATAGCCTCCTATCCAAATTGAAGACCGTAATACACAGAAAAGTTTTTTGGGCTTATTGAGGTTGATTTCTGCCACATCGCTGGCTTTTTCATTGCATGTTTGCTTGATCATAGGCCATTCGTAGTGTACTGCGCAGCAGTGTGTGTATGAGGTACTTAGCAACCACACACACGCACGCGCACACCTACATGGACACAAGATCACACATTCGTCTCGCTCGCTTCGGGCATTTTTTTTCTGCTTGGCTTGCGTAGCTTGTCCTCTTGTTGGCAAAATGGCTTCGGGTTGCCTTTGTGATAACTATACTCGTTGCTGGCCCAACTTGTGCTGTCCATTTCTCAGATGCAGGTTGTCTGCAAATTAATACTAAAGCATATTTGGCAGCTGATGAAGTGTGGCAACAACATGCCCCCCCCTTACCTGTACCCCCGCACACCCACGTTCATCAGACCTTGTGTAAAACCGTCGCAGCTAAAAAATCACTTTTCTTGAAACAACACCGAGCAGAAGGACTGATGATGATGATGGGACATATCGTCTTGCCTGCACGTTTGGCTTGCTCGTATTGGATGTTCTTGGATCAAGTCCTTTTAACCCAAATACCAAAACAAAACAAAACAAATCTGAAATCCACCCAGGGGTAGAATTAGCACTTTCTATTGTGAGTTGTTATCACTTTGTATGTAATTCCGCTGCGAACAGATGCTCAAGTCTATTTGCAGCTTACTCCATATTTGTCTCCCAACTTGTTAATGCGGTGTGAAGTTTACTTTCTCAGTCTAAGGAAGTTGTTCTGGAGCTTGCAAAGCGACATGAGTCAAAGTGAAGAATTGGGGATGTTACGAAGCATGAGCTGTGAGTGTTTTAAAGGATCTACTTGAGCTTTGTCCTCAAGGGTCCTTGTATATTATTATTATTATTGTTATTTGTGCTATTTGTGTGTTTGTGTGCGCCTCCGCAAACGTATGGTGTGATGCCGAGAATGTGGTGGGTCATTCAACATCACATCACAACTCACCAAGTCGTTTGAAGCGCATATCTGTTCAGTGGTGACACTCAGGTGCGTAGCTGACATTTGATCTTTCTAATATCCCGACAATTACATTTGAAAATAATTCAGCATCCTTCGATCCGGAACTGCAGCTGTTAAAATACCTCTTGAGTTATTGGACATCAGATAAAGCATCTAACACATGATGTTGGTTATTTCTGCTCCTTATATACACTAATAACCTTATTGTGCAACATGCATCCTGACTATAGCACTGTTACAGTGTCCTTGAGCAAGGCACCGACCCAAACTTATTGTTTGTGTACAATCATCATTGCGCATGTTCTCTGTCGTTTCCCCAAAATATGCAGCAGACTGGAAGACATTCATTATAATTCATTCATTCATTCATTTTCCGACCCGTTTATCCTCACAAGGGTCGCGGGTGGTGCTGGAGCCTATCCCAGCTGTCTTCGGGCAGTAGGCGGAGGACACCCTGAACCGGTTGCCAGACAATCGCAGGGCTCACAGAGACGAACAACCATCCGCGCTCACACTCACACCTAGGGGCAATTTGGACTGTTCAATTAGCGTGCCATGCATGTTTTAGGGAATGTAGGAGGAAACCGAAATACCCGGAGAAAACCCACACGCATTATAATTGAAACTTTAAAATGAGCATTCACCTCAATCATGTAGCCTTTACTCACCTATTAGCCGAATATATTTGATTGTACAATTACTTGTGTGACACCTCAAAATGCGGATGCTATTTCCACACAGCAGCTGTGGCATCTGAGCGGTTATTTTCAGAGTTTTACGCGCCAGGCTGGGTAATAGAAACCAATTTAGTTTACATGTGTGGGGGATTTGCAAGAAGAGGAGAAGGTGCGAGAGGCTTCTTTGGCCCCAGTGAAAGTGAGGATGAGCTCAAGTTTCCGGTGCTAGTAAGTGAAGCGGCTATTCCAAGAAACGATACAGTATACAGTTTCATCTTTGTCATGTTTAAATGCCAAGCCAAGTCCTCCTCCTGTGTGTCTTTCAAAGACTCAGTTCTAAATCCAACCCTTCTCCCAGACGTCTCCGCATACCGCTGGATTCAAGTGTCTCAAACGCGCATCTCACATTGGGTTCCGTCTTACGCAAGATGAGGTGGATAGCGAGTACGTGAATAAATCACTCGGCGGCTACAAAATGAGGTGCACCCGCATATTTTCCGCAGCTCTTTCTAGGAGCAATTCTTTTTCACAACCCGCATGTTAATCATTTTCCAATATCTGTACAACTAGTGGAAATGAAAACCCAGCCTGTGACATGACGTGAAGTATTTTTTGAAAACGATCCAGTTATGTTGATTTTTTTCGATTTGAAAATGTGCTCTGATGTCAAGGTGGGATCTTCGCTTTCGAGTTTGGACATCAATTCTTCTCATAGTCGCTGTATGCATCTTTGGTACTCAACCCGTATTTACCTTCTTATAACTTGTCCATTAGCTGATATCTCCAAACAGGTTTTTAATTTTATCATTCCTAGTTTAAACCTTCAATATTTGAAATTAAAAACATCCAAATTGATGCGTTCGCATCCCTGAGGCTTAACTCGGCACGTACGCTGCACGGGTCATCAAATCAAATAGAACGTCACTGTTTTCACTAATGAGCCAAATATGTTTAATAAAGAGCCTTTAATACGCATCCTATTCCCGCCAGAGAAGACGCTCATGAGTATGCGGAAGAAACCAACGAGGCAAAAATAATTAGTTTCTTCCAGTGATCACCCGGCGTGTTACTCATCTTAGATGGAACTGGGAATAGATAAATGGCTTTCTTACCAGTCCGACAGCCGCGCAACATGACACGCACTACATGGCATGTTAATTACCAGAAGAATCTATGAGTCTGCACTTAGAATCATATGCGCTATTATTCATTACCTCTCTCCAGCTGTGTGATCATGCCAAAGCCTGAGCATAACCGAACACAATCGGGTGAAAGACGACCGCATTAAAATCAGTGGTGGTCAGGTTAACAAGCAGTCAGAAGCTCTATTTTGTGAAGATGCCCTTTCAAGCGCAGGATGTTGAAATGATTCTATGTCAATTAATACTCCCCCCCACCCTGAAACGATAACTTTTTTGCCACGCGATGTCTTTCTCCCTTTCGCTCTCCTCAGTGAAGATTTTTGACAGAATTGAAGAATGATAAGTTGAATAAGTTGAAGTCATTTGTCCTGATTTGACGCAGATTTAATATTTAAGTTGTGATTGAGGAAAGTATTGGTGATGATGACCTAACGGGATGGTGATTTGTTCAGTCGACGCATGTCATGCACGACTTTAAAACGTAACGTTTTTCTAAGTGTGAAAAACGTTCACCTCTGTGAAACGTGAAAAACGCTCTTACTGCCTTCTCACGTTGTCTGCTCTTAGCATTCTCGTGTTGAGCCCCGATGAAAAAACATAACCAGGAAACCGATGTCTCCAAAGGGTACACCAAATTCCCGTGCCAGATGCTAACATCGTGCATGCTGTCATAACTGAACAGTGGTCATTAAAAATCGGTAAAAGTACTCCAAAATGAAGATTGTCCGATAATTTTAGCGTCTCAAGTTGATAACAGTGTGACTTCGATACCGGTGCTTATATGACATCAGTGTATGAACTTGTTGCCATGACAACAATGTGCTAATTGGAGTCCCTATGGACGAAATACCGGGAGTGACATTGATGAATAAAAAAATTATGAAGCTGTACTTGACTTGTGCTGCACTAGGAGCTCATTTTCTGTGCTTCGGTCGGTATTTTGTACGTCTGCATGTGTATCTCACTCGGTGAGGTAGCAGACATTATGCGCATCACGTCACTACCAATTAAGCCCCTGCTTACCGAAGCCCCGTTAAGTGTAATTTTTCACAGGCTGTCGTGTGAAATCTCCAGGATTGGATAGAAATGACATCAGCTTTGTATTCAGAAACCGCATGACTCAAAGTCGTATCTTTTCTCCTTTAGAGCATTTTCTTGCAGTTGCTCACCTAACGAAGGAATGTCTGATCATGTTAGCGCGCGGAAAGTACCGTCCACGCAAATCTGAGTGATAACATACACAAAATGCGGGCCTTTTTTGGGGGGATGGGGGGGGGCACCAATGCAGCACTGTGTATTGCTACCTGTTTATTTTTCTGTCTTTCAGTCAGTTGATGTTGAAAAGAACACCTGCTACAGTGTCAACAGTGTATAATTACACTACGTGGAAACTAAGCTAAGTCCCTCCCTCAAGAGTGTGTATTTAGAACGTCTAAGTGTTTATCTCCAGGCAGACATCTAATAGCTTCTTACTTAGCATGTGTTATCCTCGGCCTTTGCGGTTCTTGTGGGGAGCTGTCATGGGATGCGTTGGGAGCGATGCATCAATTAAACCTCAGCACTGGGTTGAAAATGATCCCCGACTTAAGGTCTGAATTACAGCCACTCGGGGGATCCAGACTACTGTATGGGGAAAGTGAGCGAGTGAGTGAGTGATGTGGAGATGCGCAAGCTCCCTCGCTGCCCATCTTTAAAACCCGCCTCGAAAGTCACTCGTATTCTTTGGCATTTGACTCAGCATGACTCAGATCTGGTCTTAGTTTTACTGCTTGGTGCCTTCTTCCATCTTTGTTACTGATTTATTGCTTTATTATTGTACATATGTTAGTTGCTCCATGTACAGCACTTTGTATGCAGAGATGGCTCTTTGAAAGTGCTCTATAAATACAGTTGAGTTGAGATAACCGCAGTCAAAATTGTTAGTTTGGCCCGCGTGTATCTTGACTTCAAGTCAGCATTCCGCCCTGTGGACTTTTCTAGGATCTGTCTACTTTGTGTTTTCAAATACTTGCACTAGAATTTCTTTTATTCTTGTATTTTCGCGTAGCAGTGTGCTACTTTGTTGACTCGGTCTGCATCATGTGCTGATCATCCCCCCCTGCCTCTCCTCAGGACTAATGTCTCCTTTCACCACGTGAGAGCATGGAGTTCGGTTTAAAGATTGACTTTGGTGTTTTCTAACTCTGACAAGTCCCAACTGCCTTATGAGGTACATCGGCACGATGTGATCCGATGCGGTACAGGAACATATTAAAATGATTTTTTTTTTTTTTTTTTACAACGATCAGAATTTAGTTTGACATTAACAGGACAATTTTGAAGCACCAAGAAAATCATTGTCAGCATGAAAGGTACCAATTTGGCCAACTTAATTGTAAAAAGTCTTCGTTGCCCCTTAAACTCTTCAAACGTGAACCTCCCTCCACCACTTCCAGTGCTTCCTTTTATCTTCACAGTCGCTTGTTCTTGTATGAATGAGGTGGGAAAAAACAGCTGCACCACCCCAAGCGCGATATCAGAGAACTGGTTGAAACTAATTGGTATTCTAAACTTGTGCGAGCTCTCCCGAGGCAAAACTTTCTCCATGAAACGATAGCGGAAAACCAACCAAACTTCCTTTTCTTGTCCATCTAAGCAATTTTCTCTGATCACCATTGTGTAGGGTGAGGAAATCCTACCTCTCCTTACCATCCCTATAACCGCTTGCCGCTTTTTTCTTCTTCCTTAATGGCTCCGCTGTTTGCCTCATTTCCTTATCTGAGTCCAAAATGAACACTCTTTCTAGGACTATCCCCAAGACAAGACAAGATGTAGGTATAAGTTTCAACCAGGGTCACCCATTCATTACCCGCCCATGACAGTTCTGTGGTGCCGATGTGGGTCACAGCTCTTACAGTGTTCTCCGATTTTTTTTTCTCTCTCCCTGACCTTCTTCTAAAGGGCTTCGGGAGGAGCTGCAGTCATTGCGGTGGTGGGTTGGGGGAAAGGGGGGGGGGTGTTCTCACTTAATTGAACTTGTCCAGTCACCATTTCTTCTGAGATGTCTCAATAAAATTTCCGTGTAAATTTAGGCTCGTGTAACACGGCCACACGAAGTGCTTCAACGACGGGTCTTTCATTGATTCTGCAGCTCTTTACGGAGGCCCATCAAACTGATCCACCAGCGTGCGCCACGCTGCTTGATTTCCTCTGTGCCACGAGACACTATTTTATGCGCGAAAAGTCCCTGTATGGAAACAGATTGGTCCTCGCTTTCTGTTAAGGTATGTAGACAGCAAAGTAATGATGACTTCATTAGGCACAGTCCCCACGTGGGACCAATGAGAATCCAAAACAAGTGCGCAGAGGCGCGGCGGTGCACATTTGAGCCATTTGCTACACTTGCAAAGGGACACTGCAGATCTTAATGATCTCATATAATTTTGTACCAAAGATTCCCATCGGAGAGACAAAGGCAAAATGGAACATTTCACCAGAGATCTCTCAATTCCTCTTCTGTTGAGACAATGAATGCTGATAACGATTGCCCTCACATTATATGCTGATTTAAGCTCATTGTCTCACAAGGGGGCATATCCTGTTCAATGGCAATTAGACACAATTGTGCCATTTCAAGCCCGAGTAGCCAACCTTCTATCCATCATCCGAACCGCTTATCCTCACAAGGGTCGCTGGTTACCAAGATGCTGCCTTGGATTTGCTCAACCATGTCTGTAACAGGATGTTCAAACGTTATATAGGGCATCGTTCTGTATTCTTGTGAAAATTATAACCGTGAGGCGGTATTTCCTCTTGGTGTGAGCGTGTGGGGAGTGGGTGATCCATTTGAGAGATTGGAAGGTCTTCATATCCACGTTAAACACATGAACACATGAATCATTCAGAATGTGAGCCTCTCACTATAATGGGTGCCTCATCTCACACCACTCTCTCAATCTCTGTCACCAGCTCCGTTTTCACATCTGTGTGCACACCATGCTGGCGCTCCAACGCCTTTTCCTCCGGTTTCCGAATTCTACATTAATTCAAATTATGAAAGCAATGAACAACATTCAAAGAACGTCAACATTTCTGTTCTTCAGTTTGGTCGACAACCTACCCGTTGTCAGGTACAGAGCTCCGTCACTGACGGACTGTTTTGCTGACAAATGACTGGAAATGTAAGATAAGAAAAAAAACCCCTGATGGATTAAGCATCAACAAAAGTGGGATTTTGTCCGTCACTGGTACGGGTCAGTACCGACGGACCTTCTCAGTCTGTCGCTGATGAGCTCCCGTTATACTGGTGACATATTACATAATTATTACATATGACAATTTGAAATTTTGGTTCGGCATCATGGAACTTGACATGCTTGATTTTGTTTCGCGGGCCACATAAAATGGCATGACGGGCCAGATCTGGCCCCCGGGCCTTGAATTTGACACCTGTGCTCTAAATGCATACCCATTTCTGGGCATGTACGGAAAAATGTTTGTTTGCAGCTCCAAATATGAATGTGTCTGAACTTATTCCAGGTCAGCCTGTCAGTCCTGTCGAATACAGAAGTATTTTTTCCGTGTATTTTTGGTGTGCATTATTTATGGTTTACTTGTCAAATGGCATGTTGGGTGTTGTGTAGAGATTTGTCAACAGACTTGTCTGTGAGACAGACCAAAATAAAAACCCAATGACATCTCTCAGTGAAATGGAATCTTTTATAGTCATTGAGGGAAATCCTCAGGAGGTTTTCAGAGTAAAAGTGCTGAAAGCTGCCATACAAAATGGACCATTTATGTCTCACATGCAGCACAAACTGAAGACAAACCATCCTGCAAAAAGCATGCTGGTGTTTGCTCAGTGTTCATACTCGCCAAAGATGCAATGTAAAAGAGAGCATTAATTTATGATAGTTTTTACATCAGTATACAACCAAAGTAAAGTCAAATATAATCAAATTAATACAATGAACATGACCATTACCACCGGCACTACTTGCAATAACTTGTGCACATTTCCTGGCTGACTACTTTGGATCATGAGTTTGAAGATCATTTAGTTAACTGTATTATTATTAATATTGTTGTGAACTGAAGAATATAAAGACTTTTTTTTTTAAATTAATAAGCTTTGAGTCTCGATACAGTTTCAGAGCCCCCTCTGCAACCTACAAATGAAGTTCAACACGACATGCTTCCTTTGTATTACAAGCAGTCGTATGGAATTTTGCCTTCTCTCAATAATCGATTAAAAAAAAAAAACTGCATCCACACCATTTTCAAATCTGGCCCAAAATGTATTATGTCCTTGCTTTGTCCATGCCCTTTCGTCGTGCCGTGACCAGTGTAAAAAAAATGTGATTCAACATATAATATGAACTTAACATATACGATATGTACAGCTCGCTGTAATTCCAACTTGTGTCTTTTGCTGCCTGAACATATGAATTTATGTCTCATCAATAATTCAAAACCAAGGAAGAGTGCTGCAGGTTAATTCAGTCTCTGAAATGCTCCTTCATGCGTGCTCAACATTTCTATAAATTAATTCAAATAATGTAAAATTCAGGGGTCGCAAAAGGTTCGGAGAGAGCTCATTGATCAACTATAGTCCATTCTATACGTTTAAAAAATATACTTTTGGGGTGGAACGATTACAATCCTGCTTGGATGTCATGGAGTCCGTCGTGAGAGGAAATACATTTGTTTTGCCGTTCTGTTGAAGTTTGAATGCCCACTGAATTTGAAATTACACACCTCCTCAACTACGCAAACGCATGCAGATTAAAGCTCATTCGCATATGTGTGCCATCACGCTGTAATCTGAACTACGAGTGAATCGCTGGCCGGAGCGTGTGAATTTGTGTGTGCGTATTCTCCCACATGGCCCAGGTGGCATGAGGAAGCTTCGCTTCCAGCTTCCAGTGTGAACACAAAAGCAAACTCCGGTGGTCGACCGCACGTTTCTGCCGATGATTAGATTACGTAAGAAAACACTGCACAGCTCTAATAGTTGGTAAACCCAGATTACGCGGGATTATCATCCCGTTTGCTCCGCCTGTGTTGTGTCCATGTGTGTTTGTTTGTGTGTGTGTGTGAGTGTGTCGGTGGGAGTGCATGATAGAGGATGAAATGGAAAGAGGTTGCGGGAAAGGAGTGACGTTTTTTGTGTGTGTGAATGTGAGTTTTTGTGTGGGTGTGTGGGTGAGTGGGTGGGCCGGGTGGTTGAATGATGCCACAAACACAAGAGCCAGATGGGACCGAGCCCCTAAGCAGCTTAGAGTCACAGTAATCATGCAGGCTAAGTTGCCATCAATGGTGCGTGTGCATATTTGTGTGTGTTGCATGCATCTAAATGTGCATTTGTGCATGTTAATAGTTTCCCGTATCTTCGAACAGCGCACACACAAGCGCGCCGCGCGGAAATTTGCGAGGAAGAGCCGAGTCAATAAAATATGGCTTGAACATTCTCATGCAATCAAAAGCTATAGAGAGATTGCCGAGCTGTCAGAGGAGACGTGCGCTCAACAAGACGATGTTGTCGAGCGAGTTCAAAAGGTGGGAATTTTTCAGCCATCACAAACGATGCTGAGGTTCAAAGTTCTGTATGAGATGCTTACTACACGGTAGAAGAAAAATAAAGAAAAGACAAAACTGTAAAACCCACATGAGAGTCGTGCATGAATGCATTTACCTACATGAGTATTCTATAATTGCTCGTCAGCGCAAGGAGGAAGTCATCACTAATTTATTTATTTGCGTTTTTGACATGCTACGCAACCGTAGCGCTACAGGCAAATTGTTTGCCCCCCCCCCCCCCCCTTCCACGCCCTTTAGCTGTGCGGCATTGATAGAGATGCCACTGGTTGACTCTCACACCCTAATATTGATTTGGAAGAATCAATCGGAATGATTGTTCTGGTGGAAGCTGAACGGTGATCAATAATTGGCTGTAATAGGATATGCCGCCCGTGTGCCAATTGCTCACGACGTACCGTGTCATTAGGAACACATCCCTGTGCCAAATATTTCAGAGTTTATTGCTGAAACTCAAGACACTCCCAAACTCCCACTTCACCCAAATTTACTTTCTCCATTTCACAAACTTTCGCTCGCCTCATTTCTTCCCATCTCCAGAGAAGACGGCGCTGACGGCTCGCCAAACTCTTCGCTCATTGAACACGCGGCATCACTTTTGATGGGATTTTCATTTGAATGTAAATGACACTGCGATGGTTGGAAAATGCCTTCATAGGGCAAAGATGCAGCAATTTCTAAAAAATAAAAATAAATACGACCACTGTAGCTTTGAAGTCGTGGCCCGTCTACGGAGAAGGAGAGCACGGGGGGGCTGGGGGCACAACAAGCCACCAAAGTCATTAGCCGCTGTCGCCACGAATGTGATGAAATTACACGGTCACTCTGTGAATGGATCAATATGTTGTTTGATTCTTATTTAGTCATTGTAAATGGGTCGTTTGTCTAAGGTGGCATTAATGGAACCGTGTGTGTGTGTGTGGAGGGGCGGGGGGTTGGGGGGGTTGACCAACTGAATAGAGGATGCCGATCGAAGAAACTTGAAACACTGAACACGGAGCAGCACATATTCTCTCGAGATTAGTGTTGTGGATAAGAGAGTGCTGAGGCCCTCAATTCCTCGGAAACCGTAAACAAGTGTCTTGCTTGCGCATCATTCTTCCTATTCGGCCCCTTCGGTGCAACTTATGAAGCCATCTCATCCAAAGTAACTCAGAACCGCATTCAGTTTTAATGAACGGATGGCAGCGGAGGTGAAATTGTTGCATCTCACCACATTTGACTTTGTTTTAAAACTTTCAGGGATTATTGGTCTATGGCAGGGGTGGGCAATTATTTTCCCGGGGGGGCCAAATGAGAAGCAGAAAATATTGTGGAGGGCCAGGCCAAAAGTTCGAAATAGAAATAGAAAATAAAGAAGATAGCACAATGTATTTGTATGCCAGTAATAATGTAACATTCTCCTCCACCATCCGACTCAGCACCGGTTCTCCTCAAGGATGTGTACTGAGCCCCTTGTTGTTCACGCTCTACACATTTGACTGCTCCGACTCTTATTAGCGGTCCAGTTTGCGGAAAGTTTTTAACATGATAACAATCAAACCATTCTAGTAAATGTTCATTTACTCGAGCCACAAGCAATTCACTCTGAGCATGGAAATTGCCAGAATCGGACTGAGTAAGAATCGCTTCCTTGTTTTTCAAAGTCTCGTAGATTTGAGTCTTTCCGACTCCAGGCGTCTCCTGAATGTTTCGTACTTTGTTACCTGCTTTGTTTAATCAGATACATATTACTTTCCCTTCCATGGCCATTACTCTCTCACTCTTTCTTCGTCTTCACCTCCCTCCCTGTGCTCTGCAACTTGAAGTAACTGCGCCACGTGGTGTTGAAATACCTGTCCTTACAAGTCTAAACGAAATGAATGCATTCAAACCTTAATTGTGGACCAATCTTTGGCGGGCCGGATTAAAAAGACCAACGGGCCGGATCTGGCCCGTGGGCCGTAGTTTGCCCATCACTGGTCTGTGGCTTTGCTCTATCGGTCCAATCCACTCATCTCAGATTGCTTCCTTCCCTCCTTGCATTACGGAAATCAGAGGTCAGGTCACACAGGGCTCGCGTTCTTTGTCAAGCTCAATTATTCTTCTTTAAAACTTGGGGACGATTTGTAAAAGTTCAAACAATACTGATTTCAAATTCATTGCCACTTGTCCATTCATCCATCCTTTATCATCACCGCGTATCCTGAAGGAGGGTGGCGGGGGGTTGCCGGAGCTGAGCTCACTCTGTCGGTGCATAAGTAAGGTGCAGTGTACCACTACACCATCAGCGACACCTCTTGTGTTAAGGGAAGTGATTGCCTCTTTGGCACTCGTGCAAAAATTGGATTATAGGTCTGAACAGCGTACAAAGATATTAGCATTTGTTTTTTTAAATCACTTTGCCAAAGAATGAGCATTGTCATCTGTATCCATGTTTTACTTTCTCAAGTTGGAATTTGGACTTTTGGACTTGATTGCGTCGTATAAAATTGTGTCCAAAGATGTCGCTGATGACCTTCTTCTTCTAATTATGATTATTGTTTTCAGCCTACATGTGAAAACAAGCAAACCACACGATGTGATTCATCAACAGTTTTGGTCATGTGTGTAGGTATAAATCTGAGAAACAATTGAGCAAGCAATTCCCTCGAAACGGGAAATCATGTTTCATTCATGATTATTAAACCCGAACTAAACATGGCAAAACATATTCTCGTGAAAGCATTCAATTTCAAAATGCTCTGCAGTAGCATGAACACGCTGAGAAGTAACGAGGCTGCAGGAGATCCAGAAATATATTCGCAGTCAATGTGAAAACCATTTCCAGTCACATTGATCCACGATTTATACTTGTCCACATTTGCCCTTGATCTCTTATCCAATAATCGTGTTTCATTTGACAGTTTCAGCTTCCTCCACATTCAGGGGTTTTAAAGTCACACACCGAAGCTTTCACGTGCTTCACGCGACCATTGCTTTCCTGGGAGTGACCCAAGAAGAGCCATTGGCCTTTTGGCGCCAAACGGCATCCACCACCTTGACTCTCTTTTCTCCTCTTCAAAATCCATCTCTCCTTGTGTTTATATGTCGGAATTATCACCCGGCTGCTTGAAATGCTGTGTATGTCCTGCACCCTTTGACTTTGATTCCACAGATTTATTTGGGGAGTTTCTGGGGAAATGTTTTGCATTCCCCGTACCGTCTTTGAAACAGAAGTAGAGTGAGGAAGTGCGAGTGTTCCTTCCACGCTAGTCTTGTGATGAATGCATTCTTTCTGTGCCCCGAACTGTGAATAGCTCAGCTGATTTTCAGGGGCGTGTTCTCGATTCGTCTGCGTACTGAAGTAAGATACGAGAATAGAGTGACGTGCGCACTGTTGTCACGAGATATTGTTGTTGAAGTCCTTCTCGCTTGCGTTTTTGATGTCAACGCGTTGAGCCTTCGGCATTATGAAAGCTCTTCGACGGATGCTAAGCTCCATTTAATAATACCGTGGTTTTCTGACCAACTCCGATGGATTTTCCATCCCAGCGAGGCTATAGTACAGGAGGAAAGGAGCGCCAAAGCTGGAGAGAGTGCACGTGGATCGTGTACAATCGGTTCCCTATTTACATACCGATGGTTTGCCATGTAAGCTTATTTAAAAGTAAGGCAGTCTCAGACAGTCAAATTATTTCATGTGACCGGGAGATAACCAACTCGCGCTCGGCTCGTGGCTCAGTCGAGAAGAGGCGTGGAGGGGTCTGGTGTGTCAAACTATTTTTAAGACAAAAGGGGGCACTGTACTTTTGTCGACAGATTATTAGATTTCTATCAAGTAGTGTATTCATCCATTCATTCATTTTCCGAAGCCCTTTATCCTCACTGGGGCATGGGGGTTGCTGGAGCCCATCCCAGCGATTTTGGGCAGTAGGCGGGGGACACCCTGAATGGGTTGCCAGCCAATCACAGGGCACACAGAAACAAACAAACATTTGCGCCCACACTCACACCCAGGGACAATTTAGAGTGTTCAGTCAGCCTGCCATGCATGGTTTTGGAATGTGGGAGGAAACCGGAGCACCCGGAAAAAACCCACTCATGCCCGGGGAGAACATGTAAACTCCACACAGGGAGAATGGAGCTGGAATTGAACTCTGTCCCTCCGCACTGTAAAGTTGACATGCTAACCACTGGACTACCGGCCCGCCCAAGTAGTGTATTGCCCCCCCCGCCCCCCCAAAAAAATCTTCAAATTAATTTAGCACTTAAACTTTCTTGGAATACTAATTATAATCATGTCAGCCTACTTCATGTGACAAGAACATAATCTTACGGCTGTATGCAGAGGAAAGCGCCAGTGTGTCTTTCCAGTTTGCTGTCAATCGGCTTTACATACTTCCTCCACCACATGAATCTCCCAAAATGATCTCTTTTGTTTTGTAGCACTGGGGCATGCTCTCATCCAGGTAAAAAAAAAAAGAAGAAAAAATCAGCAGCTGAGCTTTTATGTAATAAGCGGCATGCCCTCTGTGCCACGTGGAGGCAAAAAGTGCTGTTGTGTCGGGCTGTTTAAAACATTAGTCTGTTTGGAGGGGAGGTGCTTCTTCTAATGGGCAGCACGTGTGACTCCTCACTCGTCAGCTGTTAGACTTTTTTATTTTTAATTTTTTTTTGCCTTTGTTCCCTTGCGCGTCTCGCCCGGCACACACGCACATTCATTTCGTTCTCATTGTAAACTCTCTCTTTTGTGGAAGGGAAGGAGGAGGCGTGTTTGCCAGCCATATGGCGGTGCCAGGGGCGTCCGGAGCAGATGTGCTTGGCATTGGGGCTTTGCTCCGTCAAGCGCATGCCGACACACAGACACGCACAAAAACACACACCAATACACTTGCACACACTTTCAGCATGTACAAAACACTAAATGACTACCAAAATAGAAACTTGCAGCGACTTGTAATTAAGTGCCATTCCACTGAAAAATTCAACAGAATATATTTAGAATGAGATAAATTTTTGATTTTTGATAACTTGGTCGCAACATATGACTGATTAGTTACCAAGTCCTCAGCTTGCCCCCTAATTTTTTATTTTATTTTGCAGCCTGGTGGTGGGGGAAAGGGGGGGGTGGCAGGGGCAAGCCCAGATTGCCTTTGGAGGACTGACTCAGCTTTTATGCATTGTTTTTTTTTGCTGAATAGTATGAATGAATGATGGAGGTGTCTACTGTATATGTGCCGCAGTACAGTATTTGTCTGTCATTCTTTCTGAATGAAACAGACTGTAAATTTGACAAGAGTGCAGAATGATAAAGCCAGCGTCCTCTCACTATTTGCTGAGCCAGCGCTTGACCTGCGCCAAACATTGCAAGGCAGAATTAGTCAGAAAGCATCACCATCTTGGTATACCTCAAATTCCTCGCTTCAAAGCAATCCAGCAAAGTATACTGGAACTTATGTAGGAGCACTTTTCTGATTTATTAATGAATATCCATTTCAAATGAAATGCAGCTATGCAGGTTTTAGTAGATTATTGTAGATCGTAGGTTTTAAATGTACACACATTGAATGAATGCAGCACGGTGCTCGACCGGTTAGCACGCTGGCCTCACAATGCAGAGCGTGCAGGGTTCCATTGCAGCTCCGGCCTTCCTGTGTGGAGTTTGCATGTTCTCTCTGTGCCTGATGGTTGTTGTTGTTGGTCTCTGTGCCCTGTGATTGGCTGGCAACCGGTTCGGTTTAATGTCCCTGCCTACTGCCCATAGACAGCTGGGATAGGCTCCAGCACGAAGTGTATCGGAAAATGGATGATGAATGGATGGATCCATTCCACCTAAAAATAAGGTGGGCCATTGCAATAGAAATTGTGTACCACCTCCGGTTGTAAATAATATTCACATTCATCAACCCCAAAATGTTTTCACTCAAATGAAAAAAAACAAACAAACTGGCCTTATTTGTCCAATACTTTTGGACTGGAGTGTGAAGACCAATCACAGTCCACCCAGATGTTCAATGCATTATTAATCATGACTAATTGATTAGTGAAATGATAAATGATGCTTTGGATGTAGTGGGAGAGAAAACAAAAGCAAGTGGATTTTTTAAAATGGCTTCGGGAGGTACTGTAATCAATTTTGTATGCGTGTTCTTCTCCAACTGATAACATACATCACTTGGCTGGTCATCTGTCATGATTGAGTCAGCACTGAGCAGCTGTCCACAGGGAGCTTGCAAACTTTTGTGTCATCATGGCCAAAAAAAGTTTGGTTGAAAAAAGTGCGTGTGTGTGCCATGAATAAATGTTATGAGTCTTCTGGACGGGATGTCAGATGCCAGGCCCCCAAAGAGAAACAGATGTACAAAAAGAAAACCACCAAATGGTCACTGTCTATAGATATCAGAGATGCTGAAATTAAATGTACTGGCCGTAGTCTGTCTTTTGGGTCCCCTGTTGTGCACTCACACGATTAAACCTTCCTGTCTGACCGAATGGCATCCTGCTGTCTTCAGACAACAAAGACAGTTCAGTCCAATATTGCTTCTGTCAGCACTTTGTCTTCTGAACTGACAGCATGTAGGACAGATAACAACAATCGGATGTTCCCAATTGAACAAATCCGAAAAATTAGTCGAATTCAATTTATTTACGTTTTCATTTTTTGCACTCAGTGTAAGGTTTGGGTGCTCGTTTCAAACAGCGTAAGAGACTTGGAAAGACAATCGTAAAACGGAGAAATGCTTTCTGATAAGTTTAATGTGATGTACCCTTCGCAGTGCAACTGTCCTTAAAAACGATACATATATGCTGGGTGAGAGGCGCCATCACAGGATCTCGCACAGGTTGCCATTCACACAAGCACCGCTATTGCTTGTTAGCGTAAGAAGAAGACTCGAAAATTAATTTCCATCGTTACAGGGAAACAATCAATCTCTTTTGTCGTTGGAAATCTAATAGAAAATGAAAAGCAGTGGAGTTCCCGCTGATTTCTGTAGAAAAGGATGCATTTAACGAACAATGCATGTGGCGAGCACAATGCACCGTATCGAGCCTGCATTCAGAACAATTATCAGACACATTCATTTTGTGTGAAGTGCAGGCACGGCAAGCCTCAGGCCTGTGATCAGAGGCGACTGTTACTTCAGTCCCATGTAACATCAGGTAGCAGTGCGCATATGAGGCAGGAGACTATTGGTACAAAAAGGATTGCTTTCAAGCAGAAATTAAAAGATCTGTGACACCTTCCGGCATCATAGTCAGTTTTTCAAGTTCCATTCAATGAGGAACGAGAAACAACATGTCCTATGTTGAACTTTTATGACAAAATCGATTTGAAGCACTTTGAAAGATAAAACTGCTCAGTGTCCCCGCCTTTGTTCTCATAATTCCCATTTTTTTTTTCTGCTTCAACTGAGCTGAGTGTTCATAGTGAAGGTGAAGCACACACAGGTTCAAAAAGAAGATAAATTGTGACAAGCCCTCATTCCTATTGGATGGAATCACTGCTGAGGACCTGCCGATTCTCAGGGTTCGGTTTTTGCCAGTCTTTGGGGTGGGTTGCATTTCAAATCACTGCTTTCCTGAGATTTTAGAGAACTACAGTAAAGCAAGGAAGGATCCGAGAACATTCATGGACACACAAACTCAAGAGCAAGCAATACAATCAATGCAGACTTACAAGACAATTAGCACAGGGCACTGCAGATAAGATTACCTCAAGCTAACTGATGGTTCCAGTAATAGGCACACCGGCATTATCTGCTTGCTCTGGCTAGAGGCTTAGACAGCATTTAGGTTAACCTGTTCGTGCAGACAGTGGACAGAGTGTCAGGATTTTTTTCCTGAACCTGCAAACACTGGAGACAGAGTAATTAACTCATTCACTCCCAAAGACGTTTTGAAACGTCTTTTCAGACTCGGTCCAGAATTGGCTGGTACTGAATGAGTTAAGGACAGTGAGACTGCACACTCATGCGCTCAAAGCACGGCCTATTTGTCAGTCTTTCATCATTGTGTTCATTTTGTTCATCAAGATGTACCTGGAAACCAAGTCGCTAAGACTAGATTGCCTTTTTTGGGGCTTGATTGGGACAAACACGGGCATGTCACCCAGTTAAAAGGGACTTCAGGATTAGAGCTGCCAAAGACCAAAATTGAGCCTGTTGCCAATCATGTCATCTTACTGGCAGATCAGTATGCTTGCCAGGAAGTGAGATTTATATGCAGACATTGTGGCAGGTTTGCCAAACGTGCAGTTTGCCAGGAAATGGAATTACTCCACACAGAGGCGCGATATGAGGGAGCTGGTGGATTCTTTTGGGAGAATTCAGCTCTTGTTTGTCAAATGTTATTTTTTGTAAACCAACATGTTTGTTTGTTTTCTTTTTATGTTCGTAATCTGAGTAAATACGTGAACCGAGTTTAGAACGAGACTGGCTCTTTATGATTACTGTCCACAATGGAAGAAGGTACTTTGTGGACATTGTGTCTAAGTGATTGTGTGTGTGTGTGTACATGTGCGTGCATGTGTGTGTGTGTGTGCATGTCTGTTAGTTAAGTTCGGGTATACATGTGCTGAGCCATCTGTTCACTGCTTTATCAGTAGTCTTCCAGTGCCCAAGCTTATCTGTGCACAAGGGTTGTGCTGGCCTACTTTAACCTTCTGCTCACTCACTTTACCCAGTCAAGCACAATAGTTTCATGTTAATCACTGGTCGTCAGCTTTCTTTCATCGTGGTAGAAGTAGTACTTTGTTGCTAATGCTGTGGAGAATGATCAATTGGTTTCTTGATTTGTTTCACCAAACAGTATGTACACTGTTTTTTTTTTTGTTTTGGGCAGAGGGGTTGTTCATGCATACCTAATCAATCGAAAGTGGTGACCCGCAGCTCTCTTAAACAGGCCGTCTTAAGTCACATGAGGAGAAAGTCTAAAGTAAGCTGATTCTCATGTGACTGGGTGTGACCAAACACCACAAGTAAGGTCGTAAAAAGACTGTCGTTTCAAGATAAAAATGTCTTAAAATGGCACACTAGGCTTCTTCATTTTTCTTTGGTTAGTTTAAGTTTTGGTAAGACGCTCGTTCCTGCCGACTGCTGTCAGGCTAGTGAATAGACAGACCTGAAAACCTGGACTGACCACCACTCGCCCATTTTAATATACTTATATTTACAGTATATTTTATAATTTATATTTCTTGATATACTTTTTGTTCTTCTACTTCTCCCTTCCATAATTTTGCTTGGGAATCTCTCCATTGTGAGACAAATAAAGGTTTTCTTATCTTATTTTATCTTATCTTAACCCTTTCAAGGACAGCGGTTACGACGGTGTACATCTTATCATGTTACCAGATTACGGGTTATCATTGTTGGTGCATGAAAGTGTTAAACTGCTGTACTTTGCAGTTGATACTAAGGGAGACGAACCTATGAAGGCTAGTCATGTGAGTGCTGTTAGGTGGTTGTCTATGTGGCTAATAGGTCAACTATGATGGGCGGGGCGGGGGGATGAGAGGAAGGATGAGCAAGAGATTTTTAAAGCTCTGATGATGATGGGCAAATGTTTGGCGAGCAGCTTGAGGAGGGTGGAGTGCAGCGCCGGGAGATCAGTGGAAGGCATAGAAATGGATGGAAAGGTCACGTGAGTGACTCGTTGCCAGATACCGAGCTGACATCATGGTTTGGGTTTGGAAAAAAATAAAAATGATCAAATCCATCACAGAATGATTTCACATTCTGACATGTTGTAGAACTTAAGTTACTCCAGAGTGAGGGATTCCGTTGTCCTATTTTGCGCTTCATACCGGACCACTGGTTTTAAAGGGAGACAGGTTTGGACTAGCATTGAACTCCCAACTTTTTTACTCCGAAGCCCATTGAAACTTGCATAAAAGAACAAAGGACTCATAGCTTGTGCGGTGGGGTCACTTTTGTTTCAGTCACGGATAGATTATTTAGAACCTGACCTCAAGCGCACTGAGGTGTGTATCCAGCAGTGCTGCAATAGCCCGCTGCAGTTCTCAGCCCCCAAAGTTGCAGAGAACTGTTCACATATATGCTTGTTTAATGAAGTTCAATGTTTTCAGTCAGTGTAGAATTGAAAGTGATTTGCCATTTGAGTCCAACTATTTTCAAAGTGTACAACTCAAATTTGAAGTGGGATCGGCGTGGCCAACTGTTCCCCCCCCCGAGCGGGAGATGCACGCGTTTTTACGCTCGATCTCTCATTGCTCCCAGACTATTTTCCACCCCCGTCCATGAAAGTCTCACGTTCACACAAAGAAATGCAGTTGGAAAAAAAGGTTTTTATCATGCATGAAAATGGCCAACTGTTAGCTGTCAATTTTTTTCCCTCACATATTTATTACTTACTTATTACTTATTAATTATTCACATATTTTACAAGAGCAGTAACGAGTAACTAACAAAAAGGTCTGGCTTTCAGTGATACGCCTTTTACTTTCCTAAGCCCTCCCACCAACCTGCTGCCCCCCCTCGCCACTGTGAACTGCCCTGGTGTCGCTCCGTGTGTGCTTGCTGTGTAGCGGTCCCAAAGGGCTCATCTCATCACATCCTCAGTGTCGTAAGAGCAAAATTACAAGATGCAAATAACTTGCTAGACAGTCATTGTGTGTATGTGATTACGTGTATGTGTGTGCAGCAGTGCTTATGTGAATTCTAGATTTGTACCTATCCACAGTATTGGAATCTTTGTTCTCTGTGTTGCCATGGATGCACCTTGAACTTGACCCTCACACGCATGCATCATATAGAAAATGTATATACTTGTACCTTGTGTGATGTAGTTCTTTGTCATGCATGATCCAAAAGCAGTTATGACACGCGACGACTCCTAAATGGAAACTTCGAGCTTTCCAACAGATCCTCAATGTTGTTTATCGCTTCACTCCTCAAGGGCTGTTACGTTGCCTGCGGTGGCGGTTTCAATATGGCCTCTCTTAAAACAACACTTTTCTCTTGCGCTGTCTTCAACCTCCTTTTAACCGGGGAATGTGAGTTCAACCAATGAGTTTCATCAAAAATATGGCCTTCAAAAAAAAAAAAGAACAATCAACTTTATTCAGGCATTCAACAGCTGCTGCTCAGTTTTGATCATAGCTGTATCACGGCCCATTTCTATGCAATTGTTTTAACTGAAAAGAAATAGCCTTTGTGGTCGTGAGGTTTGTTCCCCCCTGTGACAATTTCCATAATCACGGAGACATGGAGGCAACTACTGAGTTCAGCCCGGAGCAAGAATCAAAAGAGCCATTCAGTAATGCAAGAGATCATTAAAGCTCACTATTTCATGTAATCAACGTTATGAACTCAACAAAACGACAGATGACGAAATAAGTACTGCGACGCAATTTTGCATATTCATCTGCACCAGAAAACCAAATCGTTACTGTTAACTACCACATCTGTGACATTTCAAGTCAAGCACTCAAATGTATTTATATGTCTCCCTTAAACACAGAAAAATCTCAAAGGTTGACAAATATTAACAACATCCCCTGATCTTAACCCCCACATTGGGGACAAGGACAAACTAAAAGAAAGAGAAAAACCATTTGGGGTTGAAAATGAAAAATGGCATTTCATAAAATCATCCGACAATCAGTCAGGAACTTCCAGTCGGCCTTTCCTTGTAACTTCAAGTTGAGAAAGAAATTCACCCAGCTTGAGTAGGGTTTTAGATAGTCCTATCAGTAATTTGAAACAGAACATTTAGTATAGTTACAGACATTATAAAAGGCCTCTTGATTGGCCAGTCAACCACTGTCTAAGAGTTTTTACCCGACAAGTTTAAACAAAAGAACTCAACTGTCTTTGCAGTCGACGGGAGCATGATTTCCCAATGATTTCAGTGGATGACTCATTATTTGTCTCATACCATATAAAAAAAAAAAAAAAACAGACAGACAGACCAACAGACGTGTTTTTAAATTTATTTTAAATTCTGTATGTTGGCTCTTTAGCGACACCTTACTCAGAGGTTTTCTGAATCCCGAGTTGTCAAATGAGCCCGGCAGCTAATTGTGAGCTTCGGCCTTGGGGGAAGCATTCTGAGGGAAGATCCTCCGACTCTATTTTTTTCTTTCTTTCTTTTTCTCTCTCTCTTCAGTTGTTCTTGAATTCAATATGACTTGATGGCGACTCATTACCTGTAATGAGGACGTTGTTTGTCTTTACCATGTGCAAAATCGATCGGTGCAAAGGAGTCACAGCGGGGCTGACATTTGAATGCAATATCTTGAAGTAAAAAGGCCTGAATAATTTAGTTTTTTTTCATGATTATATCAATGAGAAGTGGTTTAGCCGACCTCCCTGGTGTATCGAGTGGGTGTATATAGAACACAAAAAAAAGCGTAGGAAGTTGCAGTCAGACCAAGAAAGCAACAGACGGTAATAATAATAAAAAATAATAAAAACTTTCGGCCTCCTAGCAGTGATAACAGAGTGACTTGGACCAGTGATTGTCAACCTTGTTCTTAAATCGCACTGCACACCACCAAATAGAATCGTCACACAAAAAAAAATGATAGATATGTCAATTTCATACTTTTTTGCCATCTAATAGACTATCATGTATTTGTTTTTTCTGTCACGATAAGTTGCCGGCATAGATAAAGGGACAAGATACATTATTTGTTATTAATAAATAATTTTCTCTTCAATTAAGTGGAATTTGATAAGGCACACAGAATTTGATAAGGTTCCCCGGCACACTGGTTGGGAATCACTGACCGAGACAAAACACAAACGGCCAAGATCCGTATTTAACGTATCATTTGGCTAACCCCCTGCATCCTAGCGGCAAGATCAGCATCAGACATCATCACCAACAAAGAGGATTAACAGGACATGATCAATTATCTTTAATTCTATCAGAGGCATCTTCCCCCTCACAATCTTTCGATAAAGATGAAGTCATTGAGGGTTTCGGACATGACTTCTGGCGTGGAGATGTAATTTGGTTTGGGCTGTAACTTCTTTAGCCGAACTAGAAATAGGTTGCGCATGTTCATATTTTGTCTTTGTGAGGCGGCGATATCCGACAGCTGTTGCTAGACGAACAAACTAGCTCCATCGCTCCTTTTGCTTTTTGAGAGTTAACATTGGTTTCACAAACCACAAACCTTTTGATACCTTACATGAATAACGCTGTTGATAACTGTTGCTGTGTTTCATTTAATGACACAATTCACTGGAGAAGAGTCCTTGATACACACAAGCAGATGACATTGAAGCTGCTATTTACAACTCACACATAGGCAACATCTCCAAACAAAATGATTTAAAACAAGATACAGTAATACACTGACGCTACCTTTTTGGTGATGCATCTTTTGCAAAGTTACAATTGTGTTGGCTAGACATCCAGGAGGCTTTGCTATTCTTTCGAATATTTTACTTCTATATTACCGAGTAGATCAATGGAATTCAATGTGATCCTGGACAAGATATGCGTCAAATATTCTTTCAGATAATAATGACAGAAGAATATTGGTTTGACTCTGAAATATTTGTGCTAAGCTAACATTCTTTCCCTCAGCAGTTCACGAAAAAAATATATTGTTCATTAATACCACTTTGACAATGTTTTTGACAGTGCGTTTATATATGATCGAATTAGATCATTCCGTATACTTAACTCATTCACTCCCAAAGACGTTTTTAAACGTCTTTTCAGACTTGGTCCAGAATTGGCTGGTACTGAATGAGTTTTAATGTTGTGTCTTGCAACGGTATCTTTTGTGCCTGAAGTCACCGATCGGTTTCTGTCTCCCTTTGCAGTGAGCGTCCACGCACTGGATGTGATGGTGTCGCAGAGCAGTATCCAGGTAGCCCGAGGCCAAGCAGCCGTCCTGCCTTGCTCCTTCAGCACCAGCGCTGCTCTCAACAACCTCAACATCATCTGGATGGTGATCCCACTGTCCAATGCCAACCAGCCGGAACAGGTGCAGTCACTTACTCACACACACACGCTGGCTCACCCACAGTGAAGCTGCGCTCGATGCCGCAGCTTCCTGAGTGAGGGAACGGTGAATTAAAGGAGGGATGCCGAGATCACGTAGTCTAGTAGCCCGGGGAATAGTTGTTCTAACTCACTTTCCAATGTAACCTCACCGCATATGCCCCATGCGGACCGCTGCTTTCACCTTGACGTCTTGCAGTCAAAACAGGTACAAACGATTCCAACGATGATTTGGAACAAGGTGTGTTCAGATAGAGCCTGAAGAGTACTTCCGGGAACAAAAGTTTGGCCACGCAATTGATTGAAATTATTTTCAAAAACTACTGTATATCCAATAAAACTTTACTATTGTACTGCATCATAGAGATGTATCTCTCTCTATATAATAATATGTATATCAATCTAAATACGGTATATGTATGGCTAACTAGAGGCAGTTGTCAGTTGAACAGCAGGTGTGCCAGGTGAAGTATCCAGTATCTGGTGGAGTCTTTTGGACTCACTCCAAGTTCTAGATCCTCTCTCTCCTCACAGTTTGTGGCAAGAATGGCCAGTCTAAATCTTATTTGTTATGACTTTCGTCAGGTTATGCCATGCTCATAAAGACGGATTTACATGGGATCCCATATATGTCATAAAACATGTCCGCAAGTCAAATGCTTTGTTATAAACATAAGACACCGATGACCATTTGCACCGAAACAAATTGTCACTGAGATTCAAGTAAAGCAAGTAGCGCACACATATGGAAAGTGTCAGGTCAGAATCCATGCGCCAAGTAAAAAGAAATGTGCGCTCACGAAACATGTGACGTATGCAAAAGTTAATTCCATGACCGTCATGCATGCAAGTATATCAGCAAAGTAGCATTTTTATCCTTCTGCCCAGGTACAACATGAATACATGAAAAGAATCGTACAGGTTCTTCTCAATCTGGCTTCAGGCATCTTTGTATTGCATCCTGAGATTGGCTCATAATGAAGCAAAATAAAAGCAATCAGCAAGAAATTACTACTTCTGAATGTGAAGGTTGTTCCTGATTGTGTTGTGATTTGCTACACTTAAAAAGAACCTGTCATCGTATACATTAAATGAGCCATGTGACAAACCGTACCTACCATTCATGCAAAGTTACAATTTTACAGCCAAATGTATACAGCTAGAGAATCTCTTTTTGGTGCATCTGAACGCACCTTGGAAATATAAATATATTATATGTAGAAGTAGTAGCTTTTAGGCTTTAATAGATGTAGAGGTTGTGGGTGTGGCCTTGCTGTTTATTTATTTTTGCTGTCTATCAAGTAGTTTGATTTATTTATTTTGCTTATTCTACAGAAACAAACTGAAACGAAAGAATAATGTTCTCTCTTTTGCCCCGTGGTGTTAGTTTAACATCCTGCGCCTCATGCTGTGCCACCTTAAGTGTGTGTGTTGTTTTTTTTTCTCACCTCCCCTCTCTCACTGTCAGCTTAATTTGTCCTTCCCGCTTTCAGGACTTATGCGATTCATTTTTAACTTAGTTAACATGCAGCTGCTGGCCATACAAGCTCACCTGCCTCCCCTCACTTTGAACCTCCGCTGGTCGGCCGTCCAAATAATATGATTATCTTCTGCACTAATTACCTCATGCCCACGACAGGCTCTATATAGCAGCTGTTCACCACACGCAGAAGCTCGCAGACATACACGCCGACGCCACAAACTAGCGTCAGACGGGCCGCCCGTCCGTATCGCAGCGCAAATCGGCGCATGCATCCATGCATGGCTTCAATATATTTACTGTGTTCACGCAACACGCAGAGACACAAACATATGCATGCCGTGTGCCTACTCGGATCCATGAATTCATACAACAAAAAACTGCACACAGCCCCATCACAGCGTGATGCTCAGGTATGCTCAACAAATGTAGTAAACAGAGTGACTTCATGCGATTATCAGCTGCTGTCAACTGACAAGATCATACACTGCCACTAGAGAGTTGTTGTTTTATGCGACACCATCGCTTGACATTACATAATGTGTACTTTGGAAGTATAAAAACACCGTGTAGCAACTTTTTAAGTGCACATTGTCACAAGCAACAGACTCGTGCAAGGACGTGCACAAGTGGCAAACAAGCACTTTCAGTTCTATGTGTGAATTTGCGTGGGGGGTGGGGGAGTGCGGTGACAGTGCTAGAACAAGGTCATTTTAGAGAAAGAGAATGTCATAAATGATTACAGTTGATGCTAAAAGCCATTAAGAATTACTGAACAGAACCCCGTACACTTACACACCCTCGCGGTGTGCGTTAGCACTCTAAAAAGCGCTCTTGGACCACTCAGCTCGCGCTCAGTCTTCTCAAATTTGAATAGCCTGTTCGGATAAAAAGCGACAGTGCTACTTATTGAGCTGCGTTACACGGCTAAAGCATGAGAAACGTCAGCTCCTCGCACAGAAACTTGGCTTCTTCGGCGTTACGCGGGAATTTTTTTAAAAAATTTGCTTTGCTTGATGTTGTAAGTTTTCATTCTGTCACGTTTGTGTGTTTTACAGCCACCGGTCGACAAGGCCAACTCCATATTTCATTCTATTTTAAGGATTTGGTCACGAATTAATTTGGTAACACATCGTATCGATTGCTCCGCGAGAACTCCTGGGGCATCTTGCTCAAAGTCAGCTGGGGTCGGCTGTAATTCACCCACGACCTGAATGACTACAAGCGGTATAAAAAAAATGAAGAGCTAGAAATGGAAAGATGGAGGAATAGAAAACATAAACGCAGATCCAAGCCGACGTGGTTTCCTTGCCCTAACTTGGCACATTGTGCCCTTGAGATCCAGAGTCTCTATGATGTTGTCGCAGACGTTTTTTAAGTTGCTTACACAGTAATTAATTCACAGCCCTTTACCCTATAGACCAGTGTGAAATCTAGGATTCTGAAATTAAATTAATGAATACATGTTGTATTCATTAATTCATCCGAGAACTATCGTTTGACGTTTCAGTCAGTTTAAGGCTTTCATTAAATATAATTACAAGTTAAAAAAAACAAAAAAACCCCGCCCACTGTTATTTATTTTATTAGTGTCGCTTAGTATATATATATATATAAAAAACAGGTATATATCGATAGATCGATCGATACACACACACCGTCAGACCACCACTAAGCCATGCCATCCATAAAAGCACCACATATTTTTTGTTTTACTTTCGAATCATGGTGAGGGCCAATCAGAGACTGTGGGTGTGTAAATGAATAGTTTATTCCATTGACTCTGATGTGTGAATCACAAAGGTTAAATGTCGAAAGGATATTTTTAGCAGCTGTTTGAATACAGACAAGTATAATTTTACAGTTTGAAGTGAACCGCTGCTCTGGTTATATTGAGGTCAGTGATAATCTGTGGTGCAAAACTAACGTTAATCTGTAATAGAGAACATCTGTCAACATATTTCGGATGATCAGATTTTGATCCTCATCCGAACCGTCCAGTCCATCAAAGGATGAATCTATGGCAAACGTAATGCAATTGACTTTTCCCTCTAGGGATGAGATCAATAAAGTATTGTTTTCGGCCAGGTACACACATCAAGACAATTAAATTGTTTTTGTTCTGATTTTGGGTGGCACGGTAGACGACTGGTTAGCTCATCTGTCTCTCAGTGTAGAGGTCCGCGGTTCGATTCCTGGCCCCGGCCATACTTTGTGACGTTTGCATGTTCTCCCCATGCCTGCGTGAGTGTTTTCTGGGTGCTCTGTTTTCCTCCCACATTCTGAAAACGTGCATGATATGTTAATTGAGATCGTAAAATTGCTCTGGGGTGTGATTGTGAGCGGTTGTTTTTCTTTGGGTGTCCTGCGATTGCTGGCAACGAGTTCAGGGTGTACCCCGACTACTGTCCAAAGACAGGTGGGATAGGCTCCAGCGCACCCGTGAGCCATGTGAGGAGAAGTGGTCTAGATAGTGGATGGATGGAAGATCAGATTTTCTCCCTTATTATTGGGAGGCCTGGTGAGAATCGTGCTCTTGAGGTCACACCACAGCATTTCTATTGGGTTGAAGTCAGGACTCCTGAGCTGCCAACTGTTATGCATTGTCCGTATATTTCCAATAAACTCCCTAAACGCGACTTTATTACTGCCGTATTGTTCCGGATATACGTCAAGCCGACCGTCCATCCATCCATTTTCTGTGCCGCTTATCCTTACGAGCAAAAATACTTGGTATTGCTATAATTAATAACAAATAATGTCTAAAATATTTCTTTCTCCCCCTCTCTCTCTGATTGGGTCATTCCAGAAGTCTTACTTTCTTCTGTTGCAGCCATTCAATTGTCGGATTAGTTTTGGGTCATTGTCCGATTGCTTTGCCCATCTACTGTTAAGCTTCAATTGGCAAACAGATGGACTTGGTATAATAAACTTGGGAAATCATTTTTCAATGCATCCAGTCCCTGAGGCAGGAAAGCAGTCCCAAAATATGATGACATCCCTTCCTTCACCCCCACCTCCCACCACCATTACCGTACACTTCACAATGCGGATGAGATTTTGATGGTACTGTGCTGTCCTCTTCCACGGAAATCACGATTTTTAAACACTCTGAAAATTTCTCAAGGCAGTTACGCGAATGAGAACCCTTTTGGACTGCTGTAAAACGGGGTGAATGCAAAATAATCCCGTTGAAGTCCAATGCACTTTCGGAGCTTCCTTTGACATGCCTTCATGCACTTCTGGAAAGATTCTTCCTGGTTTCTCTGCTGGTTCGTGGTCACAGCCATCTCGATAAGGCCCACGTCTTCAAAATGGTCCTTATGTTTGACACCTTTGCCATTGGGAAATAGGAAAACACAGAGCGTCAGATGTTCATCATCGTGAGCATGTACGATGTCATGGTGAAGTTTTCGTGCCAACAACTCTCACCTCTTCTCGCACACTGAATGAAGCAGGATCTCTTTGGAGACGTTCTGGTCGGCCGTCTGATAATTTGAAAATAAATTATATGAAGCATATTTTCTTGGAAAAAAAACAAACAAAACGAAAACGTATTGCTGGTGGATCGTATAAATGCACAGTGATGCTGTGGAAACATGGTTGACCGTGAAAACCGAGGACCATATGGCAAACCTGCAGTTTAAAGTGAGCGAGGGCTCATAATGTTGATGTCATGTCTCAGAGGATAGAAAGAGATAACAGTGACGGCTTATGGTTAGAAAATTGAAGGGAGGCTGTGGGGGTTTAGAGGTTTATTCAGGCTTTATTTAGGCGGTAGCAGTATCCCTTGTATTCGCAGCCAAAAGGTCCGTTGGGTTGCTCAGAAGTAGGCTATAGTCATCAGAAAATAACCAGTTACGGTCCTGATGCTTCTCCGACACGTGCAATGTAATGCTTTAGGTTCCGAGAAATGATGGAGCCGAGGTCGACTGGTAGAGAGACAGTGGCATGTCCAGACTTGTGTTCATTGCTCGGTCCGTCATCTGAATGCCTGCGCTGACCTCTTTTCTGTCGGCGCACAGTGACCGAGCCAAGCAGGTCAGGTGGGAGCATGAGGTGTTTTTAAGATATCCTTTATTTGTCCCACGAAATTTACAGCCTCCAGAATTTTACGCATATGCTACATTTGGCTATACAGTATGCATACACTTACACAATTTTAGAATAAGGCATTGAATTGACTCTTTCGCACTGCTTACTTTTAATCCTCTGCTCACCCATGCACACGCAAACGGAATGTTAAATGGTGAGGTCGATTGACTGGATCGTTTTCGGTGAACGTCGAGATTATATTGTAAAGTCATCTGAGTATGAAGCAGGATTGCATAGGTGTAAGGACAGACAGGCTTGACCGATGCAAGTGAATGCGTGCCAACGTGACACGCGGGGGAGAACCGGGGACAGTTATTTTGGCAGAGCAATCACACACTCTCAACCCCGATATACAGCAATCGCGCGAGTAAATGAATGCACACTGACATACCAAACGGCACAGACATGGAGGAGATGAAGTTGCAGGCTCTCATCACAGCCGAGGAGCTGCCTATTCATCTGCACGTAAGAGGACAAAGCGAGCGCGCTGCACTCAGGAAATTGCAGCCGTGCAATTTACTACCGTTAAGCAGCAGTGAAGGACAGTAGACACACACACACACACACACACACACACACACACGCACACACACACACCGTTTTCATCAAAACTATCCCTGTCACGCTCACAGACACACACACTGAAGATAGTTGTTTCCCTGGCTGGGTCTTTGAACAGCTCAGTGAGGTCTCTTTTCAGCCAAATGAATGGCCCCTCTGATTCCCTTCTGTGTGTGTGTTGGTGTGCGCATGTGCACGAAACCATGTGTTTGTGCGTGTCCTCTTCATCTTTTGTGCAGGCCCAGCTGAGGGGTGGGAACTGTTTTGCATGGGGCTCGGCCATACAAACCAGCCTTTTCAAAGCGAGTTCAAAATCAGCGCACGGCTTTAAAAAAAAAGCCTTTGTTTTATTTATTTCTTTTAACGTACTTCACTTTGGAATTGTGTGAATGTTATTCCAACCTTTGAGCGGATCCGAACAACAACGATATTTCCATGCAACAGATTGCTGTTGATATTTTTGAAGGCAGATAGTTTCAATTATTCATTCTATTAAGTTGATGCTTTTTTAAAAAAATCTTTAGAGCCTTATAGCTTCGAATGTTACATTCAAACACGTTTGAATGTAACATCGCCGGCCTCCCTGTGTGGAGTTTGCATGTTCTCCCCGGGCCTGCGTGGGTTTTCTCCGGGTGCTCCGGTTTCCTCCCACATTCCAAAAATATGCATGGCAGGCTGATTGAACACTCTAAATTGTCCCTAGGTGTGAGTGTGAGCGTGGATGGTTGTTAGTGTCTGTGTGCCCTGCGATTGGCTGGCAACCGATTCAGGGTGTCCCCCGCCTACTGTTCGGAGACAGCTGGGATAGGCTCCAGCAGCCCCCCCCCCCCCCCCCCCCCGCGACCCTAGAGGGGATCAAGCGGTTAAGAAGAAGATTTTCTCCTCCCCCTCATGTGATATTGCTTTTTTTGTAGTTTGGTTTTTTTTAGGCATTAAGCAATAGCAAAAATAAATATTACAGTCAATAAATAAACAGTAGTCAGAAAAACATGATTTTACGATGCATTTGAATGCAAAATACAGTTGACATCAGATTATTTGATCAATGGATGGAATAATCCAAAAATTAATAGATTTCAAAAAATATTCAATAGGGACAGCTCGACTTTTCGCACCTACACTGAGTAAAACTCCACCCACCCCTCGAGCAAGAAAATTTGTAATAAGCCAGTTTTTTTTTTGTTCAGATTTTAGTCATGTGGTTGTTCAGGTTCCAAGTGACAAAAATAAAAAAAAAAAGCTCTCCACAAAAATTTCTTCAAGGTATCTATTTTTCCCCTTCAACTGTCATTTCCCTGAACGATGGCTCTGCCATCAATGTCACTAATTTCATCTTTGTCTCCACCCATCCCCCCCCTCGCTTTGCCGGTGCCACCTCTGTTCTCCCTTCTGTGATGTGCCAATCCAGGTGATCATCTACCAAGGCGGCCAAGTGTTCAGCCTCGCGAACCACCTCAACGGACGTGTGGGCTTTGTGTCCACCATGCCAAGTACAAGTGCCTCCATCTTCATCAACAACACCCAGCTGTCAGACACAGGAACCTACCAGTGTCTGGTGAACAACCTCCCGGATAGGGGGGGACGCAATATTGGTGTCATCGGGCTCACTGTGTTAGGTAGTAATCCTATAAGCGTTGTAGAAGTGATTATTGACAATTGTCTTTGGATTAGCAGCTGTCTCTTAGCTCCATGTTAGAGAACAGCAATTTTGCAAAACAGTACTGAAACATTGAAGAGTTGGACATGTGCATTCAAAGGTTTTGCTGCATTTGAGGTCATTTGGCCCATCTGCCAAATATCCCAATGTATTTATGAGTAGTGGATAGTTTGTCATTTTATCTTCAATTCACAAATCAGTGTGACATATATGGACCTGCTGAATCAAGTACCTCACTTTTACTTACCTGACCACATACGGTCATTTCCCATCTGTCTATGTACCGTATTTTCCGCAGTAAAGGACGCACCTAAAATCCTTCCATTTTCTTAAAAGCTCACAGAGCGCCTTAAAATCTGATGCGCCTTGTGTATGGTTATTACGGGAATATGTCAACTCCCTAAATGGCTCCTTGCAAGACACATGCTTACAATGCAGAGTTCAAACGTAAGGCGATCGGGTTCGCAGTCGAACGCGGAAATAGAGCAGCGGCAAGAGAGTTCAACGTTAACGAGTCAATGTTATAACTTGCTGTTGGTTAAGTGAACTGTGTCGCTGCTTTATTATATAAGTTTTACTGACATCTGATCGTCACTATATAAATTAGGGTGCAGTGTAGTGTTCTGTTGGCATTTCCTTGAGCGTAGCTCCATCTAGTGGATGCATTGTAGATTGCATCTTATAACGCGGTGCGTCCAATACCTGTATATGAAAAAAAATTACAAAATAGGCCATTCATTGATGGTGCACCTCATTGATGGTGCGCCTCATCAATGAGTGCGCCTTTTAGTGTGGAAAATACGGTAAACGTAATCTTGTATTAGAAATAAATCAAATAAATTGCATCGTAAAGTGGTTGACGTCTCACCACCCACTCTTTTCATCTGTCAGTGCCCCCCTCGGTGCCAGCATGTCGAATCCAGGGAACGCTGGATGTAGGCAGTGACATCATGCTGTTTTGCAGCTCAGATGAAGGTATTCCAACACCGTCCTACTCGTGGGAGAAGCTAGACGCGCTGCCCAAGCTGCCGCACAACGCCATGCAAGGTATTAGAAACAAGCTGGCCATCGGGATTCCCTTTTGCCCCACCTTTGCTGGTAAATGTAACACACACGTTAGGGAGCGCAGACTCCACCGTCCGTCCATTATCACTACCATACCTGGAAATTTCCGCCCTGTGATCCTCCGGAGGACCGATGTTGCGTTGTGCGATTGAAATGAGGAGAAGGAGAAATGTGTTGCGTGTGTGTGAGATCAAGAATTGGTGGTGTTATTTTCACCCACTTCTCTCATGCTGACTACCAATTGCTGACGTTTTCACACTTCATCCAAGAAGCACTTGCATGTGTTAAACTGGATGTTGTCACTCGGCAGCTGGCGTTCAGCCTAAGAGAGCTTTTTCGTGGCCTCTCCTCTCTTATCCGGCTGTGTCCTTTGCACAGCAGACAGTCTTCATCACCTGTTGCACTCTGTGTACACTACCGGTCATATAAAGGCTCATGTACAAAGAGGCCTCCGTTTTCGACAGAAGCAATGGCAATTGAAACTGCATGTTCATGACTGTAAATTAGACTCTCTTCATGCCCATAAAATATCCAGGCAGTTGTTGGAGCCTTTTCGTGAAACAAGTAGTGCTTTTACACAGCGTGTGCAACCTCTTAACTCACTCATTTCATTTTGTGGAAAAAATCAACTAATTTGCAACACTCGTTAAGGATGCAGAATATACTCGGTGGCCAAAACATTGCGTACACCTGCACAATGATCCGATCCAATCCAATATCTGGTATAACATTTCTGCCTTCACAAAGATAACAATGATCGAAATTGATCCAACCACTTTGAGTAAAAGCCCATAACCACAATACACTTAATTCTCGCACAAACCAAAAGGTGTAGAAATAGAATAGCATAGTATACACAGGGGTAAAAATATTTAATGATTTGTAGTTTTTCATTTCTTTGTTTTGAAAAATGAACAATTCAGTTACATAATAAGGGGGAGGACTAGATAAGTTATTTACTTCTTCCTACTCCTTTGAGCATACAGCTGTGATGATGTGTGTGTTTTTTTCTCTTAACTATTTCTAATTTTCCTTTTATAATTTTGTTTGACCTTTGTCAACCTGTTATTGTGTGTACTATATATGCTCAATAAAAAACAAACAAACAAACAAACAAACAAATAACCAGAGTAATACACACTGCTAAATCAATATATCGATGATGGGGTCAATCAAAACTGAGCATAATCTTTCTTAAGGCAGAATATTTGTACCGAGACGCTCATAAGCGTGCAGGTATAGCTTCTCGTCCATTTTCGACTAAAGCTATCTGGCGCCCCCTGTTGGGTAGTAGCAGAGGTAGTTCTAACCGACCTGCGGAACAAAAGGGAACTCTAAAATGCAATTTAATCTATTCTGAAAGCAACACAGTTCCCATCCGTAAAACCAAATGTGTGTAATGGGAATCATGCTGCATGTTCTGACTTTCATACACACAATAATATCCGTGTGTGTGTGTCCCACAGACCAAATGCAAGGCACTGTAACACTAAGAAACATCAGCACCGGTACCTCAGGACTCTACCAGTGCACCTCCAGCAATGCCATCGGCAAGAGCACATGCCTGCTCAATCTTCAGGTTGTTGCACGTAAGTTCTCCAAACACCACGGCTCTGTAGCTGTCGCACAGTTGTGCCTCTGCTTGCGACCCACTTGCTTGCATTTGTTGACGTTTCATATGAAAGGGCTGAAGTAAAGTTCAAAAGCCTCATCTGTGACATTTGTCAAAGTAATATGAGAGCAAGAATGAAACCATATGGATTGTCAAATGTTGGCATATTTGACAACAAATATGAAAACGGGGTGTGTATGATAGGGACAAACTGCAGTTTGAATTCATGCGTTGTGTTTGACCTGCTTGGTTATATTTCCGTCAAGCATTGTTTTATGCAAACACAGACCGAGAGAGCCTCTCATACGTTTCTCATTTTGCAAATGAAGTTCTTGTAGGCTGAAATGCGCGGTGCATTCTGAACGTGGACCTTCGCTCGGAGTTCTTTACGTGTCTTTTTTTTTCTTTGGCAATCTGATATTTCCCTTATATTGTACAATATCAATGTATTTATCCTTTTTTTCCTCCCCCTCCAACATTCTTTAGCCCAGCCTCAGAGTGTGGGTCTGATAGCAGGTACCATTGCAACTGGAGTGCTGGCACTCATCATCTGCTGCCTGTTGGTGGTGGTCACCCTCTACTACTGGAAGAATAAGAACAAATACGAGGAGGAAGAAATACCCAATGAGATCAGGTTCATCTTTTTTTTTCTTTTCTAAATGAGGTAACATTGTAGAATTGTAACATTGATGAAACAAAAATATTGGTACGATTATTTGTACGTAGACTCGCTCTCACCAGGATTTTTGAATGCCTTAGGGAAGTTTTGTATTCATACCTGTCAACTCATACGGTTTAGCATATAGTATACGTATATGACCGTATCACACAAATCATACGGATTCTGAAAATTTCAGCCCCCCCGCAATCAACAGGTAGTTCCGTTTGCTTTTGCCCAGAATGGTGCTCGTCTACTCGATTGCTTTCATTTCCAGTAATTTTCCAGTAAATCACGTGGCTCCTAGTTGAAACCTGAGTGCTGAATGGCAATTTTTTTCTGTGTTTTCAATATTTGGAGTTGGTGAAAAAAGTAACGCCGGAATACAACTCTGAACACAGTAATGCCACTAAGTGGAATGATGATTAGACATTAACCAGACATTGTATTATGGAGATCTACAATAAATATCATTGAAAATTTCGTGGGGTTTTTTTCTGCCGTTATTTTGACATATAAAATGGTTTGGTATGTTGTACGGATTTTTAGCTCTTTATAAGGATTTTTTTGGTAGTTTTTTGATAGTACGAAAAGTTAACAGGTATGTGTTCCGGCCCAATCAAGCATTTGCCATTATTAGTCATTTTGCATCTTACCTTACAAGACCTTTTGAGGAACTGTCTGCTTCCAAATTTTAGCAACAAAATGGTTTGTTGAATTTGCTTAGGAGGAACTTACAAAGAACTCTGACAACACTCTCAAAATATTGAAGGGGAATCATCGTCACACTTCGGTCTCGCAAATGTTTGTCGCGACACGTGACAAAATATTGGCGGAACTCCTCTCAGATGTGTGGAAGCTGTTATACTCTAGCTGCAGAGTGAGACTGATTATATTGTCAGTATGGTTTTTCATTTTATGTAAGTGATGGAAAAATCTATCCATCCATTAAAAAAAAGTTTTTTCATTTTCTGCACCACTTGTCGGGGAGAGTGGAGTAAGTTGAGGCACTTTTACGGGATCACTACAAGAAGTTCGTTAAATTTGGGGGTAAACTAATTCCTCTTCCTTCCCTCACTCCTCCATACTCCGTCCTTTCTTCTATTCAACACTTGTCTCGACCAATTTCACAACCTCCCCATTTTACTTTATATTCAATTTGTCCAGCTTGCAGGAGAAAGCAAACAGACTTTCCCTCTCTCACTTCATTGGCTGCTTTGTCAAGTACTTCAGTGGGCGATAAACCCCTGTTCATTTTGATGCTTAGACACACACGGCATAATGTCCGGGTTATTTATTTTTTTTTATTTTAATTTCCTAACGTGACGTGATTTTTCATTACGATGTGAACGGTAAAATTCAGATTTTTTTTAAATATTTGCCCAAAGTCAGATTCGATAGGCCTTCGGAAAAAAAATAGCCCGGTAGCCCAGTGGTTAGCACGTCGGCTTCACAGTGCAGAGGTAACGGGTTCGATTACAGCTCCGGCCTCCCTGTGTGGAGTTTGCATGTTCTCCCCGGGCCTGCGTGGGTTTTCTCCGGGTGCTCCGGTTTCCTCCCACATTCCAAAAATATGCATGGCAGGCTGATTGAACACTCTAAATTGTCCCTAGGTGTGAGTGTGAGCGTGGATGGTTGTTCGTCTATGTGTGCCCTGCGATTGGCTGGCAACCGATTCAGGGTGTCCCCCGCCTACTGCCCGGAGACGGCTGGGATGGGCTCCAGCACCCCCCGCGACCCTAGTGAGGATCAAGCGGTACGGAAGGAAGAAGAAAAAAAAATAAGAGTTAGAACGAGCACTATAATTTTTTTTTTTTAAATCAATGGATGGGGCAGAGAGAAAATGGGAATTGGGGGTGACAATGTACATGAAGACATACCAGCATCCATTGCCTAGCATCTTTGACAATACTCAATGCATTGAAGAACAAAATAGCTTTTGAATAGCAGTCTACTCTGGTGAAGCTTTTCACCTTCGGATTGGTTATATCTCTTTTTAAAGCAAATATCCTTTCACTCGCTCATGTCCACAGGGAAGACGACCTCCCGCCAAAGAGGTCCTCATCAGTGAAAGCGTTCCACGCCGATGCCTCATCCTCAGAGAACGACACCCTGACCTCCACCAACACTTACAACAGTCGCTATTGGCACAACCCCAAACCCAACTACGACACCAACTCGTACACGCGTTACAACGGAGACACGCGGCAGACCTTCGCCACCGCTGTCCATGGCACACATGGACACAGACAGTCCCAGAACCCGGGACACGGACACGGCTCAGCGGTCACGGCACCGGGCTCCGTGCCGCTGTCTCGCCACCACCCTCAGCCCGCCGCGACGACCACGTCCTCCTTTGCCAACGGCAGCCACACACTTCCGCCACCAAAGACCCTGGTGGTCACCACAAACTCAGCCCCGTCCCCCACCACCATGGCGCGCAGCAACGGCTCCGTGAGCCTCAAGCCAGTGGTGACGCCCACGCACGGGCAGCATACGCACTCGTACGCTGTGAGCCAGGCCACGCTGGAGCGGATGGGAGCGGTGCCCGTCATGGTGCCCGCACAGAGCCGAGCGGGCTCGCTGGTCTGAAAACTTCTTTTGCTCTTAACTCTTTGAAAACAAAATTTACTTCTATTTTGGGTTGTTGGGGTTATTATTTTTGTTTGTTTCTTTTTTTTTTAATCCAATAATGTAAACCAAACCGCATATGGGCTGAAACAGCCTGCTGTCCTTTATTTTACTCTTACGACTGTGTCTTTCTCTACTCTGTGTGCTGCTGAGTTGTTGTTGTTTTATTTTTTAACTTAAAACAAAGTCGGATTTTGCAGAGCAGAGTTCATACAACCTAATGCCAATTTATTTATTGAAATGATCTTACCTTTTATTTGGAAGTACAAGACTGAAATTAAATCCGTTTTTTTTAATCACGTCGGATTGTTTTGTAACTACGGTATTGGTTTGTTTATCGGTTTTCCGCTAAACAATGCAGGCCTTTCAATCTCAGTGTACCGCGCCGTTGGACTGGAGTGAACTCAAATTCCGTCGTAGAATTGCACGTGGTCTGTGTTTCAGGATAGTTTGGGGGCCACGGTTTATGTTCAACAAATACAAAAACTGTGATAATGATGATTTAGATTTGAAAAATTGAATGTTCCGGTGTCTGTTGGGAGGTACTTTAAGATGAACGTATGTTTGCGATGGCCTTAGAGGAGAAGAGAATGACAGGCTTTATAGGTGCAATACATTGCATAATACAGCATACTTAATTTCATGAAAATGTTTGATGCACTTTTTTTAGAGCAATTTAGGCAGCCTACCTATTTACTATCTTGTTAAGAACTGTCTTAATGATGAAGTGTTTTACCCCTACAAATCTTCAAGTATGCATCTCCATTTTGTTTTAAAATTTGTAATTTTTGTCTTTTATGTTTTGGTTACAGATATATATTTTCTTGCTATTTCTGAGACAAAAATGGAGATGTATGCTTTAACTGTACTGATAAAATGTTGCTCTTCAAAGGATGACAACATTTACATCCTGCTTTTTTTTTCTTCGTCTTTCCACTTCACTGCTGTCCTAATCTGGTCCGTCACCTCTGTGCTGCTTTTAGAAAACCGTGTTTTTAATTAATTTAATTAATGCTTTAGAAAGGAAGAAATATATACAGTATTTAAAAGATAGTTTCTCCCCCCTACCCACTGATAAAAAGGAAAACGGCTTCTGTTTTTCTACTGTATATATTGTAACTACAACTGTAGGGTAGAATCGGAGTACATTTCAATTTGACTCGCGTGTCTTAAAATTTTGTGGCACAGAAAGAATATAATGCTGATCCACTGAAGGGATTTTTTTTTTCTTTTATCGGTATCTTTGTTTTCCTCACAAATAATGACATTTTTTTTACAAGGCAGGCAACCCCAGTCTATTTATGCTGTATGTGGTAGAAATATATAAAAAGTTTATATTTTAACCAAATTTTCGACAGATGAACTCTGTTTTGTCATTTCTTGGGTTTTAATGTAATCTACTAAAAGGCTTCTCACACAGCATGATGCCGCACTTATTCGAAAGAGTTCATGCTTTTTTTTTGTTATTTCAGTTTTATGAATATTTTATTATTTACAGTTGAAAAAATGCAATCTCATTTTGTCTTTGAAACAATCTCAAATTGCGTTGAGTCAGTGTCACCTTCTTATGTCACCTTGTAAGACTTTATTTACACTGGGTTGCAACTGGATCTGACTTTTATAATTCTGTCTGTATTTAATGTTTGTAAATCCATGAAGTCAAAGCTGTACATGTGCCATTCTTCACTCCAACGAGAAGAGAACAAGATGGAAAAGTTCAGTTGGGTAAGTTGCTTAGAAGACGTGTTCATTAGCTCGGTATTATGTATGCCCTATGTGGATAAAAGTAATTAGGCAAAGTTGGAACTCATTGCTCATTCTCTTTAAACTCGCTCATGTTACTCAAATACAACCAAACTAAAAAGTCCAAAAACAATAAAAGCACACATGTAATCGCAACCCTTCTTGTTTACCTATCAAGTGTTCCAAATGAAGTTCATTAAGATTTTCTCAGCATCTCAGACAATGTTCCCCAACGTGGTTGTTAACACCAAGACGTCCCCGTAAGGTTTCTGTTGTTATTTAAGGGAGATTGGACACAAGTGGTGAAGAATCTCCAGACGTCCTGTGTCCATGACCTTGCGTCTACTATGAGGTGTTAGAGCAAATAATGACCAAACCAATTTGTAAATATGTAAAGGAATCAATTTGTTCTTACTGTTGGTTTGAAATGTCAAATAGGAAACATAACACTGGAATGTGTAGAGAATAAAATATTGTTGATACAATCTTCAGCCTTTATGTGTTTTTGAGTACCGGTATATACTTCTGTCGCCCTTCTTGAATGGTTACTACACTGCTTGTATGAAATGTGTCACGTGGACTCTACTGGAGTGTGGTGTGATGGAGAATTTTTTGAGTCACCTGTCATGGTACCGTTTGTGACCAACAGGTGGCACTGTAGGTCTCCACCTGCCGCTGCACACCTGTTGGTCAGTGCGTCATTAGTGTCTGTTTAAAAGGACTGCCGGCGCAACCACTCGGTTTCAGGTCATTGTTCGTTTCTGTCATTGTTTCTGGTACTGTTAGTTGTTATGCTTTCGCCATGTTTTTTGTTTGTTGTTTTGGATTTAGTTTCCTCAGTATTTTGTTTGTTGGTTTGTTTGTTGTTTGAATGCTGGGACAGACTAGTCCCAGCATTCCCCCAGGCACCGATTTTACTTCAGGAAAATCTCAAGCCAAAACAAAAACTGTGATTACTCCTATGATGATCTTGTCTCTGCTTTGTCACAAATGCGCTCACTCAGTGTGAATGACCTGCATTTCCTAAATATGCAGCCACCTCCCAGTGTGGAGTTTGCAGGCAATTAGTTTTTTGTCTATATCCTGCCTTTCATCAAAGTACAGCTCACCAGCAACCTTGATGAGAAGTTGTATCAAAATTGGGATGGCTGGTTGAACGTTTCAGAAGCACTTCAGAAATCAACCACTAGATGGGAGTATTGGTGCACTTCATATAAAATCACTAGTTACATCACAGGTACTCTTGACAATAGAACAGAAAAAGGTCTATCTTTACAAAGAAAATTATGTTTACTTTTGATTGACACCGCCAGAGAGCACTTAATTTGACAACACACTTTTTTAAAATTATTGTGTTTGGATTGTTTGATGGTGCACAAATGCAATTGCATGATACAAAGCTTTTGTCGGGTCTGCTGTCTCTGTGCACCCTGAGCTCCAGCCCCCTCCCTGGTGTGTGAATCCACCCCACTCCCTGGTGTGTGTGTATCACTGAAGGTTTTGACACCGGCATGCCGGACTCACTCGGCAACTGCACCTCGCCTGGTAATCAACAGCTATCCTCGGAAGATGGCCCTGGCCTCCGATTTACCGTGAATGTATCCAACCATGCTTCGCAGACATTTTTTTTAATCCCGAGTTAACTCTGATCTTGCTATGCACCTGCCTCTTGGATTCTCCCTTGACCAGGATCCTTTGCACTTGACATGACTAAATACCTCATCTTACCTGCAGTTGAACCTTCCTTTCTGTCCCCGAGTCCTTCTCGTTACCAGCCTCCTAACAGCGTAGTGTCAGTGCTTTTCGTGTGGAGCCAAATTACATAACCGATTGCTTTTACGGTCTCATGTTCCTCCAAATTAATTGTGAGAGTTCAAGCTCACAGGCCCTGCTAACATTGGAAAACAAACCCAGTTTGATAAATTATTCAACCTTACAAATGAAATGGTTTAGAATACAGTTTGAGTCACAGGGTGAGGAAAAATGTCGAGCCGTAATTGTACTGCATTGATGTTTTAGTCATTAACTCATTCACTCCCAAAGACGTTTTTAAACGTGTTTTCAGACTTGGTCCAGAATTGGCTGGTACTGAATTAGTTATCAGTACTGATGCCACCCCGAACAAGCGGCCCACGGGCCAAATCCAGGTGCGGCAGTCACCCCCCCGCGGTCCCCATGCAAACTCAGTGAGGCTTTTGTCAGGAATTGGGAGTCCAACAAGTGGATAAATTGTCTCAAATAGCTCAATGGGCCACCATGGCTCCACTCACACTGTTGTATCCATGATATTGTGAGCAAACCATAGAATCACTGCTGCCAATCACGTTAGCTATGTTATGTCGGCAAATGACAAGCAAGGTGCTCATTGGAGGGGAGGATTAGCTCTTCAAGCAAATGACAGGTTTCCCTAATGCGGACGGTTTAAAAGCGACTCGTGGGGAACGGATTGTCGAGTGGTCACCATGTGGACCGTGTTCAATGGAGAGCTTAGTCATTTGAAGTAACATTCATAAAGCAAAATGTATGCTGTCATGGCCATCACCACTGCTGATGTTTTATTATGGGGCAACTAGCAGCAGGCCAAGCCCCTCTCAAGAAAGAAAATGCTTTACTATGCTGAAATCGCCTGCAGTTAGCAATCTAAGTTGCTAAAAACTTGTCAGGAAAAACAAAGAAATGAACATGTATCTAGATAGATCAAAAACAGATTCAGATTTGAGATGTAATGTTCTGGCAATGCAGTATTATTCGATAAATGGCTATTATTACATTTGAGTTGGCTAAAATGTACCTTATATAAATTTTCGAAAGAAAAGGAACTGTGCAGAGTTGGCCAGTGTCTTCTGCTGCCCTCCGCACTAGGTCGAGTTTCATCAGGCGAAAAATTAAATGACCTCACAAGCACTACGGTATTGTTTTAAATTGAGAAAAAATAATCATTCGCAAAAGTCCTTTGATTACTTTATTTACCAGAGGTAAATAATCTTGCCAAAGAGACCGAGGGTGTGGAACGAGCTCAGGTATGCGCGCCAAATGATTGACAATGCCCTTAAGTCCCGCCTTCTGTCTTTCCAGTTTCTGATTGACAAAGCATAGCCAATATATGCATTGCTTTTTAAATGAACAATTAAAACAAATTTCGAGGCATTAAATGGGACCAGAGAGGGATGATTTTTTTCCAAAGATCATTGCAACAATATTCTCCTGCCAGGCCACAGACAATTTTAACATACAATATGTACCAGTAACAACACGTGTATTTAATTATTTATTAATCGAACCACAAACTCTCTGTTTAAGGTCGATGGATGGAGTCCACACTTTTAGCCAAAGAGTAAGATTGTCGTTCATTGGTTTACAGCATAGGTGTCAAACTCAGGTCCTGGAGGGCTGCTGCCCTGCATGTTTTCCAAATCCCCCTGTTGCAACACACCTGATTCAAATGAACAGGTTCAATGTCAGGCTTGCGCAGAGGTTGCTGATGTGATGATCATTTGAATCAGGTGTGTTGCAACAGAGAGACTTGGAAAACATCCAGGGCAGCGGCCCTCCAGGACCTGAGTTTGACACCTATGCTTTACAGTATTTCTAATGAAGAGATGTTATTTGTTTCTGATCATGGTGAATGGAGAATGTCCTCTCTTTGGAGCCTGTCACGGTTAACTCATTCACTCCCAAAGACGTTTTTAAACGTCTTTTCAGACTTGGTCCAGAATTGGCTGGTACTGAATGAGTTAATTGAGAGCGTCACTTAACACCAAATCTGAACTCCAGGCTATGTCTGCTGTCACTTTTCCCCCCCGCAAAGATTCTTATGACTTGGACAATGTGAGACTCTGTGTTAGTTTGAAGGTCATCAAGATGTCATTGTTAGATTGCACACCTTTATAATCAGCAGCGCGGCTATCTCACATGATTAGAGGTTTTGCCAATGCTGTCAATGGGAGAAGAGTGTTTGTTTCATCTCTGTGACTTGAAGTTTAGATGAGAAAGATTTTTTTTTAAAGAAATGCAACTTTAAGCAGGAGACGTTTGCAAAGTCACTTCATAAGGTTGTACCGAAATCATCAATTAAGCAGATACCGGTACAACGGATTTGTTTTGTTTATATTCGGGTTGTGGAAATATAAGAGCTATATATGATTTTATTTCCTGCTGTGTTTTTCTTCCACAATGATATCATACACTCTGTAAACACTGAAAGACAGTTACACACAGTGGTCAGGTTCTATTCTGTACCCAATGAATAAGTAGCTGCCATGAGTAGTAGCCATGATTGCAGAGTACTGCATCGGTCTCTACTTTGACGCTCCTATCGAGCGTTTTCGTTCACCCACTTCAGAAGCCATTGGACCTGTTACCTCACTGACGTGCGTATTCTTTGAAGCTCTATCAACTGAATTTCTCTGAAAGCTTTCATTTTGAGCGTGAAATTGAAGGGACCGGCAAATTCAACATGCAAAGCGCATGACTAGCATTTTCCTTAATCAATAATGGGTTTTTTAAAACAATGTCACGGTCAGAAAATTAATCATCCCAGCTTGCATTTTGTGACAGTGCGTTTCTATTAATTTCAACGGTGCAAAAAGGAGGCATCAACATCAACTCAAGCGTGCAGCAAAAGAGCACTTTATCAGTGCTTACTGTTTCTCGTGTTGGTTTTATAATTGAATGGACGCCTTTTTCTCCCAGGAATTAGCTTGATGCTACCAAGACGAGAGTTTGTGGAATAGCACCATGAGCGACATTAACATCGACAACATAAAAATGTATTCAAGGAATACATTTTTACATTCAGGAGTTTTTTTTTTCTTCAAGAAACCTTACGGCAAGGTCACAGAGAACAATTGAAACTGAAACATGCGCATCCGCTTTGAACACGCTGCACCGCCACAAAAGTTTTTTTCTTTTCTTAAATTGTTAGCGTTTCTGAATCCCGTCTTGGAGGGTTTATGTTTTGAAACGTACCTGGAGAAAGAGAAATGTAAATGTACTCTTGAAAGGGGGTACTGTAATAACAGGATTTTTTTTCATGCTCTGCAAACTGACCTTAGAATACATTGTCAGCCAAGATGCAAGGTAAGAAAAACATCCTGCACGGAATGCTGCTGACTAGGATGTTGTCTATTCTGCGCAGAAGTGGTGTTTAACAGAGCATCAACAAGAAGCAAACAAAGCTCTTTTGACAGCCCTCAAGGACTCTGACGTAACGGTAAATACAGCTTAACACAGCCATGTGTCCATTATTTATGGCGTACTCATCATCTGGGGGTCATTAGTGAATACAGTATGTGATTTGTAAGCTAAATAATGCATGACTAGAATCTGACTGAACCAAAAATGAATGCTTTGGTTTTCAGTTTACAAGTTCACAATTCTGTAATTTGTGTTTGTTAAATTTGAACATGAATAAATATGTTGCAATTCGAGAGAGATAGAGAGAGAGAGACGAGATGGAACAGACCTGGTAATGCATGCAGACTGCCGCCTGACAGAAGTTCAACTATTTTGGTTTTTGTGCACGTTTTGCTTTGAGTCGGCTTCGGCTGTTTGTTTCCCGCTGACACGTCATTTATTGAGGAAAGGTCATTTTCCTTTGTGAGGTCGAGACCTAAAGGCTATTGCCAAAAACTTCCATCTGAAGCTGTTGCAGGTGTGCGAAGTTCACCGAGCATTCCTTCTGCACTGTCAGTGTTTGGAACCCCCGCATCATGTTCCCTCTACATCTGAAGGCATGACATTTAACAGCGCCCTCGAAAAAAAAAACGTCACTGACGTGGTGGTAGGGGATCATGCTGTGCCAATTTTTTTTGATGTTTTTAAATTGGATGGGCCGAGAACGTGCACTTAAAATATATAAATAAAAGTATAAACCAAAATTATATGACAGATGTGCGCGATGTAAAGGAGAGTACGGAAGACCGTCGGTACAGAGAGCCATCGCAGTCTTAATTGTTAATTATTCATTTTGAACATGGTGTGTTGATTTGTCACCAACACAAATACTGTTGCACGGTATATACAGTACATATACTATATATATATATAAAATACCGTATTGGCCCGAATATAAGACTGTGTTTTTTGCATTGAAATAAGACTGAAAAAGTGGGGGTTGTCTTATATTCGGGGTCTAGACATTATATCCATTCACGACGCTAGTTGGCGCCGGATATCATTGAAGCGAATGCTAAACTTGACTCCCCAGGCCAAAGTGAACCCGTCACGAAGAATAAAAATAAAAATAGCGGTAGCACGAAGAAGAAAAATAAAACATAGCGGTAAGAAAGAAAACGGAAGAAAATAATGGAAGAGATAACAGAAAATGGAGAAAAGTAGCAGCAATCTGGAGAAAAGTGGCTCAAAGATCGGCCAGGTTAACCGGCAGCTGCGGAGAAGTTATGATGTAATTTACATTTCATAAACCAGAAGCCATTAATTTACGAATGTGATTGCAGTTTAGATTTGAATGAGGCAAAATAAAATGCTTTTTCTCTTAAATATATTGTTATATTCATTTGTTTTAGATTTACTGTAATTATTTTCTGTATAAAAATTAATTTGGTGTTCAAAAAGTCTTTTTTCAAACTTGAGTCTTGAAAAAAGGGGGTCGTTTTATAATCAGGGCCGTCTTATATTCGGTCCAATCCGGTATATATATATATATATATATATATATATATGTATAAACACATTGGTATATATAAATCATGAGAATAACGTTAATGTATAAGCAACATGGGAGGGGCAAAATAATAAACACGTCTTTGTATGTTGTGCATTTCTAAACCAAAGATTTACAATGTATTCTTATTATTATTATTATATAATAGTACACATGGAGATTGACTCCCTCTTAGATATGCTTGGTGTGTTGTTGTGGCATTGGATACATGATGTACAAGCACATTCAGTGGCGTAAGTCCCTCAACATTTCCGTCATATCCTGACAATCCATTCAGCCCTTGTGCCCAGCAATGCTAATTATGCCTCATTTACCCATGCCGCTGGGATTTTAGCTCAGATTGTTTTTTGATATTCTGCTCTTTCATCTAATCCAGACAGACTCTCTTTTTCGTTAATACATTGAGTGACCTCGGACATCACGCTAGCCATGGTTGCACTAATAGAACTGAATTTGTCCCATCTCAGGGAGCTCAAGGGTGAATCAATTAGTTGTTTTTGTCTCCCACTGGATCGGCGTGCATACTGTAGTACGGTGTCCACCCTGACCGAGCATATTGGATTCGATTCAGTGCTGCTCTGATGCTGGCAAGCAGCCGAGATGCCTGTGAAGTGCCAGCCAGAAGGAGGGATGAGCAGGGTGCCGGTGTGTGAAGGGGAACAAATGGAATGATGAATAAAAAAAAAATAAAAAGCATGCAGGGAGAGGCTGAGTGAAGATAGAGACAAGAACGTGAATTAGTGAAGAATGGGTCAATATCTTGAGGCTCTGTCTTCCATTTGCATTTATCATTTATTTGTTGTGAGCTGGCGCGGTAACTAAAAATGGCTGTAAATGGAAAACTACAAATACAAAGAAAGAAGTTCAACAGGCGAGTTGAAATTCTTTGATCGCATGACTATATCGTGTCTATTATCAGCATCACTGCATGGCCAAAACGTGAGCTGTTTTGCCATACATCCGTGTTATTGTGTTGACTCTGGAGTGAGGCATCTCAAGTACCAAGAGAACTCGCAGGCAGTCGATTTAGTCAAGTCAAGTCAACAGTATTTATAGAGCACTTTCAAACAGCCATCGCTGCATACAAAGTGCTGTACATGGAGCGATTTAACATACACAATAAACAGTAAGACGAAATGGTAATAAAGGCGGTAGAAAGCACCAAGCAGTAAAATCATGCTGAGTCGAACGCCAAAGAATACAAGTGAGTTTTGAGGAGGGCTTTAAAGATGGGCAGCGAGGAGGCTTGCCGAATGTTCAGTGGGAGGTCATTCCAGAGAGAGGGACCAGCAACAGAAAAGGCTCGATCCCCTCTGAGCCTCAGTTTAGTTCTTGGTACTTCTAACACAGACTGGTCCACAGACCTGAGGCGCCGGGCAGGTGTGTAGGGGCGGATGAGCTCAGAGAGGTAAAGTGGCGGGAGATTATTTAGAGATTTGAAAACAAAGAGGAGGATCTTGAAAATAACTCTAAAAGGAATGGGGAGCCAATGAAGGGATGCCAGAGTAGGAGTTATATGCTCCCTCTTATGAGTACCAGTCAAGAGCGGCATTCTGGAACAGCTGAAGGCGCTTAATGGAGGACTGGTTGACTCCAAAGTACAGGGCATTACAGTAATCGAGCCGGGATGTGACAAAGGCATGAATTACTGTCTCAAAGTGTTCATGTGAGAGGAAAGGTTTTATTTTGGCCAGCTGTCTAAGGCATTTGATATTCGCCACCGCTGAAATCACTAAGTGAACAGTTCCATGACTGCATACAGAATCATAACACTGAATTTTCGGCCGACTGCCCGAAGACGGCTTGGCTAGGCTCTAGCATGTCTGTGACCCTTATAGGGATATGCGGATTAGAAAATGGATGGATTGACTAAAACACGTTAACAGCAACAACAAATACTAGGTGCAGCCAAGTCCTTCCGGTTTGGTGTCCTTAGTATTGCATCTATGGTATTTGCAGATGATGTGGTGCCGTTGGCTTCTTCAAGCCCCGCGGGGTCGGGGTCTCCAGCCCTCACTGGAGTGGATCGAAGCTGAGTGTGAAGCAATTGGAAGGAAAACTTACACCTCCCAATCTGACGCAATGCTCGTCGGTCGGAAAAGGGTGGAGTGCTCTCTCCGTGGCGGGGATGAGATCTTATAACAAGTGGAGGAGTTTAAGTATCTTGGGGTCTTGTTCGCAGGCGGATCGGTGCAGCATCTGCTGTGATGCAGGCTTTGTCTTGGTGAAGAAGCCAGAAAGCGGAGCGCTCAAGTTACTGCTCAATCTACGTCCCTACCATGACCAAAAGAATGAGATCCCGGATACCAAAATAAATTTCATTCACAGGGTGTCCGGCCTCTTGCCGAGATATAAGGTGAGAAGCTCGGTCATCCGGAAGGGGGCTCAGAGTCGAACTGTTTCTCCTCCACGTTAAGAGGAGCCAGATGAGGTGCCTCGGGTATCTGATTATGATGCCTCCCTGGTGAGGTGTTCCGGGCATATCCCCTAGTCAAGCACCGGGGACAACCCAGGACATGCTGGAGAGACTATGTTGTCCCCGCAAGCCTGGGAATGCCTCGGGATCCCCTGGGAAGAGCTGGAAGAAATGGTTGGGGAGAGGGAAGTCTGGGTTTCTCTACTATAAATGTTGCCCCGGCGACCCAACCTCGGATAAGCAGTAGAGAACAGTGGATGGATAGATGAATGAATAAAATTACCAGAAGAGTGACTTGGATTTAGATTTTATTTCAGATAAGGTTGGTCTTTGATAAAGTATACAACCCATGTGTTATTTGTGTGTGGGTGTGTGTGCGCTAGTAGGCACGCACGTGTTTACCAAGCCGGTGAATAAAAGGATTGCCGAGATGTGTTGTGCTCACTTCAGAGTACACGCCCCGAGTGATGTCTGCTTGAAGGAACACCGTGTAATTCTGAACGATTTGTAACTATGCCTGTCCCTGCGGGGGTCCATGCAGCTTTCGGTCATGTTACTTATCACCAAATTCCTCCTTGTGTGTTTTTTCTTTGTTGTTGTTGTTGTTGTTTGGACTCGATGCGGAATACATTTTTCTTATTTCTCCCTTTGGCACACACCGCCAACTAATTATTGTTGTTTGCATGGTATGTATCATCCGGGAACAGTGCTTTGAATGACATTTACGTTTCAAACTATTTGACCATTTCTTTTTGGCATCTTTGCTGTAAACTCAAAACAAAACCTTTGGGTTTGAAATCTACTGACAGTATATTCATTTTCCTAGAAAGAGACATCATTTTGTACACTCACACACACACACACGCACAAACCCACTGGCTGGTTTGAGCCCACCGCCCCTGCCGAGAATAGATTTCAGGAACAAAATGTTTTCTGACTTTAAGGCATGTGATTAGATGTCCACAGCTGATGAAGCAACAATGTTCTAATTGTTCACTGGGGAAAACACGGTATTTCTGCAATGTCGATCCACTTTATACTATTACCAAGTGACACATTCTTGAAATGACAGTTGCAATATCGACCTGCTCAATGTCATATTTTTTTGTTCAGATGTTTTTGCCCATCGTGTTTTTAATTTAGAGAGACAGGTTTGTTTTTGTGAAATTTGTTTTCAATTCTACTTTGGTTTTGAATCACACTCACACACCCTCCCTGAAGTTCTTAGGCTGCCATTTGTTATATTCCTGCAAGCCTTGCATATTTTGTTACTGAATACTGTATGCATAATTTCTGTAATGTCACACTTGTTTAAGCAGATAGTGTTATCTTGAGAAACCAGTGATACAGACTCATTTGAATAAGTAATGCCCAGGCATAGTTGCGTAGTATCATCGGAATCACCACTGCCACCCGCTCCAACACAACCCCCCCACCCCCCACCACACACTCTATCACCCCCACAGAAACACACTGCGTATCCTTCATGCATGCCTCAGCTTTAACTTTAAATCAATATTCGAACGACACATCAGAAATTAGGCTATTGATAATTTGGTCCACATTCCAACATTTGCAGATATCATTTGGGACTCGTGTATAACTGCACTCGGATTTATTTTACACGCCTGTGATCAAAATAATCGGATAAACGAGCGTTTAAACCCTATTAGTGAATTATACACCCACAGAAATCAGATGAAATATGTTTCTTTCTTTGTGACTTTACCCCAAACCAGAACATTTGTGATCTTTCTGAGCCTCCTTTTATGAGCATGTCACTTCTGATTGTCTTTCTTCAGGGGTTATTTCTATTGTCCCATGTCTTAATATCTGCCTATGTTATAATGTCAAGTCAATTGGACTGGTGGAGTGATCATCGCCTGGTAGACGGCATTATGCCACACATATTTGTGGAATGCGGGAGAAAGGGTGCGTTGAGAAGGAGAACATGCAAACTCCACACAGGAAGGGTGGAGCTCCGGAATTGTCCCCTGCACCTCTACACTGTGAGGCTGACGCGCTAACAAATCGTCCACCGGGCCGCTGACACCGAAAACATTAGAGGAAATATTCTTTTATGAAAGAAAAAAAAACAAATTATTACAAATTACAAATATGGCTCAAGTTATACTGGACCCATTAGGAAGCAAGGTTCCATTCAGTTGTTTCTATGCAAACATTAAAAAAAAAATGAGTGCAGTATTGTGTGGTGATGAGTAGACAAGGCCTCACGAAGGCAAACTGCACTGCGTTCTTATTTTTACCCTCGTGAAAGGACCATTTGGTTCGCCCTAAGTGACATTCTGCAAATCCGTATTATAACCACACAAAAGATTTTTTTTCGTGGTAATCCAAAAATTCACATGGTTCTTGTAACTGACGCATATGTCTAACTGTATCAGGTGGCTGTGGTAAAAGAAACTCATTCATTCAAACAGATGTTTTGCAAAAGCACAGTTGATTGAGCTCCTCTCTTTGAACACAATACAAGACTGCCGGATAAATTCTGTATTCAACACACATGAAAAGAAAACGAGAACCTCCATGAAATGAACACCATGTGTTTAATTTTCCGTGATGAATTAAAGGGGGGGGGGGCCTATATTGCAGTCGTTTTGCTCATCCGTTGTTTACTCCTCTCCTCCTTTCCAGCTCATTCATCACTTTCCGCCTCTTCATCTGCTCTCATAATCGGAAGTTGATAGTGATTTCATCAGAAGGCGTTGTGAAATTTGGCTTCATTCTGCGATGTAAATGCGTTCGTCATTTACAAGCACACAGCCTTGACCTAACAAGGAGGCCGTAACAGAATAACGTGACATGAAACAACACTGTTTGGCATAGGAAGAGTTCCTTACCATCTGGGCTTATAGACAAGCGTGGCCGATTTATGTAGTTCTTTTTATTAATCTAGTGGGTGCACTTTATATTTGCTCAGTATTTTGGAAATTATGATAAGTCAGTTTGTCGTCTGGGGAAAACAAAATACCTCAATTGCTTTCCAAGTCCCTGCGTATTTGCTGTCATGATAGATGTGCCGGGAGAAATCTTCACAGGGGCAAGATGCTTTTGCTCAATTTTTTCCTGGTCTCATCTGTACTCGAGCGTTGATGACTGTAAAAGTGTACCACCTTCAATATCTTGTAAAGTAGAGGCAGCATATCAAGAAGGTCAATGATGTTGTTAAGGGTGTAAAAGATGGAGGGGATGGGAACCATTATGTGCATTTTGACGTTTCAAAGCTATCTTTTTTTTTTAATTGAGATTTGAAAGAAAAAGACAATTGAAACAAAGAAAAAACAAAACCTCAAATGAAAACAATGAGAGAAAGTCAGTGGTCAACCCAGACCCATCTTCATTCAATAATCAAATGATGAAAAAAAAAAAATAATTCCCATAAGCTGTTACCATAACATACGATTTATGCCATGTGCAATATTGATTTGATCAATCTTCTGATCAGTAGTTTAAAATCGGTCACATTAGCGAGCTGTAAAGACTGCCTATAGACTCCTGGTTGAAAACCTGTTTTGCTATAACCAGGATAAAAACACTTTAAGAATTTAGAACTGATATATTTTACATGAGTTTTCCCGCATATTTTAGGAGGCACTTGAAGGTCGCCTTCAAACCCCGATTGTGCATTTGTGTGTGCCAGTTTTCATGCCCTTTTGCGACTGTCCATGAAAATACGCCCCTGTTTGTTGGTTAGTGCCTCTCCTACTTTTTCCCTTTCCGGAAAACAGCTGTAGAATATAGGTTGGTTTCATAAAATTACAGCCATTTCTTCCTAAAGTGGAGAAAAATAGCTTTCTCTAAAAAGTAAACATTAATGTCAACATCTCAACAGAGATTCCTTCCACAAAACAGCAAAAACAACATTTAGGAATGTTTTTGGGTGTTGTTTTTTTTTTGCAAAATAAATGCATTTTAAAAATATGTGCATGCCGGGAGCAACGCTGACGCAGGCTCATAATTTGCTCATATTAGACAGATTTCTACTCATCTACTCTGTGATTTTTTCACTGTGTAATGCGTAAACTTGTTCAAATTTCTCCCTCCTACATAATCTCTCGTGGACTCAAAATGTGAGTTGAGCAAAATTATAAAGTGCTGCCTGACCTCCAACTTCTGACATCTGTTTGTCAGTACATTGGTTTACAAGTTGAAAATTCACAAAGGAGCAGTGTCAGGCCGTCCTCCACCTGTCCATGGTCAAAACTTAAATGACGTGTCTCAACGTCAATGGCACAAAATGTTCGGATTCCAAATGACCCAAACAGGCGTCAATGGGTGGGCATGAGTTTGTTATGATACTTGAGTGACAGCCTAAATTTGTATAAATACCCCGGGCAGCCCGGTAGTCCAGTGGTTAGCACGCCGGCTTCACAGTGCAGAGGTACCGGGTTCGATTCCAGCTCCGGCCTCCCTGTGTGGAGTTTGCATGTTCTCCCCGGGCCTGCGTGGGTTTTCTCCGGGTGCTCCGGTTTCCTCCCACATTCCAAAAATATGCATGGCAGGCTGATTGAACACTCTAAATTGTCCCTAGGTGTGAGTGTGAGCGTGGATGGTTGTTCGTCTATGTGTGCCCTGCGATTGGCTGGCAACCGATTCAGGGTGTCCCCCGCCTACTGCCCGAAGACAGCTGGGATAGGCTCCAGCACCCCCGCGACCCTAGTGAGGATCAAGCGGCTCGGAAAATGAATGAATGAATGAATAATCAAGACCCAACTTCATAACACCTCTAAACAAAATGTTAACATATCTTTTTTTTTTTTAAATAAGCCTGTTAATTAGTTGATTTGCATCGTGTAATTTGTTCCCATGCTGGCATCTATGGGCGGATGATAATCTATTCAGCAAACATTTGGCAACTCGGTAAACAGATTCCGGCATCGGAACATAAATATTGACTCATAACTGAAAATACTGTGATTTATTTCCGACCTCACCTTTTGAATCCCTAAGTTTGTCTCAACATAAAGGTCACATTTTTCATCATGCGTTAGAAAGTCACTTATTCACTAAGGGACTGCTGCTTCCCTGCATTGTGTACGTGTTCTTCTCATGGTGCTTCGCTCCTTTTTGGTATTCAGCACAAGCCCTGAGCAGCTGAAACGCCTCCATTCGGTTGGTTGCAGAGTAATTGGCCTCTAAATCACGCCCATTTCAGCCTTTGTGGCCTGGTTGTATCAGATTCTCCCGTGACATGCTTTTCAAACCCGAAGATGAGTCTTATTTCGGTTTTGCAAATGGTTTTGCTCTATATTGATGCAGAAGTGCAACCCTTGTATTCCATGTTGAGCATTTGAATATGATGTGGCTGGTTTTAACTGGCTTATTGACATATTTAACCCTCCCTCTGCTCCGTTCCCACTATAGGCAGTGTTGATGGTGCACTGTTGCCACCATCTGAGACATCGGATGGTGAATGAAAATATCCTCCAAGGTTTTCCGAAAGTCTTTCTTCACAACCTCGCCAATATCCTAACACGGCCAAGTTTTTGCCTCTGCGACAGACAAAGCCGCAATATTGCTTGGCCGACTTGCTTATAGCCTCCAATCCGGTTGTCCGTCTCAACAATGGAGGCACAAAGTCTCCGCCAGGATATGGACAAAGTTCTGTGGGAGGTGGGTGTTGAAGCTTCTTCTGACGGGGGATACTGCCCTGTTTACCAGGGGTGAGTCATTTGTAATCATTTAATCAGTTATTTCGTTCATTCCTAACTTTATTGATTCATCTATAAATCAATTATATTACCCTGTAAAGACCAAAACGGAAACCTAAAAAGTATAATCACTTGAGGGGAAATTTGCAACTACGATGGAAAGCCTATGAACGGCATTCAACCAGAAAACATTCTATTTATTTATCTATTTTTAAATTCCTTTTCAGCTAATTTATTCCTACATCCAAACCAAACCAGACAAACCAAAACGGAACAATAACACTTTTGCACAGTTATAAATATATCAAAAACTTGCCAAATAATGATGCAAATTCAAACATCTTTCGAGGCTTTATGTATCTGGGCTAGACCCAGTCAACAATGAGCCAAGGAGTTTATTTGTGATTTGTTTTTAACGATTCCACACTGTGAAGCTACAGGCAATGATAATGATAAACAGCTTGTTTCCACTATATTAACTTTGCTGAAAAGGCTGACAGGCTGTTCAGATGTTTTCCCCTGTAGGGTTTAATTAGGAACAGGAGGAAGAAAATAATTTCCAATCACAAAACTACACTAAATCCATGGCTCTGACGCCAGGAGATAAAAATCATCCTTTATAAATACAGATATAAATGGATGATGTGCTTATTCTAAACAAGTGCCATTTATGTTATGTGTTATGTGTTACATTGATCAATATGTCAAACTGAAATGCTATACTCCACCTTGAGATGTAAGCATCAATCTCACAGTACAGAGGTACCGGGTTCAATTCCAGCTTTGGCTTTGCTGCGTGGAGTTTGTTGTTCTCCCTGGTCCTGCGTGGATTTTCTGTGGGAAATCCGTTTTTCTCCCACATTCCAAAAACATCCATGGCAGGTTGATGGAACACTCTAAATTGTCTCTGGGTGTGAGTGTGAGCACGGATGGTTGTTCGTCTATCTGTGCCGAGGGATTGGCTGGCAACCAGTTCAGGTGTCCCCTGCCTACTGCCAGATGACAGCTGAGATATGCTTCAGCACGCTCGCAACCCTTTTGAAGATAAGCAGAGCATAAAATGGATGGAGGGATGGACAATATATCATATTTGTAGAGTTACTGCCAAGCGAAAATACCTGGCTGTATTTTGTACCGTGTTGGCTGTAGTTCTCGTGTGTGTGTGTGTGTGTGTGTGTGTGTGTGTGTGTGTGTGTGTGTGTGTGTCTGCTGTTCATTGTGTTGAATGTGGGCGTGAGTACTCATGGCTTCAATTGGATCTCTGTGGAGACAAAGTAGTGGCCCTTCCTGATTGGCCAACAACTAACAGCACCAGCTTGAAAAGATCCACCGTGGAATGACAGGAGTCGGGAGTGAATCTGACAGCAGTAGCTCACTTGCTCTTGGCCTCCAACAAATGTGTCATCAAGAATTTGTGCTTCCTGAGTTAGTTGTTAGTTTGTTCTTGTAATAATTAAAGGGCAGATCCTTTGTTTGCATGCCAGCCTTTTGTTTTTACAAATTAGCCCCCAATAACTTGGTTGCTAGGTGCTCGGCATCTCTCATGACTCTTGACAATGCTGAAATCATGGTTTTATTAGTCGTACCATTATTTATATATTTGCAATGTACATATTTAACCTGGAACATTACAGGCTACCTCGTCGGCTGATTTAATTTATTTACCACCCTACGTGCATCATGCACGGGGCATGGTATTACAATTTTAAATCTTGCATTTACATAGAGTCTTGGACAAATAGCAGAAAATCTGATTTATTCATTTCAGCTCAGAGTGCCCGAGCAAAAGTTGACACCCACAAGTTGAGTGTGGGAATTGATCGAGGTTTGATTTGTGAGGTGAAGTTAACATCAGTAATGCGAGCCCCAGAGGTAAAACCACTTTGATTTTATTCAACAAGTGTTTCTTTTTGACATCTTGAAGTCTCCCCGAACTAGATGAAAAAGACTGAAGAAGCAGTCTGGGTTTTAACGATGCACCCATGCTGAAGGAGTCTTGCTTTATTCCTGCTGGAGTACCACCTTTCAATGTGTGTTTGATCAACTTTTTCGCACTCTTCTTGGTAGGTTTGGGTGTCAGAGATCCCTGTTGGACCCTTGCCTATTCTCAGAAACCTCACATCTATATCCTATATTGCTCAAACATAACGTAGATAATGAATCATGTCAAATTGACTGATTTGGTTTATCTTGTGATGTGATTTTTGAAAAACAAACCATCCATCCATTATCTGATCTGCATATCCTGTTGAAAAATAACTAATTGCAATTTGTTTGCTACACTATTCTGAATGCACTATTAAAATCTATATTTTGGGAATTTTTCCACATATTTTTTTTAATCAGATGTATCCAAATATTTCAGAATGTTTAACATAAGATACATTTACCCATTGTTATTCTCCATAGGCTGAGACATTTTTTTGCCGACTGTCATCCATGTGCACATACCTATAAGATGTAGAAAGTTGCGACTCATGTGTGTCATGATTCTGTTTGCGACCGACAGGTGGCACTGTAGGGCTCCGCCTGCAGCTGCACACCTGTTGGTCATTGCTTCATTATTTTTCTTTTCTTTAATTGTCTTGCACTTCATGGCGTGTAGAGCCAACCATAGCAACCAGGTCTCTCCATTTGGATCTGTTCTTGGCAAGGTGTTGACTTTGTTCCAGGGTAACATTGCAGGCCCCAAGCTCCAGGGCTATTACGTCCAGCCAGTGAGTGCGGGGGGCACCTCTGGGTCGTCTCCAGCCAGCTTGCTGGGGGTTGAAGGCCAAGATGGTTGGCACGCGCTCTGTTGAGGAGTGCCACAACAAAGACCTGGCCTTGCAAGACTGCCACACCCCTGTGGAGAGCGCCCGCAAAAACGAAACGAAAAAGGCGACGGAAACGCCAAAAGGCATAGAAAAACTCATGTCTCCTGCAAAGGTGTTTCCTTACATGAAGGAGCGGGTATGCAGAAGAGAGCTAGAGCAAGACATCATTCTCATCCTCTTAGACCTGAGTGCCGCCTTTGACGCCATTTCTCACCCTATCCTCCTCAATAGACTCTCCTCCATTGGTCTCTCCCACACTCCCCTCAGTTGGTTCCACCCCTACCTCACTGGCCGCACTCAGTTTGTCCAGCTCAAATTCTTCACTTCAAAGCCCTCCGTAGTCACCACAGGTGTACCCCAGGGATGTATCCTAAGGCCCCTTCTCTTCATCATCTACCTCCTGCGTCTTGGTCATATCCTCCGCAGGAGGTTCCGATCGGGGCGCAGGGTCAATCATGTCCTATCAGGTCTCACGGAGGCGTCAAAATTTGATGCCTCCATTTACATTCAAATTTATACACAAGGCGAATTGCCCAAAAAAAGCCTTCTTCTCTCTTTCTCACACAGTCTGGGTAAAACGTGCAAAAGATGCCAATTAGGTAAATGTGCTGTGTATGTTTTCGTGAAGAAAGCTCTGACCTCATGAGTCTTTTTCTTTTTGGTAATCTGTCACTTTCTAGAAGGCTAGTTTGCAAAACAAGAAAAAAAAAGGAATTCGGAATTCCATGAATGTCTAGTGTTGTTTGTCAGTTTCCTGATCTCTGGATAAACTGACCAAATTGTCAGTGTGCACACCTGTCTATCACCGCGACATTCCAATAAAACCTAAATCCCTGAGACTCCATCTGAAAAATCAAGTCACTGCTGTCAAATCGTTTGTCACAGCTGAGATGAATTTGATATTGTTTATTCAATCGTTTCATCTAAAGAACTTGCATTGTCATGAATAATAACATCCTCTTTCATCAGTGAGCCAATGTTACTCATGTTGATATTTTCATGTGAATAATACATGTACTGAAACACAACTACTTTATCTAAATTATAAATCCGCACTTGGCCTGTTATCAGTTATACTACACGGCGCTTGCAATTAAAAAAAAAAAAACTTCGGAAAAAAAACAAGGGATATGCTTATTGTTCGCCAGCATTTTATACAGTTTAATTATGTGAGGCCTCCATTTCCTTCTGTTCTAACTGCAGTAAAACCACCAGGCCTATGATAGTTTTGGCCCATCTGGGATGGTGCAGGACTAGTGCTTAAATTCATCTGGATGTTTTTTGAGTGCTCCCTCAAACACCCACACGAATAGACCAACACCAGATTTAGCAGAGGCTGCTTATACACATTTTATTGTCCATTTATATATATATATATATATATATATATATAATATATATTAATGACAACGTGATGGATGGTGCATGGGCAAACATTGAAAATAAGGAGGCCAGGAAGAAAAAACATTTTAAAAAGGTTTGTGGTGATTAATGATTAGAAAAGAAATCATTCGTAGCGCAGCTGCTCAGTTCATGATCTGTGAATATACTCATACAAAGTATTATTGAATGAATAATTATGTAATTTAGTTAACCCACATTTGTATATTAATAATGACGAATTGATTATGCTTGTGATGAAGAAATTCTTATGCTCTAAATAAAGATATGTTTGCACTTATAATAAAAAAGAATGCTTAGTGCGCTGTGTGACAGTTAGGGGCCACCACCACCTTTCCGAGATTGTGGTTGGAAAGAAATAAGGTCATAAGACCAAACAAAGCTTACTTGATGTTTTTGTAATGATTGCACACATGTACATAATTTTCATTTAAATACACACACACTCAAACAAGTTCAGTGTCTGTCTTCAACAGCCCTCACTCTTTAGGTTTGACAGACCCATGTATTACACTCCCAATGAGAAATAAATGAGAGGGCAAGCGGGGAGATCCGTCGATGACGTGTAGGAAACTGAAACCGAACGCTTCTCCTCGTTCCCGCCTCGTAAGATTGACACCAGAATCCAGTGTCCGGTCTCCTTAACCGGTCTCTATTATGAATGTCTAATTGATAACCGTGACAATTATCATGAATAATATACTGTATTATGAAATATCGATGTGTACTATTTCGTGTAGGTGTCGATATATTGTATGTGGTTCTATCATTTGGAATAGAATTGCAAGAGAGCTAACATCATGGAAGAGAAAGTGTTCCATTTACTTTTTTGTCACGTACAAAACATTCTGACACTCTAAATGCTCTGCACCTTTATCTGTGATGCTTTCTCGCCGAGCTAAGATCAAGGTGCTCGCTGATAGAGAGTTGCAATGAATAATGTGTCATGAGATTTAAAGCCGGCGCTGCAAAGTGATGGAGTTTCACATCTGGAATTGGGAAAGTATCTTCATGAACGTATTCTATCCAATGGACATCGTCAGAGACATCACATATATCTATTCGGCTCAGTTTCAACTTGACGTGTGCTACAGTTTTGTTTTGAATTCAAGGTAATGTCTTTTTCAGATGTGAACTTTTTTCTTTTTTTTTTATTGATTTGAATGAATCAAGTGGACCAAATTATGCACAAAGGTGTACAAAGGTGCTGCTGCTGCGTCTGTTAAATTCAAATGGACCTGTGAAAATGACAGGATTGTCAGTGTTCTGTACTTATTCTGATGTATTATTATTCATTATTCTACACAGTATGGTTTTGCATGCCTTTAAATGGATCTGTAAAATGGGTCAAACATAAAGAAAACGAAAGATTTGACAAATCCAGATGGTGGAATACAGCAAATAAGCCAATTTTCAGATTTTCTTTAAAAACACAAACACGCTTGTTATCATGTGTGTTACATAACATTCATTCATCTTCCGAGCCGCTTGATCCTCATTAGGGTCGCGGGGGGTGCTGGAGCCTATCCCAGCTGTCTTCGGGCAGTAGGCGGGGGACACCCTGAATCGGTTGCCAGCCAATCGCAGGGCACACAGAGACGAACAACCATTCGCACTCACACTCACACCTAGGGAGAATTTAGAGCGTCCAATCAGCCTGCCACGCATGTTTTTGGAATGTGGGAGGAAACCGGAGCACCCGGAGAAAACCCACGCAGGCCCGGGGAGAACATGCAAACTCCACACAGGGAGGCCGCAGCTGGAATCGAACCCGGTACCTCTGCACTGTGAAGCCGACGTGCTAACCACTGGACTACCGGGCCGCCCTTGTTACATAACATTTCCATTATAAACACAATAAGAAAGAAGAGTAGCAGTTGTTTATAAATATTCACGTTATTAAATAATATTGTTTATTTGTTGCCTTGTATTCTGATCCTTCATTTAAGTAGTAGTGTAGATACTGGAAGAAACTCTGCCTGCTGGTTGTCTGGCCAAAAAATGCAATGAGCAAAAAGGCACAGGCATCCAGTGAATGCTGAATCTTGGATCCCGAAGCAGGATGAACAGAAATTAAGCAATCAAACAGATCCTGTTAAACAGAGGAAGCACAGAACGCATAAGAAATAATGATGAATAATGAAAATGAAAACAAATGAGACGGCACGGTGATATCATCACTGGAGCGGTTCTTGCTGTCGCTGTACTGTGAGGATCCACAGTGATGCCGATGGAGTTTTTGATGATCGTCTTTTCCAAGCACTTCCCGACTTTCGGAGTGAGGCCTATTGGCCGATGTTACTGGGGTGGTTTGGGGTATAAGGGCGATGGAGGCAGTCTTTATAGGTAGGTTGGGATTGATTTGAGTTTGAGCGAAGTATTGAACATCTCTGTTAACACCTTGGTCAGCTGGTGGGCACAATACCCACTTAGGGATGTCAGCTTTGCAGAAGTGAATCCTTTGCAGGGTTTCCTCACGTCCGCTGGAGAAAAGATGTGGCGTGCGTCATTGGATTGTGGTGTGCGTCGTGTTGCTCTGGTCTCAAAGCGGGCGAAGAACTGATTGAGGGCAGAGAGGGAAGTTTTGATTAATGTGCATTCTTGGTGTTGTAGTCGGTAGCCCTAGATTTTCTGAGCGGAGGAGTATTTTCAGCCCCCCCGCCCTCCAATGCCCGCTGCCAACTTTCTTCGTGCTGCCCTGAGTGCTGATGCTTTGTGTGCCCTGTTGGGAAAATCCCTAGCCCTCAGCAGTGCTCTCTTCTTCACATTCAGCAGGGTTTCCTCTTTGGTTGATAGCGATGGTCTAAGTGGTGGAGAGATCATCAGCACATTTTGAGATTAACCCCAAACCCTATGAAGCATATTCCTTCAGGTCCACGTCTCTCTCCTATGTAGCTGCTTCCCTGAACAAACTTGTCAATATCAAATATACCGTAAGTAATGAAAAATATACAGTATATATTTTATCTTACCATTTTACAAGGAAGTTAAAATGAATGATAATACATTTGCTAAATTAAATGTCAACCATGGAACATTTTTCAAATTTTCTCAGCATGAGATAAGAACTTTTGCTTCCAGCAAAAGTGGCAGGACGATTTGTGTCTGACAGCAAATGTACCTTGCCTCTTCCACATCAGCACACTGGAAATAGTCAAATGTACTATGAGGGGCCGTCAGGAAATAAATCAACATTACCTCTTTCACACTAGCAATTGGATGCTTGTCACCAATTGGACTTTAAAAAATATATCTACATTCAGAAGTTCAACTGGGGATGATTGAAATATGGAATATGAACTGTTTGTGGTTTCACTGTTATGTAGAAAATTGGGAGGTGTCGACACTTTGGATTGGGTAACAATTACCTAATAAGGTTAAGATCAATGTAATAAATGCATAATTAATTCAGCCTGGTTGGGTTCCCCGGATTTATCCAGAGTCCGTTCAGCAGCCTCAGAATCCCCGGTGTTACATGAACACACACAAAAAGCTCGTTGCTATGTGCATTGTTGCTACTTGAATAAAATGAAACACCCAAGAGATGGAGATTCTTGAAGATAAATTCGTATTGTTTGTAATGAAAGGGCACAGCTGGAAACAGCAAACCATTCTTAAGTCATTACCGACAAAAAATAAAATAAAAGACTCAAAACCTCTTTTAGCCAGATGCCAGTGATGTGGACTTGACCATGTAATTGGACGGAAACCGTTTTGACATTTCTTTGGGAGGATTTTAGAAATGAAAGGTAAATTGGATATAAGATAGTAGACCAATGATTTTTGAAAGGTCTTGACCTTGAGATCTCCATGAAATGATTTACAAGGGAGATTGTCTCAATTCTTGAATCATTTGTCCTTCGTACCTCCTCTGTTGTTCTCCTTATCTTCACTGTCGGAAGTGCTACAACATGTCACTGTGGGAAGTGCTACAACATGTCATCACGGGAGCGAGAAGCAAGAAATGAGATTGGGCTCCAAGGCAGCAAATGTTGATTTGTTGTGAATGACATTGAAGTTTGGTCAATTTTATATATTTTTTCACAAATCTAGACCATTCGTCAGTCTATATTTGTGTGTGTGTGTCACTTTATTTTGAATGTATTTCATTTTCTTGCAAATTATTGAGCAAAGTGTTGAAAATAACTTTATAGCTCTGTTTGACGATGCAACGGTGATGGTTGAGAAAACAAGTATTCTCTTTGTAAGGGGATAATAAAATGATGTTTACGCTGATTAGACTGGTGCACCTGCATTAATAACACCATATAAAATTGTGTGTGTTTCAAACCGCATATTCAAAAAGTGTTTTGTTCAAGTTGCATATTTACGACAAATGACTTTCAAAGATTGGTGATAACTTAGAAGCGTCCCCGTGAAGCAGTGTCATATAGTCAATATGACTGTCAGACTGTATCTTGGGTTCAGCGTGACCTTTACAAAATAAAAAATCCTTTGTCCAGGGTGGTGTTGATGCTCCATTAGAAATTCTGTGGGCTGTATCCGTAAGACTGTTGAATACTAATAAGTGGGCTTCTGGTGAATGCTCTGCCTTGATGTCACATATACTGTATCCTATGGTGTGAATCAGAGTTGTGACATTTGCTAATGATGTTCTGACCCTGTTACATTACAGTCTGACCCCGTCGACGCACCTTTAATTTTGCTTCTGGTCAGGGAGTCTTCAATACTGCACCTGTCAAAATAAATAAAGTACAATACTGCACATTTCTTATCACATTCTGAGAACCGTGTCTCACAGTCAGATTTGTCATTGCAGCCCGAGTCCCATCGGCTACAGAGCAGGTTATTATTCTTAGCGCTGGGACACATTACTTTCATTGCTTGGGTGTCTGCAGACATGCAACAGCAGATCTGAAGAATGTGATTTTGGCACCTGCTGCAGGGGAGAAGGCAAATGAGAACCAATAAAAAGTCGCGGCAGCTGTTCAGTAGCTTTATACCTGTGAAAAACAAAGACAAAATCTCACTGGAAATGGGAACCAAGTCATATAAAGACAGAAACAGTACCACTACCGAATCACTTTTGTTCTCTCTCTTCTAACACGATCCTTCACAACTGTTGATTGATGAGGGGAGGTAGCGGGAGAAAAGGTTTTACATTCAGAACTAAACTAACTCTTGCTGTGTGACTGATTGCTATTGCAGTAACTGATCGGATCATCTCTGCCATGGAGGTTTCCATGCATGAGGAGTTGGCTTTAGTGCCCTTCCCCCTTGTCTGAAGAATCATCGCTTTTCAATCCAAGCGTTTATTGATTTGCTGTCGTGAGCATTGGAAAATAAATGCAAAAACTACAATGCAGTATATGCTATATATGTACAAGCCATACACTACGCCCCTCAAACCTTTGTGCTTTTACAAGCCTTGTTCGTACATCTCGTGTTATATTGTTTTTCATTGGTGTCACAGTTTTGGTATTTAGCTCATTCAGTACCAGCCAATTCTCGAACAAGTTTGAAAAGACGTTTAAAATCGTCTTTGGGAGTGAATGCCATATTTGGTTCTTACACAGACTATTACAGACTGATTGAGATGTGCAGAAGAACCGGAATACAAGGATAGAGCAAGATGTAAATGAGTGTAAATCTAGTTTGGACCTAGCCCCCAAGCCCACCTTTTAAATCGAATGTGGCCTAGACCGTAGATGTAAATAGTCATTATTGCTTGAGTGGCAATGTCATTCTAACCTCTTGCATAATGCCAAAATGACATTTTATGTTCTGAATGAGGCGGCAATTCCGAAAGCGTGGGCTTGATTTCATGTTTCCACTCATGATGTATATCGTGTGTGAAGAATTCAATGTGTGCAGATTAAATATAAATGCTCACCAGTGATTTGCATTTAATGACAGGAAACTGGTTCCTCAATTTTACCCCAAAGAGTCATCATCATTTTCCATACTATCCAGAATAGAGGAAATGGATTGGCGTCCTAATAATAGCTGGAGCATCACACAGATGCATGTTTTTCCATTTTGCTCGAAATGACAGGATAAGAGTGGTCCGAGACCTTTACGGAAAAACACTATGTTACGAAAATGGATCGTGCTTTAGCCTTTATGCAGGTCATTCATTTTCTCTCTGAATGGCCCGAAAGTACACAGGGTCAGGCAAGGAGTGTCTTGGGTCACATGCAGAGAGATGAAGGAGAATGGGGTTGAGAAAGCAAAGATGAGAGCAACTCAACATTTTCCAAAATCATCTGAAGGTGATGTGCTGTGAAAACTTATGAGTCACTTCCAATCATGCCTTTCCCATCTCCTTTGCTCTCTCAAAGCATGATGGTATGTGTGTACATGAGTGACTGCAGTCTAAAAACAACTGTCAAGCAACTGAAAAGCCCTTATTAATTCCTTGGGGAGGACCCTCAGTATTGGATGACTACATTGGAGGATGAGGAATGTGGGCCATGTAATGAGGAAAAAATAATAATCAAATGTTCTAGAAACAATTTGGGTTGTTCCACGGCAGCGGATTTATGATATTATTGAATGATTATTCAATTTAAGAACTACCGGTACATTTAAGACGCCAAAAGTGGACAATGGCAGATACAATACAATTGCTTTGAACTGATGAGCATGTCTTCAGACAACTTCAATAAATAGGCACATATAACATTTGTGCAACATGGTTTGTTTTAAAATGTCATGACAATATATGTTACCGGTAGTTTATAGACAGCATGTTTTTTGGAATGGTTTCTTCCCAGCATCACCATCTTTTAAACAAAGCTGGTTCTGTTTGATTTGTTCGCTGAATTACATTTAAGTTGTCATAGTCAGTTTTGTGTTGTATCTTGACAGGTTTATAGCTTCACAGCGGTGGAATTTCCTCATAAGCAAATGTCATTTTTATTGTAATTGTTTGGCTGAACAAAGCACGGCAAACAAAACAGTCCCTGCAGTGTTTCGTTAAACATGATTGAAAATAACCTTTCTTTAGCACATCCCCACGAGTACTATGCAGAAGGTGTTCTTTCAGATTACGACTACAACATGTCAGGGTAAGTACAATCAACTACAAGCTATATCAATTAATGTACAAACCGTATCCAAAAGGGCTGTTAAAAGTGTGTGTTTATGATAGCTGTTGAGTGGCCACATTCATTCACATGGGGGCAGGAGGCTTCTGGATATTATTGTCTGTGCCCACATGTACATACTTAATTCACTGAGGGGGTGGTGGGGACTCTCCTTATATTAAGTTTTAATAGCAGATATGAATATTGCTGAGAGGAAACTGCTGAGTGGACATCAGTGGCGTATTAAACTACCGGTAGTCTATATGCCATTGGGTCTTTTTATACACTCAATACGTCACAATTCACTTTAACTTGAAAAGACTTTGAAGACTTTATTAAAGTCAAAGGAGTAATGTAAAGAATAAGAGAAGAAATTGAAGATTGAAAGCAAAACAAAAACACAACATGCATGTTTTGGGAATGTGGGAGGAAACCGGATTACCTGAAAAAACCCGGAAAAAACCCACGCCGGCCCAGGTAGTACATACAAACGCCACACAGGAAGGCCGGAACCCAAATTTGAACTCACGACCTCTTCAGTGCGAGGTGGATGTACAAACTTGAGCAGTGTGATATACATTCAGAATAATACAAGTGTGAGTTGTGCCATAATCATATGACTCTAAAATGTATTAGATTAGAACACATTTCTAGTCAGCATCTTTATGTTCTACTTGACTTGCTTCACTCCGCATTAGGCGCTTTCACTTATTATGCATGCATTGATGTCATTATTTTGCATGCAAAAGTGCACACGGTTATTAACAGCCTCGAGCATTCAAATTGTCCCAGTGCAGAATTTCACAAAACGTGTATTATTTAGTATGCAGTTGAAAGCCAATTGCCATAACTGTTACAGTAGTTCCGAATGGGGCAACGAACTCAACGCAATGAGAACAAATGAACACAAGACCGAATTAATTGCCGAAATGCATTGAATAGTATTGTACTCAAAATCTTCTTTGATAACCTTTCAAATGTTATATTCCATAATTCTATTTCAGTATATATATATATATATATATATATATATATATATATATATATACATTATATTCATACACAGGTATATCATAAATATCATAATCCAAAACAAATTCCCAACTCATCGCACAAGTCCAGGCGTCAAACCATCGTGGTGATTTATTGCAGAAGTCATTCTCTGAAAATGTAAACACTGGCAGATATTCAGAGGGGTCACGTAATTAATTCAAAATATTTTGTTACCTTACCCGGTAGACCTTTTTGGAATCTTTACTGCTGAAGTCCTTATTTATGAGCCAACTTTGCACTTTTACTGTCTTTCCAAACTCATTTGATCCCTATGTGCATTTGTCCTGCCACCATGGAAAAGTAACTTTGAATGTGAATGAGGATGTGACGGTACAAGTGATGTAGACCATATTGAAAGCTTATCTTGTCTATGGAATTATGTTATGAAGTCCTGCGTTCAGCATTTTGGCTGACAACTCTAACAAGGCACTCCAGGTTTAGTGACGATATGTCTGAATGAGACACCTCAATATTGTTCTCAGTGCATAAAATCCATATCAATAAATGAGAACAGGAAAGCTCTCTGATAATCCTTGGACATGAATGACTGGATCAGGGGTGTCAAACTCAGGTCCTGGAGGGCCGCTGTCCTGCATGTTTTCCAAGTCTCCCTGTTGCCTGACATTGAACCTGTTCATTTGAATCAGGTGTGTTGCAACAAAGAGACTTGGAAAACATGCAGGAGAGCAGCCCTCGAGGACCTGAGTTTGACACCTATGGACTGGATACTCTCAGAAATCAGGCCACGTGTTCGAGTGATATTCCATATCAGGTTTGCATCCTCTATTACAGTTCATTTTTTTACTCAAAACCACTCATGACTTTTTAAGGACCGTATGTTTTCTGAATCTCTTTAAAGCGGTTACCAGCCAACATATTTTTCTAATCTGCTCTAGTTTCTCTTGCACAGATGCATCTGTTGCCACTTGACCAATCAATAGACCAGGTGCCTGTCTACTACCAAATCTGATTAAGTCGATGGGGGAAAAAGGAAGGTGGAAGTTGATAATTTGCATCTGATTGCAGTTTTAATTAATTACATTTATAAAAACCAATTTTGAAATGGTTCAAAATGATCATGAATGTTCAGTTGCAGACTGAGCCATTTGTTTAATGCAGGAAATTGTTTCTTTTATGATGATGATGATGATTAATTTCTCCTATTAATTTATCTTATTAAGTTCTCATTACTCAACGAAACCGAAGTCCAAACTCTCCAAATGTGGCATCCTTTTAATTATTGACTGATTTCATGAGGGGTTTTTTTTCCATATAACCTTTCAGAATTAATCCAAAAGCAGGCGTGGTGCCTGAAAATATGGCAAAACACCCCCGCATGTCAGATCTTCAACATTCCTGTGCTGCCTCTGACTTTGGCTCTGGCGGTCAGCCTGGTACAAAACCTACCGTGCCAAAGTCTGAAGTACATGTATGGCCAATATGAGACAGTGTGCCCTTTCATTGGGTCTTAATTATGAATGTTTAATTGATAATATATATATATATATATATATATATATATATATATATATATATATATATATATATATATATATATATATATATATATATATATAAGGGTGCCCCAAAAAAGGTTCTTATGATTTGTAACACTACGATGTCAGAGAAGAGATGATGAAGAGAAGAGGTGATAAAATGCTACAATAGAATATAAGTGCAAGGAAATATTTTTTCTTCCAGAACATAACGTATTGTGATGTACCGAATTAATCAATCAGTACACCAAAAAGTGCCTTTTCTCATCAGATAGGCTTGACATGAAGTCATTAAAATTCCCATAACTGCATTCATCAGCTCCAATGAATGAAAAGTTTCACCACCCTCCCGCCCTTGTGTGGTGTTAGGCTCTATTACATTTTATATTACACTGAAGAGCCGCTAACTGAGCGTGTCATTACTATTTAATAATTTGCATGAAATTTTCACATTCATACTTAAGGTAGAAGTGCAAGTGGAATGAATACCCAGTGTGCCAAATCATGATGAGACAGCTGAACTCAAGTCACGGATGTTTTCTTGTTAACTGTCAACTATCCACCCATCCATCCATTTTCTGATCCGCTTATCCTCACAAGGGTTGCGAGGGGTGCTGGAGCATATCCCAGCTGTCTTTGGGCAGTAGGCACGGTACACCCTGAACCGGTTGCTCGCCAATCGCAGGGTACACAGATACTATAACAACCATTCACACTCACGCCTAGGGACAATTTAGAGTGTTCCATTAACCTGCCGTGCATGTTTTTATAATGTGGGAGGAAACTGGAGTACTCTGAGAAAATCCACACAGGCGCTCAGGGTGAACCTGCAAACTCCACCCAGGAAGGCCGGAGCCGGAATCGAATCCTGCAACCCTGCACTGTGAGGTTGACGTGCTAACCAGTCGATCACCGTGCCGCTCATCTGTGAATTATGACCACCTACATGTAAAACTGAATTCACTAGACGGTTGTACTCCCGAAATAAGACATAGCTACAGTTGTACAGTAGGATTACTGAAAATAATAATAGCCCTTTGGCAGTGACCCACCAAATTGAACGACCTGGATCTGATATATCTGGTATGAAGTCGATATCTTTAATGACAGCGGTCACCGGTTTCCTGCAACCGAAATGGATAACATTTTTGATTGGTAATTTGCAGTACACTGGTTTTCCAAAAGATTGATCCATGCAATCTGGTATTTTGACATTTGTGAAGAGAAATATAGCAGCCCTTTTCGAAAAGCCGTATTTAAATAATTTGAGCATTCAGCATGAGAAACAATGAGACAAGGATGGGGGAGACTGATCGTCAACAGATTTAGACTTTGTCGGCTTTTTAATCAAGTCACATCTCTGTTAATGAATCTCATGGTCCCAAAGCACTAATTACGTATTTTCAATGCGTTGTTTGAAGGAAAAGATGCAATCCACACAAATGTGCATCATTTACATTTGGGTGTGATTAAATAAGCAATTCTAAAAAATTAGACCCTTGCGTCCCATTAACTTCGAATCGGATAACATTTAATCAGCCATTTGAGTAACGGCGAGAAAGTGAATGTTATCTGCAGTTTTACTCCCCTCAGAGATGTTGAATCAAGTGTGACTAATTTACTTGGGAAATATAAGTCACAGTAATATTATTTGACCCTGTTTCCTATCTCTTTGTAAAGAGTACCTTTGCGCAGTAGTTCCCAACCTTTTTTTCTTGTGTACAACCCAAAACATTTTGTCATACCATGAGTAGTACCTCGGTGTCCATAGATAGATATATCCGCACACAGAATGACAGGGAGAGAGAGCAATGCAGCCTACTCGGGAAACTGAGGTCTTATGGGGTTCAGGGGTCACTCCTTAAGACGTTCTATAACTCGGTGGTGGCCTCGGCCATCCATTATGGCATTGTCTGCTGGTCAGGCAGCATCTCAGCCCGGGACAGAAAGAGACTGGAGCGACTGGTCAGGAAGGCCAGTTCTGTCCTGGGTTGCTCCCTTGACACTCCGGAGGAGGTGGGCAACAGAAGGATGCTAACTAAACTAAAAGCTATGATGGCCAGTCCCTCCCACCCCCTCCAGCCCGCCCTGACAGCACTTGGTAGCTCCTTCAGCCAGAGACTGTTACACCCGCGCTGCAAGAAGGAGAGATACCGACGCTCGTTCCTACCGACTGCTGTCAGGCTGATGAATAAAAAATAACAATCATAATAATAATCATTAAATGATGTGAAGGAAAATTGTAAATAGTACTGCGATTTATCCATTTGTGTTCATATTGTATTTAATTGAAAGATGTTTGTTGTTTTTTTTTTCTCTTTCTCCTTTCTTCTTTCTACATATCTACATCGTATTTTTTAGATCTGGTCTCAGGATGAACAAATTTATTCATAAACTGGATGTTTTAGTGTTTTGTCTGTGGATTGTTTAAAATTTGATGGGTGGGACATATAATATCCTCAACTCTGTAATGACCCTCAATGATTTAATACAATGCAATAAAACAAGATGAATCAAAAATGTGTACCAACAGTAGACAATGTTGATATGGTGCTGCTTGATGAAAGGGATGCAAAGAAGCCCTCTGAAAGTTGAGCCTGAGACAGATCCCTTGGGGCTTGACTAAATATGAGTGAAGTGAAAATTCGGAGCTACTGTATAGTGAAATGGTGTACTTTCGATGAGTAATATTAGCTGATGATACAGGGAGTTGGGGCCAAGTTATATTGCGATGATGATGCACTTCACACACTATTAACTTTGTATTTTGGAAAATGGGGTGTGAATAACTCTCTTGCCCCAAATGGTCATTACACACATGGAACATTTTTCCTTTTGAAGGACAAAGAGACAACGACACTGGCATCCACAATGAGGGTCTGAGTGTGTTTATGTGTGTGCATGTGTATTCGCTATATTTTGGGGACATTAAGTTCGTCACTCATGAGGACCTCTTGTGATTTAAGGACCAAAGGCAAGTCCTCAAAAAAACAATTGACCGAACAAGTATGCCATATGTTATAGCTCTCTAAAATAGAAACAACCTTGTGGGGACATCTTCATCACTAGTACAAAAACATCAACGTCAAGTCGAGTCAAATTTATTAGTGGTACGCAAAAGGCTCAACAGAAATAAGAAACCGAACTAAACTAAAGCTGTGGCACTGGATGCATGAGCAATGCCATCATTTTGCAATGCAATAATTTGGAATCTTCCTTCGTCTCGCCTACATGTTAATACTACAAATGATTCCGCCCACCAACGCTCTTCAAGGAGACTACAGAAACGAAACAGGATGGCACCAAAACAGAAATATCTCCATCCATTTTCTGTACCACTTATTGTCATTAGTGTCTCTGTAGAGCTGCATCTTATTCCAGCTGACTCTCTGTGAGAGGCAGGGTACATCCGGGGCTGGTCGATAATCAATTGTAAATCACCTAAAGACAAACAACCATTCACACCTTGGGCAATTTAAAGTCATTAGTGAACCTGCAATTGAGGAGGAAGCATGAGGAGATTATGCAAACTCCAGAGGGAGGATTCAAACTCTACGGAGGAGGGTCTGTTATCCACTCGATCACCGTGCTTCGACTTTCATATTCAAAAGTTCCAATTGTAGAGGCACAAATTTCTTTGAAACCATTTCTTTGAAAAATGTCTTCCCTTTCACAAGTGTGATTTGGTTGGGAGTAAAGACTTAGCGTAGCTGAGAAAAAGGCAAAAGAGCTGAAAAATAGCAGCCTGGCGAGACTAACCCACATTCTTTCTGCATGAAAAAAAGGGTCTCGGTCAGGTTCAAAGTGAACTGTGCAATACCATGTATTTGTTGTGACATATTCTTTGTGGGCAACGTCGCAACGTCCACGTCAAAAGCCCATCCTCATAACATTCAAAAGGGCGTGCAGGCGGGACTGATTTGTTTCATTCAGCATTAAACTCGGTTGTAAATCACCAGACAAACGGAGTCATTAAAACTCCTGCAGCTTATGGTACTGGAAGCATTTATTTCAAAAGTTTTTTTTCCTGACGTCACAAATGCTCTTCGCTGATTGGTTCATTCCACTGTCGGTTTGTCCATGTTTGCCCCACCTCAGAAATGCGCTTAATGCGACTGTGACCGGATTCAGTCGCTGATACAGTGCTGTGTGTGAGTTTACAAGCTACAAAACTGAACAGAAACAAAGAATTGGGTTTGCTTCTACATTCTAGTATTAAAATAAGCTACAGCTACAAAGCAAGGTAACATATCGTAAGTACAGCAGGCCTAGCACTGGAGAAGTCTGAATGAAAGAGCTCTGATTCGCCCTGTTGATTTTCCACAAGCAAACCAAAGTGAGCGATAGCAGACTCAAAGATTACAATGTTTAATTTACTGCTCACATTTTCTCACACCACGTTATCACTTAATATTGACATGGTGTTTCGATTTGTCAAAAATCGCCTACAATATTCCATGCAAAAATGTGCCCAACATTTTTCAGCGTCTCATTTTCTGTCTTTGTGATTGAGCGACTCTTCATGATTAGTCCAACAGTAGTTTGGAGAAAAAGCATGTAGTGACTTTACAAAAAGGAATGTAATTATTTTAATGGCTGTAATTATGGAGAACAAAGGGTGAAGATTACAAATCCCCTCATCCCCAGCACCAGAAATACATACAAGTCTTGCACCCACACTGCTATGGTGCTGCTCGAGCACACCACACACACATCACAGTTACTCATTCTTTCTCTGTTTACTTGATCTTGCCATTCTCTCCTCCCTAACAAAGTCATTCTCTGTCTCTTTATATATTCATCACCAAAGCATTCAAGGCATACAGCGAAAAGTCATATTTGCATACGAAACATCCCAACGGTTCATATCTCGTTTAAAAGATGGTTGGGGTCAGGGAGAGACAAACATAACAGAGGAACAGAAAATACATTTATCACTGAAATAATTTGTAAGTATGAGCTGTTTTGCACTTTGGGTGGCCAGCACAATTAACAGCGCATAGGCTATGACTATATTCAATTGGCTTTTGATGATATTGAAAAGAACTCTGCAAAATATTAGTACGTTTTTTTTTTGTGTTGTCCATTTAAAGAAGTTTATTCGTGTCTACATGGCAGTGCGGTGGCGCTGTTGCTCGCAAGTTGACATCCAGTTTTTGCTGTGTTCAAAAGGGCTCTGTCTGGCTACTCCGTCTTCCTCACACAGTCCAAAAAACATTCTTTAGTTTAATTCGAGACTAAATTTACTTTTCGATGTGATGTCAGCTTGTCGGCTGCTGAGTGGGCTCGCTTATTGCCCAGCCTGTCCTTATTTATGCATTAATTGGACTCGGACAGAGATGGCAAATAACAACCCTTGCACACGATCAACCTCTCACTCATATAAAAGATGTGAACTGCTGCTCACTCACTTTAAATCATTTAGTGCCATGTGGCTCTGCTGTCAGCCCATATCTGTAAACAGGATTGAACTCCGCAAGCACTGGAGAGTGATAGAAAAAGTAATTGTCTTTCCCAAGCACAAAAGACAGACTGGCGATTAGATTTACTGGGTTAGGCTGCCAACTGATTGTGGCCATGCAGAGAGGATAAATCAATAAATCCATCAACAAATACCCGTGGTGTTGTGATGATTGTCCCATTTCAGTGAGCCGATTTGCCTAATGCAGTTCTTTTGGGGTTATTGATCTCTTCCTCTATTGTCTTCTTGCTGCCTATAATTCAGTCAATGAGTATAATACGGACCACTTATGGACTTTCTAGCAACATTCTGTCAGATATTTCAAGGTTTGGCTTCTTGTGTACTTTCACCAGACAGAAAAAGCCTGGCATAGTGCTTTTGGGACGATTACATTCTACTTCCATGTACAGAAAGAGTATGAATGATTGGCTCTAAGAAACTATTTGGACAATGATATACAACAAGGGCAGCCCGGTAGTCCAGTGGTTAGCACGTCGGCTTCACAGTGCAGAGGTACCGGGTTCGATTCCAGCTCCGGCCTACCTGTGTGGAGTTTGCATGTTCTCCCCGGGCCTGCGTGGGTTTTCTCCGGGTGCTCCGGTTTCCTCCCACATTCCAAAAACATGCATGGCAGGCTGATTGAACACTCTAAATTGTCCCTAGGTGTGAGTGTGAGTGCGAATGGTTGTTCGTCTCTGTGTGCCCTGTGATTGGCTGGCAACCAATTCAGGGTGTCCCCCGCCTGCTGCCCGAAGACAGCTGGGATAGGCTCCAGCACCCCCCGCGACCCTAGTGAGGATCAAGCGGCTCGGAAGATGGATGAATGAATGAATGAATGAATGAATGAATGAATGAATGAATGAATATACAACAACTGTGCAAAATTATTCAAGGAGTTGTTTCAACAATGGAGTACACTTGTATAGCAATTTATCTACTCCTGGCCTAATAATCACGTGCGACTAGAATAGCACAGACCTCTAACACAACTGGACTCGAGAAAATTGGAAAGTGTTTGTGTTTTATTGTTCCCCTTGCACACAATACACAACTGCAAAGTGCCCCAGCGCCTGTGTCTCCTCTTTCCCCGCATGCAAAGACATGAGGGCAAGTGAGTATACTGTAAAAACATGAAAAATGTCTGCGATAAATAAGCTGTAATATTGTGGGACACTAAAATGATCTTATGAAAAATGTATAGGGCTGAATCAAAGCACGGTCTGTCGATCAGAAAACAGTTTGTGTTGCAACACTCTCTTCCCTAGATGTCATTGAAGTACTTTTTGTAAGTGAAAACTTCCAAATAGCGTAACAGTCATTGATGAATCATTTGGGTCTCTCTGGTAATGGTTGAGACATGTAAAATGAGTTTGTATTAAACACAGACAGGCGCGCTCTGCAGCAATCGTCAGAGTGATGACTGCCCAGCAGAGAAATGTGAATTTGTTCATTCATCAGAAGCATTAGTTCGACCTCCATGTCGTGTGCTCCGCACAGCTGCTCGCGACCTGATGTGCTACAATGCATGCCAACTAATCCCCAGTTGAAGGATTTGTCACTTGGAAGCTTTAATGTAGCGAGTTTCTAATACCATTGTCCTGGTTCTTGTCCTCTCCACGGGATGTACGCATAGCTTACGAATGCATGCGCATCCTGACGTGTATGACCCCCGTGCAACGCTAGGATAAATAGAGTTGGCAATGCGCCCATGATGCCATGAGGGCAAACTGACATCCTGTTGCTCAGATTGTGTTTATTTATTATTCAACGTCTGAGCACCGCAATCAGTATGCCGGTTTTGTATGTATTTTGTCATTTTAAGTCAATTTAGTTGAGTTGTGAAATGTTGGAAATGTACTCAGTTGGAACACCTTATAAGAGTTAGGCTTGTCCCCACGCCAAACAGTTTTGCAGAATGTCTGAAGGTTGTGCGTAATGGTAAAACGGGATCGGATAATAATACTGTTTCACTTGTTCAAGCAGCACGCGGCTTATATTATTGCACTACTGTGCACATGACGCATGGCGTAATATAGCAAGGGGCCTACAGGGCCATTTGGGATGAAAGATAATGTACCATATGCCAGCTGTACTAGACCAAGGTTGTGCGGTTTCACTTTGTATGCAAACCACCCACGAGTGCGGTTTGCGAACATTGCGACGCCGCCTCTTGCTGGAGGGATTCGGTCCACGCCGCGGCACATTTCCTGTGTTCATCGCTCTCCTGCGGACTCGCACCAAACAAAGGGTAGAGTTTGATTCCAACAAAAAAAATAAAGGGCGCTAGTGGGAAAGAATAACAGCGGCCGTCGGGCCCACAGTCTGTAGGCAAAGTCAAACTCAAATTTGCAGTGCTTTTGTTTGGAAAGTTGAATTGCTTACACCTGGTTTAGCATAACTAGATGTTGGAAGATGTAAGTTTAAAAATAATCTTAATGGCTTGGGAGAAGCTAGCCGTTTTTGTGGAGACCTTATTAAAGTGGCTGTTGCTGATCACAGTGAACACAAACAGCTGTTCTCCTCACATGCTCAAAGGCTGCCATATTTGTTCTGGTGCCAATTAATCATGTTTTTTTTTCTCATTATCCGCCAGCAGTACATCCATGCCAGAGCACCACTGGTAGTTTTCAAACCTTAATGGTCACAGAGCTTACAGACCTGATCAGGACCAGCAGGCGGGTTAATGCAAATATACCAACCAGCTTGTTTACAGTACTGTCCAAATGAGGAAATTGGTTCTTGTGGCCGCATACATCTACTTCACGTTATTCCTTTCCATTACACCAGGGATGGGCACAACGGTTGTCGAGGGTCGAGCCAACACGCGAAACCCAACTTTGAGTTTGTATTTTACAAAAGCATATTGTCTCATTTCGATAAATTGCTACCTGTGTACATATGGGGTGTCTTGTTATAATTAGGAAATGTACATTTTAAAAATAAAATTATAAGCATTCATACAAATTATATCTTTTGACTGAACTAAAGATTTTTTAATTTTTTTTGTACCAAACGCTAACTCACTGTAGCTGTTTCAAGTCAGGGCTCCCAAATACATAGATTAGTGGTAAGTATAATATCACTGAGTGGTCGACTGGTTCGTACATTGGCCTCACAGTGCAGAAGCGCCGGGTTTAATTCGGGTTTCAGCCTTCCTGTAGAATTTATATGTTCTTCCCGTGCCTGTGTGGGTTTTCTCCGGGTATTCTGGTTTCCTCCCACATTCCAAAAACATTGTCCTTCGATGTGATTGTGTGCGTGAGTGGTAAGCAGCTAAGCGGACCAGAAAATGGATGGCTGGATATCACACATAATAATATGCACCTAATACATATACAATATACTCTGCAAAGCTGTAGATTTGCATCAAGTAGTATCAATCCAAATAGTCTTCTTCTTCCCTCAATGCAGTAAATTAGAATGTTGCTAACATTAGGAGCACTATTGTCATTTTTGCTAGTCTCTTTTTTGGGAAAAATATTTGCTGGCTGGATCAAAAAAGTAATTAAATTCAGCAAAACTGCTCTCAGTTGGCAACAATTCAGACAAGTTCTCGCTCTTGCTTGCTACCTCACTTGTACAAACGTTAGCGTCCACACGTTTGCACTTGAAATAATAGGACGACTTTTAAATTAAAGCACCACATATTTTAGGCTTTACTTTGACTTTATGGCCACTGTGAGAATGTGGGCATGTTGAATGTGGCCCAGGGGCCATATTTGCATAGTCTGCATTAGAATAATGCAGAAAAGAGCACATTTTACAGCTAAAGACTCATCCAGCACCCGTCATGCATTTTAATTTCCTCTGCTTGGCGGGTAATATTGTTTCATAAAGACGGAAAAAAGTGAATGTGCAAGAATTTCATCACACGTGACAAAAGAGTGTTGGCTCGCAACGCTTCCATCCATCAGTGCTCTTTATCGACCTTCTTTCCATTTCATTCTTTGCACATTGGCCATTTTATTTTCAACAAGGGGAATCATATCTCCTCATTCAAATGTGAAATATTTTTGGGACTGGGGAAAAAAAAGTAATCTGATGCATTCATGGATTTAAACCAACAAGATTTTTTTGGACATCTTTATATTAATTTTGGAACCAGCTGAGTTTTCCTGTCAGTTTTTTTTCTGAATATTGTAGAATTGATTTCTACAACTTCAGTCACCATTTTCATTTTTTTCTTTTTTTTTTAATAGCCTGTGTCTGTCCATCTCGGCCTAATTCAAATTCTAAAGGCACAGTATGAGTATGTAAAGTTCCCGTCAAAAAGTTTGCAACTTATTCTAGCGAGGCCCTCGACTCTCTGGGGGAACGTGACTTTGCTCTGTGTGGTCAAAGTACAGTTAGTGAGAAGCAATTCTTTGCTGTCAGCAGTCTCGGTGTGTAGTCGTAGTGTGTGACAGGGAGAAGAGAGGAGCCCTTGAATCTGCCGACAGTTCAACTGACAGCACAGTCTCCAGGCTGCACAAAGGCATTACAAATCTATTACACATTCAGTCAGTCTGAAACTAAATAGTAAAACTCTTGTTGCATGGAAGATCATTATCAGGCTTGCTAAGTGTTAAGTGTGTATCTTCCTTGCCATGCAGCATTTTATACTTTATATTGTTTGGACACTATCTTAGGTATGCGTACGGAATGTAAAACTGCATCTTTGTATTTGTGTGGATACATTATCGATATACTTTATTTACTTGTTTGTGTTGACTTTGAAAATGCGAAACGTTTAAACTTTACGCGTCTGTTATTTTCTCTTGAGATGTGACAGAACTTTCGTCCCAGCGGCAAGACAAGATTGAACGACATGCCGTGATGTCATCATGAAAAAAAGTGAGTGAACATTTTGATGGATTGATGATCATTGACGTGAGGAACAGCATGGGCACAATTTTCCTTTCACTATCATCTCCGTGTCAGTTATATGACGAAAACGTCAACGTGGCTGATGTATAATTCAACAGCAAAACATTTATCATGCTTACATGTACATATGTCATACATATGTAAACACCTCCAGCGGGGTCTTGTTTTTTTTCATCCCTGTGTTTGAAACAACGCAACACACACACACACACACACACACATGAAAAAATCTCAATGGTCAACAAAACGTCTTTTGCGAGGCGATACTCTGCACCAGACGCATACCAACCAGAAAAATATTCACCGCATGGCCCAGCCCACCTCTGCCTATGCTCGTTTATAATGGGGCTTCTAGCATCTCGGACGCAAGATCATAAAGTCCGTCAGACGGCAAATGTATATCAACAGCCAGTGGCAAAATATTTCTTCCGTAACCATTGTAAAAAAATTCCACGGGACTTTTATATGAAAGAAGGGGCATCCAGCCTAACAGACGATGATGGCTCGACTGTATACCTTGAGTTCAAAATCATCCGTCGACATTGACCCTCCCCCCCCGCTACCCTCCCCCAAATCTCCACTGAAAGCTTTCTATTTTGGTTCTCCCCACTGCCGGCTCGGTTACTTCACACATTGCAATTGTGAATGCTGGGTGAAATGGAGACTCTGAATTTTCCATATTTTTGCATCTTGGTGTCGATGGCTATTCGTCAATGTGTGCCCTGCGATTCACGGGTGAATAATCCTGAGCGTATTCTGCCCCTCCTCCAAAGTCAGCTGGGATCCCGCTCACTTGTAACCCAAAATGGTCGAAAACAAACCGATTGACAGAGAGATGGATGGATATGTGGATGAAATTATTTGTCAGTGTCCCACTGATAGATCATCTCATTTGTTTAGACATACGCATCGGCAGGTCTAGCGCATTGTCAGGCCTGGCGAAGCACCCCTAAAGATAATTCAAACACTTACAAAATTTGAGAGATTTGTACGTTTTGTGTGTGTACTCTTGAACAAGCAAAAAAATGTAAAAAATAAAATAAAATACACACACAGGACGTAACTCCATGATTTATGATTTGCTTAACTTCACTCTGTGAGACTGAAAAGAACAGGGAGAAAGTGCCTTTCAAAAAAATATATTACAAAAGTTTGTACTCACTCCCGGGGCCTATTTTACTCCAGAAGCGAGGTTGCTGTTAATGTTCATGTTGAGGACCTGCTGTGTCAATACGAGTTGCGTTGGTATGTTTATATATCATGATTCCAATCTTTTTCTCCTCTCCTGTGTCCTGTGTGGCTCATCATGTAAATAACCTTCATCAGATGTGGTTTACTCACAGACTTCCCAGACACATTTTGTTTGTTTTATTTTTTTGGGACTGCCAGTCCAATCACAGCCCCCCCCCATCACCCCCCCCCCCCCACACCACCACCACCACCACAATCACAGGCAACCCCATCCATGGGTCTTTGTAGCATCCACAGACCTCTCCGTAGCACCCCAAATTCTTGGATGCTAGAATCGACCCTCGACATATGATACACATTATTTTATTTCTTTTAATGTGCAATGATGATGCAGTCCACTCTTGCATAAAAAGACTTTTGAAGTCTTAGGAGTGCTTTCAGCAAGGCAAAGAGATTTCAGATAAGAAATAATACATGACAGAGATTGCCTATAATCTATCCGTAACATATTCATTGACTGGTTTTGTGTGGCGATCTGTGTGTGCTCAGACTAGATATCTGCATCAGACCACCCCCTCACACCCCTTACTTTCATCAGCTCTGTCACATACATCAGTGTCTTCCCTAAGCAAATGTTGGTGCAAGGTTATGAAAAGAAAAAGCAAAGACATAATGAGGCTGATGATCGTTTGAAGAAGATAAATTGTGGATGTAATATAAAATTGTCGAGAATGTGATTAGTGTCAGAAGCGTCGAAAATCTAATGAAACGTAATTCAGCTTAATGGATACCAGCAAACATATTTTCAGATCGCATGATTGTCCTTCTTTTGTCATCTAAGAAGATAATGTTTGTACACGGTTCCTCCTATTGCCATTTAGAATGATTAAAACTCTCTCTCACACACATACACACACACACACACACACATACACACACAAACACACACATATACACACATACAAACACCAATACACACACATAAACACACACAAGGAAACTCAGGCAGCTGAGTATTCAGAAATGGTCTTCAAAAAAGCAATTGTCCAATGAGCAGCCAGAAGGGCTTGCACTGAACATGCCATGAATATGAACATAGCTCTGACCAATATGGTGTTTCAGGCAGATAATGAAACTTTTGAAACTATATTGGATTATCTGATTCGAGGGGTACACAGCTTTCATTTCTCTCTTTCTTTCAAATTCAATGTCTTAATTTCAAAAGAAGATAAGGTTGTCAAGCAAATATTTGCAAGTCCGAGAAGTGTGTTTATTATTTCCAGTCTGTAACCCCTTTTGGGGCAAGGTCTGCACTTGGTACTGTGCAATGTTGTCCATCATTGCTCATGTCACTATTGCAGCTTACCTTTGGGAAAAAATATATTCTCGTTTCTACCCTACTGTTAGCAACTTGTTCTCATCCTGCTGTGACAGGCTGCTCCTTGTCCTTGACCATGGCTAGAGGCTCTCAGCGCAAGCTGCATGCCTCGATAGTGGTAATCTTTATGCCCGCCCTAAGTCACCTCTAGCTATGCATCCATATGTTTCTAATACTGGAAATTCATTGTGCGGTATCATGTATCTCATGGCGACTTGCTGTCATATTGCAACATTTCTGTATCGCTACAGTTAACACATTGAAATGACACTAACTAATGTGGCTTGCTTCTAGCTCGAGGACAGTGCGCTCTGTTGGAAGGACCTCCCACTGTAGATAAGAGAGTGTATCTCGGACGTTATCGCTTCAGGAATGCTTCAGTTGACGGACCTTTGCAGAGAAAACACCCCCTGCTAAATCACATAGATGGACAAGGTTACCAAAACATGTAAACATTTTTTTTAAATCACAGCAACGGATATTGAAAACATCAGTTATAAACAAATCAGGCACTAGGAATAATAAGAAAAAAAGTAATTAGACTGTCAGTCACAGAAGTTGTCAATGGATGCCATTATCTTGGTGATTCATCACAAATGTTGTATCGACTGAAGATACTGATTCAAAAAATAAAAAAACACCAGTTGAGTTTATAGATGGACACGATAAAATAGCTTAAATGTGTGTTAAATTATTTCCAAGTGAATTGTTTCAAAAATTACACTATACTATTTTGGCAGTAAATGAGAATATCAGGTAGTGATGTACCTATACGGTACTACCAAACATGTAAGGATGACAATTTTATTAAATTCTTTGCTAGTTTTTTTTTTCATTTCAAATATTCTCTTACTTTGAATTTGTTTCTGATGAATTGAAAAAAAAAGCAATGGAGGTCATTGGTTTAAACATGAAACATCTTGTAGTGTATTAATCTGAACATAGCTATAAAAGCATTTGCAAATATAGGAGCTTAAAAATATAGTTACCGGTAAATATAGTAAAAAAATACTTTTCACAACATTCCACTGTCATTGAAATTGGAAAATATTTGTTGTCATTTTGCTCGTTCCCTTGATAAAAAACACCCCAAAATGCTTGTAATGGGACAACAGCAATCTTATCCTTTTATTATATTTTGTACAGTAAAGAAGTATTTCATTCCCAAAAAATAAATTAAAATGTCATGTTCTGTCTTGATTGTGTTTCAGCCCCAGCTTGAGTTGATGGGCGTTTCCCTACAGCAGGCGCACCTGCGCCGCGTTTCCCCATCAAGCCTGCCTCTGTATTTTAGGACTCACAAGCTGCCTGGTCCTTGTCGGATTGTTGACCTTGATCGCTCTGTGCATCAAGTTCGACTTTCTAGACCTCTTGATGCACTCCATAGTCGCTCTCATTTTTGTTCATAGACCTTTTTTTGTGTTTTTTTTTGTTATTGTGTTATTGCTCTTTGTTTTTGTTTTATTGGACTTTTGCATATTTTGTTTGTGTATTCTCTTGTGTTGTATTAAACCTTGCAATTACGAGTGCTTTTTGTTTCATGCCTTGTTTTCCCCCCGGCTCCTCATGACCAGTGATTTCAGTTTATACTTTGTCTGTGCAATTTTCTTTCATAAATATTTTTTGTAATTGCCCGTTGTCTGAGCCTGAATTTTTTTTCAAGTCCTAAAACATTATTTGGTTTGGTCAGAGCCTGACAAAATAAATAAATAAAGAAGTAAAAGTTTCTTTGAAAAGTGCCATAAAAGCACAGCAGATGAGCTTGGACACTCTTGTGTAGGCACTGCTGGGGGAAGTGTCTTTCCACTTGACTTCCTCTCTTCAAGTCTGCTGGTGCTTCACAATATGCAGGTAGCTCAGATATGAGCTGGGCTGTGATGGGGCATATAGAAAAGTCCAGGAAAGAGAAATTATGTGACAAGGCAGGCAGGCACATCGGTACAACATGTATTTGGTGGTCATCTCGAGAGAAATTGATAAAAAAATCTATTTCGAACCTTCTGCAGAAGATTCTGAATATTCTTCCTTCCTTGTTTCATGATCGCTCAACGCCTCTCTTGTCAGTAGCACGCCAGCTAAGACATTGATAAATGTCTGCAAATGTTTGATACATTGTAAATATGTCACAATATTATGCATACAATTCCTAAAGTCTGATAGATCGAGAGGACAGCGCAAGATGACGGCACTGTGCCAGTTTTGATTGTGGGGTGAATAACAACACATCCAGAACTCGGTAGTTTCCGATAGATATAAAATACCACTTTAGATTCGTTTAAAATGAGTTGATGCATTTGACTGCACTCTAGCAGTAATGACTTTGAATTAGTGCAAATGTAACCTGCCCAGTTTTGTTTTGGAAAGACATTGTATGAAAGGGTCTCATGAAGTCAGCATTTGCAGCACGATCTTCATTTTGGAGGCAAAGAGGGAGTGACGCAATATGAAGTCAGGATTTGTCCTTAGCCAGACTGACGGGTTACTGTCCGGTCTGTACGTTTTTTTTTTTTTTGTTTTGTTTTTTTTTATCAATGTGCAGCCGTTGACCCCATCCTAAATTTGCTTCTCAGTGTTTGGACCTCAGCTGCTTCCCCAACTGACTGACCAATCACACAAAGTTTAACCCTCCATCTTTTGCCCTTCAATGCAGGACAGAACATGGACAACATATCATTGGTATTTTCAGCCTGGCTGCTTTCAGATTTATAGGAGTGTCTCATGTGATCCATCACAAACATTGACAGCTTTTTGATCGTGTGACAAATTGTTTGTAGCTTGAAAGAATGAATAACAAGGACAATAAAGGGCACAACTACAATTTCAAAAGTATTAGACATATTGTTCCTTATGTATTAATTTTTTTGGGCAGGCAGATTTATTGGCCAAGGATGCACAGACACAGACTTTGCTTCCCCAGTTACAACCCATCCAGAGGAACATCTGGTCCTCAAGCGCCACGGTTTTCCATCTCTCCCTCTTGCAACACAACTGACTTAAATGAACAGGATCGATATCAGTCTTCTGCAGAGTTTGCTGATGAGCTGATCATTTGAATCAGGTATGTTGCAAAAGAGCGAGATGGAAAACGGTGCTCGAGGACCAGTGTTTGGTACCTCTGGTCTAGGAAATTCAAGCAGTTGGAAACTAGAGTTGTGAGCAAGGCCTAAGTAATCCGACAGCCGGTTGTCGGCATGGCAGTCTTTAAAGGCAGCTGGTAACAAGGCATGATGACAGACAGGTGCGACTGGTGACGGAACGCCCACTCTCTCTGCTTGAGACTTGGGAAAAGCAAAGTAAACAGGGCAGGGTCATGTGGTTGATATGTGGCCAGCATCGAAGTGTGTTCGTCCATTGCCTGTCGATGTAGCTGGACCACAGGGCAGACATAAATAGATGTATCATTACATCCCGAGTGGTGAGGCATGACACAAGCTGGTGTCTTGGAGTAGGGGGGAAATGGAAAAAAATGCAGGATAGCGGCCCTCCAGTACAGTACTGGAATCGCCCGCCCCTGAGCTACAGTATCGTACAGGGGTAGGGAACTCCGGTTCCTCGAGAGACATATCCTGCCTGTTTTCAATTCCCCCCCCCCCCCTCCCACTACAACACACCTGATTAAAATGATCAGCTCATCAGCAAGATCTGTAGAGGCCTCAAACGATCATGGACAGTTGAATTAGGTGTGTTGGAGTAGGGAGGGATCTAAAACAGGCAGGAGATGGCTCTCGAAGAACCGCGGTTCCCTATCCCTGGTATAGTATATCAATAGCATAAAACTGAGAGGGCTGGCAGTGATTGAGTTCATGCCACGAGCACTACTGGTATCCCCTTCACAATCGACCGGTCGCTGACGATCGACAAAAGGAGCAATCTCTGCTGAAAAGAAATTGGTATACTAAGTGGTTCATAAAGACATCTATATTGACTTGGGGATGAAAGTGGGGTAAAATAACAGGAGGGGAAGCTGCTGTCAATTTACTGTTTTTGTGTGTGTGTGTGTGTGTGTGTGGTCTCGTGCAGCTGAGATTCCAGTTGCCACAGATACAACTACTCTCCATTGTTGCTTTCACTACACCTCTATTGTAGCTGCAGATTTTAGCATTCAGTACAAATCACAACAAACAAAACTGAATGTTTGTAATCACAAAATTGGACACGTGAGTACGAAAGAACTATTCCAGACTATTCATTGCATCGCCGGTTAGCGAAAAAGGTTTTGTCGTATAATTGTGAAAGTCAAAAAATATTGGAAAAGTTACTTTTTTTAAATTCATAGCATCTTTTGACAAATAATGGTGTACTTATTGTGTTCATATTTCATTTATAGATGTCCCTTTATAAGTCAATGTTTTGGCAATACAAAATGTATTTACATGGTACAAGTTGACATTGCGCGGCCCGGTAGTCCAGTGGTTAGCACGTCGGCTTCACAGTGCAGAGGTACCGGGTTCGATTCCAGCTCCGGCCTCCCTGTGTGGAGTTTGCATGTTCTCCCCGGGCCTGTGTGGGTTTTCTCCGGGTGCTCCGGTTTCCTCCCACATTCCAAAAATATGCATGGCAGGCTGATTGAACACTCTGAATTGTCCCTAGGTGTGAGTGTGAGTGCGAATGGTTGTTCGTTTCTGTGTGCCCTGCGATTGGCTGGCAACCGATTCAGGGTGTCCCCCGCCTACTGCCCGGAGACAGCTGGGATAGGCTCCAGCACCCCCCGCGACCCTAGTGAGGATCAAGCGGTTAGGAAGATGAATGAATGAAAGTTGACATTGCATGGCATACACACAGTTTATGTAAATTCTCACATCAAAGTCAAATGAATGCATCCAAATCGTTAACGGCTTGTGTGTGTTTTTTGTCCAAAACATTACTTCTGGCTTGTAGCTGAGGCTCTCCATATTAGCCTGTAATTGGTATAATGACATGGCCATTACATCAATTACAGCAGCAACAGAAAATATAATTGAAGACAACCTTGTAGCTGAAAGATGATATACACGCACACACTGATGGACAGTACCCTACAGCCTTACTTAATATGACTGCCTCATCCTCATACAGTGAACTTTGATCACATCGCACTCTCTGTTTTCCTCTCAGACCGCCTGAAGTGTCACGTCAGTGTTCCGTCCTTGGTCCCATCCTCTCATCATTCCGCATTGTCCACTAGCTTTTCCATAGATGTTTTCCCCCCCCCCCCCCTACTGCCCTTCCTGTCGAAGAGAACTCGAGCATGTTATGCCTGTAGTCTAAATAAATAAATACAATACGCTGGAGAATGGGGTACCAAAACCCCTGACACTTTCATTCCGGGATTTGTTGCGGTGGAGTGAAAGCAAAAGACAGGTGGACCGAAAGCTATGTGTAATCAGGAAAGGCCTGGCAGGAGTTCTAGGGGAACTCAACAAATGTATTTAATCTAGAAAAAAAAGTGTGTGATTTAAACTGTGTGATTTCAATTTTTTTTTTTTTTTTGCCAACTATGTTTAATTAAAAAAGCTGTGCTCCTTTGAAGCATGGTGACAAATGTCTGCAGCTGCTAACTGAATCATTAACATCACCAAAGAGAATTATTTCAATGAATTTGAGCAAAATTCTATTTAACAGTCAATAAAACAACACTGTTTCATGCGTGTACAATGCTCTTATAAAAATCTAATTAAGTCGGAATAATGCTCTTTGTCAATGATTATACACCGATGTCGGTACTAATGTGATTTATGTGCTTGGAACTTTGCAGGCAGGGACAGCATTTGGATTTGCTTTAGAAATCTCATTAGTAGATAATCACTGTGTTCACAGTGGAGGTTCGTGTTGCATTATTTTTATGAAAATCTTGGCTTTTCCACCTCAACTTTTACTTACATCCCATTAACAATCTTTTTGTTATTCATTTGTTTTGGGGGGGGGGGGGGCGGCCCGGTAGTCCAGTGGTTAGCACGTCGGCTTCACAGTGCAGAGGTACCGGGTTCGATTCCAGCTCCGGCCTCCCTGTGTGGAGTTTGCATGTTCTCCCCGGGCCTGCGTGGGTTTTCTCCGGGTGCTCCGGTTTCCTCCCACATTCCAAAAATATGCATGGCAGGCTGATTGAACACTCTAAATTGTCCCTAGGTGTGAGTGTGAGCGTGGATGGTTGTTCGTCTCTGTGTGCCCTGCGATTGGCTGGCAACCGAATCAGGGTGTCCCCCGCCTACTGCCCGGAGACGGCTGGGATGGGCTCCAGCCCCCCCCCCCCGCGACCCTAGTGAGGATCAAGCGGTACGGAAGATGAATGAATGAATTGTTTTGGGGGTACCCATAGTTGAGACTGAATGAAGATTTACTGAATTAGTTGAAACCTCCATCTGACGAAAACCAGCCGCTAAACATAACCCTAACCCTGACTTGCACATCCGTTCATCCATTTTCAAATGTACTTATCTCGAGTATCGTAGGTGTGCTGAAGCATATCTCGGCTGTCTTTAGGCGGGGACACCCTGAACTGGTTGCCACCAAATCACAGGGCACACAGAGACAAATAACCATCCATGATCACGATCACACCCAGGGACAATTTTGAGTGTTCAATCAGCATGCCGTGCATGTTTTTGGAATGTGGGAGGAAACCGGAGTATCCAGAGAAAACCGGGTACGGAACATTTTAATCGAACCCTGCACCTTTGCACTGCGAGGCAAACGTGCTAACCAGTCGATCACCGTGCCACCTTGACTTGAATATATTGCTTTTATTTTCTGTTTATTTTTCCAAGATCTTAGAAATTAGGTTTTACTGCAGGGAGTAAAGCAATTAAAAAGAAGTTAAGTGTGGTTCAGTGGTTGTGAACATCGTAAGGAGAGAAAATTGAGTCTGACTATCGAGTCGAGTCACATCTCAGGGTAGCGGTGGAAGGTAAACAGTTTCTTCCCGCAGAAATATTTTGTGCACAAGCTGTGTGATTGAATATTAATGAGAAGGTCAACGTAAGATCGTTCCGATGCACAGATTCTATTCCTTCTGTAAAATGAAACACAAAATTTTATCGCAACAAAATTGTCATAAGTCTTATTTCTAAGATATAGTTCACAGTTCTATGCATAGGTATGTACATCCATTGTCAGTTCTGTGTCATCTCTTCTGCATCAAATATACATTCATCTTGATATGATTAATACAAAAGTAATGCCAGATTTATCCCATTAAAAAAAAAAAAAAATTGCCCACCACTGTATAGGTATACTCTTCCCAATATCAGTTCCAGCTCTAAACTGCTCTTTATGAGTTCCTACCGGCCACATCTGAGCATGTTTTAAACTGCTGCTTGCAACCCACACTTGGACTTGTCAATCAACATGTGAAAAGCCCTTTGTTGGCTGGAAGTAATCCCTGGTGGATTACGGTACCGGGATACCTCGCTAACACCCTGAAAGCTCTTTTGTCAGCATGTTTTCTGCCATACTATTAGGAGTATGTCTGCGGGCTCTTTTTGCTCCGTAATTCCTGAGATGCTCCTGCTCACAACTTCCAACTCAACAAACACTCCAATTATGAACATGTAACATTGTATTTGCGTCATTCTCAACATAAAAAAGGCAACTCCTCTCCTCTCATTACTCCCCAACTAAAATTGACAATATATATCCAGTAGATTATCACTTGCATCATTGACGACTAAGCGAACTACATTTCCCGCAAGCACTGATTGGACAAGCAATGTCATGTGATCATCTGCAGCTAGTGATGGCCAAGCGGGCATGTCATAACTAATTAACATGTTGAGTCGCGTGTCTCTTGCCTTCCTTGGCGGAGGCTCCGTCGAACCCCTGAGATCGACTCACCGAACCCAGGTTAAGAACCACTCCTCTAGTGCATTCCAATCATTTTTAGAGAGAAAGGTATATACCGTATAGGCAGAATAAACACATGAGCGCATCCTAAGAGAGAAAATGTGTGCAGCATCAATGCTTTGAGGACAGTGATAAATGAGATGTTGGGACTGGCATGTTGGTCTTGTTGTATCTCGGTGACAGAGAGTCAACATCAGCTTGTTCTCCTCTGGGCATTCTTCCAGAGTGACAGTTCTCCAACCGCTGTGTACACCCAAACATGTTTACAAATGCATGAACATAAATATGACTTCCCTGTTGAGGCTTGCTGCGGAGGAAGCTTTCTGCTCGGATTTGCAGAATCCTTTTTTTGGATCGTTAGCTAGCCCTTCATGACTGGAGATGAGGGAAAAAGTGCATAATTTGGCACTATTCCACAAAAGTAGAGGCAAACAGAGCATCGACTGATTTAGCGGAACATTTTCTTGACAGAAATTCAAATATTAGAAACATAATTTGGCGGCACCTTGGTCAACTGGTTAGCACGTCGGCCTCACAGTGCAGAGGTGCCGGTTTACGGCCTTCCTATGGGGAGTTTGCATGTTCTACCCGTGCCTGCGTGGGTATTCTCTGGGTACTGCCGTTTCTTCCCACATTCCAAAAAACACGCATGGCAGGTTGATTGGCAACTACGAATTGTCCCTACGTGTGATTGTGAGTGCGAATGGTTGGTTGCCTATATGTGCCCTGCGATTGGCTGGCAACCAGTTCAGCATGTTCAGGCTCCAGCACACCCTTGTGCGGATAAGAGCAGAAAATTTATGGATGGATGAATAATCATCATTTCTGAAAATGTTTTCTCTATTCCATATATTTTCACAAGCCTACATGTTCCCTTTCACCAAGCTGCTTTCTACACTTAGGCTTCACATTTCTGATTGCCAATGTCACAATTTACTTTTCGTACTCCAATGAAGAAAGACGTTTTAGAATTAGATTAGTGGGGGCATTGATAAGTTGTTAATTAGACAGTTGATGGGAAGTAGATGAGTTTCCATTCTCCCCTTGCAACTTTAAATGACTTTCATTTTTGTGTGTACGTGTGTGCGTGTATGTGTGTGTGTATGAGAGAGAGTTGGAGAAAGGAAGAGGGAGACAGAGTCAAAATTAAGAATGGCTCATTCCCAAACATACGTTGGGCAGCTCAAACTTTAAGGATACCTGGTTGTGTAATTTCACACGTGATGGATGAGCAGGCACTCCGGAGGCCCTTTTTTGGCAGGCACCTGAAACATAATTTCTTGCTTTACTTTAAACTATTTTTGGCCCAACCGACAAAATTGGAAGCATAGACAGTAATTATCCATAAACAAATTCCTCATTCATATGCTCAAGAATGAAGAATCAATAAGAATCAGATTGCTGAATGCTCGAGCTCCCGATTTATTATCTTAAGAATTAAAACATGCATCAATACTTAAGCACCACATGCGTATCTCCATATCCAAAATTTATGCGATATAGGGTCATCCTGCATCGTCCTCTATGTGCCAAAGCACAAGGGCATAAAAATAAAATAAAAATAATTTCTTGGTCTCTTCTATTTTTTTTCATTGTTTTCTGCCTTCTTAAATAAAGCTTGATAAGCAGTGGCACTTATTTATATGGTAATTCACCAATGAAACACATCACACAGACTATTTAGGATGTAAATAACATCCATTCTCTGTCCATATGTGAGTGAATGTATATTCATGAACGGATCAATGTATGCTGTGAGTGTGCGGTGGATGTGCACTGTATTAAGTCCACCCATCCATTTTCTATACCGAGGATGTCCTGTTACAGTGTCACAGGGATCTAGAGACTGAAGAGCCGACTCTGACGAAAATACTGAGCAGATCCAGGGCTGGTCTGCAGTTAATCACAAATAGAGACAGACGGTGAGTCACTCTGACTTATTTCTTCATCTGTTCGAAAGAAAAGAAAACACATCAGAAATAGCCAACCCAAAGTGTGTATAGTCTTTGATTTCTTTTTTTTTTTATAACAGTTTAGTTTTTATTGCGTTTTTGGCTTTTTAGTTCTCATTAAGTTTGTTTTTCTCAAGAATAGATTTGTTAGTATTTGTTCATTTTAGTTTGGGGGGAAATGGTTGGATGTTTTTTTTTGTTGTTGAGATTTTATTCGTTTGGGTTTTAGTTTTGGGGAATGTGGTGAATTTGTCAGGTGCTATATATTTTTTAAAGGGAACTAAGTATTGCTTATTAAAAACTCAAAAAGAAGATAACATTTTAAAAAATGTGTTGACTTTCAAACAATATATGGGAATAACCATCAACAAACATAACAGCCCACGTCAACTGATGTACAATTAGTCCAAGAAAAATGAGGTGCATTAATGCTGCTCCTAACTGTCAATCCAGGCAGAAAAAAAAATCCTCAATCTTTTTTTTTCAGGTACCTGATTTACTGAAGGAGTCATATGAGTATCAGATAGTGCAATCAAGAAATCGAACAGGACAGCATACAATTGGCTCATGTGAACTCCTGCTATACCATAAAAAGTACCTGTACGCTTGAGGTTAAACATGAGTAGTGTTGCTACTTTGTACGGCTGCACACCGGCCTACTTGAAGCACTGTGTGTACTTTATAATGAATACGCTATGATCGTCTATGATTGTGCAGTTCTTGTCCTTTGTCTAACATACGTCAGTCTCAAAATAGGCTCAACATATTACAGATTATTCAAGAGTATAAACTACACAAATGAAGTTATTGTCCCTCTGCAGCCATGTACGGACGCAGTTGGGAAACATAAAGATGGGCTGAACTTCAATGAGAGCTTCAAAAAACAATTTTATGTTCTTCTGGATCATAAACTTTTTCATCATTTTAAGGATTGTAAACCTCAATGCTCGCATCAATGGTCTGAATGTACGCTGAGCATTGCAAAAGGGTTTAATGACTCCAATCTGCCTTGAACAAAGGCTAGATACCCGTTTATGTTTAACTGTGCAAATTGACTTTGTTGTCTGCATATTTTGGGTTAAGATAAACTCCCTGTTGGCTTCTGCATGAAACATTTCAAACACCTGCATGTCTAACCATATGCATGTGAATTGCATTGTGAATGTGACTTGATTCACAGGACATTTAGCCACAGCTACAACAAGAGCAACACATTAATTGTTGCAGACAAGTATAGTTCACTGTAATTGATTTAGGCATCGGGGGCTGTATTTACAAAACTAATCAGAACAAAGTGCATCTTGCACTGCACTGAATATGGAATCATTTAACTAAAGTGGACCTTTCATCTCATTTCAATCTGTGTGAGTTATACTTTTGAAGAGAGCTTTTAGGACCAACAGGTGAATTAAGTATAAAAAAACAACAACAACATTCTTACTCTTTTTAATTTTGATTACTCAAGGTGGAAGAGCTACGGACCGATTTGACCAGTTTCTCACTTTGAGCACGTATCTGTCCACAGAGGTCCAATGTATCTTTCTGAGAAATGGAGACGGGAAGTTGATATCAGGCAGACACTTGGAACGAATGTGGCAGTGGAATCTGTGGATGAAATACTTTGTATACGGGCTCTTTAGCTGGATTTCATATACACGGCCGACTATATCAGCCGCAAGGGGAGATCTTGCAGTTTACATGCCGATGTCATGAACAGATTTTATTTACTAGAGTCTATTTACTGTTTACACAATGTTAAGCACGGCGTACTAAGGTGTGAAGCACACGGAACACCCTGAATTTAATGCAATTTTGGAATGTCGTTAGGATTGGCAGGGTAAAGACTACTTTTATCCCACAACTGCGCACAAAAAACGCCCCATTAATAGCAATTCCACCAGTGTAAAGTCGAGCAAAATCACAAAAAAAAAAAAAGAAAGCCCATGCTCATTGTTCGGCTTAGCATTTGATACAAGGGGAAGATTTACAGTGTTTTATGTTGACAATATCGCCTATGTGACTCTTGTTGCAGAAGAACCCGCCCCACCCAAACACACACATGCACGCATACAGGTACACATGCACACACACGCAAACATGCAAGTGTGTTGGGATAGTGCCGTCAAAGGGCCTGTCGTAGGATTAGGGTCGGATTAATGTAGTTCATCTCGAGTTCATTGTGTTCACGACTATTTTGGTGTTGGATCTGGAGATGCGTTCGGAAATAGGAAGATTCCGAGAACAATAGGAATGCGCCTGAGGCGTGAAGCATTCTTGGATAAAGAAAAATAAAAGCCAAGTAAATGTTAAATCCAGATTATGTAAACCAAGAAGGTGTAAATCAAGATTAAACAAGAAGATATTTGAATAGAGACAAAGCGAGAGCCAGCAACAGTATAGAAGCAAGTTTTGTTTACAGATCGCTAGGCTGACCTGAATCTACAATTAATTTGATTGACATGGTTCACAACATTTCAGGAGGAAAATACTCGAGTTTTTGAAATTGTTATACAGGCATCATATTGTATTTCAGACAAGTAATCTTGAGACTAATCACCTCAGCGCGCATGGACTGGACAAAGGAAAAAATGAATAAGGCAATGATTCTTCTGACGGTGTATGAAATCTGAAGGGATAGGGGGATTAAGTGAAATGTGACAGGATTTTTCAAAAAGAAGGAAAGAAATAAAGAAACAAATCCCTGTTTGACTGAAAAAAGGGATTGCCTTCCCTCTTAAACAAAAATCCCCCCGTCTCTCATTATTGGTGCCTGTCCCTGAGCGTATGCTTGATTTCATCCATGCATGAACGTAAGCGTACTGCGAGTTATTTCGTTTTTTGCAATAATTCAAGGGTTAACATGAAGGTTTAAAAACCAATTCATATTCAAGGTGCGATGAGTAAAAACATAAGGCAGTAAACATAGTACATTGTGTAAATAATAAGTAAGGATCAGTTAGAGTTTAGACGAGTGGTCGGCAATCTGCGGCTCCGGAGCTGCTGTGGTTCTTTCATCCTCATGTGGTGGCTCCGCGTGGGAAAATAAATTCTTGCATCGTCATTTCAGATTTCAAAATGCGTTTGCGGCTCCCAGTGTTTTCCCTCGAAACCGGAACGGAGATGGATGAAGATGGAAAGCATAGCGTAATTTATGGAACATGTGACCCTCATACATATTTGCCGAATGTTGTCAGAAACAAGCATTGACTGTGATGGAAAAGTAGCTCAAGCTAAGTAAGAATACACTGCAGTGCAATACAGTGGACCCTGTGAGGTCAAGTACGATCCTATCTGGGGCTTCTGGTTCATTTGATTTATTTGATTCACTTTATCAATGAGGAAATAATCTATTTCATGGTCACCTTATAGTACAGCAAGCACGTTTCCCTTTTCATAAGCATTTGACTATGCTGAAAGAGTACAAAGCGGCCACAACCTTGAGAAAATAAATCCTTTCTACCCTTATTCGAGTGATTGCCTCAAAAGATTGTGTGACAAAATATGAAGTTATGCATCATACACTATAGAAAATGTGATGGAAATTGCATTCTTTGAAATCTACATCAAAAGGTCTAGGCCTGTTTCACGAGTTTGGATATTTATCTATTTTTTTTTTTAATTCTGTTGAATCACAATTCACAAGCAATGTCAGAATTTCAATGGCATTTTTTTTTAATGAAACGCAGATTTTTTTTTCTTTCTTTCATTAACAGCATGTTCCGAACACTTTTGTCCACGTGTGTATATACATATGCCGGTATATTACGGACACAATGATGGATAAATGCACTGTTCAAAATGTTCTCTAACATCTCACATCCTGTGAAGACATGAGTGCATGCAGACATTGCTCCTGGACAATCAACATTTATTGCAATATCTTCTGTCATGTCTTGAAATATTATGATCTAACAAGTAGACTTAGAATACAGACATGTGGGCAAGAAAACAAGAGCTAGCAGCCATTATCAACAATTTGTCTTTGTCACAGGGCAGAATAAAAAAAAAGCCAATAACAATCAAAAGAGGGAGTGGGGATGGTGGGGTGGAGGGCGGGGAATTTTGAGGGTGAAAAATGAACGAATCTCACTTAGTAATAGTGTTACTCTCCATACAATTTTTTTTCCAAGCCTTCCTTTCTAATTAAATGTCAGTAGTAAGTAACGATGTGTTCCAGGCTGTAAGTGCGTCAGTTCTAAATGGCACATGGGAAAGTGTGTTAATGGAGTGGTGGTACATGCTGCTCTGAGATCGATTAGCTGCTCGGACGATCGCAGCGAGGACAGCAAACGCGATCTGTAGCTGAAACCATCACACCTTTTAAGCTGGAACACAAACACACAAAATAAAGATGTTGACAGGGAGTGCTGTAGCTTGTTTTTTGTTTTGTTTTTTCAGAGAAAGGAACCTATCAAAATGCTGAACGTTAAATACAGAGTGGGGCTTAGGTCAGCAAAGCATTAGCGCCACTTATATACTGCTTGCAATGCAAGTGTTAATTTCATTCTGCACATTATTGATGCTTAAGGAGCATGACATAAGATTTCTCGTTCTGTCTCCCCCATGTTAGTCTTGTCTATCTCCTCTCAATGGGATTGAGAGGAGATAACTGGGAAGTGAATACCTTTTGTGTTTTATGGATATATGGCCAATAAATCTGATTCAGATTCTGATAAATCATACATTTCATCTTTACCGAGTGATTTAGGTTGAGAGAAACTAACTAGGTAAGCTTTGTGTGTGACATCTACATTCATATATCAGTCTGTTCCAGAGCATGAATTGGATGTTTTGTTCTTATTTTCAGCCAATCTCTCCTCTTACTTTGGTGAACATGACCCAGACACATCAAAACGTCCACATACTATATGTATCCAATTACATCACTTGCTTTATTGTATCCTGAAAAGCGATTTTACCGTAGAGTGCTGACCCAAACTATTGCTACTTGCTGAAAATCCAACACTAAAGGCCATATATATTCTTAGTGCGTAAGTTGCAAAAGGCACATGGCTGTGCACTTTTTGGGCTGTGCGTGTTCTCATGTCAATTTTGTCATTGATGTACTCTCGTGCCAGATTCAGAGTAGGGCAACCACAAACTACCAAGGACATATTCATGATGGAACTGGGCCAGAAGTCACAATGGTAGAATGTTCGTACCTTGAATGTGCGTGAGTCAAAAGAAAAAAAAAAGCATGAATATCTTCAATGAATATAATTCAGAATATATTCACAATGGCGCATATTCTCCCGTTGGCACTGAAGTCAACGTCTGATGCCTTTTTGTGGTGCACTTTCCCGGTTCTCCTGTCCCGGCTTCTGACACACCCAACATGCCTACCTGGTGAAAACTCGCGCACATAAACGGTGTGTCCCATTGAATTCTGAGGATGCTTGCAAGTCCTGGATATGAATTGCATCCAGATCCATTTGGAATATTCGGCATCTTTTAATGTGGAATTTACTTGCAGTTTGAAAGTCAGAATATTTCCAACCTTCCGTATGTGAGAGAAAAGATGCTTATTATGAGAATATTATGATAATAAGATATTTATTATGAGAAAAGTCTTATTCAACATTTGAGAGGGAAGGCGCTCGTTTGAAGGTCACTCCACCATGCATTGTCATAGACAGCACAGAAACTGGAAACCTCTGAGTGTAGTCCCGGATCTATTGAACAAAGTCATTTTATCAATATCTATGAAATCATCCGTCATATTACCGAGATGCTGATGTGTCTTTCTCCTTGTGACAGATAATATGATTCTCATTCAAAGCAGCTGCATTCATCATCTTTTTAGACGATGAAGATAGAAAAGGGCCCCGTTCATGGGTGTGTCACTGCAGGGTTACCTGCAGAGCTTGAGCCGAATTGCACTTCACTGCAGATTGAACTCAGTGATGGGAATGAGCGCTCTTTAAATCCCATTGTGTTTCTGTCACCATGAACAATGCACCGGAAATGTGTGTGTGTTTTTTTTTCCAGTGGTGCTTTTTCGGCTTTGCTTGGCTAAGAAATTAAATGGCACATGAGAGTTGAGTCTGGGGCTTCAGCTATTGAATATTTTAGTATTTGAGTATGCTACTTAAAATTCTATAGAATAACCAAGTGTGCGGATAGATACACTGTATATATTTTTGCTTAGTTAGTAAAGTAGTTATGATAGTTGCTGAGACCAATTATGAACACGAGTAAATAAGACATTTCAATTAGTAATAACAAAACATCATTTTTCTTCACTTTAAACTGTGCATAATCGCAAAATGATCAACAGAATTCTCCAACTACCTAAAACAAGCGTAAAAATGCCGATAAGGCAACCATCACATTGGTTTGTTGCAGCAAGCACCTAGTCTGAGAATGTGTTAGTTACTTTAAGAATACGAATAAGATTACTGAGGTCTGGACCCCAGAGACCTAAAACTATACCATAGCTGTCGCAGGCATAGACCTTTTATTGGAATAGCAACTGCAGTTCTCTAAATAGCTTATGACGCCCAAAGCAAAGCTTATTGCCAGCTACCAGTAAAACTCTCTGACACTGAACACAATGCCGAACTACACTCTGCTCTATGAGGTGTGTCAGAAAAGTTCATGAACTGGAGTCACAAAAGATATTTCCTATTTCAAACCCATCTTACTACCAACGAGTTTTCTCCTTCAAAGTAAGGCTGGACTATCCACCGTCGCATCTACAAAGAAATCGTTTGATTTTCGTTTCATTTAGCGCATGAGAAAATGTCAAAACGGTGGCAGGGAAACCCATAAAAGCATAACATTCCATCTTTTAATCTAATTTCATTGAAGTGAGCAACAAAAAAATGTTGCAGACCTATTTCTGACATGTGTTGATATTCTAGTGGAGAATCTATGTGTTTATTTCAGCTTGTGCTGCTAAAGCCTCAGCTTCAGATAGATTTAGCAACCTTTGACACTTTCTTACGAGGAGTTGGTGATGACCACTCGGGTGCAACCACGCAGAGAGGAGGAGTTAATCAATGTTGGAGTCCTCTCGTCACCTTATTCAGTTCTTACACAACTGCAAAGTAGTTGAAAGTGTGTCTGTGCGTTATGTCAGTCCGCAGACAAAGCACTCGACAGAATCTGATTATCACTGTCGCGTTTGAACAAAGTAGCACAAAGAGGATCCCACTGACACATTCAGAATCTGAATGAGGGAAATTGAAATGAAAACCTGCGCGTTTGTATATGAATAAATACGTATTTAAGGGGTTTAGAATGTGTATATCCAATGCAAAGTGTGGCTCAATGGTGTAATTCCATTTGTTGTTCGCTTGTACATTTCAATCAGCAGTGCTTCAGAGTTTATCCCAAAATAATTTGAAGCCGTTTCTTTCTCAACTCCTCTGAGATTGGTCGCTTATGCAAAGTTTTAGACATCAGTAATTTTTTTTCCTGAGCTGAGTGGATGTGTAGAGACCCCAAAAGTGGGCACATTCTTGAATAATGAGTCACAAGAGGGCCGAATTTCAATGGCCTTCTTTCCGCACGCTTTCAAAGGCGATTGCATATAAATGACAATCTGCATAGACGTGAAACCTAAAACATGTTACAGGCTAATTTTGACATTTTATGCATAAAGTAGTGAGGAATTCGATTTGGATGTTCAGGGACCTTCAAAACAAAATGTAATTGAAAATGTATGGCGCTTTATGATGCATAAAATACAATAACAGAGCAAGAATAGGAAATATTACACCAAGAGACATTGACATTGACCCCCCCCCCCCCCCCCCTTGCCCCACCGACGGCTTTGTCACTTACAGTCAAAAAGTAAAAACATTTACAAAATTCCATGTCACAACATGGTTTGGGACAAAATATAAATCCCCCAAACTACTATTTGCAGAAATGCAAAGCCGCATCATCATGACTGTAATTAAACACAATATTTGTTCTTGCGCTCCAAAAGAGAGATGATTAGAATCTTCTTTGACTGGTCCTTGACTTTGGCTTATCAAATCAATCTATAGTGAGAGCTATCCAACTGTCTCATCGAGCTTGTCGTTTGTCAGAGACAAAGACGGTCCCATGTGGTCAGTCAATGGAGGAGTACAAGCTCTTCAGAACAACCCACACATAAACTCCATCGACTGTCCTTTTAAAGCTGAACAAAACATCATACCACTTTTGCTTCCCTGCTGTTTGACTCAGCCTGAGCAGTGCGCATGAAAGATAAAGTATTCTCAAATGCTATTATGTGCCCCTTTTCTTTTCCTGATCATTTCAGTAGCATATAAAAGCCAACTGCGATATGCGCAGTAACGCAGTGCGATATAACTTTCAAAAACGTCCCCCCCCCCCCATCATATTGTTTTTCACACAATGCAAAAAACAGAAGACTCCGATGGAAGACACGAACGGGTCAATAATTCCCACAAGATTTGAATTTCAAATTGCAGAAAATCATTACCAGAATGAATGTGGAATCCAAAACTAACTAAATGGACCAAAAACAATTCTGGATGCTCAGCAAAAGAATTAGAATGCACACAATCGGTCATTTTGACTGGTGTCTGACAGGACACACAGAAGGAAAAGAGCTAACAAGTCTGCAGAGACCTAACTCAAAAATCCTTAAGAGAGGTATCTTTCTTTTCCATTCAGTCAGGCCAGATATTGCAGGAAGGAAACCTAGGAGCAATAATAGATATGATCACAACAAACGGTCATTAGCAGAATATTCACTTACTTAAACAAGGTTGTCATGTTGCACACACACACACGGGTGTGGGGTTGGGGTCCTCATTGGCACATTCAGAGGAGCCCCTCAAATGCATTTGAACTCTTTTTCCTCATAGGGACCTGATTTTTTTTTTGTCCCCATTTCGCAACTGGTCCCCACAAAAACATGAAAATAGGACAACACACACACACACATTTACTATATGGATACACATTTAAGGGGGAGGAGTTGTACCAGAGATTAGTTTGATACTTGGTTTGATGCTGATACTACATAATAAATGCCTTGAAAAGTGCCTTGGCTTGTCATATTCAATCAAATTGTATGTCCGTCCATCCATTTTCTAATCCGCTTATCCTCACAATGGCTGTGGACGTGCTGGAGCCTATCCCAGCGGTCTTCAAGCATTCAGCGGGGTACACCCTGAACTGATTGCCAGCCAATCGCCGGGCACAGGGAGCCAAAGGACCATCCGTGCTCACACTCACACCGAGGGACAATTTAGAGTGGCCCATTAACCTGCCACGCATGTTGATGGAATGTTGGAGGACTAAAATGGTATGCAGTAAAAAAAAAAAAAAAAAAGATTTAATTAAAAAAATAAAACACACCGAGGCCCCCAAAAATTCAAACAGCATTGTTTTTTTGATGTCCCCTGCATAGCTTGTGCCATCTCAAACTATCAACGATTCATCTCCCATGAATGGGTCACTTCCCGGACATTTGTGTACGTGTGTGTGTGTGTGTGTGTGTGTGTGTGTGTGTGTGTGTGTGTGTATAATTAAGACATTCTTTTGGGAAACATTCCTGAGTTTTTGCAGATGAGATTCGCTGTGTTGGTGCTGGGGGCATGAGCATAATGAGGAAAACAGTCATAAATCAAACTCTCTCAGTAGAGTCTAAGGTAATCAGCTGTGAGTCGGGTGGGACCCAAACCCATGCAGTCACCCGCCGTAGAGAGGAAAGTTTTTATTCAGGACAGAGTGCAATGTGGAAAAACTAGAGCTGCAGGACTCATTAGAAGAGTAGCAGTAGCTTCTTACTTCTGAAATTTTTATATGTGATCCATTTTTTAGGTAACAGAGATGAGGCAACTGTGTGATGGATGTAATACGACATGGCAACAAATGCGTCTCAATCCAGACATGACATGCACTCCCGAATAGACAGACAGATGTTGACGGGGCGATTTCATATATTTATGATTGGGCTGCCTCTTCGGGGGTGGGCTCATCACACAGGGTGGTATTACCGCCTAACTGCAGCTAAGTGTCTGGTGAGCTCAGGATGCGTATGATATTATCGGAGGAAGTGACCTCAGCACTTGATCCTGATTTTCTCAATCAAAACAAGAATAACCACAATGGGGGTTCTTGAGCTTGACTGGCACATCTGTTTTCAGAGGGGGCAGTTATTAGAGTTACTCTCTCACTCTCGGGAGGTTTGCCTTGGAGGTATTTGTGATTTGTGACTTTGGTTTTTTGCCAGGATGCTTCTGAATGTCATTGACTGTTGTGTTTGTAAATGCTTGGACGCAATGTTTCAATGAGTTGCCTTGCCTTGCCTTATAATAATAATAATAATGCATTTTATTTAAAAGTGCCTTTCATGCCACCCAAGGAAACTGTACAGACAATAAGAAAATACAATGTAAAAATTTGTAAACGAGATATTATATAAAAACAGGACATGGCCTTCACCAGCAGTTACTCAGTGGGAACATCATGGAAACAGTTGCCGCCTCTGTCCGTGGTGCTGAAACAGAGCAACATGCTATGGACATTGAGTGGGATGACCGTGGATGATTTAGGCAAGTAGAATCCACATTTAAGAGTAAATTATTTCTCAAAATAAATGCTGTTACAGTACTGTCGTTTTGTTATTGGTGACTTTGTGAAACAGTGATCACTCAACTCAACTCGGATTGATTTAAAAAGCCCTTTACAACAGCCGTTTTAAATCCGTGAAAAAGCCAAGCCGCAGAAAGTGAAACGCGTTAAAGCAAGGGATCATTGTATCTGCTAAAAAAAAAAATCTTCAAATTGCTGTGCTAGCCGACATTTTACTTGCCATTTCAGTCACGCACTTTGTCATCAACTTGTCATCAGCGAATGGTTTCTTCGGCTATGTAATAAGGGTCCGTGAAATTTGCAGTGATGCAGTGAAACGGACTTCTCATTAGGTTTGCTATTTTGTGTTTACGCTGATCAGATTTCGTTGGCTAATTGACGTTCAAGCTGCTAGCACGCATAGTGTTGAAGTACGCTTGGTCTGCACGTCGGTTTTGCAGTGGTGTGGTCTGGTAAAACAAAAGCAAACCTCTCAGACTGAAACGGAAGCTTCTCCTGTTTCATATTGAGCTTCTTTGCAAAGGCCATATTGTTTTTTTTTGTGCATTATTTCCATTTACTCCCTGGCAATGCAGTATTCCGCTCTGCCGAGGCGGTCGGCTGGCTGGTGACTAATAGAGATGATGATGAGCAAGTGCTCGTGTGACTTTTGCACATGTGTGAGAAAGGGCTCAAGAGTGCGTTGAAGGGATTAGGTTAAAATAGAGCCAAACTCGCTTTATGGACATTAGGCTAGGCTATAGTGTCACTGAGTCAACACGGGCTCAACTCCTTGCTCTCGCACGCTGCGGCCCGTTAATTGGGGATGGCTGCGGTAGATTGCATCCTTATTTTCGCTGATCCATATCCACATACGCCCGCTTGAGGCTTCCCGCTGACCCTTGAGGTTTTTTGTTCGCAGACAGTCAGCGCCAAGTTAATAATGAATGGAGACATGTGGCGGCAAGGAGCTTTGAACTTTTGTGTTGGGTGTAAAACTTGAATGTGTTGCCTTCTGTGAAATGAATGACATTTGAAAGTAAGCAACATGGAGAATTTTTGGGTGAACGCTATGGTATAGACTCAAGCAAAAAATATTTGACACATACAAGAACAGCTTTCCTTTATTCCTTTCATCATGTTCACGTTCTCCTTCAGCATTTGCATATGTCTCATTGTCCCCGCCAAAACTATTAGCGGCACAAGCTAATGAGGAACCATTTTTTTTTCTCCAAACGCATTAAATTTGCCATCTGCCTACGATAGACTTCCTCATTACACACAATCATCAGCGGAAAGTATTGCATATTAACGAATTTACCTCCAGAGAGCCATGATTCCGAGTGGTTGTTTTTTTTTTTTTTTTGCATCTGTTTCAGTCTTCATGCAAATGATTTGCAGAGAAAGCAATCCGCTCTCATGTTTGAGACCGAAGACTGTCTGTCATGTTTCATGGAACATGTACATGTTAAACGACTTTTGGTTTTGAATAGAACTTCGCTTCATGCAACCCGTGAATGAGTACCGATAGACCGGGTGTACTTTTTCAGTATGCCACCTACTTAGAAATAAGGTCAAGGTGGCTGCAATGCAGGTGACATAGAAGGAGACTGAATGGGGTATTTAACGCTTCCTGGGGATAAGCCAAGTGCATCCATAATTACGAGCAAACTCCACCTAGCAGGCACCACAAAGTGACAAACTGAAAATATTGAACTAGAACGTTGGCACTAAATTGAATGGCTCCTATGTTTCCTTCAGGTGAATAACATGAGATCTAAAGTCATGATTTAGTCATCGTTGTATTTTATTAGGACAGTGCAGTGGGACATGTGGTTCTCAAAAAACGCCTTTGGACAAGACTCGGCACCATAATTTATGACAAGGTGATGATACTATCAGACTCTGACGATGCTTGACGAGGATGATGAAAGTGACACGCGCAAGCGCACGCGCACGCGCGTGCAATCTAGGGAGCTGGATTTCCGCTAGAGGTCGCTAACATTTCAATGTATGTGAAGGCATCAGAGGAGGAAGTGACAGACTCGGTGGCTTTTCGTCTCTGCAGCTCTCAGCCTCGATAGCAGCGCTTTTTTCTCCCCCTGTGCTGGAAATTACCCTTTGAAGACGCATCTTCGGGCTGTGCGCGGAGCTTTCAGACCGGACCAGTTTACAACATGGCTAACTTGTGGATACACACCGTATGGATTTCCGCGCTCGGTTTCCTCTTTGGATTTCAAGGCAAGAAAACGTTTTTTTCTGTATTTTTATTTCATTTGGTATCGTTTTTCAAACAGGGAAATACTGTTCTTGGATGGGGGAATATAATGTTTGGTGTGCTGCTTGTGATTCGAGTTGATAAGGTTTATCCGTAAGTGACTTCGGTTCCTTGTTTAAAAAAAAAAAAAACACTTGTGAGAAAGTCCCGGTCTTGCAACCGTTGACTTAATTCTGATAAATGAGCACATGAGCTGCAAGCTGGCTGTAAATAAAAGTTAGTGTGTGTGTGTGTGTGTGTTTGTGAGAGAGAGAGACTACCGTATATCCTATCCCCCCCCCCAAAAAAAAACACCTTGACAAAAACACTGAGACTGACCAGTGGAAAGAATCTGACAGAACATCTAGCTTATGATGAATGTTAATGATTCCGCGCCTGGCTTGGAATGCCTTCAAGCCGTTGTCGAGTGGCTTTTATGGGTGCTGATAAGCGCCACAGTATGAACACTTTCAGGGACAGCGGTCGCCACAGTTGGCCACTAATCATGTTTTCAGGTTACAGGGCGCATGAAAGGGTTACACTGGTTTTTATCTGAGTTACCAGTTGCGTTTCTAGCCTTTATTGTTTCTTATTCTAGTTACGTATTGTTCAGATACATCTTTTGTGTTTTATTTAGTATTGCGATTGTTTTTTCCTACTATAGGTACAATCCATCTTACAGTGTACCCTCATGGCTCACAAAATGTGGTCCACACACTCACCATTTTTCAGCATCCGATTATTTTTGTCCCGATTATTTGCGTGATCATGAAGACATTTGTTGATTGTGCATTTGTAACTCATCTTGTGGCCTGTTGGTTGACAGCCAGTCAACGTTGGTCAATCACATGTACGTCATGGCCAGAGTACAATGTCATATAATACTCCACAAAACATCTTTTTTATATTCTAAAAGATGATTCCTCTGCTGAATATTCAAATAATAAACTCAGTCTGTGCCGAGTATTATTGAATAATCAGACGCGTCATTTCGGAAGACGCATGGTTGTTTTATGGGATTACAGGATTAAAGGTATTTAATAGTTTGCGTGTATTCAACCATTAAATACACCCACATTTCTGGATTCTATTAATGCCATTGCAACAGCTAATGAAACTGGCTCATCCTGATGGATTCTCATTTTTGTGAATATCTGAGAAAAAAAATCTGAGTTTATGAGGCTTATTTGTATCTAATTCGTGCTTTCTAGCAATTTTATTCGGCATGATTGGAGTCATTTGATGCAAATTTCTGAACAAATTACTTACTCCTCTTTCATCTAGAACTGCTTCAGACAACAAAGTGTATGCAGAAAATTGGTGAAGATTGAACGACTGTCTGTGTCCTATGTGTTGTCTTGTGTTATTTTTGTTATTTTGACTTCAAAATGGCGCCGCGAGAGTGGCTGCCTTTCCAGCCGCTCCTATATTTTGTTGTTCTACTTCTTACTTTCATAACTTTGCTGCTGTGAATTGGGAATTTCTCCATTGTGAGACTAATAAAGGTTTTTCTTTTCTTTTCTAAATGGAATTTGGATGTACTGTTGGGCATATAAGTGTATGTTTTGAAACACTTCTCATACTCAATTTGAATGAATATCAAGTTTTATAAAGGATCGTCGGAGATAGGCACTCAGAAATAACGACAAGACACTTCTGGCTACCAACAATAGGCACTTTATTGGTCCCACACAGAAATGATAACACAGTTCAAACAAGTTGTATGAAGCTAAAGAACTCTTACCGTGTGCCAGTAGGGTGGAGAGCCAACACCCTCAGCAGAGTGAGCTTCAATACGAGCTAGGCGTTTGTACGGAAACCCATAGCGGACTCTGCTGAGGAGCATCGCTCCCCTCCTTTTATAATCAAGTGGCATTGATCTCAATCAAGTTTTGACAATTCAAACAAATCAGACTATGAAGTCGTCAAGGCAGGCTAAATAGTTTATCTCTGGAGTCGTCAAAGCAGGCTCCAGAGTCCATCTCTGAAATTGCTTAGGCAAGCAAGTCACCAAGTCATGCAATCATCTCAAAGCAGTTTTTTTCACTGAGAAGAAATACATTGATTAAAGAAAACATCACAAAATATCTTAATATACCAGTGTATTCCTATCGTACAGTAGGATATGGAGTGATATTCCTTATCAAAGGGATTGTGGTTATCAGTATTACCAGGATATCGCTAAAATAAATGTAGAAACTGATCGTAATAAAATACAGATCTATGCATGACTATTTCATTCATTTTAGTTACTTTTGGATTACCCCAATGACTATTTGGTGATTTTACATGAACTCTGAGATTTTACTCAAGTAAATATCTGGTTTAGGAAATAAAATAACTCGAAATAGAAGAATGTGAATAATCACTATTTATTTTGGAGAATTGCGCAATCAATTATTGAAAAGATTGTCATCACTTGACAGCACGAATATACATTGAAAAATGGAATGCTTGATCGCTTATGCTGCAAAGTTACTGAATCTTGCTGATTGGTGAGTCAGTCAACTCAAACCGTTTCTACACTTCCAAGCCCAGGCATGGGGAGTGTGTCTGAAGTCATTTCTGTAAAAGGTGGAGGCCTGAAGTAATCAAATGAACTCTTTTAAGACTCAGACAATGATTTATAGTCTCACTCAGGGTTTTGTGAACATGCCGATGTTTGGGGAAAAAAAAAAATTATGCTGGGCATCAGGGATTCCAAGACATTGCGATGGAGGTCTTTGTTTTTCTCTCTCTCTCTCTCTCTCTCTTTCTCTTTCTCTTTCTCTTTCTTTGTGTTCAACAGCTGCTCAATAGTTCTACTGAAGCTGAATCTGGAGGGGGGTTATCTGTGGCATCATTAGATACGTGCCTTGTGTGTAGAACTTGAGTACATCCGTAGCAGGAGAAGAGGTGAGGACGTTCTGTACTGCCTCTCTGCTATTTCTTATTGTGTTTGACTGTCCTCCGACCTGTGGGTCTTTAGTCATTAATTTGTATTGATTTGTCTTGTCTGTGTGTTGTGTTGTGTCAGTGGAATGACTCAGACGTGTGTGCGCCAGAGCCATGCCTGAAAAAAAAGTACTGATTGGATAAAGCAACCTTTTGCACCCCTTTTTTTTTTTGCTTTAAATGAAGTCATACTGTCTCCTCCTTAGGTGTGTCGGATGGCTTTGATACGGTGATAGAATAAACTCAATTCCGGATGGCAATTTTGCAATTTTCAGTGTTTCCTTTTCCAATGGTCGTACAATATTTGACTCAAACAAAAAGCACAACATGCCTGTTGATAAGTTGACAGAGAACGGGGAAAGCTGATCACAAATGTTTGAGATTTCAGTCTTCCACCGGTTTAACAATGTGAAATTGTGAATTTAAAGTTGAATTTCCGAGTCAAGTACAGGTGTCAAGTAGTTGCACAAAAATCAAAGCCACCCTCATGCAACTTGTCTTGCAAAATCTCAGCGAGCTCCACAAGACTGAATCCACTCCAGTGTCAGTGACTATGTAAAGGTTCAAATTCAAAGCTGCGTTTTGTTCTCTATTTTGCTTTTTCTTCATGCCTTTTTACCAGCAGTCCCGAACTGGATTGAAAAGTATGCCACTGAATGTAGGTAGGAATTAATATACCAGTCATCTCGAATGCAGGACGTTTCACTTTTTTTTCCACGCCTTTGTTCTTAGACTTGACTGTTACATGAATTTGGACTGACAGGTACTTTTAGCGCAAGCTGTGGGTAATTAGTTTTGCTTAGTCCCCAAGTAGTAGCTTGAGAGGTCAGTAGACCGAGGGTCTCTGCTCTCAAGTCTGACAGCTTTTATTAGAGCTGTCAGTCTGCAACATTCTTTTCATCTGTCAATTTCTTCTGCTTCTTGTCAATCCCCTCTAATGCTCTCTCTCTCTCTCTCAGACACACACACACACACACATGCATAGGTGAACATTTTCTTCAATATGAAGAAACAACCAGCACAACTATTGCAATGAGTTATGTACAAAGCCAATGGTGAAGAAGCACAGCACGTGCTTCACAATGTTGTGCGAAACTTTTGGTTTGTAAAAAGAGTCGTTCGTAACTCGAGCGTCATGATCACGTTATGTTAGTGTCCAGCAGGTGGCAGATGTGTTCACGGTTTTCATGCTGCGCACCTGTCTGGCATCACAATTATTGGGAGTATTTAAGGACCTCAGGGACCTACGTCAAGCTGCCGGATAATTTTTTAGGCATTGATTCTCAAACCATGTCCATTTTGATTATGATGGATAAATGGAGGGGCGGCCCGGTAGCCCAGTGGTTAGCACATCGGCTTCACAGTGCAGAGGTACCGGGTTCGATTCCAGCTCCGGCCTCCCTGGGTGGAGTTTGCATGTTCTCCCCGGGCCTGCGTGGGTTTTCTCCGGGTGCTCCGGTTTCCTCCCACATTCCAAAAATATGCATGGCAGGCTGATTGAACACTCTAAATTGTCCCTAGGTGTGAGTGTGAGCGTGGATAGTTGTTCGTCTATGTGTGCCCTGCGATTGGCTGGCAACCGATTCAGGGTGTCCCCCGCCTACTGCCCGGAGACGGCTGGGATGGGCTCCAGCACCCGCCGCGACCCTAGTGAGGATCAAGCGGTACTGAAGATGAATGAATGAATGAATGGATAAATGGAAACGTGCTTTGAAGCGGCACGCCTCAACCCAATGTTAATAATTTAAAAAAAAATCTCCATGTTGGTAAATCTTTTTTTTTTCCAAGAGTAGAAGTAAAAATAACAACAACACCGATTATTATTTTGCACTGTTCACAATTCCCTCTATGGCCCAAGTTACAGCCCCAATGCATGAAGCTGCCACCACCATCACGCTTCAAGGTAGGTATGGTGTGCTATTAGTGATAAACGGTGTTGTGTTTGCACAAAACATACGTTTTGGAATTATGGTCAAAAAGTTTAAACTTGGCTTCATCAGACCAATGAAAAAGAATATGGGCAAGCAACACAGATTGATAAAATGTATACAATGTAAATTTGGGCGGCCCGGTAGTCCAGTGGTTAGCACGTCGGCTTCACAGTGCAGAGGTGCCGGGTTCGATTCCAGCTCCTGCCTCCCTGGGTGGAGTTTGCATGTTCTCCCCGGGCCTGTGTGGGTTTTCTCCGGGTACTCCGGTTTCCTCCCACATTCCAGAAAACATGCGTGGCAGGCTGATTGAACACTCTAAATTGTCCCTAGGTGTGAGTGTGAGCGTGGATGGTTGTTCATCTCTGTGTGCCCTGCCATTGGCTGGAAACCGATTCAGGGTGTCCCCAGCCTACTGCCCGGAGACAGCTTGGATAGGCTCCAGCACCCCCCGCGACCCTAGTGAGGATCAAGCGGTTTGGAAGATGAATGAATGAATGAATGAATGTAAATTTGTACAGTGGATGATTGTTGCCATGGTGATATTAAGTGGATACCGATCAGAAAGGTTTGATCAATTGATGACCAGCAGCTACCTCCCTCTGTACCAAACCGAGTCTTGAGGACCATTTTAGGCAAAGCCAAAAGCTATTTCAGCTAAAATCTGCTCTCACACTGTGAGGCGGTGAGAGCTGCATGTTCCAGTTGCGTAAGGAAGGTGGTTGTGGAAGTCGTCCGCTTTGTATTCGTCTCGCGTCTTTGCCACTGCAGTCACAGTTTCTCCATATTCTGTCCATTTTTAAGCATTCATGTTAGCACATCTAACGAGATTGGAAAATGTCATCAACGGATTACGCTTATACAGGCCTACACATTTGTGACTGGATCCCATCTTGGTAAATAACGTTGGAAGACTGTCGGCTGCCAGCAGAAAGAGGTGTGAGGAACTCAGTTGGGATACAACACACAGAGACCCATCTGGGTTTCTATCGTATGTGGCTAAGTGCCATCTCTCTTCATGAATCACTGTGAGTGATTCACAAACCTGTAGTGAAGAAAAATGGATCCAAGGTCAACTTGAATACGTTGTCCAACAGTGGCTCTCTATAAAGCTTCCTATAATTTTTTCGCAGGTGCATTTTGGTGCATGCACTATTCACCTTGGTTTGTTGGAGTTTTTTCAGACGTGCTGAGAAAAAAAAACTGCTTTCTGTTCTGCAAAACCAGTCAATGTCACTGCTACAGTTAATTGAGAAGGAATTGCCTCACCTGCCGGCATGCTTTTGTTTTTAATTCTATTTTGTAGTACTATGCATACTGATGACTTTTTTTCATATCTAATACAGAGTTTGGGAGCGACATAATGGATGGATGGAAAAATGGACGGATGGATGGATAGAGAGATCAAAAGATAGATTGATGTATAGTTTTTGTATTCAATTCGCTTGCAGTGAATCGGTCATTTCATCAAGACTACAAAGATAAAGTTAACCGAAAAGGCCACAGGTCATTGTGCCTAAACACGTCTTATAAATAGAAAACTTTAAGAAAAAAACCCAAAAAACAAACAAACAAAAAAAATCGAATGAACGTGTATACATAAACCTCTCACATGCTTCTGACTTACGGATCCTGCCAGCGATCATCTGTAGGTAGAACCACAGTTGCCGGTTTGTGAATGTGCACAGCATGTCAGGATTTTTCTTTGTGTTTTCTTACTCAAAGAATAGTTCTTGTATTCTGAAAAGCTTGTCAGGAATGCTACTTGCCGTAGCTACTTTCTTGGGATGGTTGGTTTGGAAAGAAATAAAAGAAAGTGAATGATATGGCGCAATTGTTTTGCAAACTGCAAATCAGTCTTTAATTAACAAGTCTAATGAATCACGCCAGAGAGATTAAACCCTTCCCAATTCCAAGTTATCAAGAGCTTTCTAAGATTTTTTTATGCAAATTTGAAACCGTGGCCATGAATGATTTACATTTATATTTGATTGATATGTCTATGAAATGTTTGTCTATTTGTTTCATCCAAGTGAAATAAATGAATGGATTTTAATGGACCTAAACGGCAGTTTTGAAAGAAAAGAGACAGCTGGGGAGACAGTCGGTTCCACCAAAGAGCTGTGCTGTGTTCAGACTTGGCAGGCCAGAATGTGTTTTCTCAAGAGATTCCTAAACCACAAGTATACAAACCGATTTTATCGAGAAATACTCTTGGATGCAGTCGAGCAGACTTGATCCAGACACATCTGATTAGTTACTTTGAACAAATGATGACAAAAATGGGATCAATAATGTCAAGTGGTGCCATGAACAAGCGCACGGAGGCGATGTGCACGATGTGGCTGTGCAACAGCGGTGCGTTTGAATCGAGGAATTTGTCATTCCACGTTCCAGCTCCGCATATGAAAAAACAAAAACCCAACGTGAGCTAAGAAATACTTCTGAAAAATATTGTCCTGTAATAAGTAGAACTGCTTAGGTCACAACTTCTTATTTGTCTTTCACCAAAAAACATAAACAGGCTCATGCACATTTAAGCGAAAATACTCAACTATTATCAGTAGAGGGCGGCCCGGTGGTCTAGTGGTTAGTTTCTCGACCCCTCAGTGCAGAGGCTGTGGGTTCGATCCCAGCTCCGGCCTTCCTGTGTGGAGTTTGCATGGTCTCCCCATGCTGTGGGTTTTCTCCGGGTACTCCGGTTTCTTCCCATATTCCAAAAACATGCGTGGCAGGTTACTGCAGCACTCTAAATTGCCCCTAGGTGTCAGTGTGAGTGCGGATGGTTGTTCGTCTGTGTCTGCCCTGCGATCTCCTGGCCACCGGTACATGGTGTCCACCGCTTACTGACTGAAGGCAGCTGGGATAGGCTCCAGCACACCCTGCGACCCTTGTGAGGATAAGCGGATCGGAAAATGGATGGATGGATTGATGGATCTCCATTTGTCTACACCGCAGTGAAGACTAATCTTCCTCGGGTCCATTAGTGATTAAAAACTAAGATAGAACCTACACTTGTTCATTAAGATTGCAGTCTTGCTCGAACTTTCTGAACCTTTGTCCTAAATTTTATTTTGATATACGGTGTGAGGTACAAATGGTGCCACATATGGGTGAAGCTGGCAAGAACCGAAGGCCCAGCTGGGACAAAACACATTCAGAGAAAAGTCTCTAATTGATGGGCAGGTAGGAGGCAACGGTGCTCTGGTGAGCGGGTAGGTGGCCGCAACTCAGGCACTGCCCGCTTTGAAGCAGAATGTGAGTCGAAAGGTTTTTGTGTAGGTGGAGGCCGCAGCACTACTGGCCACTGAAAATGAGACACGCACTGTCGGAAAGTGAACAAAATGGAAAAAAGGAGCCTGCCGAAAGATATCGCTGTACGACCAACTGCGGAGCTCGGAAGTGCATTATTAACGAAGGTCTATTTATGTAATTGGTCTTTTGTTTTCTATATTTTAAACATGTTATATTCAGAATTTTAACTGGTGCATCGTCCTCAGTGTATCTTTGCAACAGTACGACTTAGAATTTGACAAACATGTTGCATTTTTGAGAAGTCCTTCGCGGCTAGGCAGCAGAAAGCATTGAGCAGCTAACATGTCGCCTTTACTTTTTGTCGCTGACGCCCGACCATTGTGTTGAGGTGCCACTGGAGTCCGGGAACTTTGAGTGAAAGTCCTCAAGGAAGTTCATTTCAGAGCAATAGTTTGTGTTCTTGTCTTGTGTTCTTGTCTTAATGGAATGACAAAACGCAATGGCGTGAGATATACTGACTCCCCCTGTGAAGTGCTTATTTGAGACAATATGCCATTTTGGAACAAAAAAAATGTTTTATGCTACATTTTAGCTATATCTTTACCAACGTTTGAGTTGTATTTCAAATATGTTGCCAAACCACGTTCACCCATCCGGGTGAATGTTCTCTCATCAGTTACCGGACCTGTCTGTTCCTCTGCGCGTACACTTATCCTGTCCTCTTTATTCTTTCATCTCTCATGCCAGATGAAGGATGTCCTCACTGCGTTGAATACTTAACATTGAAACTTTTTTTTTCTTTCATTTTTACTGCCAACATTGAAATCTGTGATGTGAACCTTGCAAATGACCTGGGAACATTATGCCTGCTGTCCCTTTTCCATCATAACAATTAGCCTACCCCGGTGCAGCCATCGTTGGCCATCTGTGCCAAATATTCCACATTCAGTTTTTGTTGTGACAGATTTTACACATCCCGACTGGTTTGTGAATTTATATCGGCAACCGCAAGACACATGCAGGACCAGCTTTATGAAGAACTCATAAAATCAGATTGCTGGAGAATTCCAGTTGTTATTTTGTCACTAACGCAGCACACTAACAATAATGTCTGCATATTGATGTCTGTGCACTAGACCGCTACATAGACAAATGTTTGAAGAGTGTAGTTTCTTAAATGCTGTTCAAGAATGACATTTAGTGACGACTGTCAAACATGTCGATACGTGTGCTGTTAATTTTATTTTGAAATGACAGGGCGCCGATCACAAATGCAATGTATTACTAGAGTTGAATCCCTGTACAATTTAGGAAATGAGTTATGTGAAATGAAAAAAACTTGAATTGAAAAGTCTCTAAAAAAACTAAATTTATCATAAGATGTAGGAAATCTGGATTGTTCTCAAACTTTGAACAATTTGGCATCAATTTCCATGCCAACATTTGGAGACATTAAATGTGTATGTTGCCCTTCAAAATGTTTTAACTATGGTGAGCTTAAAACTCATTTGCCATTGCTGTTACATTGTGACCAAAGTCAAAACATTCTGGCCTCACCCATCGAGCCCTGTTAAAACCATGCCCTTGCAGCTAGTTGAATAAATGTGGCTGGCCATTGATTTATAGGGGAAATGGATCAAGTCCAGTGTCACCTGATGAGAGCCGCCAGCCCTCTTTGGGCAGGGCAAAACGTGAACAATAAATGGAGAAGAAGTGTGAGTTGATAAAACGGCTTAGTGTGAAATACAAACACACAAACTGTGAGGCATCCAACAATTGATTTACTGGCTTAATGGTCGTTTTGCGGCAGCCTGACGACTTGTAAATTGATGCTCATGCAATGAGAGATGAGAATGGTTTAACAAGGAATCAATTGATTGTGCATCTAGTAGTGTAAAATGTGCTAATTGATCAAAATCCCCTGCTATTTGAGCATTTAAAGCAGGGGTCCCCAAACGTTTTCCTGTGAGGGCCAGATAACTTTTCCCTTCTCTGATGGGGGGCCCGGTGTCAGTTTGTAACAGAAAAAGTGTGACGATCGTAGGGGAGCTTAAAAAATTTATTGTTTTCCAGAAAGCCACACATAACCAAATAACCCTTTCCAGATTCTTGACAGAAAAAAGTCAGGAAACAAATAATAACACTATTAATGAAAGTAATAATAACTAACTAAACCCTCTCTGAGTTCTTCACAGAAAAAAACAGGAAATAAATAATAACTAAATAACTCTCTCTGAGTTCTTTTAGAAAAAAAAGCCATGGAACATTAACTTTCTGTTGTGCCATGCACAATCTTAACAGATAAAAGTTCAGCTCAGTTGTCAGAGCAGAATCTCTCACTCATATGAGCAGTCTCTTAAAGTTCTTGTGTTCCTTCCTTATCATCCTTTGTAGGTTCCAGTAGGATTGTAGACACCGCTGTTTGCAGTTAGGATTTTTGGGGGAGTTTTTAACACAGTGACGGGTCATTTTGACCCAAGGACAACAGGAGGGTTAGAGGGCCGGGCTAAATGTGCTGACGGGTCGTATCTGGCCCACGGGCCGTAGTTTGGGGACCTCTGATTTAAAGGCTCATTGCATATCGTGCGATAATATTAAGATGCAAGGTCTGATATTTAGAAGAATAAATCATGTATTTGGCAGAGGTGGCCATATGCACCTGCCATCACCTGTCACTGACGGACTGCCATTTTCGCTGGCGGACTGACGACTGATGCTGACTTTGAAACCCTGATGGAATAAGTGTCGACGGAAGCGATTTTTGTGCGTCCCTGGACCACTACGAACCCGAAAAACAAGGATTAGAGGCGGTTTGGCGACATCAGGCAGGAGGAGAAGCAGTAATACGATACTGTATATCATACAATATTTGCCCCCTTCCTGATTTCAGTGTTTTTTGCATGTTCATCACACACAAAGGTTTCAGTTTATCAAACCAATTTTAACATCACACAGAAACTAACCAAAGAAATACAAAATGCAGTTTCTAAATGTCAATTTAATTAATTAATGCACAAAGTAACTGTTACTAACGACAGTTGTCAATTTCACAGGCAATACCTTAGCACCACATTTGTTGAATCGCAAAATCCCAAAAATAGAATCTGTCAAAATGAAGTCGGCTACAAGATCTCGAGAAACAAACGCATCATGCAACGATGCGAAGAAATTCAGAAAGAAATTAGAATAAAGTTATTGAAATCGATCAATCTAGAAAGGTTACAAAGCAATTTCCAGGACTCTGGTATTTCAACACACCCACTGTTAGACTGTTAGAGCCATTTTCCATGGATAAAACAGGGAATAGTGAAGAATTTATTCCCAGGTGAGGTCGACCAGCTAAAAGGACCCAGCAATCAGGAAGAGGGCAAATACTTTCTCACGGCACAATAGTATAAGAACGTACAGTATATACCGGTCCTTCCAAACTATAAATGAATAGTGTGCTACTACGCTTGTACAACATGTTTTTACTAACGTGGTGTTTTGAATTGCTGCAGTCTGTTGGGAAGAGCAAAAATCTGACCGGATGGTGTCTACAGACACTACGCTCACAATCCATGGCGTTGAGGTCTGTAGTTCTAATTTGAGGTGTTAGTTGTCAGGAAAGGCAACACTTGTCGTTGTGAGCCAGACTATGTTATGAAACACAGCAGGAAGCACACTTGGAGGGATGCAACATCTACTGACAAGATTGCACATTAGCACGGCAACACATTGCCAGGTGTTACCCATCTGTCAGAAGAAGCCCCATCATTGAACCAGCTGCTTGACACGAAAAGCCTCTGGCAATGGCAAATGACAAGAAGTCGCCTGCCACAACAGGAGAAGCCACGATGGCAACTGTGTTGGGAGTCAAGTGTCAGAATCTTCACCAAAAGGAAAAAATAAAAGACTGGATTGTGATCGGAATTCAAAATGCAAACACGGCACACGTGGATCTGTGGATCTTTTGCTGACAAGTGGAGCCCATGAAGAGCGTTAGGCCAGTGAGATACATTTTAAAGCTGGCATTCAATTTCAAAGGTTTATTTCATTATTTCATTTTATTTCATCACTTTAGATAGACACAGTTATATGCCGTATGGTTCGGGTCTTCATTGTTCTTCATTTTTAGAAGAATGAGAATTAAAATGCTGACCTATTAGATTGGAATGCTCAGTTTCCTACCGATGAGATTACACCTTTATTGCAGTGCGTCAAAAAAGTAATCGCCGAGGTTTTATCACACAGCAGCAAGACCATCTCTTCTGCTAAAAATAACATTCAGACTTAAAAAAAAAATGTGTTTGGGGAATTTTTAATATAAAATGATATCATTCATTATTCATCAATTTCGTCGATCTATATGTATGACTTGTAAAAATGATGTGGTATTAATTTTTGGCAGGCAGCGATGCAAACTGGTCTGACGGCGATTGATGCATCGATACACCCCTAAAAACATAGTTATTAAGGCCAGGTTCTTCCTAGTGGAACTGACGTGTAAATGCGTATAGATCAGTTCTAAATGTGTGTAATCCAACTGAGCCCAAGGGTATGTGTTTAAGAGAGTGGAATAAAACAACATTTCAATAAAGAGGCTTTCCGGATTGCACAACTCGACTCATTAATTGAATGTGCAGCAATGGTGAAGTAATGTTCTTCACCGATGCATGTACATTATGTGCTAATTCTCATATTTGAGCATTGAACAAAGAACAGCGAAATGGCACTCGAGGCGATTTTATTTTTCCTCGTCCTCACATTAGTTGTTAGTCTGGATTTGTTGTGTGAGGTATTACACATTCAAATGCATTATTTTTTTTTGGGGTGGTGGTGTGAGAGAAATATGTCGGAATGTTGCAAAAAAAGCCAAACATAATATTCTGAGGATATTCCCACACTGTACACTCTGCTTGGGTAAAACCTTCTAGCTTATTTGACACGTGTCAAGACATGACGAGACTTGACCATGCTCCAGCTTTTTTACATTTCCTTCATCTCAGCATAGTGGGAGTGGACTTCAGCATGCTGCGCTTGTTCATGCACAAACGTGGCCATTCAATGATAATAACCAATATACATAATGGAAATTAAACTATAAACAGAACGACTGGAACTAATGAACACAAAGTCAAGAAGGTTGCAGTAATGAGGTGATGACACAGGTTAATAACTTGACACAAAGATTGGTGCTGCTCAATGTGAGTGCGGCTCATACAGGGCAACAATGTATGAACTCAACAGGCACTTTAGTCATCGTGAAACAAAGCGATGAAGTGTTTGCATGTGTTTTATTTTATTACTACAAATTAGTGCTGGGCGATGTGGGAAAAAAAAGCCTAACACATTTTATAACACTTTATATCATTTTCATTTGTTCCATTAAAAAAAGCAACACAAAACAAAAAAACCCCAAACCATTAAAAATGTAACTGTTATATAAGACACTTTGAATGCTCAGCTTTTCCCACTTTTATTTTGAAGGGACATTAAAAGGATAAATTACAAATGAGAAATGTGGGGTAAGATGTGGGTAATTAAATTTACTCCCTTGACAAAATGTAAGTTTCCAAAAATAGATATCTTTCATGCTGGTTTAAAATACGGAAAACAAATGTGTCTGTTTGTTTGAGCTATATTGGATATCATTGAGTTTATAGGCTTTATTTTAATGCGTGGACTCTTTTATATCTGTGTGTTTATTTCTGGGAGCCTCGATGATAATCAAAAAACTCCGTTGCACAATTACAAATGGAAAAACTCAAGTATCATGTGGAGAAGGAATCAACTCCTTAATTGAGTGATTTGTTGAAGCCACCTAGGCAGGAATCTCAGCCTCAGGTTTTCCTGAGTACGTTGCTAGAGCTTGACACCATCAATCATTGATTAGGACTACTAAGAAGGATGGGCTCGATTCCCACAACAAAGTTTGTGTATCCTTGGATTGATAGACGACAGACTAAAACCATCATTTACTTGAAAAACTGCCTCTGCACTCATTGTTAGAGGCAAAGCGTAAAATGGTTATTCAGTCAATTATTCAAAGGGAAACAAAAGCTCGCATGGCCTCAGCAGCCTGGCCATGAGAGTGATGTGAGTAGGAGGGCTAAAATTGGGAATGATTAACATGTCCGAATCGAGCCATTGCAGCATACCTCATCTGCTTCTCCTATGCACTGAAGTGTTCACGTCAAAGAAGTGCGAGTTAAAGGGTGAGCTCATTGCTGAGGGTGGCGCACTTCCTCAAAATGGAAACGAACTCATCATATTTATTGTTTTCATTTAGGTGGTTTGGGTTTTGTGTCAGTCTTGAAATGTATACATTTCCAGAAAGTGACATACACTTTGTGAATATGAGCAGTAGCACGTTGCAATTTGAGTTGTTGCTTCCTGTATGGTACCAAATCAAAATGTCGCTTTGAATCCTCACGCGTGTTGCAGCTTGAGTTGTTCCTGTGTGAGAGAATGTCCGAGCACCTGTGCGTGTCACACAATATTTACGTTAGTGATCCTGAAGGCTTCATGATGCACAGTCTGCTCCCAATCTACTACAATGCAAATGGATCTTAACACACAGGTAAAACACAACCTGTTCTCCAATCTTCAGGGAGAATAATATACTGTATGTATTTGCAGTATTGGGATTTATCCTGTTGATTCGTTGTTTGTTTGTTTTTTTTTCCATTCCGTGCAGTGACAGCCATACTGTATTTGTTAAATGTCTGGTTTCAGAATACTAAAAAGCTTTGTGTGGGGGACTTTGTGGTTCGTGCTGCATGTGGTGCAAACGCAAGGATGACTCCAGCATGGGTGTCGTCATTCAGAGAGTTGTGTTTGCTGAGCCTTTTTTTTTTATGTGGGGAAGGATGGACATTCAATTTGTTTCAGCAGCAGAGCTCATGCATAAAATACTGCATTTGTATGAATAGATAGTAATATGAATATATGCATGGATTGACGTGGCCAACATGGTCGATTGTCTCAGTCTGGTGGAAGTACTTGGACTGACAGACAACATTGACATGTACATGGTAATAAGTCTGCAGAGACTCCTCCAGAATACATCAGGAGAGTGACTGACATTTATTCTTTGCTGTTTGGTCAGTTGGGAATTTTTAAAATGCAGCAATTATGTGCAGTGGATTTTTTTTTTTCAAAATTGTGCATGACGTAGTTGCATCATAGTCATCTATAATTGGTTTAAATATTTGTTTTAATAGACCTCAGCAAATCAATATTTTAAAACAAATCTATCAATTTTATCAATTTCGTTCCTACCGACTGCTGTCAGGCTGATGAGTAAAAAATAACAATCATAATAATAATAATAATTAAATGATGTGAAGGAAAATTGTAAATAGTACTGCGATTATCCATTTTGTGTTCATATTGCATTTAATTGAAAGATGTTTGTTGTTTTTTTTCTCTTTCTTCTTTCTACATACATTCTTGCTGCTGGAGGCTGTAAATTTCCCCAGTGTGGGACGAATAAAGGATATCTTATTATTATTATTATATAACAGGAATCTATACCGTATTTTCCCCACTATGAGGCGCTTCGGAGTGTAAGGCGCACCTTCAATGAATGGCCTAGTTTAAAACGGTTTTCATATATAGGGCACACCTCATTATAAGGCGCACAAAATAGAAGCTACAATAGAGGCTGCAGTTGCATTATGCATCCACTAGATGGAGCTAGGCTAAAGGGAATACGATACAATACAGCTTTAGTTTTATAGAGCTTTCACAACATCTGCAGCTGTAACAAAGCACTTTAGAGAACATTTAAAATTCTTCATCTATGAAATCAGATTATTGATCCATATGGAAGGCGCATTTGATTATAAAGGCGCATTGTTGGATTTTGAGAAAATGGAATGCTTTGAGGTGCGTCTTATAGTGCAGAAAATATGGTAGTCACAACCCACTGAGACCATCTGATTAGGGTTCTCAACAAATTTTCATTTGTTTCTTGAAGAGATCTTTCCCACAGTGTCATGGCTGGCTGAATCAGGAATTGCCACATTTCCACTGTCAAGTTTGAGCTCAACTTGAGCAGATGTACTTGTTGGACAAGTGATGGCAGAAAAATCGGTGAAATCTTTCACTCTTTTGTACAGCGGTATTGAAACTTTGAGTTGCAGTCAAGTCTGTTAGCCCATGGCTTGGTGACTAAGCTGTCAGGGGGAATACATATAGAAAATATGGAAATTTAAACTGATTGCAGGAAATTGCTTCTCAAGCTTCTTCAAGTCCCAATTATAAATGCTGCTTGTGTGTGGAGACCCTTCACTGACTCTCCAAAGCAACAAGAATCTCCAAGTGTATGTACGTAAATGGTGTCAAAAGTAAACCCTGCTGATACTGCTGATTAAAAGGAATGACTTTGGGACGAGACATCCCAAGTTCAAAACCTGCAACGGGCAAAAGTAAATTGCAACTTCTTGTTAGAGAGGTGCTAATCAATCTCCAACCACGATTGTTGGGGTTCACGACATCATCCGGGCATCCCCCTTTCCCTGTCTGTCTGGTCAGGTTCTTTCTGTGGTTTAAGGCATCCAACATGTCAAGATGAATGTTAAACGTAGATGACCTTCCCGTTATGAACATAATAAAGTGCTGAGATTTTGCGTGTAATTGAACAGCAGCTTGTGCGTTCAGCGCCACATTTCTGTGTGTCTGGATTATTTTCATGCATTGTGACAAAAATGTGGCCTCTTACGTAGCAGTTTTTCCAGTGTGCTATCCTGGGTTTTGACCCCCCGCACCCGCACCCACCCCCAAAAAAATTGGCAGAGTGATCTGTAAGTCAATTGTGTTTTTTTTGTCTCTTCCACTAACATTTCGATTTCTGTCACCTCAAACCTCTTTCTGTCATTGCATTATTTTCTGTGGAAAAAGCGCACAACTCTCTTGAATACGGTGGTCTCCACCACATTTACACCCGTTTCCAACAGCGCACACAAACACACAACTCGGCGCCTTCCCTTTGAAATAAAAAAATATTTGGAACATCAATGTTGATTTTTTTTTTTTGATTCACTGGTGATGACACAGACTAATTAGTGTATTTTTATTTAGATTTTAAGTCGATAGTATTGGTCAGTTTCCACAGTTTTTTTTTTAATCCGTTATTGACTGATCTGTTGACAGCCATTTATTTAGCGATTAAAGTACTGTTGAGCTAACACCAAGGATTTAAAACTGCAAAAGTCACCGACTGCTTTGCTGTGGGTCACAGAATTGGAGCTTGTTAAAATATAAAATATAAAAAATATATATACACAGTGTGTGTGTATATATATATATATATATATATATATATATATATATATATATATGTGCATGCCATGTATTTTTTCACAGCTGAGCTCCTCCTCCTCCAACAGGAAAAAAAAAATCTGTCTATTGTGTCTGATACTGAATACGTTTCCGACACACCTCATAAGATATTTTGTGTGTTTGTCTTTTCTTATCCTTTCCTGTACTCGGAGCAGCCGGATTTTATGAAAAATATTGTAGAATGCCACGATTGTTTTGTTTCAAACTGTCAAACGTCATGAATAATGCATTCGTTATTTCACGCGGCATTTTAAGAAACAAATAATGCCCGATGGTGAGTGTAGATTCAACTCGGCATGAATTGATAGTGTAACGAGCACAGTTCTTTTCTCTCACAAGCACAACCAACCCAAAAATCCCTTCCCATTGTATTGTTTTGATGGGATTCCATGTAAGCACCTTCACTCCCTTTGCTGATGGCACCTGATAGTGAACACAGACGAGTTGCTTTGGGCATATGAAGGGGGATGGAAACAAGAAGGGAATGTAAGATGACTTTGTAAACACAGTCTACCTGTTTCGGTCGCTGAGGAGGAAGAAAATAAACAAGAAAAATAAATTCACCCAACTAAAGCACATTCAAATGAGTTTGAATTTGAAATAGTTGAAATTGAATTAATGCATTTTGGTGGAGTTTGTAAAAAAACAAAAACAAAAAAAACCCAATCATCAAGTAAAACTCCTTTAGCCTGTTTGAGAATATATATATTTAAATGAAAGGAACAATAAATAGTGATTATCAGACACATTTTCTGAAATTATTCACTTTGCACCTGATCACGTCTAGGTTTTGGTTATCGGTCCACAAGGCTACTCACATTCCTCATTTTGATTTCCACAGCCCGCAGCCATGTTAAAGAAGAAAGCATTCGCCATCTGCATTCTGATGAATGTAATTATGTGTCTACTCCAAATGGCTCCAGGTCTGTATGGAGCAACAAGGATAATACATTTAGTTTATCGCTGTTTGCTTTGAAACGGTGTGTGGTTTTAGAAGATTGCATGGAAACATACAAAGTGGTAGGAAGTTGTTTGTCCATTCCGATTAAAATAATTTCCGATCTAAGATACCATATTTCAAGGTACGGGTGTGCAATTAATTATTCATCATGCTGCTTCTCACCCCAAAGAAAAAAAAATCCGCTGTTGTCTCCCTTTTGTAGTTTTAAAAGATTTGATGTCATTTTTCGTGGTTTTGGTTGGTTTGTTTCTCTTTGTTTTTTTCTCATAAAGGCTGCAACCTTCTTGAATTGATGTTCGTGGTTGAATACAATGCAATAACATAAATTACAATGAATAATTACAAGCTTATGTGGACCCAAAAAAAGTGGTGAACAGCAATAATTTTCACATTTCTCTGCAACCTTTCTGAATTGATCTTTGTGGTTGGCAATGCACTAATAACATAAATTGCATTAAATAAATACAAGTTTACTGTGGATGTACACACACAGTCATTTAGCCCAAAGTGATTGATTTAGCGACTTCACCAATGAAGAAAAAAAAATCGACTTTAGTTTCAATTCAATGGTCAAATAATGATGGGCCATGATCCGCCTTACATTCGCTCTGCTTATGTGTTCTTTACTTCTTATTTATTGAGATCATGTCATGTCTGTTCCTTGGCAGTTCGCCTAGAGATTACAGGATCCGGCACTTCATCATAGTCTCTCCTCTGGGCTGATGAATTGCTCTTTTTATGTTCTAAATTCAATTGCTGTCCATGTCAAAGGAACAGAAACACTCTCTCTTCATCGCAGTGTCTTGCACACACACACAGACATGTGCCCTTGGGACATACCTCCTTAGGGACAGCCATGTTTCATGGTGCCAAATGAGCTCTTCGAAGAAAAATAAAGCTCGTCAAGCTGATGCTGAGCTCAAAAGGCTTCAACCTTGAAGGACTGCTATTCAATGAAAGCACGGTTAAGACTTAGAAAAGATAACTTTGTTTTAGGCAGTGCACATTGACACAAATACAAAGAGCAAGGGCATGTTGAGTACCGTAATTTCCGGACTATAGAGCGCACCTGATTATATAGAGCGCACCTGATTATAAGACGCACCCACTGCATTTTTCTAGGAAAATACACAAATTTTGTACACACACAAGCCGCACCTGTCAAAAAGCCGCAGGTGCCCAAATTGTAACATGAGATGTTTGCAAAGAAAGTCGGTACATTGAAAGAGGTTTCAACCTCGAATAACATACCTTAACTTTGCTTTGCCCGTTAACGCTGCAGCACGACAGTAATAAAACAGCAATCACATGGCTGGTAAAAAAAAAAAAAAAAAAAGGCGCCGTTCCTTGTTGAGTTTGTTTTAAAATGAAAAAATCCTTGCTTGCCGTAACGCTCGGTCAACCATTCCCTCGTTAGGCTTTCTACCATCCACACATTCGTGTCAACTTTCTCGACAATGTCTTTCAGGAGGTTTTCTTCTGGCATATGTAACTAGGTAAACAATACTACAACTGTTGTAGTGAATGCTGTCTCGTTTAATCAATGGAGCATTTAACAAATGGAACTGTTACTTTAAAACGAGCGTTGGATAACCTTGTGGGGAAATCTCGTGAGCCTTGGACCACAAAATGAAGTGAGATGAACGTGGGTTGTTGGGGTGAACAATTTGGTGGAGATGTACATTGGACGTCATCAGCGTAGCAATGGAACTGGAGGTGAAGACGACGAATGATTTGGCCATGGGGTAGAAGGTCGAGGATGAAGAGAAGAGGACCAAGCACAGAACCTTGGGGGACAGTGGGACAATGTAGGAAGAGCAGTTGTTGATGTGGATGAATTGTTTTGAATGAATTGAGTAGGACCTTTTTAATTTGTACTACACACCTTTCTTAATTTTAGGTATTTTATCATTTTATTCTCTCACAGGTTTTACATTTTAACTCTGTAATTTTTGTTTTGAAATAATTTTAGTCTATATTTTGTGAGGTTGACATGCTTTTTGTTCAGTTTCAACTGGCGAGCCAATGATTTGCTTCCAAAAACTGGAAAGTATAAAGATGTCAATAACTCATTTTTCATAATTGGAGGCTACCTAACACGAATTAAAAATGCGTATAATGACTTTTGGGACACCCTGAAACAATGTCTGAAGCTTTCTGATGAGTTCAAATATAAAGTTAACTTTGCAGAAGACTCTTATCCTCGAAAAATATCAATAAAACAAAGGAGAGCTGATTAGCATTTTGTGCAAGTAGGGACACCTGGGGATCGTGTCATCTTTATCCATAAATCATTGCTTGATGGCATTTGCTTAACTAATCAGTCACGGGTTACTGCAAGCCTGGCAAACATTGATGCTCATATCCTTCAGACAAATCAACGAGTCTGGATTGCATGATTCAAACTTGGCTTGAAGTGGTTATATTAATCACGAAAATCACCTTCACAGATTCAAGCTAGAGGCATTACGCACACATCCCAGCATTAAAAAGGAAGCACATTGGTGTGTTCCCTAAAAGCACGAAAGCCTTCATTCAATTATCAAACAATTTGTTGCACATTCCATTGTGTGACTCATTTAGGAATGATCCTTTTTTTTAAATTGGGTTATTCTCCAATATATCATGAGAAAATAGAAAATCATTCATTCAGCTATGTTGACCACGATGCCATGATGTCAGAAGGTGATAGTGGCGAAAGCATATTGTGTCTATCCAGCACAGGCATGTTGTTGTTATACAATGTTCCATTCCCCACATTCAATTAGGACACAGGTAATAGGTTCATGGCCTACATTTTCATGGTAACAAATGTATTTGTGAATTGTTACTGTGATGTTGAGCTCCGCCGAGGGTTGGGAACCCAGGTTGTTTGAGAGCCATATCCTTCCTGTTTCAGATCCCACCCTACTCCAACACACCTGAATGAATTGCTCATGATCATTTCAGGCTTTGATGAAGCTTGCTGATGAGCTGATCATTTGAATCAGGTGTTTTGAAGTAGAGGGATCTCAAATAAGCAGGATATGGCTCTCGAGCAACACTGTCACTTTTTGCCATGCTGGATATTTGGATATATATATAATAATTTTATGTAACGGCGCTAGTGGATACATTTCTCATTTGCAGTCGGTCGGTTTAATGTCTCTTTAAATTAAAGTGAGAAAAAGTCAGCAGTCATAGTGTGTTGTTAATTTTTTATAGAATAACTGAAAGTATAGTTGTGGTATATCGTCAGCGTGATATAAAATAGCCTATATCATGACAGAAGAGTTTTTTTTCCCCGTATCACTATGCACTAGCCACCCAATACTTAAGATTCCTCTGACAGGGTCACCGGTTCACTGCCTTCGTGGACTACAAGCCGCTGAAATTTGTAATGGCCACGACCTCTGAGCCGTGGTCTTTGCAACAGCAATGTCAGCTCTGCGCCATTTCTGAGGTCACTACAGACACCCAGCTTATGGCTGGCAAGGATAACAATGTTGCCGAGTGCCTCTCCCTGTCAGTCGTGGGGACCCTTAGCTTGGGAGTTGATTATGCTGCTGGTGACCGGGCCACAGACTCTGACGTTCAAGCAAACTGTACGGCCCTCACCTGACTGTGTGTGGAGAATATCACATTTGATAACGCCACACTCCTCTGTGTCTAGGTGGTAGTGGCCAAGTTCGTTTGGCCAGCTCTCAGGAGAGACTTCAGGACGTGGGCTGGTCCCTGCATGGCATGCCAGCGTACCAAGGTACAACACCATACCAAAGCCCCCGTTGGCAGATGTTTGATCATGTGAACATTAACCTGGTGGGACCACAAACTCACTCACTTTAAAATCCCTGTTGAATGAAAACAAGTACCGTGTATTTTATTTTATTTTTTACTATACTTTCTTCATAGTTTGGCTGGTCCTGGTCTCTATATACCAATATATTAAATTAGACCTTGCACTTGCACCAAAAATCTCCGTCTCCTAATCATGTTGACGGCAGCGAATGATTTCTATACGAGATTTTCTCATCTCGCAAAGGATTTTTTTTCTTTTTAGTTTAAAATGGCTTACATTAAGGTGAATTAAAATGTTAGGTGCAAGAGTGTTGAGACATTCAGTGATCTCTTTCCAATCAGCAAGGCGGTTGAGCTTGTTTGCGGTGAACAAATCCTGTTTTTATTTTTTGTTTTGTTCATACTAACAAACTTATCAAACTTATCTCAAAATATGCATCAATAGTCATGCCTAAAAATGTACATTCTAAAATGAATTTAGAGCCATTGATTTCTGCAGTTGTAAAAACTGCATATGGAAGAGGATAGAGGCATTCCCCTAGTTAGTTAAAAAGAGATTTATATCCCAAAACAATATTGAATTATCAGTGGACCAAAAAATGAGCAGAATAGCGGGACCAAAAACCCAGAACCCGCTATGGAGGAGGATTTACTGTATTTGCCTTTATAAACTTGAGCATACGCTTTTCTACTCATGTGGCCCGATTACCAATGAATTCCAGCCAGTAGCAACTGATAGTTTTTAATTATATCTGGCAGAGAAAGGAAAGATGCACTGGATAACTGGTTACTAAATGTAACATCATCAGTTCTATCCTCGCTGTTCCAGGTAAGCGTCACTGTGGGGCCAACTGGGTTTCATCACTCTGTTGGGTATTTCTGAAGATTTTTTTCAGCGCTCAGTGGTTTGGAGTGAGTCCAGTGTGTCACGGAAGTGGGTTTCTGGGTGACAGTGCCTCCTCTGAGACACATGCTCTACTATTAGTCCAAATTTTCTGAAGGAAAACAAATGAGATGTGGGCAGGAACGTGTGCTTATTTCTAAGATTCCTGAAAGTGAATGATTTGAGTCTGCAGTCTGATTACATACATATTGTACCATCTTGTGTCCCTGCTGAGAGATGACTTGTTTCATAATAGTTGATCCACCTCTCCCCACGTCCCAGATGGAGGCTGCCCAGCTGCTTAATGATGCCAGATTCCCCACATGGGCACTGGCTAGAGCAGTCGCTTATGTGCAGTGACAGTCTTGTCGAAGCAGTGACACACTTGCATACAGACGCCTTCATTATATTGGAGCGCTGTGTAATTATACAAACACGGCACCCTTGACAGCTTAAATTAGGCCCCTTATAACTGGTAGTAAGTAGTGATGTTCCTGACGTATAGAGAAGTACATTTTTGTGGTGAGATGTGTTGTGCAGTTGTGTAATCAATTTCAATTCAATGCTATCATTAAGGCACATATAAATCAGAATCAGAATAAATGAAATGAAAATCACTGAAGTGTGCCGACTTCTGCTTGCAGTCCACATTTATTTCTCAATGTGAGGAGGATATTTGAGGTTGTTGAGAGTTTAGGCCATTTCAGTCTTTTCCAAACACAGAGCTATGTGGTGTGAAATTACCATGTGTTGTTTAACTACACTTTTGACTTTGACACCTGTATCCACAGTGACTCAATCTTGGTATTGAAGATTTAGCCTGACCATCAGGGACATGTGTTTCTTCGACAAACGTTGCACTTTGATGGTGACTGACTTTATGTACCTACTTTTGTTTAGTGAACAGAATGACAGCAAACATACTGTCGATTTCAACCATGTCAGGGATTTACTGTGCATTAAATCATCCATCTATTTTCTGCACGTGTTGTTCTCATGGGGGTTGCAGATATTAACTGGAGCAAAAAATGCACAAAAAATGTGTATCAACTAAAATGGCTCGCAAGACCGACAAAGTTCAACAAAGAATGCTGGCACAACACCAGGAAGACAAGTCAACCAAAAACACTTGCATAAAAAGGCAGGGATAAAAACACAAACAGTAATTGCGTGACAATAAATAAACAAGAAGAAACTCAAATGCAGATAATACAGAATCCGTGACTATAACTCCAACAAAAAACTACTTAGAAAGGTAAAAACCTGGCCGGAACAAAAACCAAGAGCAAGAACATAGAACGTCTTGACAAATTCAACACTTGACAGTGACAGTAGTGAGTAAAACGGAATTATCCGACAGACACGTGACAAGTAAATAGTCAATTGATTACATTGGCAGCCCGTGTGCAAGCTGGAGGGACGGCGCTCGTCTCCCACGTGCTGGATAAACACAAGAACAGCATTGTGACAATCACAAGACAACTGAAAATTGGCTTCGGGCCTTTACGTTTCTCTGTGACACCTCTATCGACTCAAAATTGAGCTAGATTTGTGTAAATCTCGCATTGGCATTTATTACAACTCAATTAAATAATAATTACACCTTGAAGTTCTACAACTGAACAATGTTGCTGTAGGGTAATGCACCCTAATATATTTCCAAGTGATATGCAACACAGAAATCACCTTTCCATAACCTGAAGCCTAAAAACGTTTCTTGCTTGTGATATACAACCACATGAAGGGGATGGGGAGATAGACGTTATTGACATTAATATTATTCATGTGACATATCCATAAGGCGGTGCGGCACATCCATTCCCTCACAGTGTTATGTTTAGCCGCACCAAGCGGTTTTAGTCTGCTCTTCTATTCCCCCGGTGACAAGGGTAGAGTTATCATCTAATGAGCGCGGCTTGCATTTATTAAATTTTAATTGCCATATAGGCTCACACTGGCGTGCATGTTGTCAGATGCATGTGTCTCAGAAGTCACTTGTAAAATGGGTCCCCGAGAAAGGGAAAACATGCTCTGTAATAAGATTTACAGGTTATGCAGCTCTGTGACTTCATGCAGGACTGATCGAGCTGCAGCTTCAGTTTTTCCCATTAGAATGCACTCCATGTTGTCATGAGTAGGAAGTGGTCTCTTGCCAAAACCTCCTACTCATCTTATGCAATCGACGGAAATCTCCTGATTAACAGTCTGTTGGCCGCACAAGGTTTCATTGATGAGGTCTGTCTGTCTGTTCTTTCTTTTCTCCCGTTTTTAGAGCACAAAAGAGTCTAACCTTGAGTGTGTTCCTCACATAAAAGCACGGACTACTTTCTTATTCTGCCTGTGTGCTGCAGTAATGTCTGTCACACCACATTTCCCACTTGCATAGGAAATGCAAGCTGACACACAGCTCAAGTTTAATATGCGCGTTCGTGTGTTTGTATGCGCGTGTGTCATTCTTGTGTGTGCGTCCTCTCCTAAACTCACCCCTTAGTCAAACATTTGTGATAGATTTAGAATTCAAGTCTTTTGCCCCGCTTATACTTCTCTAGCTGCCACCGTGGCGTATAAACGACTGTTGATGACGATGAGCGAGTTTCACGTATATATTCAGATAAATGGCAAACGTTTGCTGTATGTAAAAGCAAACCTGATAGATGAAAACGTATAAACGTGTCCTGTCCTGTCATTATTTTCATTCCGATCACTATGTCACATTTTATAAAGTAATTGTTTCGGTGTACCGGTATCCCTCATTTATCGCGATTAATGGGGACCGAGATCACCCGCGAAAGAGGAAAATCCGCTAAATAGGTACCCCCCCCCCCCCCGTACCGGTACAGACAGGTACAGTATATGTACATGTGTATGAGTATATATAATATTTATAAGGCCAAATTTAATGGTATACTTGCATGTAGAAGTAAATGTTTGTCGTTAATTATGACATTTATTTCATACCATTACTTCATGCTATATACTAATATACACTGTACACAATATATATACACATGTATAAGATGTATAAGGTTAGGTTAGTCTATAAATAACAAAATACAGTAAACATATACATGTAGTACTGTATATGTTGCTCTATGTGACTCCCTGTTGTTTTGCTGCCTTTCATGGACCTTTTGCGGACATTTTGCGGCATTTTCACTATTTTTTGATGAATGCTTTTTTTTCGAAAAGTGAACCGCAAAGTAGCGAGGGATCACTGTATTGTTATAGTCAATAGCGAACTGTCCAAAATAGTTTGTGGGGGGGGATGATAATCAACATTATGCACTGAACACAATCTTTCACCTCATTACTTCTTTCATTCTGCTTTACATGCACTTTAGCTGAGCCATCTCCAGTGCCATTTTAGAGGTCCACTGAACTACATTAGGCTGATAAATCCTGTCGATGTGTGTGGAGTTGGGGATATGAAATCTCCCTACGGTACCACATCTGACACACACAATGTCATTTTAATCAGTCAGTCACAGCCTGAGCTTCCCCCTCTTTAACCTCCTCACCCTTTCACTTCTTTTTGATCCATGGATCTCTCACTTTAAATGCAAAACCAATGGAGTGGAATATAGCACTGGCAGAACTTCTACTAAATTGTCTTTTTCATATTGGTCAGTTTTGGCCTGCATACGACATTTCTACTGGCTCTAAAGATTTATCCAGGGCTATATCAACCCCTTAAGTAATGAACTTTCTCATGACGTTTGGATGCAAGTGTTCATCCAGATTTTCCAAGAACTGCCCGGTCAGTATACATAAATGAATCTTGCTGTCAGTACATAGTACAGTACATAGAGTTGGCTTTGTTACATCACAACAGTCCAACCCCAATACCTTCGAGCAGATGCAGTACAGTACCTTAAACAACCAGATTATAAAGTTCATAATGGAGCAGCTGTTTTTCACAAGCAGCATTCCCGACGAACGTGATAGTTGGATAAAATAAGGCATGATCGATGCTGTTGTTGTTTTCACCGGGACATGATGCAAGAAAGAGGCCTGCGGCCTTCCTAGCTTTGTCTTTCTGGAATCTATTTATTGCCCATTGGGGTTAGGTACTGAATTTCCAACTAGTCCATTTTCCCACAGTTTGAACTCCTTGAAGCGGTAAATCATTGCCTCCACAACAATGGAAGGAATAAACACCGCGACAAAGAAGGCACGGCAAACGCCCAATTACTCCTACTGAAGTGAATCTATTTGCCTTTAACTGTAACTTTGGTGAGTTACAAAGTATTGACAGTGACGGCTGTCACAATCGGGTGCGCTGCTGAGGTATTACAGGCTGAAGCCAACCACATTTTCCTTAAATTCTGTCAATTATGTTCATTTCTTTGTAAGCCCCAGCAAATTGTGCCCATTCAGTGAAATTCCTTCACCCACATCCCATGGATCTGAAGGTTTTCGTGCAACTTTTTGCGATGAAATAACAGTGTAGATTTCCCGAGGACCCGTAAACGTACTTTGATGTGTTTGTACAGGTGAGGCTATTACTGCACAGGTGCTCCCCTGCCATCTGTAGTTTGCCCCGCAATTCCTGGAACCTTTGGATGAAAAATATTCCTCAAAAATTCCATGAGTGAAGCTGCTTTGATTTTGTACTGATTTAATTGGAACCCTCATCAAATAGTTTGGAATAACACACAAACCAACCGTAATATCAAATCAAGGAGCCTTGAGAAGGAAAGGCTTTTTTTTTTCAGTGATCAGCAATCAGAAAAGAGGATGAAACACGATCCGGGTGCACATCATATCTGAAGAATTGTCTGTTTCATCTTGTACCTTTTATCCTGATTACCTGTTCAAAACACGCTGCTTATAGAGCCTTGCAATCAATGTAAAGAGGACGACGATGGTTTGGTCTGAAATACGTGGAGTTGTGTGCTTTGACGCCTTGTTACGTGAAGCAGATGATAAATGGATAACATACTAGCAAGCAGTTGGTCATTTGAGAACTGCTAGCATACGACGAGAGTCCATATTCATTAGGATAAGACTTAAAGACACATAGGCGGTTGTACCGTGAACTAGGGCTTAAAGTATTTTGATAAATGGAGAAGGCCATTTTTTCTCCAGAGAGCACCCCTTCGAGACATAAAAACATCCCCCAGGCATCATGAAGGTCTTTTAAAGATCTACTGTAGCTGCATTTAATGACATCATCAGGAATACAGATAGTAGAACTGATCTTCACCCTTTCAGCAGAAGCTTATTTAAAGAGTGCTTCCGAAATAGGAAGCACTCTTTTTTTTCCTTCAAATCTGCATTTGGTGGTTCGGATCTTGGAAACGGAATCTCAAATAGTTGACCATTTAACGATTGAGACATGCTGTGAGAAGAGTGTTTTTCATCAGTCAGTTTATTTAGTGGGTTCTTGTGTTTTTATCCTCTCTTTCACCGATCCATTATTTTTTTCATCCTATTCCCTTTGTGTTTCTATCCATTTCTCTCTCCTCTTGTCTGCGCCTAAGCTCACCGTATTCAGCAATTCACCAGCTAAATTGTCTCACCTTTTATCCAGCCCCACCACATTTTCACTGTGGGGACAGTCTGGACAATCACCCCCGTTTGAAGTGACAAAAAGGCGTTCAAGCCCCGACGAATCCTCATATGAGAGTCCAGCCTTGTCCCTCTTTGTCGTGCTTTTAGCACTTTGCCACTCTTCCCCGCAGTGCTTTTATTTCTGGAGCTGTCCGCTGTGGCTCTCAGCTCCTGACCAGTTGATCAAATAGTTTTTTTTATTTTTTTTTAATAATACATACTTTGGCAACACAAAAACAATTCTTCAACAGGGAATGTGTACCCGCTGTACTCGGTATGGCCCTAGTCAAAATGCTGAGTGTCTCTGGGAAACCAGAAGCCACAGTGACTGGTGACCAAAGCAGTTCATATCAAGCCCAGTTAATCTTCTGTCGACATTCAACTCGAAATTTCTACATTACTGTAGAACAGTTCCACTTTCCATGATTTGAAGGGATCATTTTCTGTTGTTTGTAAATGTTACTGTAAATCGTGAGTCTTGCAAAAAAAAAAGTCTAGCTTGAAAAATCAGATTTTTATCTTTCCTAAAATTGTTCAACGGAAATGGAGAAAATCTAGTTATTTATGATAAATATTTTTGAATATATTTTCCTTGTTACGTCAAAAGGAATTTTAGTTTGTACACAGTTGTTTTGTGACATTTCCTTTTGCATTCGCCCCCAACGTATCAGAGAATTTTTTTTTCACAAACCCAGCGAGTCAATTCCTGCTTTTGCAATTTCTACCGCCGTGTTTTGAATGGGAATGAGGGGAGCGCGCTTCAATTGGCTGGGAGTCAGCCGGTTCCAACTCACAATGGCGCAAAAACCCTGTTACACCCAATTCTACCTGCGCCAAGTCGAGGGAAATATCAAAAGAAGCCACCCATGCGCACAGTTACACTACGCTTTGTGCTAGACTTGCGCTCGGCACAAAAATAGGGACCAGGGTGTGATAATTAAGATGACAAAATATTGTCATGAAGGGATTGGACATAATCATCAACACAACAAGAAGAAGCCTTGGCCATTGACAAACAGCCTGATGGTTTCATGTGTTTGTTATTTATGCTATATTATGTCCTTACCATACAATCCAAAATTGCAGCGGCCACTTCAGACTCGATCATTTTCCAATTATCAGTTGCTTCAAAAGAATTTTTCTGAGCTGACAGGAGCAGCATCTACTGGGGTCCTTGCTGCTCTAGCTCATCCTCTTCAAGCTCTGACACGCTGTGCATTTCGACATGCTCTGACAGCATATCTCAGCTATTGAGAGTTGTGGCATAAACCAAAGACCGGTCAATGTCATAAAAGTCACTTTCCATGCTTTCATTTCAATGACTTGATGTGTCTTATGTTTATTTTTCACACCTGTATCTCTCGTCCAATTAGTTACTTCTACAGTGTGATATTCCTTTGTTGAATTTTCTCTCCGACACACTAAAGAGATAGAAATTGCGTTCTTAGCAGCAAGGCTGACAAGACGATTTGACGAAAATGGGAGAGCGTGTCTTGTCTGTGGGGAGTCACTTCAGGTTGCTGCATGAATTTTTGGCAGGAGACAACTGTTGTATGAGAGCACTTTTGCAATGTGTTGGAAACGTCAATGGCTGCAATATGTCCTCATTACTCTAATATTGTAAAATATATATATATTGATGATGCACTTTTCATCTGTTGCCTCGTTCATGCCAAATACCTTCCTTTTTCACAAGAATGAAAGCTCAAAATAGGAAATATAAGCCAGCTGTGAAGGCGCTCACATTGCTGTACTTTCTCAAATATGGCAGCACTGTTCGTATATCTGTTAATGATTGTTGCTTTCAATTCCTTGTTAATTCCTTGGGCACACAAATTTCATCATGCGTGCAGCAGGACACAGACTGTACATCTTGAATGTTTTCAGATATCATGAGCGTGTAATTTTAAAAGAATATCATTTTAATAGAAGAGGAATCCTGTTGCACAAGATAAGGACCAAATACAGTCTGTCATCTGTTGTTCAAATGGAACACTGTGAAGTCATTTTTTCCATGTTGAAGTGACAGTCGTATCTCATAGAACAGGGGTGGGCAATTATTTGCCGGGAGGGGGGGGGGGGGCAAATGAGAAGCAGAAAATAATGTGGAGGGCCGGGCCAAAAGTTAGAAATAGAAAATAAAGAAGATAGCACAATGTCTTTGTATGCCAGTAATAATGTAACATTCTCCTCCACCATCACACTAAGCACCGGTTCTCCTCAAGGATGTGTATTGAGCCCCCTGTTGTTCACGCTCTACACATTTGACTGTTCTCCGACTCTTATTAGCGGTCCAGTTTGCGGAACGTTTTTAACATGATAACAATCAAACCATTCTAGGAAATGTTCATTTACTCGAGCCACAAGCAATTCACTCTGAGCATGGAAATTGCCAAAATCAGACTGAGTAAGAATCGCCTCCTTGTTTTTCAAAGTCTCGTAGATTTGAGTATTTCTGACTCCAGGCGTCTCCTGAATCTTTCGTACTTTGTTACTCGCTTTGTTTAATCAGATATATATCACTTTCCCTTCCGTTGTCATTACTCTCTCCCTCTTTCTTCGTCTTTCCCTCCCTCCCTGTGCTCTGCAACTTGAAGTAACTGCGCCACCTGGTGTTGAAATAGCTGTCATTACAAGTCCAAACGAAATGAATGCAATCAAACCTTAATTGTGCACCAATCTTCGGCGGGCCGGATTAAAAACACCAACGGGCCGGATCCGGCCCGCGGGCCGTAGTTTGCCCACCACTGTCATAGAAGAAAGATTCTCTCTCTCTCTCTCTCTCACTCTCTCACTCTCTCACTCTCTCACTCTCACAAAGCACATACTTATTAGTGTGACCTTTCCATGCAGCTCTGACTTACAGATATCTTAAGTTATTGAACAATCATCCCACTTGTCCTTATCTTAAGGGACCCGAGAAATGGAATTTGACATCACTTGGTTACATCATTCGTCCTGAGTGAAAGTCTTCACATGAATGAAAAGATTGCTCCTAAGGTTCTTCTCCAATTTCTTTCTCATACTCACAATGATTTCAATGATTGCAGCCATGGGAATTGTTTCTCCAATGCTGAGTGCAGAATGCAAAACTAATTTGCCCTCCGCATGATTCCAAATGAACTCTGGATTCAAAGGAAACTGCATGTCAGTGTGCCACACAGGCCGACTATTTCATCTGTGTTCCCCCAAGACTTCCATCTCAATACCATACCTCCATGAAATGCACCGCTAACTGGTGTTAAACATATTCAGTTGCTATTCCTCCTAAGTGGTTCAGTCGCATGTCTATATTGAATCTCTGTAGCTTCCTTTATTTCCATAGATTTTACATGTGGGTATAATTATTTTCAGGGGTAGCAATTTTTCCACTGCTGCCATGGAAAATGATGTCTGAAAATGAGAATAAAGAAAACCATTGTATGAGGAACAATTTTTCAAAACCTGTCAATATGGCTGTCAATATGTAATTTGTCTATGGTAGGGTTTACTCGATTTAACCAAGCTCAATGTCAATTTAGTAAACTGATTCCTTTTCATTAAGTAGCTTCCGAACCAATTCAAGGAGAAACCCTAATCCCGATAGTTCATCTCATGTTATACATAGCATCAAAGACTTTTGGGAGATCAATAAAGAGCCCCTCTGCAAGTTTATTGTCTATGGAGTCTGTGATTTATTTGATGAAAGTGTTGGTGAAACTAATGCAGTTAGTTGATCGGTTTGTTCCGAATCATGGTCATCTAATCCTTTCATGAAGAATTTCTCCAGAGTTACAATTCTGTCAGAAGAGCAAGACAAAATATATATATTTTGGATGTTGTGTTCTAGTTAATGAATTTGTGTTTCATGTTTGCAATTCCTATTATATTTGAAAATTATCCATTTTGAAATGTTGAGTGGTTTGGAATTTCCCAGAAATATCCTTGTCACTATTTTCCTATCGATTACGTTTCAATAAAGGTCTTCTTTTAGCATTTCCTAAAAATATCAACAACTTCCTGTTTTTCAACAGCTTTTAGAAACAATGAACAGGCCTCCTCCTGGTGGGAAATGCTCAGAACACCTTATCAGGGTGGTGTCCAGGAGGGATCCTAATCAGATGCTTGTGCCAACTCGTCTGGCTCCTTTCCACACAGAGGAGCAGTGGCTCTTCTCTGAGCCACTGCTCCCCCCACCCCACGACACATATAGCCCGGAAACCCTGTAGTGAAATATCATTCCAGCCACTCTTTTTTTTTTTTTTTTAGTCACATCCCACAGTGGAGCTCCCGCTCCATTCTCCACTCACTCGTGAACAAGACCACAAGATACTTGATACTTGATACTCCTCCACTAGGATCTCGTCCTTGACCTGGAGCTGGCACTTTACCCTATCCCAACCGAGTCTCTGATTTGGACGTGCTGATTCGCAACAGCTTCACAACTTGACTGTGAACCCCTCCAGTGAGATTTGGACATTATTGCTTGATGAAGCCAGCAAAGCCACGTCACACAGAATAGTCTATCGTAAAGGCTTAAATAACCCATTGGAGATGAAGTATGAGATTTGATTTCTTTCTTTTTCGTTTGTTTGTTTGAATGAACCAATCAGTTATTTCCATAATGCATTCATGCATATTTTCAACCAACTGAGTATGGATGTATGCACATTAAATTATGATGAATATTGTGCCAGAACACAGAGATTTTTCATTCAAAAGATAAGGCACATATTACATTTGCAGGAATTGAAGATCTCCTTTGCCAATCTGTTGCTTGGAGTTCTGTAGTGTCAGGTTTATAAGACAAATGACTAAAGACGGATACAGGTACCACTTTCTATACAGTATTAGAATGTAGGTGGATTATCATGTTCATTTATAAAGACAATTGGCCCTACTTTCATTCCTGGCGCTAACTGTACACATGGGTGGAATATTCTTTCTTTTTGTATTTTGCTACACTTTACGCCTGTTGTAATGATTGTGCCTGTGTGTGCCACTGCGGAGTGGAACGTAGTGTTTTCCCTGGTATACGGTACCTCATTTGTATCAAAATCAGGGCGGTATGGAGCACGCGCCTGAGTATCCCACATTTGAACATTCCGGAAACAGAATTTACGCGGGAGTTTGTACATGACATTGGAAAAAAAAATAATTGAAATATCTCCTCTGTCTGATTATGTTGTCAATGCATGTGGTGTGCAATTGGAGACCATCTTATTTGCACCTCTCGACCGTGCGCCCAAGTGTGACACCCCCACACCCATAGCGATGGGGATGCGATTCAAATAGTTTTATGACGCTGTCATATTGAATGAAACACCGCAAGGTTCACCACACACATCTGCGGAGCGCCACATATTCTATCTGTGCCTGGATTAAATATACCTAAATCACTATTGTAGGTGACAGCAGGTGGATTGAGGCTTGTCAATTGGTACAATGGTCTCAATTGTATAAAATGAAGGATTAAGAGTTGTAGTTCATCAAGAGGTTCAATAATTGATCAATAATCAACCAGCTAAGTTATCAGTCAACAGAGTACATTGTTGATAGAAAAACAATACAAATAAAACATGGGCATGCTTTTGAAACACATTTCCTGTGAAATATTTGGAAGAATTTTGACTTCTGAGGTAAAGCCTCTGAAATTTTGCACCTGTTGTCATGGCAGCATGATCATTTTTTGCAAGGAATGTGTCACGATCTGCCCGAAGCGATAATGATCGCTCCGTGCAGAACGAGGGAAATAAAGAATTGGATCCCCGGAAAACAGACAACGAAAGGATTTTCTCAAAGCAAAGAGTGTCTTTAATGACAAAAACAGAAAGAGCCCGACAGGGAAAAAACGGAAACACAAAACGCTGGTCAAATAAGGACCAGGGAAGAAATAAGGAAACAACTGAAAACGCTCGCTGAAAAACAAAGTGCGAGGAACTACTGATTAGGCAATATCGAAGTATTCAATTTAGTGACTAACGCTAATGGCAAGAGTAAAGGCCGCAAGGCAAGAAGGCAACGAGTAATCTACAAATAGAGGAATTAGCACGAGAGATCAATGGCACGGTGAGGAATTCTCCGGCAGCGAGATGACTGTCGGAGTCTCTTAATAAAAGAGGGTAATCAGCCCGAAATTACGGACAGGTGCGCGGATGGCGGGGGAGAAAACCCGCCACCTGCTGGCGGACACGCGACGTGACAGAATGGACCAACATCATCAATTCTGATGCAGAGCAATGTGCCTAGAAGTAGAAAACCCTCAGCAATGCGCATTTGGAAGGATATTGATCTGCTCTGAGGCTGATATCACAGATGTCAGTGAGATGATTCGAAAACCCGAATATATTGCACAGCCATTTATTAAGCTGAGACAGGAGCTACAATTCATTTAGTCAGTGTCTCAACACGGGTGGCATGATAAACAAGCGCTTAGCATGTTCTCCAACCCCCAACCTCAGAACTGACTCTCGGTTCCAAGTTTGTATTTCCTCCTCGTGCTTGCGTGTTTTTTATTCAAGGACTGTACTCCAAGAAACGTGTTTATTAGGTTAATTGAAGACTAAATTGTGCATGGGTGTGAATGTGTGCGTGAACGTGAATGCAGTGTGATAAGTGGGCGACGAGTTCAGGGTATCTCCTGCCACTTGCAGATGGGATAGGCTCCAGCTCATCATTGACCCGAGTGAGGATAAGCAGTACAAAAAGTAAATGAATGCCATCTGGATCTGGTATAATAATTGCAATTAGGGTTTTAGTTGGGTTTTTTTTGTTTTTTTTAGTTTTGAAATAAAAAAGTAAGCAGATTCACTGTCAATGAAATATGTTTTTCCATAATCATCCAGCCCTAACCTGTGGTCTCCTTTTTTTAGATACTGGCATCTCGAATGTCTTTGTGACTTGACTGACAGTCGGCTTACAAATAATTAATGTGGTTAAAATGAAACAAAATATAAAGGTTGCGCAGACCTCAACCCTCTTTCTATATTTGCTTTGTCCTCCCCAACTGCAGCCATACTTGATAATTCAGTCACATTTGTATAGAAACACATCCATCTCTGCATCACTACATCAGACAGTCGATGTAAGCGTGTAAGCAATTACGGTCCAACATTGGAATTTGCCAACTAATTTCAAAGGCCACATTGTAATTGAGTCGTTTATCTGCCTCACAGCCTTTGCGGTTTGGGGAATGAATCATTGAAACGATTTAAGTTTTGGGGCAGGCTGAGTTCATTTCACAAAATAAAAAAAAGTTTGAAAAGTCTTTTTAGCAATTGCTCTAGTTCATAGCGCCGACCCACTAACTGGTAGCATGCAAAGCACAGCAGAGGACTCGGGTGACCGACTAACTAGATGGCCCTTCACCATTCTCGTATAGACACGATTGCCAACAACTATCTCCCGAGAATATTGTGTAGATGGGGGGGGGGGGGGGGGGAACTGAACTTTTTGTAACTTCATGCCCAGCGATCAAAGCACGATGCCCCTTGAACACAGCGCTCAATCTGCGCTCGCCAACGTCTGTGTCACGAAATATTATGTCGACGGCGGGCCCTCATCCTCTGCAAGGCAAAGAAAGAGGAGCTCAGTTTTCAAAAGAGGCAGAGTTTGGTGAACTGGTTGCCAGCCAATTGCAGAGCACACTTAAGAACTGCCTCTCTAGTCTTATCCACACTGCAGCAAAACTATCCGGAAGTCAGCAGACTGGGCTCATCTATCTATAATAGACAGGTCCTGAAGAAGGCTAAGGTTGTCTGAATTGTCCTGATCGTCCTCTCCAAAATGAGTTTGTGCTTTTTGCCCTCAGGCCGTCTATTTAGGGCTTCAGGTTTCATTTGTCCCCGGTGCAATTTATTTACTTAATGGCAATTCGCCTTCGGTTGTTCATGTTTTCCTCTGCTTACTGGCACATCTGCATTCAGCACATTTAACAATACCTGATAATTGTCTGGATTGAACCTGTGTTTGCAATCTCGTGTGAATATGGTCTTTCCTGTCTTGTACTTTGTGTGCTCTTTCTGCAGGTGCAATGTGGGCAATGACTTCATGTCATCCCTCCATTTTTTTTTCATGGACTTCCCCAATATGTCTGCACAGCTCAAGATTTTATACAACTGCGTTTTTGAAAATATCTCATTTTCGCAGCAAAATTTTTCATGTGATCTCGAACACCCAACAAAAGTAACATTTGAAATCATTTTTTAAAGTTATAAAAATGAAGATGTTCAGCCATGGTTCATTGACATATTGTTGTGATACCCTAAAAAAATCTATTTATAGGAAGGAACAGGTTTTTAGCAGTGCTTGAAACCCGTTCTACATCACATCGTTTGACTTTGCTTTTTCAGTGCTTTCGTATCCTATTTGTCTGAAATGCACATGCCAGCAGCATGAGAGAAATGAGAAAAGGAGAGCTCTATTCCATTTTGTCACCTTTATTTAAATGAGGCATTTGTTTCTTCTATTTACCTCCATCTTGTGTGTGGGGGCGGTGGGGGGGGGGGGCTCAAAACACTGCACTCTGCATAATGAGCTATTTAGAGCTCCATCAGATTGACCACCTTGCTAGACACTGAATTTATGTCCTTGTCCCAATCTTTGGAAAGAAGCCGAATCCATTTTCTTTATCATGGTGAGCAGACACAATGAGAAGATACAAATAGACTACTTGAATGAATGAATAGGAGGGAAGAGAAGGAAAACTGAACTTAAGCCATTGGAACCAAGTTTGTTTCAACAATAGTACTGTGGCTGACTGCTCTCACCGTGCTCGAATGTTGCCACCTCCATGCCTCAAATTTGAGGGCTGCAAATGACGTCCAGACAAGGACTGTTTTATGGCTAAAACAAACAAACTACGCATGCACAAAATCACAACAAATATATATACTTTTTTTTTTAAAAACAAGGATTTGGTCCAAATGAAATGTTTACATTGGATGCCTGGCTGTAAATTTACATAACCTCAAAGTGAGGGAAAACATTTATAACCTCAATAAATTAGAAATTCCCTTGAAAAGAACATTAGCAAACCCTTTCCTACTCACTCTATAAATTCAATGAAATACACTCCAAGGACAAGATATTTGATGTCCAAATTGATAAACACGATCATTTTGTTTCTCGCAAATGTTGACTGAGTTTCAATTTGATGCCTGCAACACATTCCCAAGAAGGTTGAGACACAGTGTTACGTTGTGGAGATGTGATGAATGAGGAGTCAAAGAGAACAAAGGTGAGTCATGTCTCTTTTGTTCTCCACAACAAAACTGAGCGTTTTCACAGCAAAGAAGAGTAAGCTTCTCCCTTTCAACCCTTTCGTGTATGCCATAAACCTCCTTTGAACCCAGGAATTTGTGAAACTCTTCTTCCTCCCTGAAAGGGACTGGTTCCTGGTGAATGTCTCTCCCTCACTACAATATCACCTGTCTTTTTAAGATAAGGGTTTTCTCATCATGTTTTATCTTATTTGTCTCACGTTGGAGAAATTCGCAATTTAAAGCAGCAAAATTTGGAGGGAAGAAAGGAGAAAAACGTGAAGTATTTGCATGCACAAAATGAAAAATGAACTCTACACAGTACATAATCCTCTATATATATATTGCGCGTCGTCCCGCACACGGTCTGTCCTTCCGCCTGTCCCTTTTCAAAACGTACCTACTTCACCGCGCCGCTCAGGCAGTGGCTCACTACGATCGCGCGGGCATCTTAGCGAAAAAATGTTGTCTACCCACAAGCATTGCAATGAAATTGTTAGTTATTTAGTAGAGCTAAACATCTCTTTATTTTCACGATATGCAATGAAGATGAACAGAAAGTTGAACCAAGCAACAACACTTTTGTGGGCCGAAGGCCCACCTTACCAGCCTTCCGCAGGAACTAGTTGATGAGCCTCCCGGAGGGCGGCGAACGAGCTAGTGCATTATAAAAGATATAACATCATATGTGCAACTATAAGCTGCATAAGGTGGCTGTGCTATTTAAAATGGGTGAGGGGGGTGAGTCCAGGTTTTCAGGACCATCTATGCGGTACCTCTCCTTCTTGCAGCTCGGGTGTATCAGTCTCTGGCTGCCCAGTGCTGTCAAAGTGGCCTGGATGGGCTGGGAGGGTCTGTCCATCATAGCTGTTAGCTTAGCTAGCATCCTGCTGTTGCCCACCTCCTACAGAGTGTCCAGGTAGCAGGGCAGGTCAGAGATGGCCCTCCTGACCAGTCTCTGTCCCGGGCTGAGATGCTACCTGTCCAGCAGACTATGCCATAATGAATGGCTGAAGCCATCACGGACGGAGTCATAGGTTAAGATTAAGAAATCTAAATATGCATTTGGGGACTGAGGATATTAGTTATTGAAGCTTTGTAGGTGGAATTCTTTCACGTTCTAGCTTCAGTTGCTCAACATTATGCAGAATGCGGCTAGGCATTGTCTTGCGGAAAGAAATATAAGCAGGAACATCCCTGACAACGACATTGCTTGGATGGCAGCGTGTGTTGATCCACAACCTGTATGTACCGTTCCGCATTCAAGCTGCATTCACAGCAAGTTACCCAAGCCAATGACACCAAGCACCACAACCATACGATCACGGAATGCTGGCTTTTGAACTTGCTGCTTATAAAAATCCTAATGGTCCTTCTCCTCTTTAGACCATTGGAAAGAGTCTGAGTTCCCTCAAAAATGGACAGTTGTATTGTTAATTTTATCAAGCCATTTCATCTCTACAATCATGTCACTACTAGAATTGCATGGGTTCGTAAAGTGGTGCACACTGCCATTGTAAGTGGCAAACGAATCACACAGATGGCAAAGCACGCCGGATAATTCCCTGTTATAACTTTCCAACCACGTCGGAATCCGCTTTTGTTTCAGAAGACTATTTCTCAAATACGACAATCACAATCCTCCTGTCCTCAGTACCTGCATCATTTCAAGACATGTAAAACGTTGGCTAGTTAACAATGTGCAATTATTTTCGAGTAAGTGCGTATGTGCGGGTGCGGGGGTGTGTGGTGAGAACAGATTTGTCCGTGTCAGGGTTGTTAAGAGGCTTGACCAGAGTTTTTTTTTTCTCTCTCACTCTCGCTCTTCTGAGTCTTACACTTATTTCAGTGAAACCCTTTGGGTGAATATTTGCTCCATTCTGAATTTCAGAAACTATTCAGGAGGTAAAATGCCTTTTCTGCCTCTGCTTGCTTCCCATCATCCAAACGAAACTGGCCACACGGGTATTCTAAATGCAAATTGGAATCCATTTCATAGACTTCACTGACCGAATATGTGTAGAGTGCTTTTTGAGAGAGAATGTTGTACATGTACAGTACACTTCTTGATTGATAACATGGATAATCATTGTTCCTGGACAATGGACACATCAAAATATTAGGATCTCCTTTTTGAGGAAATGTGCAGCAACTTGCTAGATGTAAGTCTTTTTTGGGTTTTTTTTTTTTGATACACTTTTGTTCGTGTGCTTGAGTGATCTGATCATTATTAGGGTACGTCAAACGCATTTGAAACTTTTGAAATTCACTTGAGCCCAGCGAGACATTTGCTGTACTCCTAAAGTCATGCATTCTAGCCAAACTTTCTGAAAATGCAACGACATCTACGAGGTCCACATGAAGGCATAATTGAAATTGCAGATGACTGTATAAGTCTTGGATCATGATAACATTTTAGTTTGGCAGAACTTTGCTTCCCTTTTTTTCATAATTCTTTTCAACAAATTAGAAATGAAGGGTATCCATGATGAATTTTCTCCTATGAATACCTCTGAGAACTTTTTTTCTGAATTATTTTCTACTGTGAAAATTAAAAAAATGGTTGGGGATATATTTTTCCAGAAATAACAGCAATAGTTTAAATATATATGTATATATATTGATTGCCTGAATAATATACTTTGTATTACTTGTGATTGGTCAAACTGATTATTTCGGCTAACAGTTGCTCTAATCTGCGTTCAACGCGATGAGCGGATGATAATGAAGGATGAAGAAAAGACTGCTTAAACTGACAATATTGGCTTCCAATTCCACTTGCATAAACTCTGCTTTTTTCCAGACTTGGTTCTAAACAGTTACTGGTGTAACTGGTGCTAGTTTGCCAGCTGGTTTGCAGATAGTGAGATGCTATTTGTTTCACCTGCAAGAAGTTTTGAAGACATGATGATGAATTAGACCAAACCCTTTGACGACATGTGTGTAGTGAGCACAAAAGTCAGAAAAGGGCATTGTTGAAAGCCATTCATCATCATGAATTGGACGTTTTCAGACAACTGTTGTCCAGGCAAATGTTAACGTTCCTAGGAACCAGGGTGTTTAGTACTCAACCGTTGGACGTGAAAGGACACAATGTAAATACTGCATGAAATGACATTATTTGCCCATTGGCAAAATGTGCTAGAATTTTTCAATCAGAACATCATTAATACCTGACAGCTCTGAGTCCCATGAGCCACTAGTTAGAAGTAATAAGAAGACGATTTGTAGTATGAACTGTGAAATTGATGCTTTATCTACCATTTCCCGGTGCACTCAACGAAGAAATTATATCACATTACTCATTCATCAGTCTCACTTCTGATGATTGTGAATTTCCATGACTGATCTACTGCCAAAGACTACACTGAAACATGCTCGGGAATATTTTGGATGAATTGTTTATTAGATTATTATATTATTTATGTATTTCCATCCATCCATCCATTTTCTGATCCTCTTTATCCTCACAAGGGTCGCGGGGGTTGCTGCAGCCTGTTCCAGCTGCCTTCGGTCAGTAAGCGGTGGACACCATGTACGGTGGCCAGCAGATCGCAGGGCACACACAGACGAACAACCATCCACGCTCACACTCACACCTAGGGACAGTTTTAGAGTGTTCAATCAGCCTGCCATGCATGTTTTTGGTATGTGGGAGAAAACCGGAGTACCCGGAGAAAACCCACGCAGGCATGGGGAGAGCATGCACACGCCACACAGGTAGGCCGGAGCCGGGTCGAACCCACGACATTTACACTGTGAGGTCGACACACTAACCACTGGACCACCGGCCGCCTATATATATATATATATATATATATATACACACACACACGTATATATTGTTATTGTATATAATTGTAACTAGGCTAATATTTTGCTTTTAATGGTGATGGTTGTTGCGCATTAAAATAAGTGTTCTGCCTGGTGAATCATTTTGCAGTTAAGTCCTTCCCTATTTTTTTTAAAATATCATTTGGGTTGTAAAATGTAGCGGGACCTAATCAGTGCTGTTGTCATGTTGGACAACCAAAATATTGGTTTTCTGTTTCTTTTTCACTTTCTCTCTTCTAGGTAAGTGCACCGATGACACCAACAGGGCAAAATTAATCAACACTGCGAGTGAAAATTTATTGTGTGCGAGTTATTGTGTTTTGGTGGACTGGAAGTTCCCGCAATCGAGTTACCACACTGAAAAATGCCAGTGAAAATCCACAAAAGAACAGAGCAGTTTGTGGGAAATGCTTGTTCGATATTAAGAAGCTCAGTATTGTGTGAGACCTCAAATCAAGCAATGATGCTAAAATAGGAACAAATATCCATATCCACCTATAATCCTTTAAAACAGCTCAGAAAGTCCAATGAATCATGTCTATGGTTCTAATTCCACCATAACGACAGTAATTTATTCCAGTCGCTAATTGTCACAATTGAGAGTGACCTGTTGCATTTCTTTGTTCAAGTGAGGTGAAGAGTCCGTCAGCCGAGTGTTTGTCTGCTCGTGGAAATGACAGTGAAGGGTATTTCTGTTCTCGCCGGGCCATAACGAAACCTCTTACGTTCACTCAAACCTCTACATAGGAGCTTCTGAAGGACATACTTTGAAGGAGCACAGAGCTTTCGTCAGAGTTTGGAAAATCCTGCATATAACTTGCTGCTCCTCCACCTTGTTAACAATCTCCTCCATCAGCTCCATCCTTCACATTGTCACCGTGTGTGCCCCATTAAAGCATCTGACTTGCGTAAATAGATCTCTAACCTCCCACACGTCCTCACGAGGACATTGTGACGAATAAACAGAGGAGTCAATCACTCGGAAGAGTACTTTCATTCGTAGAAAAACAACACGGATCCGCATATATATATTCCAACCGATGCCTGATTCAACTGTGAACACAGACCAGGTCAAACTGATGCTAACTGGCACACTGTAATCTCACTGTCGTGTCCTTTTGTTCGGGGACTATGCATGCAAACGCTCCGCACGTTGTGAGTCCCAATTTCAAATGCTGCTGTTTTGATTTGACAGGCTGCTAGAAGTTGTCACACCATCCACTTCTTGAATTTGATAATAGCCCTACGTGAATTAGAATTATACGGTTCGTTCAATTTGTGTAATTTAAGTGTAACTCAATTATATTGTCAGTCTATATTGTGTCTCTCGTTTGGACAGGTGATACATTCGAAGATGCGGCCTAGCTATTCAGCTGCCTGAAATAATCAGATTAATTACGAAAACATGTTTTGAAATGACTTTTGTGCATTGATCGATTGTGGCATTTCAGATTTGTGACAGCAGAAAATGAAGATGGACATATGAGCAAACACAAGCAGCACAAACAGTCACTGCCAAACTTTCACTCTCACGTTGTTTTTATTAATACTGATATTGCGTTTCTGTTTTAATTTCATCAAAAGTAATGAATCTGACAAATGGTGATGAACAGCATGCTATGAGGTGAATATTAATACCCATCAGGTCGTCACTCAGTAGGATGATTATTGACAGCAGCCTGTCAGTTAATATACACGTCACGGAATCAAATGAGATAGCAAACAATTCAAATGTCGCAAATCATCTTATTGCTAGAAACTCTAATAATTTGGCAATGTTTTTTTTTTCATCAAACAGGGGAAAAAAAATAGCCTGGCAACATATATGAAACTATTCTCTATTTAGTCATTTCCTCTGCGTTTTCTTTCAGAAACTCTTCCTGACGTAGTCATTGGTCTCGTTCCCGCAGTTGCTTGGTATCAGAGTACATTGCCATCCCATATCATCGAGCCAGGCAAAAATATACCCCAAACTCGATTGCACAGACATGACGTGTTACACACGGGCTCACAACATCGATACTCCCAAATGCATAGAGGAGGAATTAATGTTTTTCGTTTCGGGAGAAGAGCCTCTCCTCTGATACTACCAGCTTTCAAAGGAGAACTGATTTCTATTCATGCTGAATTGCCAGTGGGTGTTTAGATATGCTCCATCTTCTCCTCTGCTCTTTGTCTCTCCCTGTATTACCTTCAATTTCAAAGCGGTTGTTGTTTCCCCTTGTTTTGCCAGCCTCCACAAACACAGTCACCGCTGTCTCCAGCTGCTCTGTGCTATTCCTCTTTTTTTCTTCCTCCCACATTTGTTCTTTTTCCGCTCATCAACCAAGTCAACCAGTGCCACTTTTCTTACCATGTACACGTTTGCGTACAAGCGCTCGGACGGCTTGCATTCTCGGGTATTTAGGAAAATCCTGACAAATATAGTCCCATTGTTTTTATACAGTTAACCACTTAAATATTCAACACGAGGATGAACTTAATCTTGTCACTTTATCTTCTGATTTTTGTTGTTCTTTTTAAGGGTCTGGTCATGCACCGCTGACGACTAGTTTCTGTTCATTTTCTATAAAGGTTATTGCAATCTATTTAATTTGTTTTGCACTTTCTATCATGACAAATGACAGCCTCTCCTACAGTTAGACTCATTCACCTTAGCTGCCGCTGTGAAGATTTCTGTGGATTAACCTGACCGTGTCTGAAATAATTATTAGTATTCCACACTCCCCTTGTCCACAAGCAGCAAGCTGTTTTTTGTCTAGTTCCTGTGTGCACTCCTCATCTCAGATTCAACAGCAGGGGAACCTCAGCTGGCCTGGACAAGATCCTGTCAGCCTCTATGGGCGCAAAGACCTAATTAGTGTGTCGCACATTGGCTACTTTGATGTTCTCTCTCATCACCATCCATATTTTACAGATGACGTACGCTTGGAATACAAGTACATTAACATCACGCTTGGTTCATAATGGGATGGCAATGAATACAAGTTGATGACAAGTAAATAAATGAATACATATTTCGGAGTGTAGCGGTGGAAAAGCCACTGAAGCTCTGGAAGCCACCTCACTGATTTTGAATTGTATAAACAGGCAAATTTGACAATGTTTCAAGCAACCGTTTCCTTTATTCCTGGGCTCCTTCTCCTAGGTACAAGTGTGAAATAATTATGCTCATGTTGTCCGTTTCTGAGTGGGAGTTTTCGCTCCCATGTTGCGCACTGAATAACACTTTCCTGCCAGGTGTCCATTTTCCATGCTGAAATAATTGCTGTATGACCATTCAAATAGCTAAAAATGAGGTGTGCCTTTCGATGCAACATGCAGAGGATTAAAATATAGGTGGAATGCCTTACTGAAAATGGAAACACATTTTTTTTGTAAGGTCTGATGTAGTTATAGAGAAACTAATACGTTAAGGTGAAAACAACATCAGCATGCTGTCGCAGCTGTTGCAGAATAACAAGCAACCATTGGCAAGGTTCCCATGTGCTTGGCTTTCTGTGCTTCTTCAGGTGTTTTCCCTGATCCAGATGAACAAAGAGTTGAGCCACTTGTTGAAAGCTTGCCCCAAATGGCCCATTACTGTTGGCCAACAGTTCCACAAGATACTTTACCCTGCAAGTGGTGACACTTGCAATGACATATACATGCTTCTTCCCAGCTAGAATTTATTACATATTGCAGGGCCAATACAAAAGGGGATTTCAATGGTTCCCCTGAAAAAAATCCTGCTCTGAGAAAAGGAAACAAGCTGTGTTGTTAGGACTATATTTAAACGATGTTCCCGGTTTGGCCAAAATTTGGTGGTCTTTTTTTTTTTATCTTCGAATTTAAAGTCTTGCATAGTGTTCTGTTGCGGTATCAACGACGGGCCGTGTGTCTCCAGGGCTGCTGTATTCTCCATGTTCAAAGGTCCACTATTGTTGAGGATGTAGTTTTCCCAGAGATGCCAGCAGGTCTTTTTATGTTTAGAACAGAATGGTTTTCTATGGATGAAGAATGGATGCTGCATGGTTTCAAAGCATGTTTGTAGCTCCAGTAGAGTTGAATTAAACTCCCTTTTCCGGCCTTGGTGCAGGGTATTGTCACGTCCCGTGCCCGCCAACAGGTGGCGGGCTTTTTCCTCCGCCAACTGCACACCTGTCCGTAATTTCGAGTTGATTATCTGCCTTTATTAAGAGGCTCCGGCAGTCCACTCACTGCCGGAGAATTCCACGCCGTGCCATTTTTCTCTCGTGCTAATTCCTCTATTGTATACTTCTCGTTGCCTTCTTGCTTTGCGGCCATCACTCTTGCTATTCGCGTTAATCACTAAATTGTATATATAGATATATTGCCTAATCAGTACTTCCTCGCACTTTGTTTTTTTCTAGCGAGCGTTTTCGGTTGTTTCCTTATTTCCTGGTCCTTTATTGACCAGCGTTTTTTGTTACCGTTTCCCTGTCGGGCTCTTTCTGTTAGTCATTAAAGACTCTTTTGTTTTTCTGACAAGATCTTTCCATGTATGCTTTACTGGGAATCCACCCCTTTATTTTGTTCTGTACGAGGCGATCTGTTCATCGCCTCGGGCAGAACGTGACAGGTATATACTGATGCCTAAGTTGATAATATCATGTTTCTCCGACTACTTATTCATAAATCCATCTACTTTGCAAAACATACAAAACAGCCCATTATCGCAGCAATTGCTGACAGTCATGTTTGCCCATTCCACCCCCCATCACAGTGGTCTGAAAAGGGGCTGCTGTAGCCGCCGTGAATATAATCTAAATGTAACCTTACCAAAAGAGATCAGGTGAACCTTTGTCTTGGATAACACTCAGTAAAAATTATGTTAGAAAAGTTTGTTTTTTTTCCGAATATTGCAAAGCCCTGAATGTTATGATTTCAGTCTGGCTGTGCACTTCAAAATATCAAATTGCAAAAGTAACGCCTCTTTTCGAGAACGATAACAGACACAGCTAGACTAACTCCAGATAATTTTTTTAATTGCCTCAATTTTCCTAAATTGTTGAGAACCTTTCAATTCAAAACTCGAAAAGTTTCTGTAGTAAGCATCAGATCGTAAGTGTAGGTCATTTTAGTTCTATAACTCTAACTACCTCACTGAAGCAAAAGAAAACATTTAAGTCATTAAAACATATTTGGGGAGTATTTTTGTAGAAATTTTCTGAAAAATATATTTTGACACAATTATTCAATCTTACCCACCAAGCTTGCAAAAGAATGTATTTGGCGTTTTTCTGGGCAGTGGGCAGTTTAATGGACTAGTCGTGAACTACTTCAATGTTTGGACTTCTCTGTGGGAAAAAAAAAAAAAACACCTGCCTTGAAGCACTCTCTTCTCTTCTCTTCACACACACTCTCGGTTGTCGTCTTTGCCGAAAAAGCGCAGAACAGTATTTACTAAGAGATTGCGACATAATGATCGCGCACACGCAGGCACACGCAGCAGCGAGAATGCTTCACACCTGAGTGGAGTGAGTGTATATTGTTTAACTTAACTGGAGGGAGGAGGGGTCAGAAGACGAGAACAAAAAAGGAGGATCTGTTGCCATCTAGTGGATATCATCTTTCACTGCAAGCACATTTATTCCTCGATGCCAAGCATCGATTTGTGTCGTCCAAAATCACTGGTTGGGCTGATTCTAAAGCTGCTGCCTCTCATTGCATGTCCTGCATTGGTCGTGAAAGGTCATGTGTGCGTAGTTTAGCCCATAAAGAGCATAAGAAACTCATTGGGGAAAGAAAATCAACACGTGAGTTCACTGGCGGTTCTAGACAGTTTTACCTGGGGTGGCGAGGGGATGGCAGCAGGAAAATTTGAAACCTCTCTGCCACCTGCTGGACACTAACAGAACGTGATCGTGACAATGCACAGACATTTTTCAAATTCAGGTTTGATTTTCTGCATTCCCTGGCGCATTGTATGCATGTCATGTCATGTCAACATTGCTTGTGACACAGCTACCATGTAACTACCGGTGTAAACTCACGAAGATCTGTGATCCATATTCCACACCAAGACAAATATGATGATGTCATCAGCAAGCATTGTCGCGTTTTGTTGTTGGAGTATAATTTATACCATCAACCACATAGTTTTTTGAAACATTGGCAACATTTAATTAGGGGAAGGAAAGGGGAATATTTTTTAGATTCTAGAAAGATGAGATGCAAATATGTAAAGTTTTTTTCATGAACCATTCGCACAACATAAATAAGATAAGATATCTTATAAGATATCCTTTATTCGTCCCACACTGGGGAAATTTACAATCACAGTAATTTTAGATTCTCTTACCTTTCAACAATAAGGGGCTTCCGGCTACACTGAAAAAATAGCTTGTTGAATTTGCCCAATTTTATTTTGTCAAGTGGCTGCACAAAATAAAAACATCGGGATCCAGATACAGTTTTTAAATCGATGCCTATTCTACTTGTATGTGCATATGTGCATGTGTATTGTTGGTGCTGGCAGGTATTTTGGGTCCATGAATTATTAAAAAAAAATAAAATAAAAAAAGGGCTGTTCAAATCTGCTTCTTTTTTTTTCTCCCGGTGTCCCCCAGGGCACCGACACTCAATCAGGGGTGACTTGGTGCCAGTTTCTACCGTCCGCTGCGTTGCACTCTTAACACACAGCGGTCCCCCTTTGAAGTCACTGTTGCACATGGTCACACAGACATGCACGTGCGCACACTATTGTGGAGCAGATCATTTCTCTTTCTTTTTCTCTGATGTTTCTATAGCAACGGGACAAAGGCTCAGAAGTGAGGGAATTGAAGCAGGCGCATTAAGAGCACGCAATCCAAGTCACTATCTAATAGTGCATGGTGGGACATTTACACAATATCTACTGTACAAATAGGCATGAATGATTATTCTAATGGCTGTATGTGGCATAATGATGAGCAGATGATAACGTTAATAATGGAATGAGTACAGAAAGGGGGAGAGCAGCTCAGATCATGATCAGCCTTACTGTTAAACGGGGAATGGGCTGTCACTTACAGGGCACATTTCTCCCTTTGGTCTTCAAAGCGCTTTACACTGTTTCCTCATTTCCCTTTTGATGACACAGCGTCAGGAGCAACTGGGGGTTCAGTATCCTACTTAAGGACAAGGTTGCACTGGCCAGGGATTGAACTCACAACATCCGGGTTGGGAGACAACCACTCTACCGCTGACTTTGATTGGAGATGCTACATCAGGTTTTCTGCACCATTAATAATTGCTTTGGACAAGTTTTATCCAACCCACATTGGAACAGACTGAATGTGCACCTTCGAACACAAGTTTATGTGTTGGATCATATCAGAGACCAATTTCAGGAACACATCATGCACTTCAAAATACTGTACCCTTCAATCGCTCTTAAAAGTATGAGGAGCAGGCTCCAGGAACACCAACTTGTTTTGGTGTGAGCGGGTGGTCCGCACATACGTATCTGAGGAATAATTCTCAGCAATAATTCACTGTACTTTTCTTGGACTTATTCCACTTACGTTTAAGTGGACTCTTTTATTTGTTAAAGGTTATTTGTTTGTCTAGTGAGTCAATACAATTTTCAAATGTCATCTGTTTTTTGAGTTTCAGAATAAGCAACATTTATTGTTACCTCTTAAAAAAAAAGGTTGCAGCTGAAAAATAGACAATATTGGGGGAAAAAATGAAACCAATAAAACCTAAATCGTAACTACCGGTAAGCATTTTTCTTTAAACGAATAAAAACTAGCCTATTTTCTTCTGAGCCTAATTCCAGATAGGGACTCTTACACCTCGTGAAAGCCAACTGAGGAGGTACTGGACATTTTCACTCAGATGGTATTCTTGGCAAAAGACTGCCATTATTTTGTTTTTGTTTTGTTATTTCAAACAAGTGAATTCATAAAACTGCTCTCTGCCAGATGGCGATGAACACGTTTATGTCTCACAGAGCAGCTTTGGCAGTCACAACAAATTTGCGCTTGGAAACATAGTCTTTAAAATATTTAGGATGTCACCACGGTTGGGAACGCTGATTATGTGACAAGATTACCGGTAGACACCAGCAAGTGTTGACATCATGGAGGTGTCAGTTTATTCACCTTTTGTGTTTAAGTTAATTTGATTTATGTTACAAGAATAACTCCCTAAATTGTCCTGACACCCAAACACCACACGGTTGTATCCAAGCAAACGAGTCACAGCGTTGAATTGGGCAAGTAATGCAATTGTTGTTTCAGTGTTAAGACATATCACTCGCAGTGGCGGTTCTGGGGGAGGGCCAACGGGGGCCAGTGCCCCTGTAGCACTGATTCTGCCCCCCTCCTCCGAACCTAGATTACGCAGTCGCACCGAGTCGCCGATGCGAAAAGTGGAACAAAAGTGCGTGATTTAACATTCTCGTCGGACCCTTTAGTGCGCTGCACCACTTAAAAATGAGCGGGAAATGAGAAGCAGTCCTCAGAGAAGGAACTTACCACGACGTGCGCGCGTGTGTGTGTAACTTTTTTAGTCTTTTATTTTTATTTTTATTTAACAGGATCAATATATAAGACATTGCCTTTTAAATTTTGGATAATTATATGCATGTAAAACATCTAGCTTCAGTGTATTTGCAATTTTTGTACCCGGCAGGCTGGTACCATATCATCCCCTGGCTTGAATATTCTCAACAGATGGACACGCCGTATTGTTACGCTTGCAGACATTTTAGCCCTCCTAATACTGTTTTTTTCTCATCACTGTAATGTTATGACTACAATTTCAAAGTTTGAAGAAATAAAAAGTCATGTAAGATGTTGAATCTGTCTTTTTAGCCCTTGGTTGAATGTGCCCCCCCCCCCCCCATCAAAACCCCTGGCCCCAGCCCGGCCCCCTTAGTGAAGTTGAACCAGAACCGCCACTGATCACTCGAACTGATACAGTACTGTATACTACTTTAACTGATTTGTCCAACTTTGTACATGAACATTAGACAATGCAGAAATGCAGATATTTCCTTGTAGGTGGCCAAATTATTTGTGGACATTTTTGGGGGGCGTGGATAGGGTAAATCTCCATAAGATTTCGCTTGATTCAACGGTGCAATTGGGGCAGCTGCGGAGGCTAGTTGTAGAGTAGCCAATCGCCAGCAGATGTCTCTCCCTTACTGAGGAACAAACACTCGGCTTCCATGTTTAATTTCATCCTTCCGCCACAGATCGTGAACGCCTTTGCAAGAGGGTTCCGTGAATTACAACCACGGATATACCCTTTGATTGACTGGCGGCCAGTCTAAGGTACACGATCCCTTTTGGCTTCTCAACACGATAAATGGTATAAAAGATGGATGGCTAAACAATTCGACTCGCTTCTTTCAGGGTTAATGTTATGTTTGTCATATGGCAAAAAAATGACCGGTATGTTTTCTGGAAACGTGTTGCTCTTTTGTTAAATGTTTGTTTGTTTGTTTTTTGTTTGTGACAGAAGTGTCTCAATGAAATGACTGGACAAATTTATTGTAGAAGAACTAATATGGCAGGTGAGGAATGGTTTGCTCAGTCAACTCACAGCTCTTGCGAGGTCGAGGCTTTGAATCAGGATCCCGGACTTCGTCGCTTTTTTAAAATGCCGGAAGCAAAAGTAGAGTACAGAGATTTCAAAAATCGAAATGCAAGAACACGGGCAGTCTGTGCATCCCCAACCCCAGGAGCGTAGCCAGAAATGTTTCGGTAAGGCAGCCAGTGGTTAGCACGTCGGCTTCACAGTGCAGAGGTACCGGGTTCGATTCCAGCTACGGCCTCCCTGTGTGGAGTTTGCATGTTCTCCCCGGGCCTGCGTGGGTTTTCTCCGGGTGCTCCGGTTTCCTCCCACATTCCAAAAATATGCATGGCAGGCTGATTGAACACTCTAAATTGTCCCTAGGTGTGAGTGTGAGTGCGAATGGTTGTTCGTCTCTGTGTGCCCTGCGATTGGCTGGCAACCGATTCAGGGTGTCCCCCGCCTACTGCCCGGAGACAGCTGGGATAGGCTCCAGCACCCCCCGCGACCCTAGTGAGGATCAAGCGGTTAGGAAGATGAATGAATGAATGAATGAATGAAATGCAAGAACACAGTATTTGTACTTCAATATTTTCCACAACATGGCAACAACAACCACCTCAGACAAACAGCAAATCGGGGAACTCCACACAAACTAGAACTAAAGAAACCTTTTCAATTGCAGGTGAAACAGCTTCACCAGATTTCAGTGCCTGGATTCAATTTATTGTATTTCTCAAGTGACAGAGTTGTAGGGGAGCTACCGGTAATAGCCAGCAGATGTCTCCCCCTTTCTGGTGAACAAACACTGAATTCCATGCCCATTCTCATCTTCTTTTCTCTATAGCATTATCTACTTATCTGTAAAACGAGGTGTTGATGATGAGAAAATACCCTACATAGAAAAAATAAATAAAATGAAATTCTGAAAAAAATTGTTCAGCTGCTTTGCGCGCACCTTGAATGCTAATCTTTATTCAAGAGAGCCTTTTGTGCTGGAAAAAAAAATTACACTATGAGATTGGACTGTTTTTTGTTTTAAAACCAATGTATTTGGGTTACAATAGTGGATCTCATGTAGATGTCTTGAGAAACGTATTACAAAACATTAAATATATTTATAGTGTGTATTTTGTCCATATTTAAAATGCCATTTGAGACATACATTTGATTAGGAAGTATGTGACCCTCCACAACCTCCACCCCGTCGATTAACTTCCATAAGGTGATAATATACTGCATGTGTGATTATATGTGCAAGAATCGTGACATTAGGATATTTACTCGATCAGACCACAGCCAGAGTCCACTTTTTCCTTCTCTACTTTGTTTTATAAGTTGAAGTCAACAGAAATGAATAGACAATAAACAATGACTGGAAATGTAGCGAAACGCACAACTCTTGGGCAGCCATAACTCAACATCAACTTTCGAAGACGAAGCTGTTCTACGAGAAGTTCCTCACCGTCACTTGTGTGCGTTGGGCAAGGTATTTTCTCAAAAACAGGCAATGCAACAATCCTGTAGAATAATTTGAAGAAGTATCACCCAGTGATGCGGAAAGCATAAAAATTCAAGCCTAGTTTGCAATCAAGACTGCGAGTTGCATACTTTACATTCAGGCAAGTAATGCACAGAAAGAAAACGGCACAAATGTATACCTCGAATCTCCACAAATGCACTGTCGCCCTAAACTCATCCATCAACCCTTTTTTTTCATTTATTTTCACTTTAAAGCAAAGGTGAAAAACACTTTTTATGTGTCACTTTGGTCTGGCAACTGAAATAAGTTTGTGTTTGGACTGTGTCCTTCGGTGATGATGTGATGAAAAGCTCAATTTGACCCGAGACAAATAGGCCTTGTCTGCCTGTGGCTCTGTGTGAAGGGGGGGGTTGTTTGGTGTGAGATTGTGGCCACATAAAGTCAACATGATTCCTTTTCTTTTTTTTTTAAAGAAAGAAACAAAAAGATCAAGCACAGGGGTGGACAGTATGATAAAGGAGAGAGCATATGGATTTTTGTCTTGTTGAAGAATGTATACTATCTTTCATTTTACAAAGAAATAAAAACTGTCAAATAAACCTAGATTGGTTGTATTGTCACGGAGGTGCATATGTGTAAGCATAAACCAATCTTTACTCTTGCGGCGTACAAATTCGGTCAAACCTACTCACTTGGAACGTAATTGCAAATACTTGGAGGCCAAATACAATAAACCTAGCATTTTCCCATAAGTATTGACTTGCTGTTTTGTTATGGGGGAAAAAAATCATGCACTGCAAACATCGACAAATCATAACATTTAAAATAAATAATGTTCACTTCCTTATTAATTTTCAAACATATTGATATTGGTGAACACAAAGATTTCAATTAATCAAACCATATTTTTTTTTAATATGAGACAGAGACAACCCACGGAAATACAAAATGCAGTTTCTAAATGCCAAGTTCATTTCGGGTGAGTGAATACTATTTCACAGCCCTGTACATGAGTGAAAAGGCTCTGTTGTCACAAATAATGTAGTGGTACCGTTGAGTTAATGTGCGGTTGTCTCTCTCGATGAGGCTGGTCATTAGCCAGAAGGTTACAGACAGGCAGTACCATTGATTTTATTGATCTCCCAAGTTTCTTGCAGATCAATGTTCGATTATTTTTTCAACAGTATTAAACAAGTTTGCTCATTATCATAAAAAAAAGCCATCAATCGCCTGAGTCTTTTTTACAATACTCAATATTTTATGAACAGCGCCGGAGTACCTCATCTGAATACTGATTAAACTATGATCCTAGGCCAAAATAGATTAATGTATTATATACGTTACAACAAAGAGCTATTAATAACGGTAAGTAAAACGGTATGTAATTATGACCAAATGAGCCCACAAGTCTATTTTCTGCAATGCCGTGCTCCAGTAATTTGGTGTTTATCTCCTCGACCTGGCTCCTTTACAGCCCAGCACCTTTTATATGCTAGAAGGGAGCTGGAGCCCAGTTTACGTACCCTTGTAAGATGGCCGCCCGTAATGATTCTCTTCCGAAGCTGTAAATGTTCCAGACAATGACTATTAACCGTGTATATAATTCAAATTCCTTACTTAGAGTGAACACCCTACACAGGCCTCAGTGCCACCGTTCTACTGAGGTCTTCCGAGCTCATACGTGATATCTCAAGTCCTGACAACACCCTACTGCAGTGGTGCACTTTTTTTTTTTTTACACTAAGAAGCCCCTCAAAAACAACAGTAAAATACAGCAGCATACTAGAGCCAAGTGTTCATCAAAAATGGTTTTATTTGTTGTCATTAGTGGACGACCAAATTATATTTTTCTTGCCAATAAGCTGTCTCATCTTGTGTTGCATAGCGTGCCATAAATTGGAACATTGTAGCCAGGCTCCAAAAAAAATTACGCCTTTCTAAATGCTTTTACTTATTTTCAGAACTGAAGAATGGGTACAGGTTCCTGTCAAATGCTTCATTTGGATCTTGATAAAGGATTCATACAGTAATGACAAAAAAATTACTTCAGTCAGTGTTGAAAACAAGGAATGACACAAGGTAAATTATTATGGTTTATTGAGGGAGATATTTCACATAACACACAGTGGTTAGGATAAAAAGCTTTCCCTTGAAGAATATTTTTATCAGTCTTTGCCTCAAAGATCTCATCTAAATCATTCAGTGGCAAAGATGTGGAAATGTCAGGATATGCAAAACAGACCAAACAAAGAAAATGAGATGTATGGATGCATGTTTTAGTCGCGCTTCAGTGTAAAGCGCCTGGATTTCAGGTTTTTGTCTCCTCCTTTCTTTTCCCTCTCATTGCACCTCTTATAGAGTGTCAGGGGCCAGGGAGAGCTCAGAGGAATTTTTCCTTTCTGTTCCCGTACTTTTCTTATCGTTACTTTTGTTTAATCTTCTTCTGCACACCCATATTCTCGCTGTTGCCATGTTTAGGATGAGTGAAAAATACAAAGACATCCACCATACACATGTCCACAGAGCTCAGAATCTGTCTGCCCGCACCGCGATCAAATCCACCAAAATTTTGTTGCACCACCTGACCCACAACTCAGACCTGCTTTTAACTGTTCTAAAGTTGATTCTACTTTGAGTCACCATAGTCACTGCAGTTTATCGGTGGTCCCCCACCTGTTGCTCTTTGTAAATTGGGATATGCTGATTTCCTCAGTCAGCACAAACATTAGCTTTATAATATTACTGGAGGTATCTGTGTGGTTAGGAAAAAAAGACACGTAGTCCGTGTTCGTTTCTCACCTGCATCTATATCCGTAAGGCTTGTAGTGCTCCCAACACATCTAAACTGAGTGTTGTAATACAATCAGCAAGACCAGCGCTGAACATCTGTGAAACAAGGGAGAGCCAAATCTTGTCCTCTGGGAGGTAGTGACCATGAACACACTGCCATATGGGCAGGCCAAAGTTGTCTAATGAGGCCCAAAAAAATGATTGATGCTTGCAGTCGCTTACTACACAAACAGTCTGTGCATCCCCAACCCCAGGAGCGTAGCCAGAAATGTTTCGGTAAGGCAGCCAGGGTGATGCAACACTTCAGCCAAGGGTGGCCATGCGTGTGTCCATTTTTTTTATCATACTGTCCATAGTCAGGGTTTCATGAAATACTACTACTACTAATAATAATAATAATACATGAGGGCGGCCCGGTAGTCCAGTGGTTAGCACGTCGGCTTCACAGTGCAGAGGTACCGGGTTCGATTCCAGCTCCGGCCTCCCTGTGTGGATTTTGCATGCGTAGGTTTTCTCCGGGTGCTCCGGTTTCCTCCAACATTCCAAAAATATGCATGGTAGGCTGATTGAACACTCTAAATTGTCCCTAGGTGTGAGTGTGAGCGTGGATGGTTGTTCGTCTATGTGTGCCCTGCGATTGGCTGGCAACCGATTCGGGGTGTCCCCCGCCTACTGCCCGGAGACGGCTGGGATGGGCTCCAGCACCCCCCGCGACCCTAGTGAGGATCAAGCGGTACGGAAGATGAATGAATGAATGAATAATACATGATCCTTGATCACGTAAATGCTCATGGGACGGGTTGAAGAACACGTTGAACAGGCCCCCATCGTGCCTAGCAGCCATACTTTTTTTACCACTGTATTAGACCCTTTAGTTCAAACACTGAATTATAGCCGTCTGTCGTAAGACCTCCTCAGAGCTGTACACTACAATCGATTTATGGGTGATTTTTGGTTGTGCTTCAGGCATTAACTGGCCCACAACCTCTGCTTCCAACTTCTTTTCTTAAATAGGACAAATTCTGCCTTGTCCTTGTTTTGTCCCACACAAAAAAAAACGTGTTGATCAATCCCTGCTTTGAGATGATTGCTAAAAGAAACGGATACCTTCTCTTCCCCACTATTCCCCTGCCCTGAAGAAAACGGAGTCCCGGTTTTCCGTGTTTTTGTCGTGTAGTACTTTTTTGTCCATTGATTTTGCATCTGCTTTCGTTCTGTGACATTCTGTCTTTGAGAAGGACTCGCAGTTCTATAAAACGTACACTCTAGTCACAGCTGCTTTGTCTGACCACATCTGTACTTTGTTGTGTAAGTCAATATCTGAAAGACACACACACACACACACACATTCAAACCGAGCAGTTATGTTTTCTATTTAAAAAATCAGGAGAAGATACTTGTAAAACATACAACCCAATGTGAAGTGAGTCACAATTTGATTTGGCCCTTTCTTAGGGCATGAATTCAATTTATTTGAATGCTTTCCTAACCTTGAGACGTTCAGATCTGACAGTTTGTGGAGCCGCCATAATATAACATCATTTATCTGTTCAGTGATCTTGGTCTGTCAGAGAGAAACCCATTTGTAGCTGTTCTGACGTTAAGGGCATGTTTGCACAATATACAGAATGCATACCTAACCTCAGACAAAGGCAATCGCATGGTCTTGAGGTAATAGTGCCAAATGGGAATCTGGCTTAACTTGATGCCGTCTTTCAGACAAGGGAACGTTGTAAAAAGCTGAGAAATAGCTGAGCATTGAAAAGTGAGTGAGAGTGTGGCAAAGGTGGTGAGCAGTTTGAAAAAGCCAGCGGTAGAGAAAGGGAGCTCAGGGGGAAGTCATAAATAAATGAGACTGAGCCCCGGAACTGGCTTCTTGGATGCGAGGGAAACTGTGACTGGGTCGCCGTGGGAGTCGCTGTACACATTTGCCACTTCAGCTAAAAGGAAGTCGAAGGAGATTAAACTTCGAGCACAATTGGGATTTTCGAATGATGGGATGAGGTACATATCTTGGGAAACATAAATCATGCTGGTGGTCTCATTATTTGCCTGGCTGTTAAATATTTATGTGGAAACAGTGATCAGAGTTATATTTTTCAAATCGCTGATCCAAAATAGTAAAAACTCATAGTTGTACTTTCTCTCAGCCTCCCTCAAGATGTGATTAGGAGGATAACATCAATATAAATGCGTGTCAGACGCACTATGTTCAAATTCCTGCCATCCAACAAAGACTCCAGCCCACATAAAATCACCCTTTTCAAGCCTCAAACACACACACACACAAAAAGAAAAAAAAACTGTCTGTAACTCCCAGTAGGATTGTCGTAAACATCATAGACACACGAAACAAATCCCGAAATGTAGGTCTACAGAAGGCATTGACAATTCCCAGCTAAATTCAACAGGAAGTTTGCAAATACCCCTTCAAAGTAAAACAAAGTACTGCACAACAACTATGAATAAATGGACCAATTAGAAATAATAAATACACTTCATAATGTAAATAAGTAAGTTAGGATCCTACATACGACGTTAACATCCTTGCTACTTACAAATGGTACTGATCAAAAGATGAGACGATTGATTGCTGCTTCCATCCGGTGCCTGCTGGCTAATTATTTGCGAACAAACTGCTCATGTTTCCATGAGGAGGCTCTTCAAACTCCGCTCGCATTTTTTGCCACTTGTTCAAATGATTCAACAACCTTCTTGTATCGGCCTTGTTTTTGACGCCATGGCATGCACAACAGCTTCCTCTTCCATTGCACACTGACGATACCGCGATCGGAGGAACTTCTCTTGTCAAAATAGCTTCATCGTGTGAAGTCATGGCTAAACATCAGCTGCGCGTTTCGCTGTACGTTTGGTCAATTTGTTACAATTCCTTTCTGCTGACCGCTTCTTCTTTCGTTTATTGGCGGATTCTGTCCCAAACGGGCCGAGACGCGGTACCCGTCTGCGGACGGGTGGTTGGGGAGAGTTGATCTACGCCACTGTGGTGGTCGTAATCAGAGCATCAGCCATGGGCAAATTTCCATTACATGCAATTTCATAGACGATAAACCATTTCAATTCATGCATGCTCCACTTAATATATGCATGTAGTTACTATAATGAGCAAATTATACATATTTATATTTGTTTGCTTGAATTGGAATTGACGGAACTCAATGGGAAGTGGAACAGAAGAGAAACAAGATTTGGATCAACATGAAATTGAAAACAAGAGGCAAAAGAACGGGTCATTATGTGAGTTACACGGCTGGAAAGTAAACCGAGTGGAATTGTATCATGGTTGCGCTTTCTGTTGCACTGTTTCGGCTCAGTTCAACTCCTGCAAGTGGAAGAAGAGGGAAAGAAGTAGGTCAGGAGTCAGCAGAAAATAATATTTAAATACACCATACACAATGAGACCAAAAATACTTCATTTATAGAGGCTGGTTGCATCAGACCCGACACCAATTAAATATTCTTTTTATTATTGTTCTGGCAAAAACAGGACTAATTGCAATCCTTTTAAATATTCAGGAATCTCCTGTTCTATCTTGCGGCTTCAGTGTATCAGGGTCCGGTCCAATTAACTGTGAAAAACGAGGATTACTGTGTGTGTGTGCGTGTGCCTGTGTGAATGAACTCTACTCAAAGATTCATCTTGATCATAACCATCATAACCATCAACGGTGAAATCAAAGCAAAGCCCATCGGGACAAGATTGGCTCCGAAATGTAAACTGATACATTCTTCTGTCGCAATTGACGAAACTGAGAAAATGTACTCTGCATGGTTGCTGCCAACAGTGCAGTGAAGGAAAAAAATACATGGTGAAAAATATTTGAATGCTGTACTGTATCGCTATTCTTTTTTCTTTTTTTACTTAGTTCTCAGTTGTGGCACATTCACAACAGTTACTCTCAAGCATGCTTAAAAGTGAATCTTTTTTACTCTGCAGCAACTTTCATACTGTACACACAAAAAAAGGTCACGCGTCTCTCTAAAACTATTGCCATTGCCTCTTGCACTGTGTGCCAGTTTAAGGGACCTTGGGGGGTGCTGTTGTCCTGACAACCAATAGGGAGCATCACAGCCAGCCACTGGATAACCAGAACGAACGAAAGAGAGGGAGACAGAGAGGGAGAGGAGAGGGGTGTGTGAGTGGGCGAGAGACATTTCACAACACTTTGTAAACCGAAAGCTTTCCACATCATTGGTCCATCGAGCGACTGCAGGAGCTGCACGTTTTCAACCCGAAGTAGTTTGCTGGACTCTATTGGACCTGACTGTTTGTTTAAGTTTTCTGGAGAACAACTCCGATTCTTTTTTTTTTCTATCTCTTGGATTGCTGCCGAAACAACGAGCGCTGCAAGAGCTTTAAAAAAATGCTCGTCGGACGCAAATCGTTTTGGAGGCAGTTGCAGGCTTCTTTTTTTAGACTGCTGTGTCTCATTCCTACAGGATTCCCCGTCCGGAGTGTGGATATGCAACGGGCCACCGACAACATCACGGTTCGCCAGGGTGACACAGCCATTATCAGGTAAACGAACCTCGTTGTATAACTTTGGTCGCTCTCGGTCCTTAGCTGCTGATTGGATGGGAGTGCACGCGAGCAGTGTTTGCAACGTGTTTTTTTTTTTTTTTGGTTGGGGGGGGGGTAACTTTTCCTACCAACGAACATTTGCAGCCCATTCTGACTTGACGAATGTCAATTTGATGTGATTTTTGCGCTGATTTCTGAGAACTGTTTGGCTGTGCTATGCTTTTAATTGGTGTGGGGAACCGAAATTATAGCACGTACAGTAGGAGTGTGGCGTTGTGTGTGTACCTTGGGCTTCTTTTAATAAATGTAGAGAACATTTCTATTATTTTAAACCGCCTTCCAGTAGTTTGTTAGTGACATGTACTCATTTGTTGTTACTGTAATAATACCCTAGCAGCTCATATGCAACATAATCACGGTTGAGACAATGCAAGCTGTCATCTCTGCTGAGGCAGATGTCAGTGATCACGTGATGCAAGCCATGCGTTTGTGGCAGATTATGAATGATTTTTTTCCCCCTCCCGTTTCTCTTTTGGAACATTTCTCCCTTTTCTTCTAGTTACTGCTTGGAAAGGATTCTGGCTACATTTCAAGATAATGAAAAATTCAAAATAGCGTGGGATATAGTATGATTTTTTGATCGTTTGTATATCAATAATTGGACGTCCGAAGTGCTTGCCTTAATCAGTGAGAAATTAAACAGCCATGTTGTGGCAATTTCTTTCAAGTGTGCTGCTGAGAGAGTTTCCAGAAGTCTTCAATAAAACCATAAAAATCACTTTTTTTGCTAATTGCATAAAAAAGGTTGCTCAATAATATACATGTTTTTAACAGTTTAATTTTGCCTAGAATTCTGTGGAAACAGCCTCAAATGTCAGGATTACAAAATGCTTAACATTTGAATTCTGTTTTTCTAAGAAGGCTATCAAGAAGTGTATTTGTGATGCACGCTTGCACAGTCTTCACATTTTCACACTCGTATTGACCATGTTGAATGCAGTTAATGAGGATTATGAAACAGTTTGAATGAAGGGTTATTGCATGACTTCAAAGATTACTGAAGGTTTTCAATTTGTCTACAAGCTGCTTCAACATTCTAATCATTTGAATCTTCTTAAAGTGACATCTGACCCTCGATAGCATAGGCAATGACCATAGAATTTTCAATCTAGGGCATGACATTCCAGTAGTTGTCTTGCCACAGTTGTAAGATGCGGGTCATTGAAAACACTCTGCTCTTCACAGCACCTTTATTGCAGTTGTTTCAAAAAGGAGTTGTGATGGAAAATTTACTTTTAAATAGCTCATATGTAGAAATAGTTGGCTATCTATCAGGCTTGTCTGTCTGCTGTGAAATGACCCAACCCTTTAAATCATTCTGATATGTCCCAAATGGTGACATAACTATGTTCCTAAGTGACATAATTGTCCCCCCACGTGGAGTTTCTCTGCCTATGACTTGGCATCTCGACTGGCTGAGGATCCGCCATATCCTCGCAACAGCTGGAGTCGAGCCACAGAGCAGAGTTTCGGTATTAGCGCAGATTAGCGTTTACTAAGAGTGTTACCAGCCTTAGCAAATACTCAATGATGTGAGGAAGTTGTCAACGTGGGGGTAGAAGAGTGTCATGCTTGGCGATGTGTCCATCCTTAACAAAAAGATTTTATTTTTCAATCCATGATTTGAACCGCTTGTCCTCACGAGGGTCGCGGGCATGTCTTCGGGCAGTTGGCGGGATACACCCTGAACTGGTTGCCAACCAATTGCAGTCAAGCACATGTTTATTATGTTAACTTTGAAAACGGTATGCACACACACTGCATCACACAGATATTCCAATATTCAAATCTTCTCATCGAACAAAAACAATTAGAAAAAGTCTTTCAGTATTTTATCTTCGTACTTGATCTCACCAGATTGCTTAGGTGTACTTGCATTTGTGGACAGTTTGTGTTTCGTTGATTCATGTTTATTAAAATCTCACACAGGAACCATTATCATGGCACACATGCAGGTAGACTCAATGTTTCATCGAAGTAGCAACAAATCCATGTAATGTGAGTCTTTGGCCAAATGGGGAAAGGAAAAAAACTGTGAGATATGTTAACAGTGCCACGCTCTACAAGTCAGATATACTGTTGTCTCTCTCTTTCTCTCTCCCCTTGTTTATATTGATTTGATTGGATTGTCCATCAATTTCACTTTGATTCACAGGGAACTGAGAAAAGAAAATTGGGATCATGGCAATGATCAAGTGGAAATAAATGAGATTGTTTCAGAGTGTGCGCCAATCAAGAATTGCACAAAAAGATGAATGGCAAGTGTGGTTTGAAATGGAGAGGGAAGGACAGGGAGGGACGGTGTTATTACAATCAGCACAATAATCTCTTCTATTTCATCCCAGGCCAGCGTAGGATTTTCAAATCAATTTCACTTTTGCTTATCAATCAAACCGCGTGCTGAGTGGTTGCAAGTGACGTCATTATCGTCTTGTCCCAATGTGTGTTTTGTTTTTGGAGAGACATAGACGTAACAAGGGGAGACTACTCAGGCATTTGTTTTTGTCTGGATAATTTGCCAATCCTGTGAAGTGTAATGCAGTCTTTTCCAACAGTTCTGAGTCTTCAGTTCCAAATACTTTCATTTTGCTCAGTTGGATCTGATTTATGCTTTCGACCGACCAAACGGCTCAAAGCTTTCAAAAGATCCCATGAAACTAAAACCTCTCAAAAGCATGGACCTTCACCAAATCTGGTGTTCTACTTGTTCATAAATAAATCAAAGCTGTTTTATCAGACCACATGCTGACTTTTTTTTTTATCCACTGACCCTGACTGATATGTTTGCTTGATGTATTCATGAAACACCTGGGAATGCCCTGATTCCGTTGAGAAAAGAACAAAGGCTTTCAAGAAATGCATTTTCACAAATGTTTCATGTCTCACATCCATTGAGGTCAATCAGACTCAACTAATGGCTGCTCGCCGTGCCCAAAGACTAATACTGTTACTCTTCAGTTGTATTCTTTAATACTGCATAGAGAGTTAGTTTGACAAGCACCAGTCGTCACATGGCAAGTCCATTCGACAGAAGAGAAAGCGTCCTTGTTGTCAAGTGAAGCATTTGGCTGTCCTTGGTCTCACTGCAGGAAATTAAATCCTAATCCTGTCATTTGGAAATTATCAGTTCAAACGTATAGCATCCGCACATTTCTTTTTACTGATCTGTTTGCGTGTGTAGTCGCGTGACTGTAAATGTTGATCAGTGTGTGTGTGTGTGGGGGCGGGGGTTGTGTTTTGAAACACCAACATAGAATTTTAGGCAATGGGATCATAGAAATATATCTCTCTGTGCAAGAACATCAGCTGTTACGTTGAATGGCTTACTCCATCACTGCACCAGGACAAGTTGATCCAAACAGTGATGTTCCAAACTACACTCAAAGAAGCCTCGCTCTCCGTCGGTTGTTGCCGACCACAGAGCCCACACTGCAACTATATTTGTAGTTGTCAGACTTGAATTACATTTCAAAGGACCTTCAAATCTGCGTTGGCTACTTGCTGCTCAGACTTCATAAGATCAATCTGGATGTTATGACCTGCGATTGGCTGGCAACCGGTTCAGAGTGTCCCCCGCCTACTGCCCGAAGACGGCTGGGATAGGCTCCAACACCCCCCGCTACCCTAGTGTGGGTTAAGCGGTTCGGAAAATGGATGGACTAATGTTATGAGAAAATGTGACTGGGTCTGTGACCCAAAAACTGGCCCATTAGAGTACCAAAGAAAGCCCCCTTATCTGAAAAATTTGAATAAAAGTAAAAGAAGTGACAAGAACAGTGAGAAATAGGAAGGTAAAGAAAAGGAAAAGATTGATGATCTCTATGTGGGTAGAAATGTCAATGTGCTCCAGGCTGTGCATTTTGTACACATGGTAGATGCCATTTATGTTCTTTTTTTTGCTCATTTAGTGTCCCCTCTGTTCTTGTATTTATCTTCTCAGCAGCTTTGTCCTAATTTGAAGTCATTTGTCTTGAATTCTTGACTGCATAAAAGGCAGAAAATGTTCTATTGCATTGTGAATGGCCCCTCCAATTATCTCCTTGCTTCCTCCAGCAGAAGCTCTTAAATTGACAGACTTGGCTTGACATCCATTTTTCAAGCTCTGGGCTTGGGGATTCTGGAAATATTCCGTATGTGAATCAGCAACTGACAGAACTAATACAGAGTTGTAAAAATAGTATTTTCACCCTTCCTAATTTCTATTTCTTTTAAATGGCATATTTATCAGACTTAATCTGATAAAATCATCAAACCAGTTTTAATGTCTAATGATGACAAATCAAGTAATTATTAAATGGGATTTCTTCAGGAAATGAAGGGAAATACTGCCAGATAGGTGTTGATTCTCTGTGAAAAATGTAATTGACCCCTTAACCTAGTAACTGAATTTGATCATGTATGACAGGGGTCACCAAAGTTTTTCCTGTGAGGGCCACATAACTTTTCCCTTCTCTGATGGGGGGCCGGTGTCAGTTTGTAACAGAAAAAGTGTGACGATCGTAGGGGAGCTTTAAAAAATTATTGTTTTCCAGAAAGCCACACATACCCAAATAACCCTTTCCACATTCTTTACAGAAAAAAAGTCATTAAACACATAATAACAATATTAATGAAATAAATAATAACTAAATAACCCTCTCTGAGTTCTTCACAGAAAAAAAGCCATGGAACATTAACTTTCTGTTGTGCCATGCACAATCTTAACAGATAAAAGTTCAGCTCAGTTGTCAGAGGAGAATCTCTCTGAAAAAAAAATATCCTCTCCCGTTGTAGTCCCTTTGAGACTTTGGAGGGCTGCCAGCTCCTCGCATATCTCAAAGTTTGCGCTAACTCCACGAATAAAAATGAGCAGTTAAGCTGTGTCTTGCACGTCCGTGCTCTAATCCAGTGCTAATGAATAAAAGTCAAATTCTTTCGTCTTCTGCTGCAGCTGGGCTTATACATTACTCCCGATTTCTTCAACGCGTCTGGTGATTGTACTCGCCGTATCCGGCCCGCAGGCCGTAGTTTGGGGACCCCTGATATATACACATATAGCATAATAACATGTTACCGCAGATCGTCCTTTGGTCATTTAATGTTTATGCTCTCTACTTTCGCTCAGTGTTTTTTTTTTTAAATCAATCCCCCGTATCCTAATTGCCCGCGGTGAGTTGTATCCAGGTCACGATACAACTGGAACAGGAACCATGTGGCCTGCAGTCAGATTACATGAGTTGAACTTTGTGAAGTACAGTGAAATTGAGCTACATTCTTGTGCCGCAAGCACACGCATTTGAACTAAGCCGTGGTGTATTCAATTCAAAGATCTCTCCTGGTTTTTTTTCTTTCAACAATAAAATACTGTCATTCAGATAGAATGGAGTGAACAGCGTCTTTTGACAAATGGCATGAAGCCAGATAAGAGTAATACATTTGTGCCACAATGTCTTTTCATGTCTATCGGATTAATGTTAATTAAAAATGGTCGGTGTTCATCGGCTGCATTGCCTTCCCCCAAGCCAGTGAAGTTACAAAAGAAAATCGTTGTAATCAAAAAGGTATTGACCAATTACACGCAATTACAACTCACATTCAATAAATACTGTATGCCCAACATTATTGGTATGATATATGCTGACCATCTAAATTGTCAATAGGTATGATTGTGAGTGTGAATGTTTGTTTGTCGATGTGTGTCCTGCGATTGGCTGGTAACCACTTCAGGGCCTAATACCCGAAAATTGCTGGTATACGCTCCATTTTTGGCAGACACGCTCTGTTTGCAATGCATCAGGTGGACGGCTACCATTTGCTGTGATCACACATTCAGCCACCCTGGACTTTATTGTGACCTACATGAAGTAGATATTGAACTAGGTTACTGCTAATCAAGTGCACGCCCCAAGCAATGTAAGGGAGTATGTGTGTGTGTGCTTGTGTCGCTGTTTTCTGCCATCCTGTGCCACAAACCTTACTTCCTTTACACAATCTCCATATGTCCCATATATATAAATACAAGGAAAATACGAATCGACATGCCCCTTTATAAATATGTATAGAAATTCTTATTCATAAACGAAAAAGGTTGGCAGTTTTAGTGCCTTACTGTTTTAGTGTGGCTGTCAGCAAAAAAATAGATGTTGCCCATCTTAAGATTTTGCACGGCTATCTGTCTAACCTGTTTTGCAAGGGCTACTGAGTCATTTTCATTTAGACTGTGTGACTTGGAAACCATTTCGATTCTTCTATAGCTGTTAGAGTCTCCCACCCGGTTACACTTCTCCTCCCTCTCACAGCCTTGGTTGCATATGCGTTTGAATGTCTTTCCTTTGTTGTTTGAGAAAGAATTTAAAGAGTATTCAGGGTTGAGAATTTATACCATCTGTTTTGTGTTGGCGGCTGATTGAGGATGCTGTTGACTGCACGTTGTATTTTTCTCATAAAACTCTTCTTGTCCAAATTCCTATGAAGCAACATAAGGCTGTAAGCTGCTTCTGCTAATGGGTAAAATGGTCCATGGTTTTTGGAGTGCTGGCCATATGTGCTAAATATGCTGATACTTTAGTACAGTGAGGCCAAATTCTCTTGTTGATGTCAATATTTACAATTTGTGTTTTTAAATATAGTGTTATCTAACATTGAGAAGAGTGTAGTTATGTTTTGGTCCTCCGCTATATCTATCTATCCAGCTATCTATCTGTATGTATGCACTGGTACATATGTACATACGTATAAATGTGAAGTGTGTGTGTGTATGCATGTGCTTGTGCGCGCACGTGTGTGCATGTGTGTGGGTGTGTGTATGCATTGCGCAATGTTGGAATGTCACAGGTAAGCAATTATTTGAATAATATTGCGGTTGATTTGTTCTTTGAAGAATTCCTAATTATTTGTCAAATTGCATTGCCTTGATTTTAGTGAGGCTAGCACTTATAGCACTTTCCCACACGCAGTCCCACTGTCATGCCCCTAACAGAATTATGAAAATATAAAAATCCATCTGGATTTGTATATTTTAGCTCCGGAACGAAATGTCTAGAGGTTGTCAGCTCTGAACATAGTGAACTAGCCATGTAGTAGATGGGGTTTGATTCCAAACGCACCCTAAGATCTGAACATGAGAGATGCTCAGCCCCTAGTCAGAATATAAATCGCAGTATCACACTGTATAAATTGCAGTTAGTTAATTTATTAAACAACAATCAGCAATAAAAAGACTGACTTAAATGGCTTTAAACGCATATTTTTCTGCTGGTGACTGAGTTGCAGTTGAAATCATGCTGACATCCTGCGTGCCAGTGTGGCATGTTGGATGCAAGGCAGCTCACAGCAGAGTGCTGTAGAAAGTAATAAAAACAGGCCAGAAAATCACAGGCTGGTCTTTGCCCAGTTAGGAGGTCGTTGCCAGGTCTTGCTGCCTCCGTAGAGCAAAAAAATAAAAACATCATCAAGACAATTCCCTACCCCTGTAACCACTTGTTCCAACTGCTGCCCTTGGGCAGAAAAGACAGAGCACGCACACGACGGACACAGGGGCAGCTTCTACCCCAGAGCCATAAACACACAAAACAGCTATAAACAAACCCCCGCAGAATTCACCACAGCACATACATCTGGACTCTGTCCTACATTATTCAAGTGCAATAACAGTGAAGCTTATTACTCATATTTACATGTTATTCATATAACCTCTCACCATCATACAAATGTGATACTTTGTGCAACTTTAACAGTATTTGCATAATTACAAAATGCAATACGACCACCATGTTTAATAGTTCAGTATAAGTCAGCCTTGTTTTATTTTGCACGCTGTCTGTGTTTATCTCCATTCTTTCTTTGTATCACACCAAAGAGTAGCATTCCAATGTTATTGATCACTACACTGATATCCATCCATCCATTTTCCGATCCGCTTGGCCACCCCAAAATGATATGCTGAGTTACCCTGCCCACCCTACTAAAAACCTGTCTGGCTGAACCCATCAATTGAGAATGTAACCTGGTCCACATGAGGAGAGGCCTGGGCTGTTGCTTTTCGCATGCAGGCTCTTAATTGGAGCTGTGCCAAACCCTTGTAAAAAAAATGCAGGGAATATTTGAATACACCTTTATCTGTTGATGTTGTTGTTTTTTTCCTTCCAGTTAAATGGCATCAGTGTTTTAAAATGTACATTTGATTAACTTCGGTTGGAGTTAAAAGTTGGCAAATTAGTGTAGTCACTTAATTGGGAGGACTAAATATGGGAGGACTGAAATATAAATCTCTCACTGCTTGAAATCCCATCCATACTTGATGTGTAAAATATGTGACAGAATTCCTGTTTTTCTATTGTAACGCCCACAAAAATTCAGGAAAAAATATGACCTATCTTTAACGGTTGACAGATTGTTGAGCCACAGGCAGAGTGGACCACGGAATTGGGACAGACAGCAGAAAACACAAGCCAAGGATGAGAATGGGATAGAGAAATTTTATGTTGTGTGTGGGGGGGGGGGGGGGGGGGGGCTCACTGAGCTGATATTGATTCGATGATTCATTAGCTGAAATAGATCAAGGGATGACTTATCGGGGCATATGGTTGGCTTAGCCTTAGGTCACTTCATAGATTGCCCTCATTCAAAATGAGACCTGCAGCTTTGCAAGCAGCAAAGAGCATACTAAACATATTAGGAGCATATTAAATGTGATATTAAAAGTCACTTTATAGGTCACTATGAAGGTGATATTTTTTATTTTATTTTTTTACATTATACTGATAAACTGTGATACAATTTGAAACTGCTCGTATTGCTGTTTTAAATGCGGTTCCTAAATGACCCATCTCATACATATACCAACTCAACTACCACATTTAGCATCTCTAAGAGTTATAGTTGTAGTTAGCAGAATCCTTCAGTCATGAACCTGAGAAATGTAGCAGAAAAATTTAACTCTGGTCTTCGAATTGGTCAGGTCGCGGGCATACCGGCTTTAGTGGGGAAGCCCTGACTTCCCTCTACCCAGCCACCTCCACCAGCTATTTTGGCAGAATCCCAGGCTTTCCCAGGCCAGCCAGAGCAAAAAGATCTGTAGTATCTCCAGCATTTATGGGTCGTCCATGGGTACAGACTGATCCAGAGTTGCCATCACGGAAAACGCTGCACCGATCCGCCTGTGATCTCCCGCTACAACACCGTTGAACTCCTCCACTTGTGGCAAGATATTGCCACCGACTTGGAGAGGTCACTGCACGCTTTTCCGACTGAGGGTCCATCCACAAACTTAATTCAAAGGCATACAATGTTTTTTGTCTTTTTTCTTTGTGTGTATATGGTCCTTGTCCCCCAGTCTTTTTTCTATTCACTCTTCTCTGTTGAAGGGTCAACCAATGTTCTCCCTCTCCATGAACTGTCTACATTCTTGGTTATGGAGCCTTTCACCCGGTTGTTTATAGCCCCCTCCCTCTCCCTCGTTTCAATGGCTCTGTTGCACTATTGTAGTATTTGTGTGGGGAATAGAGAGACATTCTGGAAAGGGAGGCATTGCGGAGCCTGACCCCTGTGACAGAGAAGGATGGTGATGTCCAAGCCGTTACTGGCAAGGACTAAGTGGCGCCATTCTGTCCCACTGTCTGGCCATCTTAGTGCTTTTCTCATCTCCCTCCCCCAAGTCATTAAAGTCCCCGTCCTTGCTGTGAAATAAAGGCTCTATCATCAATGGACAATCGGGTCCATGTTCTCTCACATTTATTGCAGATTTATCACTGGTTCTCCGCCCTTGTCCATGCTCACAATCGAGACCATTATAGGCATGACAGACAAGTAAAATGACAACATTCTCTCTTGAAGGAATATGGCGGCTTCCGCACATTGCTTCTTGATCCTGCCAAACTAAATTGCTTCTGAAACACACCGCAGGGAAACACTACACCGTACTACACTCACTCTATTCACCCCTTTACACTCGAGTTAATTTGGAATTGTATGTATTTTTCAAGCTTCAGTATTATTGATGTAAGATCAATGCAAAAGAGCCTGCTGTGGAAACAATTGGATGAGGGCTCTTTTCTGTTTGAATATAACTGGGCCTCAGGGTATCAGACATGGTCTAAAAATGCATGCTTTGATTGTTGGTGTTAGCCCTAACAAAGCCATGAACTAAGCATCATCCAACAACGTTTGGGAAACAAGAACAAACCTTCACATTTTCTTCATTGGAACATCCGGAACATACAGAATAATTACCAGGCATCCCATATTATTTTCCTTAATGAGTATACCAGTATTCCTTTTTCCATATCAAGATTTGCTGCGCACAGCAACCGCTTCCGGGTTCAGCTTTGTCTGTCGGTATTTTGCATCACTATTAGTATATATCTGATTATTGGCTGCTAGACCAAAGCTTGTGTTTTTCTTCCGGGAACACGAGGGGGAGCAGCGGTAGAGGACGGAAGGGAATGATTTGTTGGCGGTGGAGCAAAACCCTGCTCACCTCATGAATGAGGTGATTAATATGCAAGGAATGGAATGTCCTCCCAAAGCCAAGCTTGGAAGGAAATGCAGTCCTTCATAGTGAGTGCGTGTGTGTCTGTGTGCTCAGAGATTCACAAAGAAAGCCACTGTTGGAGCAAAAGACCCGAATGCCATAGTGGTTCAAAACAACAGCGTTTCGTCACTTCTCGCTACACTTTAGCGATGTGCGGATTGATTGTGAAATATTTTTACTGCCAAGTTCCACCACCGGATCTTTGGGCCCGGGGTGTCCAGCATTCAAGTTGCCCATCCCTGCACTCTATAGTAGGAGAGTCAAATGTTCTGATTGTAATTCAGATCTTAATTGTTGAATCATTTTAGATTCATTTTTAATCAATCGTCTGATTAATCGGATATGGGAATTTTACCCTGCCAAAAATTCGAATCGGCATTGGGCAGCCAAAAAAATTAATCCATATTAGTTGTACCCTTATCGTTATTGTAATTACTGTCTGTTGTTTAAGTGCCAGCCAAAGTCTGTCATTTAAAAGCCTTGTTCTGGCTGGAACAAGCAATTGATTGATCAGAATTTGTCCAAGGCCATTCATTACTATTTCTTACAAAAATGTCAGAGTTTTTGTTTATGAACATTCCATCTTAAGTTGCAAAACAACAACATATTCTCAATAAATAAATATGAATGAACACAATTATGAATATACTCCACGCAATTTGTTAAAACACTTGTTGCTGTTCAAGTAGAGACCTGATCAATCATGTCCACAAACGGTACCCATTACTTTGCTTAAAAGTCAATCAAGTAGAGGTGATGGTAATAAAGGCATATTTAAAGATAATAAGGCAGACTGATCCACTTCATCATTTTATGCTTAAATGTTTAATCTAATCACAGTCTCGGTCATTAAAGTCCAGACGGATGGAAAAGTGGCAAGGGATCTCTTTGCGGTTTTGCTAAGCTTACGGAAAGCAGGCAGCAGCTACTTGGGTCTCCTCTCCAATTATCCGCTTTGGGGAAGAATCTATCAATAACTGAGAGGAATATGCGAGTAGTTTTGAAGCAGATAAGTTAGACGGGAAAAACAATAGCACACCTCCCGCTCCGACCGCCCCCACCCCCTCTCTTTCTCTCTGTCTCTCTCGCTCTCTGTCAAATGTGTCCATCATGTCATTCTCATACTGTACATAACTGTGAGCATATATGAAAAAGTTTCCACTTTGCCTGCTGTCCTCCTCCATTATATTGATCAACAATATTAAGGGACCACAGCATTAGTGATTGCCACCAACCCCATTGAATGATCGCATCGACTGTACTTGTCATGTCAGCCGAGGGCGGGCCGGTGGGCTAGACAAGGCAGTGCATTCACTATGCTTCTCTGTTTTATTGATCCTGTCAGCCAAGGCCTTTGCTGGACACAAAGACACATGTGTACTGTCAGAACTCAAATTCTTGGTGCGGTTTAATTGTGTGGTTTGGATTTCTGTATAGGCCTTGGAAGTCTTTCTGTGCTTTTTTGTGTGAGTGCCGACCCCATTGTTGAACAACAACTCCATTACCCAGAGACCCCCCCACCCCCCACCCCCCGGGGCTGTGCAGAATCACTGTCATCAATAAAGATCGTACCAGGATATAACCATGAGCCTCAGCGTGTGGCCGCAGTGTTAGAGGAACTTCCTAATCAAAGGAGTTCTTTTACAACTGACTGCACCTTAGGAACAAGACAATGTCAGCCTTGAATCTTGTTATGCATTCCCTGCTTCCCTTTGCTTGGTGGATTAAAGTCTGTTGAATCGCTATGTCATCCACACGTACGGTCCATACTGTACATTGAACTTCAATGCCTGACTATTGGCAAGCGCACCACCCGATTGCTGCAGCTGTGCAACTCCTGATGAATATTTCTTGATAAGAGCAACAGCTCCTCAACTATGGGCCCAAACATATTCACTTTTACATAAAGATGAGTCCGCTTTTGGTCGTGGTACGGTTGTGAAATAGCTCTGAAACATAAGAAGTGCAAAAGCATGAAGCTCTGCAAAACGTAAATTAGAATCAGATGAGAAAAGGATTGTTTGTGGTTCTCCAGTCCCACGTGACTTGAGTGATGTCCCAAAAGTCAAATACATTTCGATAGTTTGGTTCATGTATATCCATACGTTGCTGTGTCCCAACGTTAACCCCCCGAAGTGAAGATTTGATTTGCGAGAGACACCGCAGGCGGGCATGTGGACAGCGATGGGATTTGTGCTGCGTGCATGTGTTGCACTCACATCAGCTTTTCTCTGCAATTGGCAGTATGCTGAAGAGTACGCGCATCTGGGACGGAAGTGCTTCACCACCGGACCAGAGCTGTTCATTTAGATAAGAGCGGCGGTGTATTTAGGACATGAAGCAAAGGGTTAGGCCAAAACCAGTGGATCAGCGAGTAGCCCTGGATTTGGGAATTTAGTGGCGCAACTGGGACTAATCCTGTTTGCAAAAAGTCACAGGTAGAAGGATTAAGGGCTGTTTTGTTGTCTCTCTCAACATGGAAGAATTCCTGGCAAAAGACAGCTTGTTTTTCAATATCTTTGTGTCCTGCTGAACGTGGGAGTAGCGTGAATTGGATTTCAAACAATCGGTGGAGATAAGTGAACTTACATGAGGGTCGGTGCAGTGTTTAAAAAAAGAAAGATCAAGCGTGCGTGCGTGTGTGTGTGTGTTTGCACGTGCGGCATTCGCAGGAGGTTGGTTGCTTGAAAAATAGACCCATGAGTTAAGGCATCAATGAAGGTGTGCGATTTGATGAAAAAAATGGGGCGGGGGTGGGTGGGGGGCGAACAGCAGTGCTAATAGGTAAGTTATTCAGTTATTTTTGTCCTAAAGAATGAATGGATTGGTCCGTGGCGGAAGACATGATTATTTTTTAATATTGTTAATGCGGGTTCGAAATTCTGCATATGGGGAAAATAAATCCAGTAACTTACCTATTTGGTCGTTAGACGAGCTATGTTGTCATTCGTTCTTAAAATGCAGTACAGGACTTTCTTTACGAACAGTAGCTGAGAGGATTGATGGGTTTTAGTTGCTGGTGCAAAATAATTGACTGGAGTTCGTGTCACAGATTGCGCAGCTGATCCACTCCGCATTCTGAAATTATTAACCTTGGATTGTGGAAATGACCGAAGCTTACACTGATTAAAGAGAGAAATCAGTTAACATAAGCACCACCCCCACATTCTATCTAGTTTCCCTCCTAATTAAATGCAGTCATGTGGAGCTGGGCCTTGTCAAGCCTGACTCCCTCTAGGGCCTCGCCTCGACCCCCGAAGCCGGCAGATCAAATATGTAAACCACTTTCGATAACTGACTGATGGCATTCATTATTTCCTGCTTGTTGAGCCATGAGGCGGTGTGCATGTTATTGTGGGCAATTTTCTTTTTGACATCAATGGTCGTGTGCTTTCATGTTTTGTGGAAGATTGGTTCAGAGACCTCTCAAGAGAAACATAGGACCCCTTAAAAAAGTAGTTTTGAGCATGAAAAGGTATTTGAAGTCCTGTAAAATTATGGAGAATCACAGTGAGGGTTTTTTTCCTCCTCAATTTAAATGTGTGTAAATATTCTTTGTCAAGTTTATGGGACTCCTCTCCTGTATATTGACCCGTGAGACCAATTTCTTTATTTTCTCTGTCAAACGCTTGGCTCTCTCTGACTTCAAGAAATGATCATGCGATGAGAGATCAGCATTTCCGTTTCACAGCTGCTCAGTTTCACAGGTCAACTTGTGATCATGAGAAGATATTGTATTTCGCCAAACTTTCACATTTCCATCGCTTTGGAAAAAAGATGATTATCTCATGGATCCATAAAAATGTGTCCCTTGAACCTTGCCGAAGCTTTTTTTTGTTTGTTTATTTGTTTTCCATCTTGTCCATTCAATTGTTCTTGGTCATGAGAGATTTACATCTTCTCGTGTTATCCTCTGCACTTCAGTTCAAGTGCAAACAATTGTTTGCATTGCAAATGAATGTCGTATTCTTGTGTAAACCAAAAATCTGAAATCTGAGCATGTAGATTTATTGTTTGAAAAATAAACGCAATAGGACAGTTGTTGCAAGAACACGGTCACGTGGTGCAATACTTTTGCTTACATTAAAATGAGGTTAAGTCAAGCAAATGGTCTTCTGCGTTTCATGTGTCATGTCCTGATGTCGTGTAACTACTATACTAGTAAATCCAAGCTGAAATGTTGATCTCATGTCTCATATTTATGTAAACCTAAATGTTTAGGTGTGTGGGGAAAGTAAAAGTACCGGCATCGCTCTTCCAATATTTTGGATGACTGCATATTGGAAAATGTGCACTTCATAAATTGTCTGTGTCATTTTATCAAAATACCCCAAGGATCAGCAATTAAGTCGATATTTTTACAGCACATCTCTTGTCACAGTGGAACCAGCCTCGTGTTGCGCGCCATGTGAGTGAATTGAGAGCCCGGAGTGTGGAAAATAAGCAGGCATCTCTTAGCGTAAAGACAATGAAAGCATTTCAACTTGTGGAAGCAACAGTTGACTCTGTGTTGGCCCTTTTTCCAGCACGCTCGTGCACTTGCTTGTTCCGGGCCAGTGCCTAGAATAGCACCAGTTGTTTTCTTCTTTTTTCCGCCACCGAAATTGGCTCTAGCTGTAGTTCTGGTACTTAAGCTGGCCTCGATTATTTGTTGGGGCAGATTCTGGCACCAACTACGTCATGGGGCGGCAGAGTTATCATGACATTCGCAGATGGAGAGGAATAACTCCCTAGACACATGGAGGTTAATATCTGGATATGCCTAAAAAGATCTTGATAATGTGAATCGGGTGTGCTTGAGTAGAGAGAGCTCTAAAACAGGCAAGATGGGGTTCTCGATGACCCAGCGTCAACCCCCCCACCCCCACCCTGATTTAATGAATGTTAGAAGCAAACAGAATGACATCAGAGCAGTCTTCCTGAACACTAAGTAAGTGCTGTGAATCTCCACAATACATGCAAATAATGCCCTTGTCTTGTCGAGGGAAACCAAGACAACGAAAGTCTTTGTACAACGATGAGATGTTTTTCAGTTTGAGTTCATGCAGAAACACTATTTACAGATCTGTGATGGAGCAACTCCCCAAGCAGTATTGTTTTCTTCTTGGGAGGGGTTCAAGTGTAAAATAAACTTTAAAAATGTTGCCAATATGGTTATGTTATCCAATACTTGATTGTCATTGGTCATACGCAGTCGACCGTTGAAAAACAAGAGTATCAGATGGGGAGGGTGCCTTCGTCTTGAGGTCTGTTTGCAGATCATCCTGTTTTGCATCTACATGTCTAAAGTGCAGGAACACCACAAACTTGCACAGCAACGAGCTTGCATAGCAACCCTGACGGATAGCAGGATACGTGATACAAGTAAATCTGTTCCTTCTAAAATATCCACTGCCCCCTCCGGAGGAATCAAAGCGTGTCATCATAATCTCGCCTCAGATTCTCTTGATTAATGCAAATGTAAATGAATGTTTAAAAAAAAAAGTGTTGCAGCTTGCGGTGTCTCAAGACAAAGGTGTAGAATCGGGCTAATGTAGGGTTAGCCTCAGTTTTAATCAATTGAAAAATGGAAATAATCAATTCCAGACCCCATTCATAATTTTTCAAACTAATTCGTTTTATGTGACATAATTTTGGTATTTAGTATCTAATTATATTATTCTGAGATGCTTTCTTACTGGCTGACTGACAAATAAGAGAGTTTCTATGTAATTAAACACACTTTACTGTGGATTATCCTGCTTATGAAGTGCTCGTATTTCAGGCGCTCTCCAATGCATTACGCTTAAATTGAGGTTAATTCATGGCAAAGCGTTTTTTCTTTTTGTTTTTTTGTTTTTTTGGTCAATGTTGTCTGTACCTTTTCTTTCCAATTCAACAATGTCCCAGCTGCTGCTGCACATGACAAACCATGAGCCATCTGTAGTCATTGCCAACTTGAATTAATCCCCAAGCCTGTGGAATCACTTGACCTGCATTCACAGTCGTCGCCACGTGCTTGCCCGCCCAAATTGCTTCTGCTTATTTATTTTTTATTTCGTTTGATCATAAAAGCTATTTTGGTGACGACACCTCCGTCAATTAACCTTCCAAGTCCAACAACACAACTGTAATGCTCTAATTGGTAGCTGCAGAATCAAATGGAATCTTTATGAACCCAAGTAATAAGATGTGGTAAATGAGCCCACAGGGGAGTCGTCCTGATTTGTGCAGTACGAAGGTATAAAAACAAGCTCCTTCATTAGAAATAATAATGGAAGCCCCTTTTAGCCCCGGCTCTGACTCATCATGAAATTCAATCAGCCATTTCTTTGATTCCAAGCTTCTTATAAAATTGAGCAACATTGTGATACTCTATTGTTACTATTTGTATACCTCTGCCAAAGCAGATATATAGTATTGGTAGTGCTGAATGTATGTAGTTTATATCAGTTTTACTTTGGGGTTTACCATCAGAACCCTGTTCAAAAAATGTTTCATTTGAGACTGAATTTACGGTGGTTCATTTCCGCTCTTTGTCGGGCCCGGCAAGTAACTGAGAGCCCAGGCTTGAATTTCCACTCAAGGTCTAAGTGGTGATTTTGGCATTGTGAAGTTGTCATTGGTACTTCTGCCTTTCAGTTCTGAGGTTTGTATCGAGGCCAGGGATCAGCAACTTTATTGGTCGCTGCGCAAATTCTTTTGCCTCACAATTCTTTCGCGAGCCAAAATCACATCTTCATCCGGTAAACTCTGCTTTACCTTCGACAACCAATAATATTATTATCAGTGGGGATGTAACAAAAATGAGAGCTCATGGTTTGGTTCTACGGCGGTATTGATTCTTGGGAAAGCGCACGGTATATTGCAGTAAGACCCACTCCATTGCGGGAAGGTTTACTTGCATGGTCTGTGAGTTTTCCCACAGGTTTTAGTCAAGGAGACATATTTAAATATATATTACCGTGCATTTCTGTCTCCGTCCATCCAATGTTTACGTTCTTATCCCTCCAAAATGATATTATTGCTGCAGCAATAATGTGCTATGCTCACATGGGTTTTCCACTATGCTTTATAGGCCCGATGGGCCGCCAAGTTTTTCTTTTTTCTATATAGTCACACAGCACTACGTTGGAACAATAAGAATTGGCAGGGGGGCTCTAGTGCACGGCGCAGCGTTAGGGAGAGATGCCGAGCCTCCTATTGTGAACATTCATCTGGGACAAACATTAATTTTATTGTTCATTTGAAACGACATAAGAAAAGTCGAAGGTACAAAATCGACGTTCATATAGCCTAAATCAATCGAAAATTAATTTGAGGAAAAAAAGAACCTGAACAGAACCGCTCAGGGTAGATATTATCGATATCGCAGTTTTTAAAAATTCTGCCCTGGAGCAAGTTTCGTACCAGGCTCGGAACCCATTCTTACATATCGACAAATGTACCAATGCAACAACAGCAAGATATGATTTAGACTGCAGCATCGTCAGTGTGTTTATGATCAGTTGGAACAAAACAAAATGAGCCACAAACGCATCTGTGATTCATTCTAAATGGACTTGTGAGTGCTGGGGAAACAGCTCATTAGATAATGACACAGTGGATGCACCCACAGTGAAAAATCTATTTGGTCTTGTTTGATTTGCTGCAAATGGCCTATCAAACCAACCCAAACAGTTTCAGGTCGTGTACATAGCACGTTCACAAGATAATGTCTGGCAGATTACTAATGTGGGTGATGTAGATGTTCAAAACTCATTTTCATGCCGCTAATATGGGCTGGATTCAAAGTTTATTTCCCAAACGATCGAGAGTAAACCACTCAAGGGTGTACTGTTTGTTTGATATGCCAAGCTTGATCTAACTTGTTTGGAGAACAGTACCCCCCCCCCCCCAATAAAATCTTCAGGGGATACACGTTTTCAGTTTGAGATTGCCATCATATGTTATAATCCGCCATTGTCCTATATTCCTGCTTGGGGACATATTTTTCAGTTATTCCTTATGAGTTATAAATAATTCAGAACGGAGACCATATTAAAAAAAAAACACATGTTGCGAAGTGACATATAGTTGAAATCCAGTAAGGGGTGTAACAGATGCTACTATTATAGAGCAACAGTGGCTCAGATGGTACTTGGCACTTTTTACGGGTGAGGATTATTAAAAGTGAAAAAGCCACCAAATGGCTCGCAGCGCAGTTTTGCAGAAATCTCTGCTCAGTGGAGAAGTGGAATTTTCCTTCAAGGATAAAAAATGTCAAGTAAATGAATATATTCAGTACTTGTCAATGGGAAAGTTAGCTCAACTGTTAGCTAAAAAGTTAGCTATGGTGCTCAAGTGTCCACATTGATTTATGTCCTCATGCCATTGTTCCTGTCAATTTAGGTAGGTACTTAGGTACCATTAACATATTTGCTGAGTGTATGTGTTGGATTATTAGAACTGCTACATAAGAAAATGTGTGTACAATACAATACAAAATATTTGTATTTGTATAGCGTTTGTTGGCTTTACCTGGGGCTTAAAGAGGGGCGGGGCTTGTCCAGGCGACGCTTGACGTATAAAAAGCGGCATCGCAGTTTGTTTCAATTGAAAATCGCTCACTTCGCCGTCAGCATGGCCCCAGTGGTAAACTACGTTTGTGTCCGCTTTACTTTGTGTGTAAAATAAAATATGCAACTATAACACAACACATAATCTTGATTTGCCCACAGGTGTTATGTTGATGACAAAGCCTCCAAGGTGGCCTGGCTCAATCGATCAAACATTATCTTTGCCGGTGAAGACAAGTGGTCTCTGGACCCCAGAGTCGATCTGGTCACCAAAGGACAACTTGAGTACAGCCTACGCATACAGAAGGTAATCATGACCAGGGGAAGGCGGCGGGAAGGAGACAAGATGCAAGACTGTGAAGAACGGGGGGGTTGCGTGTTGTGCTTATGCAGGGTTATTTTTGTTTGATGGTTTCGTAATCTTGGTCATAATTATATTTTGAATCAGTTACACATTGCTAATATGGGTAATCATCTGATAAGAATGATAAGAACACTTGACCATCTATCATTGCATAGTTTTAGTTCGTTAAATAATTAAAATGCTGTGTTAACTGTGCAACACTTCCCACAGAGGAAAACAAAGCCACAGTATAACGCTGGAGCACATTTTTACACACACAAAAAAAGATGATTTTTTTTCCACATCCATTAATGGTCATGTTGATTATATTAAATATGTATAACTTACATGATGTATTATTGTGTAGGTGGATGTTTATGATGAAGGGTCCTACACTTGCTCCATACAGACAAAGCAGCAGCCTAAGCCCTCATTGGTCTACCTCATTGTACAAGGTAAGATACCCTATATGGAGTGAAAATTAAGTAAAATATGATATGAATAATATTATAAAGGAACACAGATTCATCATTTGCAATGCAGAAATAATTTGAAACTAGACTGTGTTGAATTAGAAAATGGATGTAAAAAAATACCCAAATAGTTCAAATACACCACTCATTTCACATTTTTTATACCAAGAATTACTTGTGCACCGTCAATGCTGACTCACAGCAGAGCGATTTTAACACACCCAACTGCCGACCATAGAAGAAGAAGAAGCTATTGATAGACTAAACGTGGAATATATGAACCATTAGTTGAGTATTTAAAGGTCAATATGTGAATCGATGATCCATTTCAACAAATTGCCTCGTCTTCATTAAAGCCATTGTGCCGGATTATTAACTGCTTGATCTTTGAATGTCCAGTGTCTATCTCCAGACTCGAGGCTCGTTTATATCAGCTTATGCGACAACTATAACCAAAAACTGATTCCTCCTCCTTAATTCCCGGCTATTTTGTCCTCTGCTGTGTCTCTCCAAGTCCCATAGCATTTTCTTCCTGTAGTGTTGTTGATGTTCATGTGTTGCGATTACTCATTTAGTGGGTGAAATTTCGTCCCTCACACATCTCTGGTTATTACTGTATAAAAGATTGCCAGGGAAATGTTGTCCATGTGCTTGCATGAATTCACTTCAGATTTCCTCCGACAGTCCAAAAATGTTCACGTGATAGGGCTAAACAATTAATTGCAATTGAAATATGCTGTTTGATAAAAGGAGAATATTTGAATCTAAACATTCAATAGCTGTATCCCTAAATTCTACCTCTCTGTATTTATTTAATTTTTTGTTTGTTTCATAAATCCTTGCTCTGGTTAGCACGTCGACCTCGTCGAAAACCCTTGCTTCTGGTCCTTATGATTAACCTGCAAATAGTCGTTTTGAGCGTCATATTATGCATCCCCTTTTTTAAGTTATGACTTTTAGTACAGAGATATCAAATCATCCAATCAAATGTCAAGACAATAAAAATGGCAACAAATATCACAAAACACACCTCTCCAATCGCCAGATATAAAAAGTACACACGGTGCACCCATACCAATACACCCCAACACACTCACATATTATCTGATAGCGTAGAGCAGGCGTGTCCAGCTCCGGTCCTCGAAGGCCACTGTCCTGCCTGGTTTAGATCTGCAACACACCAGGTGTGGACGCCCTTGGTGGAGAGACATGACAAGACACTGAGGAGTCAGGTGAGGAAAAACTACCCGTGGGAGGCATCCACAGTGAGAGTCTCTTTGGCGCCAAACGTAGCCCCCCACCCCCACTAACAGACCCAAATGGAGGAGCACGTAAGCTGACAATTTTCCGCTTGCAGGGATGGTGAAATAATTGGAAAACAAATGATCAGACAAAGCAAATTTACAGCGCAGGGAGTAGCACTCAGATGAGAAAGCACCGGGGGGGCACTACAACAAATCGCTTTCAAATAAAACTGCAATTCCCTTTAATCTTCTTCATGCTGGCTGCAAGAGGTCCTCTCATGCATTGAAACGGGGCCATTCCATTGAGACATATGACAACAGGGGGTATCGACAAAGGCTGAAGGTGAACCACTCTGGCCATATTTGAAAGAGCAGCCAAGAGAGTGGTCATCATTACTGGCGAGAATAATGTCCGTTTAATCTTTAATGCAGATGAGTTCTATTTGCATTTTCATCGCCATGCTCTTTGTGTGAACTCACCAGCAACCTTTGCATCTTTGATATTTTCTGTGTGTGACGCGGGCTGTCTGACAGATGCGCTCGCCGTGGGCATTGTGCGCCGCACCCTTCTGAATAAATCTAAAAATCACATGTCGACAGCGTCAATTAAGCCTGACTTCACCTGCAACGCATTATGTAACCGCGACAAATGAAATAATTTGTCATGTCAGTGCGCTGCGGGTTTGGGTGTCGCAACTTGAAGCAGTTTTTTTTTACTGCTACTACAATATGTGTTTTAGCATTTACACCTTTGTGCGTTTGAAAAGAAATGTGTGCCATTTTTGCCCTTCGTCTTTGCGCTCGATGACAAAAGTCACCTTATGCTGTGCACTTCTGAGTATAGGTTGATCATATTTTTACCCGTGCTTTACGCTAATTCTACTGCAAATTTACTAAATTACTGACCAAAACCAGCAATCTGAAGGCTGTAAACAATAGATTATAAGGACGTTTCCTCAGGGTGTAAAATGTTCCATCCATCCAGGTATAATACAAGTACCTGTTTAAAAATCTCTACAGTTCATTAGTGTTCTTGTGGTCCTAAAACAATTCCGTGGAAATGTCTAACCCTTAGAATACCTAATGTGCAGGGAATCAGAGTGTCATTTATGAAGTTATTAAAATTTGAGTGGTGACTAAAGAAGCAACCACAGTAGTGCATAGTAAAGAATATAATAATAATAATAATAAGAATAAGAATACATTTCATTTGCAAGCACCTTTCGCAACAGTCAAGGGCACTTTACAACCAAGAGGAAATAATAAAATCACAGATCAAATTATAAACATTATTTGATCTGTGTGAACGTGTGTGGTTTACACACGTTGTTTGATATGGAGTGTTCATTTAATAATAGTAATAATAATAATAATGATGACTTACCATTTATAAATATTTCATTCTGGTTGTCCATTGTTGAGGAAGCATTTGTGGTGACTGGGAAGGTATGTTTGATTTTGAGACACAGCGTTTTCAAGACATTCACGCATATAAGTTAAGATCAATCCATCCCTTCCTTCATTTTGTTGCCCTGCTCATCGCTGGAGACACCAGCAAGATTGCAGTTCATTGTGGGCGATCCCCAGTTTCTGGCAGGGTTCCGGTAACATGTTGGGCGGCTCTGGCTCTCACTTCAAAGAGAAGGTTGCTCAGTGACCGAAAGTGTAAAAGCATTTTGGGAAAGTCTGCAACGGGCTTTTTTTGTAATGGCACATTTACATAAAAATATGCTTCTTCTCCCCCCGCAGTTCCAGCCAACATCTACAAGATGTCAGACGATATGACGGTGAATGAGGGCAGCAATGTGACACTCAGCTGCCTGGCTACTGGCAGACCAGACCCGCTAATTACCTGGCGGCTGCTCAACCCCTCAGGTAAAACTTGGCGGTTCAACATTTATTATTCAGCGTGTCATTCTAGATGTCTTCCCCAATATAACGTTTAATATACGAACATCATTTTCCAGTCAAAGCACATGTAAAATCAGAACAAAAGTCAAATGTCCCGGAAAAGCTTGAGCGGTCCTTAAAAATCATTTTTGTCCTCTCTCTGCCTTGTGTGAAGATGCAAACGGCTTAAACAGACAAGTGTGGGCACAATTGAGCTGGAGCGCCTTTCTGCTTCATCGCTGTTTCTAGCTGGCACAGCCCCCCCACCTCCACCCCCACCCCCCACCCCTTAGACCAGTTCTGCTGCCTTGTGTTTCCACATGACTTCGTTTAGTGACTTTTCAGACCCAAGTCAGGATTTATTTTTCGCCAAAGTGACAAAACTAGCAACTTTCAGTTGAGTGTGAGGTTTTTCTCCCTCGCTCTTTCTCGTCTGTTGAGAGATCGAGAGCTGTTGTGGGCGTGTGGTCACCTTCGACTGTGTGCTTTGAGATTAAATACATCCCTGGTCTCAGTAGAGAGCTGCAGTGACCAAGACGACGGCTTCGAGATAGCGATGGGTTACAGATAGTCTTACTGGGCCATGTTTTCACTCAGTATTTCATAATTGCTTTTCTAAAAATGCAAAATCATCTATGAGATCATTTGTACAACCAATGTTGTACAATGTCATAATTGATACTTGTGATCTCCAAGTCACTTAAGCGCTCGTGTGCCACTGCCTTTGTGCTTCTTCAAAGAATGGTTCACATGTTACAAATCCTGCCCGGGGTAATGAAACCGGATAACTTTCTGTATTAAACAAAAGTTGGGCTGCTTTTCAAATAAGAGCAAGTTAAAAAAAAGTCATCTAATGCAGCAGAGGGGAGACAAGAACACTGATCCTTTGATCCACTCAGGCAAAGACACATCTGGACATGTCAGCAGCTTATAGAGAAAACTCAGTCAGAGCCCATTTAAATTCAAGTCATAAACACTCACACTCACTTCATCGCGATTCTGTGGAGAGCACCAGCCACATGTCTGCCAATACATTTTCAGTCTCGTACCGCTTGTTAGGTGTCCACCAGCAGTCATGTTTGCTGACCAGGTGCCCTTGAGCAAGTGCCAGGCCTTCAAAAGTGTATGGCTTAACTCAAAATCTTTGCCACAGCAACAATGACATCTGCCCAAATGAACAGATTTGGACCACAGTCCAATCACTTCTGCCCAATGATACAGCGGAATAGTGATGTGTTAAACCTTTTAGAATGGTTCTTGGCAAGTCATGCGTTTTCATTTTTGATGCTGAGTGCCCTTGACCTCTCTCCAAAGCCAGGCCAGAGCAAATATCGGCCACTTTCCAGGAGAGGTTTTACAAGAACCCCCCACCCCCACCCTCGCACCCCGTCCCCGGATTATTACCTCATCTGGCAAACGTTCTCTTCATCTGCTGTTCCACTTAACCATCTATCATTTTTTTATACTGCTTTTCCTGTTTAGGGTTGCAGGGAACTGGAGCCTATCCCAATAGACTTTGAGCACAAGACTACACTCTGGATTAGTAACCTGGCAATCACAGAGCACGTATAGACATCGACAACTGTGCACAGTCACACTCAAAATGCCACTGAGTGGGAATCAAGCAAATAAAGCACACTACTCTCGGTGACTACAACATGCCATCCTTTTCTCATTTGTCCATAGCTCTCACATCGCCCTCAATAGGATGTTCGGTTCTTTCTGCTCCTCATCTCGCTCTCTGACAAGCAAAAAAGCATAACAGACTATCAGATCACATACTGCATACTCATCATGTACAGTAGATGGCTCCCAACAGGGAACGAGGCAAGTGTTGAGATGTTCTGCTTGCTTTGGTCTAAGTGTTGTAGTTGTGTATAGTCACACATCATTTAGTTCCAGGGCAGCAGTGATGGACTATATGGCAAGCTTTCTGATTGCGGGAGTGAAAAGTGAGGTGCTAACAGATCCTTCTCAGAGCCATCTGGGTCAAATCACTCCCAGTAATCACTCTTCTTCAGATGTTTGTGGATCGGAATGCAAGTATCTCTATTGTATATACAGTCCAGTGAAACTCCTCTACAACGAAATCCTGTTTGCAGCAAGAAATTTTTCACAACGGGGTTTTTCACTGTAGCAAGTTTGATATCAGATGTAAACACACACAAACGTAAGTGTACACGGACACACAATTGTATGTGTACTCTATTTTTATTCCAATAGTGCATAAGTATGAGCATACACTTTTTTGACAATTCATATACGGTAGTCAGTGTAGAAAGAAAGAAAGGGAAATAAAAAGCAAAATTTACGATTAGCATACACTTTCAATTACATAAATTTCTTGGATAATGTCGTTTACTGTATTTTGCTTCCTCCGTCTTTCATTTTGATCACTTTTACCCTCTCTTCAGGCATCAGAGCTCTTCTTGTCTTCGCTGCTTGACATGCAACAGTCCGTTTGTGTGGCCATTTTAGCAATGCAATGTTCTTGCTGTGTCTGAAACTAACAATAACAAATACTTACAAACAAATACATAAATAATAAACAAATAAACAAATAATAAACAAATAAACAAATACATAAACAAATACAATACCTAAACAAATACAATACCTGAACTACTGCGCATGTGTAAACCAGTGTGGTGGTTGCTGTTGCCGTTTCCGAACGAAGCAGTAGAGGTCGCTGTTGGATTAGACTTCGTTGTAGTGAATCTTGTCACGAGGCAAGAACAGAGAAAAAGATTTCGTATAACGCAACACGTTTTTTTTTCGTTGTATCGAGGGCAGGAATGTGGGAATGGTGTTAATGCATGAAGATTTTTTTCACACTATTTTCACCCATGAAGGTTTTGTTGTAGAGTAGTTTCACTGTACAAAGTAAATTAGGTCCTGGTATGTGCAATACAGTGTGGGTGCCACAGTTCTCAACTCAGCTGTATACAGAGAGCATTTCAAAACAACCGCCATAGTGCTGTACATGGAGCAAAAATAATTCATACAACTAACAGTAAAACAATAAATCCATAACAAAGACAGGAGAAAGCACAAAAACGGTCAAACTAAAAATCAAGTTTCACGCTGGGTCAAAAGCCAAAGAATGAAAATGATAATAAGGTGTTATTGGAAGCCAATTAGTTTGTTGGACAACATTTATGGTGCATATGCAAATGTCGCATCAAACAGTTATTTTTAAAAATAATAATCACCTCGCCTTTCTCGTTCTTGATTGCATTCCCCACAGGAGACAAAGCCAAAAAAATCTTACTCAAGATGATAAGGATTATGTTGTGACTCAGCAGTTAAGCACCCCCTGTCGAAAATACCTCTTTGCAATCATGACCTTCTCACCGCGTGCTCTGAAATTTAAAGCCATTGAATTATTTTGTCAAGGTCTAACAAAAGCTATGCGTGTGATTCCATATTACACCCAACAAACACTGCGTTTTGGCTGACAGAAAGCGAACCGACATCCGTTCGCAAAGGAAAGGCTGTTTACAAAAAGTTACTGGAAATGTTGTTTTCATGTTTGAAAGAAAGCATTTTGTCGATCAAGCATTGAGTTGCTCAACATTTTCAGTCAATATCGTTATGAGAGCAAAGGGAGACTAGTGGTTCAGTTTGTGGTTGGTGCCGGTCAAATATTCTGTTTTGTCATATATTTTGTGTTGAAAGCTTTCCTTGGCTGAAAATAAGTGATGGCTCTTTGTCCATGACTATATGAATTCTGACGATGTCAGCATTCTGTTTTCCCTTGCCTTGAATACCCTGCCATCCTCATTCTCCATTGCCGTCACACATACTTGCTCCTTTCTCCAGATTAGCGGTGAAATATAGATGTGGTGCAGTATAATTCCCGGCTTCATGAGCCTCTTCTAATGTGCATCCTTAGAATTAGTCTTCAATGTCCCCTGGAAACCTTCAAGGTGTCTTTTTGCCCATTCATGCATACATGCTCCAAACCCTCCAGAGAGACATTAAGCCTCCTTCCTCATACCAAGGCTGGCCGGGCCCCACACGCACATAAATTGCACACACACTCACACCCAATTCCCTTTAGACAAGATTACCCAATCGATCATGATGAATAGATAATGTGCGGTTATGCAGGATGTTGTATTCTGGTTGACTGCAATGTGGTCAAAAATGTGGGTAGTGTTACCTTGTTTTTTCACTGGTCCTTTAGGGAGTAAATCACATCCATTCACCCTTTTTATATGACGTTTACATATACGATGAGCTTTTTGTATTTACTTTTACCAAAACAGAACAAATTTTTTTATCTGTACTAAACCTGTCAAATGAGATTTGCGGTCCGCTGCATGGGATAGGCTCCAACTCCCTCGTGACCGTTATCAAAACAGTCTAGAAAACAGATGGTCATGCTGCTTATGACATTTGCAAATATCATTCCGCTCTTAATTGAAGCGTTCATGCAAACCGTTTTGCTACGGTCTCACTGTGCAAATACTAGCATAGACCTTACAATTTAACCCTTTCATTCACCAATAACGATAATCTGATAACATGATAAACTGTCTACTGCAGAAACTGCTGTCCCTGAAAGGGTTCATGATACAGGAAAACATCTCTGTCAATTAATTGAATTGACATCAGAAGTCACTTTTGTTTTTGTAATGTGAAGAAATACGTAAAAGGATCGTGTTTAGCCAGAAATTTGGAATTGGGCATCACGCCCTGCAGTGTGAACGTAACCTCGGGTTGAATCAGGACTTCTCTTATTTTCCATATTGTCTATTATTTTGACACAAGCTAGTGCTTTAAAGCATGTAAAAGTCAACATATCTCATTCATTGCATCTCCCGTGTCTGTTTCCGTACAGCCGAGCCACTGGATGGAGAAGAATACCTGGACATCATCGGCATCACGCGAACCCAAGCAGGTCGCTACGAATGCAAGGCCAGCAATGACGTTGCCACACCTGATGTCAAATACGTCAATGTAATTGTGAACTGTAAGTAATCCAGTGGAAGCATTGACCAATATACTCATCGTGACTCATCTCCTATCTTCGGCGGCAAAATAAAGTCAAGAAGGAAAGAGTTGAGACTTACAGATGGGAGTGTGGGAGGGTGTGAACATTTCAAAGCACTCTACAGTCCCGTCGGTATAAACTCTGCTTGCAATCGACTTTTTGGATGCCACGCATCGTCATTTCCAACGACATTTGATGAGATGCTGTACTGTCACTGTCGTCTTTTCTTTGAGGTAGCAGACATGTAACTGTTGTTCATCTCCCGCACATGTGCAGACCCTCCAACAATAAAGAAAACCCAGAGCGCCGAGGCCCAGCTTGACCGCATGGGGACGCTGGGATGTGAAGCCACCGCCGTGCCCACGCCCGAATTTGAATGGTACAGGGATGAGAAAAGGTAACTCTCTGAAAATCACATGCAGTCATGCCTCCCAATTTCAAATGACGGTGATTGAAAATGATTATCCACTCCCATAGAGAAGATGCAAATTGCACACAGTCAAAACACGCTTAATTACATAGCACGAGGTTTCATCACACGCTCGTGACTCGCACCCGTGACTCACTCCCACCTCTGTGGAATGCTTATACTCACATTATAGTGTAAAACCGGTCGTTTTAGAAGCACGCAGGTTATTTCACTGTAATGGAAGCCAGACTTGACACATAGAAAATGCTCACTCGCTCAATTGTGAAAGTGCAAATAATGCGGGAGAAGCTGATTTTTCAAGTGTAATGTATGTCTGAAGCACTGAAGTGTAATGACTTAATAACGACAGCTGCGACATCCTATTTCAATGTGAAGTAACCCCAAATTCCCGCCACTCGCATTGCCAATGTGCCATCTTTTTGCTCGACCCAAAGTGCCGCATTAGAACTTTGAAAAAGGCGGAAAAGAAAGATGTTGGAGGAGCCGTCACCAAATGTTATCACAGGTCAAGTCTCTCATGTAATAGGCCAATCGCGCAAGTGGACAGAAAGATTTATGGCCATTAAAATATTTTGCATTTGCCACGGTTTTCAACCTCCAGACATCATTTTGTCCCCTGGGGGATTTTGTCAATGCGCCTCTCCACAGTCTGATCTCAATGTGCATGGAGAGAAATTTCTCCTTGGCCATTTATAGCAATGCACCATAGTGATCCAATTGATGAGTGACTGTTTCGCTTATTTTCCAGTTTACCGCTTTACCCTGTACAATATTAACTCCGCATTTATCTTAGTGCTCATATGATATTTGTATTGCTTTTTAACAATGGGGTAACTCCTATTCAACTTACAATATTTTGCTCGTCCATCATTTGTCATCCGAGAGCGGGCCTGGGCACCCTGTCTGTCATCATCAATCCGTCTTTTTACTTCTGGGATACTGGGATAATAAACTGTTTTTGAATGGGGGGAGGGGGGGGGATAATAATTAAATTGCAGTAGAACAGCCACATGGCAAAACAAAGTGTCCAGTGAGTGTTCATGCAAACTTCCTTACGACTCACATGGGTTGACTCAATTTATTCCCACTGCTACCGTTTTACAATTGTCATCTGTTCTCAGTCGTGCATATCGTTTTCATCTCCTTGCGGTGCTGTGAATTGTTTGGGTGTCTCGGCCCGTCTGATGGCGCATGTTTTTCATCGTGCCCTCTTGTCATGAAGATAGAAAAGAAAATCCTGCGTGCTTTTACTTCGGCTTTTCTTATTCAGCCTCCCAACGGAAGTGAGCCGAGCTTTCTTTGTTTATGCTCAATATGTGTCAACATAGAGACATCCGGTGCCTCATAGTAGCCGCATGTGAGCCTGATTAAGTGGACTCACCTTCAATGAACTCTTTCTCATCATGTAAGGAGCTCGATCAGTGCGGAAATTACAGGATCCATTAAGTTGGCGGTCTAATTGAGTTGGGTGGCATCGTGGGGGGAGGTTAGCGCATCAATGTACGGTCCATCGTGCCTACTGACTTGCCAAATTGTATTGATTCCTCAGCACTAAATTGCATTTCAAAATTCACATAACGACGTGTCAGAAGCTCGGTGTTTCAAGTCAGGATGTCAGCAGCACATAAACGCTTGCAAAAATCTGCCAAGCGGTTTGAAGAAGACCAGTTTCTACATGACTTTTAAAAATTCTGTTATTTTAGTATGCTGTCGTGCTTAAAAAAGTTGTTTCTGGCTTCCTCTCTAAATCCCGTTTGTTTGATCTGTTTTCCTCACCGCAGGCTGTCCAATGCCCAGGGGCTCAATATCCAAGTCTTTGGCACTTACACTATTCTTACAATTTCAAGTGTCACTGAAGAGGATTATGGGAAATATACCTGTGTGGCCTCAAACCGACTAGGTGTCCAAAATTCCAGTGTCTTTCTCTACAGTGAGTATAAAGGTTATTTTTTCTCTCTCTTCTGACCGTAATAGCATCGAGGCATGCCATAAACTCCCATTGAGCTCTCTGAAAATGTCTCCGTCCTTCAAGTTGATGAGTAATCATACAAAGATAACATTGTCTCGTCAGATTTAATGCCTAGTTCTTGATTTTCGACGCAAAATTAGAATATTGGTGAATTAGTGACAAGTTGGGGGGGGTGTTATTTCAGGATTTCCTTTAACTTGGGTGGTTATTACTGCGTCTTTGCTTCCACCTAGTGGACGATACTGTTAATGCAGTCTTTCATCTTTGCTAGGTTTGTCTTTTCTCAAACTACATATAGTTGCAAAAACTAATGGCTGAAATTGATTGAAAGAAACAATAACACACTAATTAACTAGTAATTACATTAAGCACAATTAATTGAACACACGTGTTTGTCATGGTCACGTTTTTCAATTCTCGTCTATATTGATCTTTAAAGAAAGAGCTTACTGTCGGTGAATTTCACCAACAAAATACTCATTTTCCTACTAGATACCCAAACAGAAAAACGGATCGGTGACGTTTTTCCACTTGGAAAAAAAAAACCCGTAAGCTGTAGCACTTGTAAGTGCTACACGGTGTACTGTTTAAGGAGTGGGAGGAGGACTTGCAGAAGAATAAGAAAACCTTTATTCATCTCCCAATGGAGAAATTCCCAATTCACGGCAGCAAAGTTACGAAAGTAGGAGAACAAAAAGTGTAGGATCTGCTTTAAGGCAGCCGCTCTCGCGGCGTCATCTTGAAGTCATAAGAACATAATAATAAAATAATACAACTTAAGACGCAGACAGTCATTCAATCCTCACCACTTTTCTGCATACTCTTTGTTGTTTGAAGCAGTTATAGATGAAATTAACCAAACCGTTTTGATTTCAGCAACACGAGACTTAGGGTTGTATCAACTGGACTAGCATTGAGAAAAAGCCTGTCAAAGACATTGTGATATGATGTTGACAAGACACCGTTTTAAGAGCGCTCTCTCTCCTCTGGCTGTCTCTCTCTTTGTGCGCACAGGACCTGGAACAGGCCGAGACATCAACGGCTCAGCTTGCGTATCTCAATCACCGTGGCTCCTTCTGGCCTCCATCGCCTGCCTTCTCTTACAGTGCTAATACCTCTCCTCTCTCCCTCTTCTTCCCAGTTGGCCTTTGACCTTCCCGTTCACTTTCTCTCCCAACTCGCCGACATCCTTATTGCTACACCGACGTTACTGCCCTCAGGCAGTTCGCATCCTTACGAACATCTTAGGTGCTGTCTAGCACCGCTTGCAAATTTTGTGTCTAGCGTCCGGTTATGAATATGTCACCAGTGACGCGAGGGGGGGGGGATTAAAAATAATGTTATGAAGGACAGAAAAAGCAAACAGTGCTCCTTTAACAAATTGTGTTGCTCTTTTTAATACGTACGCACTTCTTTGTTTCAGCTTTCTGTGGCTGGTTTTGAATTGTGTCTTCTTGTGTCTTGATGGAATTGAACGCACAGATATTCCACTTAGGAGGATGCCAACACTCGCTTGTCTCTCGATGAACTGAAGAGTCCTCGGATTTCACCGAGTCCGTGGCCACTGCGCAAATGAGTTGGGATAATCTGCCAAATTTGACATGAAGTGATATTAAGAGATAGTTTCACGATGCAGCGTTCGTATTGTCAAATGGAGATTGAGTCTAAACTGATCTGGTGATGAATACCAACATCCATATTTTGTGACTTTGCGACCTTTTTTCCAGCTCCCTGTTTTCTTGCAAACATCCGAAACAATCTCTTCTCATGAGAATCGAGTGGGGTGTCAGATAAAATGCCAAGCAGTTGAATATTTCCCTATAACAGAAATGTCATCTGCCGCTTCCAAGACATTTTAAGTTGGAAGAAGTTCAAGGGCGGGTACAGTATACATTTGTTTTAGTACCTGAAAAGGTAAACATTTTAAAAAGTGTCCAGGTTTTTGAACTTTTTTTTTTTGTTTTATTATCACATGTAATCGCAAAATAACTAAATAAAGGAAGGCGTGCATTTGCGTTTGTGTAAGTATTTTAAAACCAAAATAAAAATGGTGCTGATCAATAACATGAGTTGAGTGGGGGGCACATGACTTTCATCAAACTTGAAAGGCACAATATATGACGATGAAGGGCGCCAGGAAGACAGGCGGTGAGTAGAATGTCACTTTGCAAAATGACAGCAAGAACGACTGCAAGACATGGAAAGCGTGTCGTTTTCAACAGTTTCTGCAGCAATACAATTTTGTCACCTGTACGTGAAATCGAAACTTTCCAGCTTCCTCACCCTCTAAATGTACACACGGTATGCAAATCTGTAAAGTCCATCTTCAACACACTCCCCCTGCTCATATAGCAGATGTTGCATTTCAAAACTGTGAGTTTCCTGATGTCGTGACAACAAATGTGAGACTGGAGAATAAACCGTGAATGCTTTTTGTTATTTTTTTTTAATCCAAACCCAACTAGACCAAATCCTTAAAGATTCTCATGAGAAAAGGTTGAAAGAAACTCTCACTTAATGTATAGTTCATATTCACATTTGGTATTCTTCTGTGATGAAGCGACTCGCGTGCGTTGTCTTGTCTGACGAGCATCCAACCTGGCCCTTGGCCATTGGCCTTCACTTCCAGGCAGCTTGAACACGCACATTTAGCTCATGACTTTTCTCCGATAATGTTACAGATCAAAATGTAGGACCCGATGAATGACTTTCTCATGATGTTTTTCTTTTTCTTCTTCTTCTTTTCAAGAAGTCTGTGAAATTCCTCTGAAAATTAATTGTGATACTGAAATGTTTTTCTGTACTGCCACATGATGTGAACTCCCATACTGGTCAACATTTATGTGATTTATGGGATTGATGTGTCCCCCTAACCTACTTTTGAAACTGACTTCAATTGGTTTGAGGTCTTTCATTTTTATTCAGGCATATTTTCAAAAGCTATTTACTGATTTTAAAAAATGTCTACCTTTTTATTTCTTGCCAAATCAGGTTTTTGAGGGATTTTCATTTGTTTATTCAGTTTGCTTGATAAAAGCTTCGCTCGATACAGATGTTGCCGTGTATGGAATGAGCCTGTTGCTAAAGCTAACCCTTATTTAAAAATATGAATAAACATAGAACATATTATATTATTGTTACTCTAGTCGTATTTTATTATGATGAAAACATGATCTGCTATGGACAAAACAAGGGCAAATTTGAAATTTTGCGCCCAAAAAAAAAGTTTACTTTTATCTCTGGTTTAAAAAAATGTGTTGACCTGTGTTTTCTGCCCTTGATATGTAACTTCTTCAACTGGATGAATCATTTCGTTCAAGCAAATAACGAAAGGCTTGAAGTTTGTTTTTGTCTGTTTGTAGGATTTCTTTTCCTGCCAAAAAAAAACGAGAAAAAAAAACCAATACCGGTACATGTGAAGTGGAATGTCAATTCACGCTTGTCAGAATTCAAAGTGAGAGCAGCAAAACAGAATGTTTCTTCACATCATACGATTCCATCATCACCCCCCCCCCCCCCCCCATTTTAAAATGTTTTCGACACGTCTGCGTTTACACGTCAAGCAGCAGTCATGCTTGCTGTTGTGTTTCTTGATTTCACCTCAATCTTGTGTTCGTCTCAAGTCACTTGCATGCTGTTTGGTCACATTTCCGCTGTTGTGACAACTCAAAGTACTGTAAAGAATTTGTTTATTTACGCTGACTTGATAGTGGAGTGTGTAACGCTGTCGCTTCGGTTTTGATTTCAAGCTATTTGGAGCCTGTTCTGTACAAAAACATTGAAATTCGAACGTGTAAATATCAACAAAGCACCTTTGCAAGAGAGAGCTTTTGGTTTTTTTATATGTCTTCATCATCTCATGCGTTTTTGTTTTTGACTAAGCAAAAAAAAAAAAAGTAACTGGAATTCTAATGTTAGTCAAGTGTGACGTTTCACTTTCCAAAAATACGCTTCATTCATAATGCAACAGTCGTGTCCTCGTGTCCATCTTGCTCACTTCGCTGCCTCACTTGGACTGAGGAAAGCTGACTTTTGTCAGGCAAGGAGGAAAAGAGACATAGCCAAACAATCGACCATGCAGTAAGAGACCACATAGACAACCAAAGAAAACGTCAAATTTCCCATTTGCAGTTTTTGCATGGAACAAAATCAGAAACGAAGCATGCTAGCCTATTACCAAGCTGAATAGACCAACCAAAACATAACGACAACTCGCACGGTCCAATTCCAGAATATAGCACAAATTGTGGATGCACAAAGAAAATAACACTTCGTTTTTATTGACACGGTCAGCGACGAATAATATGGTTTCTCATGGTCTTTTCGCTACATGACAGGGACAAATTCATCAGAGACCCTTTCTAATCCGTGTCGACCCAGCATGACTTTAGCGATTGATAATGCCGGGAACAGCAGAGAAGTGCACATAATCGTTTTGCGTGTATGTGAGAAAGCATTTGCAACTCGTTCTAAGAAATTAGGAACTGCCTTTTTGATATTCACAAGTGACTTGTGAGGAATTCAATTCTGATCTGACAAATGCACAAAAGCAACAGAGAAAAAGTGTAATGCCGCTCTAACCGTCAATCAAAATTAAGCGTTAGTCCTTTCGGTACAGGCTGAATGTTTGATGCGGTCCTTTTTGTGTTTCAGTAGGAGTGCTTAGTAATGTTGAGGCTGGTAAATCAATTTCCATGTGTGTGCATAGTTCACAAAAGTGATGTGCTTATAGGTTGTATGCTTTCATTATGCACTGATGGTTATTCTCAGCAAAAGACTGTTGTCTTTCTTTTTGTGCCACAGAAACCATGAAAATATTCATCATGGAAATGTCCATTTACCACCTATAGTTTATTTTGTAAATCATCAAGTTATTAAGATGATGACAATGTTATCTGACCCAAACGCCAAATTGACCTCCTGAAATGAAATCTCAGTCCACCCGTACATTTTCTGCCACGTATCCTGTTCAGGGTTGCTTGGGAGCCACAGCTGACCGTGGACTCAAGACATCGTTCACCCTGAGATGGTTGCCCGTGCAATCACAGGGCAAATATAGATAAAAATGTCAAGTCTTCAATTAACCTTCCATGCGTGTTTGTGGACGGATGGCACTGAGAACAGGAAGACCGTATGACCGATAGAATCAGTTTATCCATCTTTTATGTTCCTTCAAACATGGATGTCCAATTGTGTCCCTGCAATTAGAGATCAGTCCTGCAGGTTGGAGTTCGACATCTCACCATAGCTGAATTGACACCGGGTATGTGGCGAGCAAAAGTTGAAAGGTGACCAACCGATCTGATTCTTTCTTTATGTCCTCTGTGTGTGTGTGTGTATACACCGTGATGTTTCTACAACAAAATGTTGTGAAATCAGCAAGTCCTAAAAGTGCAAGAATTCAATCCGAAACATGTTCACGATGGCATTTGTACTTGAGATTCAATCAAGCATTCAGGAACAGCAATGTCGCACCTTTGTCTATTTTACTTAACTTTATTATGGCATAGGGTAATTGCAGTTTCTTAAAAGAAAAAAAAGATTGTGTAGTAAAATTAAATGAGATTATATTCTCAAAAGAGAATTTAAAATCAATGTTAATGTATTTGAATGTGACTAGCCATGTCGTGTAACTTTTTTTGGGGTAGACACGCAGAATCTTAAATGAAACTCTTGTGTTTATTGCCATGTAACATGCTAATAAAAGAATATATGTATTGTTACAATCTCTCTAGAGTGACATATTTTTTGTCATGAGGAAAAACTTGCTCCTTAACTCCTTAAACACCGTCAGTACGGAAAGCCGCATTAGCATTTATTCATTATCACGGATGTGATGTACAAGAATGAGTGCTCACGAGTAAGACAATTCCACCTACGAGTAGAACAGCTCACGTGCACTAGTTGAACAGCTGTGTCCTGCAAGTAACTTTTTGTCCCACTATGCCTTCAAATACTCTTTAATAATTCTGCACACTAGGTGGACACAGTTGCCATACTTGTAGGACAACTACAAGTTACTGGTCGTGTTACTAGTGCAGCATAGTAGTTTACTAGTACGATAAATTTGCGTACTAAAAAATGTTATTTATTCTGACAACTTGATCCATCTATGACAATGACGTCCTAGAACAAGTAAACGCTCTTCTGTTAGTTGGCAAGAAGGGTACCAAGACTCGCGACTCAAGGCTCACGTCTCAAGACCCGCGTCATCTTCGAACAACAAAGCGTGTGACGGAAAAGTGTTAGGACTGCACGACTGTCCGTGTTTTATCTTATGTGTTGTGATTATTGTTTTACTTTATGTTAGCTGTTTTGTTAAGCGCTTTGTTGCAGCTGCCGCTGTTGTGAAAGCGCTATATAAATCAGCATGTATTGTATTGTATTTAGACTCGTGATTCATGACTCGCGACTCAAGATTCACGACTCAAGAATCGCGATCTGCAACTCGTGATTCACCACTCGCGACTCATGATTCGCGAGTCAAGACTCAAAATTCGCGACCCCAGACACGCGACTCGTGACTCAAAACCCGTGAGTCAAGAATCGCGACTCAAGAGTCATGATTCGCGAGTCAAGACTCGTGACTCAAGACTCGCAGATCAAGCCAATCTTTGTTGTTTTCGTTGTTGTTATTTTTGTTTTAACAAGCAGCTGATGTAGAACTGCCATTGGCAAGGAAACAGTCGAGTGTGTCAGCTGGGAAAGGGTCCAGGTGGCACTTGACTATGACAATAAGTGGCATGTAAAATGGAGAGATGAATGCGTAGATGCAGATGTAAACAGAATCTGGGAGGGACTTCTATATTTATTATACTTATATATGCTTTAGAGTGCAACGACATAGTTGCTTGGTCGGTGTTTAGCTTAGTGATGCACTACTGCCAAAATGTCTTGAGTCAGCTTTTAGCCATCCCGCCACTAGATGGCGGCAGAACACTTCACAACATCCAACTGTGAAGAAACGGCCGTTGTTTTGTGCACTTTCTATAGCAGGGGTGCCCAAACTTTTTGGATCGAAGATCTACTTTTTGATCAACTAACCTCACGGGATCGACCCTTACCGGCGCGCGCACGCACACACACACACAAATTAAAGATTTACCTGCTTTATTTTTTTTTTAAATATTTTTTTTAGTGAAAATGAGACTGATTAGTGTGCAGTGTATATTAACACAAAAAATATATTACTAACATGTACAAAGACACACAAATAATTGTTTGTTTTTTTCTTCTCGACACTCCTCGGATCTACTTGGGACCTGTCTTAGATCTAACGGTAGATCAGGATCTACCTAATGGGCACCTCTGTTGTAGTGGTACTCACGCCTGGCTAGTGTGCGGGTAGTGTGGGCCCGGTTTGCACTTAGTGACGGTGTGTATGTGGGTGTGAAATCAGGGTTGCAATCTTGTGTCGGTCGGATAGGTGCTGATTGTGAAGTGCAGTACGGGACAGGGCGGTATGAGTATGCCACCGAACACAATGAACCAACTTGAGATGAATGGAATCTCTTGAAATAGAAACGTTGGTTTCCTGTCAAGGAAACAATGGGGATTGATAAGGAGTGTCGAAAGGTGGCACACCTGTTCTGGGGTGATTTTCAATCCTGGGTAGGTGGGGAGTGCCAGAATGAAATGTGTCAGTGGCAGACACAGTAGAGTGCAGCTTCCAAATCGGGATTTGCCTACTGGGCCTGGCTGTAGGACTGTGGGTGATACCCTGAAGAAAAACAAAAAAAAACAAATGGAGGGAACTCCCAGGGCAGTGTGGGATGGGCAACGGATATTACGGATTAATCGGCAAAATGGACAGACATGATCCTCCAATGTTCTTGTTGAGTCCCTGACATAAAAACCTCTATCTGAGCAATTTGAAATGGGGTACAGCCGACTCCCCAATTATGTCACCCTTTTTTTTCCCCCAACTCCCAGAGGAGAGCCTTAGCATTGCAAGACAGAGGTACAATCCCCTTCGGAGCGAATTCATTCAGTGAATGGACCGCATTTTCTGCCGAGTGCATCTTGCTTGCCGTTGTGAGTGCGTGATAGAGAAATTGAGACGGCATATAAAAGTGCCTGATGGGAATTTGAAACCCGGATTGAATATAGATGAGGTTTTTGTAGTCCATGTCAAACCAGGAGGGAAGCCCCTTGCCAGTGCCTCCACATCTGTAAGACAAGAACAACGGCGCTATTACCCAGGAAGTAATTTTATGGTCATCTGGGCTGAGGCAATGCATCGACAAAGTTCAAGGATGGAACCTCTTATTGACTGGACTGCCGCCAATCCCATGTCCAAAGCGTCGACCACAACAACAAAAGGAAAGCGCAGCAACTTTTGACACAAAAGCCACAGTTAATGATGGTAATTGGCACATTTGCTTTATTTTGAAAACACATTGAAACCATTTGTATTTTTTTTTTTCTTCTTCACAAGTTGGAACTTTGTTAGGTTGAAACTGGACATTGCACTCACTGGAATATAGGAAAAGTTTTTTTTTTCTTTGCTCATTTGTGTGTTCATCTTCTTTATGTGTTTGTCTTCACGTCTGTGCAAGAGGATTATCCCAATTCATATAAACTGTCATAACAACACCAAAGACATCAAAAAGAAGCCGCCACACCTCTTAAGTTTCGGTAAATGCGAAAAAGGTTCCTATCAGAGGGAGAGTTCCCATCATGCATCTGGTTCGATGGTTCATGCTACTTCTCTCACGTTTGGGTGGCGCGATATAACATTTCATGTATTAATACTAAAGCAGAGTTCTCAGGTTTATGATACGAGGATGGCGTTTCAGTGGCAACAGGTCCTTTTTGGCGAATGAGGGTCAGGAGGGTTCGTCAAAGGGGTGTTATTCAAGCTTGAACGACTCAAGCGGAGTTATAGCGAGAGTAACGGCGTTGTCCTATACGTTGTAGTCTGACAGCTCTCCAACTGGAAATGATACACATTCAAGTCTACATTCTTATGATAATGTCTTGTATTTTCTGGTTGCGGTGTTTTCAATACGCTCATGAAAACTCGGGTTGCATGTTAAAAAGAGCAATTTTTTGTGTGCGTGCACTGGCAAATAAACAGATTTTACTTCCAGTGTGTCAGAAAGGTCAATGCAAAGCAGATAACGTTGAATTTGTTGTTTCAGGGACAGCGGTTATTACAGTGGATATTTTATGTTATCAGGTTGCAAGGTGCATGAAAGGGTTAAATGTGCATCTTTCCAGTTGGGCGTTTTGTAACCAACTGCCAAACCTTCTACGTTACGTCGCAAAAGATGATAGAAATCAACTCTTTCTCATCATCGGCATAACAATCATGTTTCAGAATCATCAACAAGCAACAACATCATCACCACGTCATCAAAATATTAGCTTGAGCCAAAAAACGCCACGCTGGAAACTCCCCCCAACATGAGAAAATCATTGCCACACAAAAAATGACAAACAAATAGAAACTGACTGCCTTTGCACGGGGAAGCCAAAGAGCAACCTTTTTAAATTTTTGTTTTTCTTCATTTTCCTAATTCTTCTTTTGGGAGGGTAGACTTTGCCTCAGTCGTCCTTGGACTCGGTGGCCTCTGCGGCTGCATCTGCTTGGGTATCGGCCTCTGCTTTAGACTCCTCTGCAGCATCTGCGAGAAAGAAGGGACGAGAGGTGAAAATTGAAACTCAAAGGAGGTTGAAAAATGAGTCCGAGAAAGACGGTTTTCACATCAGGGCACAGAATAATTATAAAACTTTTACCGGGCCCTTAGAGATAGCGAGCATCGAAAAAATGTGCGTCAAGGACTATTAATTCAAGACAATTTCAAAGAATGTACTCTAAGTGCACCGAGTTCAAGTATGAGCTGATGTTGCTCACACGTGCTCAAGAGTGGAAACCGGAAGTTGCTCATGTCGGCGATATCATACGGACTGTAAATAAGAAGCCGGGCGCATGCTCCTAATGGCTCCTTTAAATATTTACAGCGCGAATATGCTAACCTGTCATATTTGATATTGTGCGATGGCGTCAGGGTAAACCATTGGCAAAAACATGCTAAGGAAGTTGACACGCTTTCTTATAATTATGATCCGTTGCGGAGCCCTTTATCAACTTGCTGTGAAAATCATATTCATCGGTCTATGAAAGAGAAAAATGCTAAATTTGATGGCTCACTCCATTATTCTTAATCTATAACTCGCAAAAATGATCCGGTGATATCATACTGGAGCTTACTCCACAATGAGCTCAGCCTCTTTTTGTAGAAGACTGAAGGGTGACATCATTGCATTTGAAACTGGGAACAGGACGTGGGTATGGGTCTGTGCTGGGGTGGGGGTGGCGGGGGCACCAAGAAAAGCAGATTGATCATGTCTAAGTGCTTTTACATTAATGTTTAAATGGGGATAAGACTCAAGACATGATGAGTCCGACAGCGGAACTTACTGGTCGAGTATAATTAGCCTGTGAGCGCAGTCTGTGTCACCATAATGGGCTTAATACACACCAGTCCAAAAAAAAAAAAAAACAGATCTAGTGATTGCAGATGAGATAACAGTATTCAAGATTTTCTTTGTGTGCGAGCCACTTTCTGGATTTGGGTTAGTTTTGGACATCTGGTGAGAGAATGGACTTCACAGTCAACCACAGGGTTTAACTCATTCACTCCCAAAGACGTTTTTAAACGTCTTTTCAGACTTGGTCCAGATTTGGCTGGTACTGAATGAGTGAATACCTCGGTTTTCGAACGACTCTGTTCCCGACCAAATCGGTTTCCGACCAAATATTTCGAGTTTTTTATGCCTCAGATTACGACCGAAAAGCGGTTCTCGACGTAGACGAGGAAGTGTACTTCCTCGTGTAGCGCTCCATTGTGAGAAGATATGTTCAATAAAGATTTGTTTTTTAAAAAGAGCGGGGTTTCGGTTTTTGAACAAATCAGTTTTCGAACAGCCTTCTGGAATGGATTGTGGTCGAAAATTGAGTTATGACTGTAGTACGACCATAATATCCGTTCCAGAAGGCTGTTCGAAAACCGAAACCACGCTCTTTTTAATAAAAAAATCTTTATTGAACACGTCTGCTCACAATGGAACACTACATGAGGAAGTGTCACTTCCTCGTCTACCCGAGGAAGCGTCACTTCCTCGTGTAAGGAAGACCGAGAGGAGTCAAGTGGCGCATTCAAGTGCGCTCAGTTTGGTCGAGAACAAATTTTCGGTCGTAAGTCGAGGCATAAAAAACTCGAAATTTTTGGTGGAAAACCGATTTGGTCAAGAACCGACGCGTTCGGAAACCGAGGTTTGCCTGTACCTGTGTTACTCCCCGCAAAAAGTTGCGATATATTTTTTTATTAATGCATATCAAGATTTGTAATATCGTCCCAGGTTTTCGGGCTCCAAATCAGCCCCGTCTTTATGCGCGTAGCTGGGACTAAAGTTTTGGAAATCAAGCAGATGGGCGGCCAACAATTCCTAGTGTGTGACAGACATCCCCGGTGTGGATTGTGACCGGTAAAGATCATTAATCATTCATCAGAATCAGAACACCTGTTATCCGTGCTCTGCTCTATGCAGGCCGGCGATCCCGTCGAGGTGGTAACTATGACAACGCAGAGACAGTGCTGCTTGGTGACCTAAATTCAGTGTAGCGCTCCAGTTGGTGCGCGTTTGTGGGTGTGGGTGTGTGTCTCGCGCCCCCGCCTACTCCAGACCGAGCATGCACCATTAACCGTACTGTACCTGTCTGGCCCAGAGAGGAGAGTCCTCGGACCACAAATAGCAGCTCGGAAATACATTTTAAAGTACTCTTTATCTATCTTCCAAAAAGTGCCTTTCATGGTTTATAAGTCGTAGTGATTTGACTGAGAAATAAGTATCCTGCGATTTTTGGAATTTTTGAGGTAATTCCACAAAATTGTTGTTCAAGCAACGTTGTGGGTTCAGATGGTAACGTAAATGTTTTTTTTTTTTTTTGGTTTGTTTGTTTTTAAATTGTGATTGAGTCCTACAAGCCTGCTTAGTAACAAGTCCAAGTGAAGGTGTAATAGCCAGGGTCATAATAGTTTGGGAATTTTTTTTTGGGTTACATTTTGTTTTGGATTTAATTTTGACTTTTATTTATTTATTTGTTTGTTTATTTTAATTCAATTCGTTCTGAAAGGTCGCCGATGATAAAATAGTACACTCGCCGGACTTGTGTGCCGGCAGCGTGGGCTCGGTTCCCACTCAGTGACGGTGTGAATGGTCGAATAGTTGTCTTTTCGTTGGTAAGAAACATGAACATTTCCGACAACAATGCATACCTTTATCTTCCGTTTGGTCAAGCTCCCCCTTGTCGGCTGCCGGGCTGACAGCGGCAGGCACATCGGCTTGTCTGGCCTCTTCCTTTTTCTCCTCTCCATCCTCCACCTTCTCCTCAGCCGCGGTGGGACTCTTGACTCCAGCAGCCGGGGCCTCGGCATCTTTGGGCTTCTCTTCAGCTTTCTCCTCGGCCTTTGGCTCCTCTTTGGGGGTCTCGGCGGACGCCGCGGGAGAGACGGCGGCAGGTGCTGCCTCCGCGGGAGACGTTGCTGCTCCTGCAGGAGAGGGAGCGGCGGCTGCTGGTGAGTTAGCAGGCTTTTCTGCCACGGGGCTTTTGGCTTGGCTGCTTTCCTCTCCCTTGTTCCCCTTCGCTTCTGCGCCGTCGCCCTCCTCGGCTGGGGATCCTTCGGCTTTCTTCACCTCCTCGCCGCCTTCTGTCGCTTCTTCCGCGGCGGCGGGATTGTCTCCATCCTTCTCTTCCTCTCCATCTTTCATCTTTTTCCGAGTTATGTGTCCACGGAAGCTGGCCTGTATTTTGGTCGCAGCCTTATGAGCCTTGTCTTCGGGTTTGTTGACGGTTCCATCCTGCTCAATCTTCTGGTCCACATCCTCATTTTTCTCCACCTAATTGCCAGGAAAGGAGATACATTAGAATAAACGAACAAAAATATACGTTGACAGGCATGAATGTGAAAATATTGAGTATTCTAATACAGGGGTGCAGTGTATTTCTTGAGAATGATTATCTCAAGCTGTCATGCTGCAATACCGTATTATTTACCCGATAGGTAAATAATAGATTTAGTTGAAAGTTCAGAGGAGACAAACGGTTAGAAGTAAATTGAAAATGAAAAAGGACAGGTGTTAGTACATTTGAAAATTGGTAAGCGGAAAGTACTGGACAGGTTGGGTCAACGTTCTGGGACTAGGATAAAAATGCAAGTGGAAGACGAGATGGTTCGGAAAATAGAAGAAGGATTTTTCAAAAGGGCACCGTTGTATTACCTTTGGTTACTGGATCCAAAGCTGTCCATCAAATAGTGGGTTGTGTTATGAGTCATTTAATCATCTAATGAAAAGGAATCAAATCAAATAAAGGAAAGAATGATGAGCACTGAAAATGAAAACAAAATGTTACAATACATTCCAAAAAAAAAAGAAGCAAACAAATATTGGTAAAATATACGTTGAATCAATCAAAAGCATCAAATTTTACACAATAAAAAAAATGTAAGCAACATCAAGCAAATGTAAATTCTGCATGCAAGCGGTGTAACATAAGTAAGGCCAAATGATAACAAAGCAGAATCCATTTTTTTTTGTTGCGGTTGATTGTTTTTATTGATTTCCATCCATCCAATGTCTTAGCAACGATTTGCAAGGAGTAAAAAGCTGATTTTACATTTTCAAGTGCTATCCAGTGCATTGTGGATCATAAAAAAAAAATCTGGAGATGACAAACTGTTAACAGTCAAACCTTAAAAAAAAAAAGTGTCAAGCTTTCTGAAATCATCTTTTCTGTGACTCAACTGGCTGCTAGGAAACCAGCCGCCTGCTTCATTCTCTTCAGCATTCACTACCACGTCCCTTACAACAATCAAACGTTACCATGGCAACCGGTGTGCTAACTCATCACGGCGCTGTCTGCTGGTTGTTGCATTGAAAGACTTTCCCGATAGGCAGTGTGCTTGACCTCTTGCCAGCCAACGGGAGCTCATAAATCAGGGGCTGCAATCAGCCGGCTAAATCGGGGTCTTGTACGAGGAAGTGTCAAAGTGCAGCGGTGGGGGGGAAAAGGGGGTGGTGCGGGGTCAAGGGGTGGTGGGAGTTCTTATTTTCATCTTCAGGGTCAGTATTGCAGGATTAACAAGGTGCAACGATATGCGCGTTTGGGCTCAAGGTTTTAAATCGTGCCTCAGAACTTTTACCGTATTGGCCCGAATATGAGACGGCGCAGATTATAAAACGACTCCCTGTTTTTCATGACTTTGACGAGTTTGAAAAAAGACTTTTTGAACACCAAATTAATTTTTATACAGAAAATAATTACAGTACATCCGAAACAAATGATTATTACAACATTTTTTAGAGAAAAAGCATGTTATTTTGCCTCATTCAAATCTTGATATCCGAACATTTAAATATGTCAACTAAAGTGCAATCATATTCGAAAATGAATGGCTTCTGATTTTTGAAATGTAAATTACATCACAACTTCTCCTCAGCTGCCGTTTAACCTGGCCAATCTTCGACCCACTCTTCTCCAGATTGTCGCTACGTTTCTCCATTTTCTTCCATCTCTTTTATTATTTTCTTCTCTTTTCTTTCTTACCGCAATTTTTTATTTTTCTTCTTTGTTCTACCGCTATTTTTATTGGTGTTCTTTGTGACAGGGGTTCACTTTGGCCTGGGGAGTCAAGTTCAGCATTCGCTTCAATGATATCTGGCGCCATCTAGCGTCGTGAATGGGTATATTGTCTAGAGCCCGAATATAAGACGACCCCCACTTCTTATTTCAAAGCAAAAAAAAACAGTCTTATATTTGGGCCAATACGGTACTTCTAAATACATACGATCGCCATCAATTTAGCTTCATTCTATTAAAAATACAACACAGCGTTCACGGTTGTGGTTGTACACGACTTTGTGATTAGATGGAGTACAACTGCTCACCACGGGCATATCCTGCGTGTAATATGCGAGGTCCCTGATGACTTATTGGGCCTTTTATTACGACTGATCTCATTGGTGCTCGCAATTGCCAAAATTTGACCCAAGCACTTAACTCTAAATAGAATTACTTTACTGGCTGCATTCAATGAATCATAGAAGGAGAGAAGGAGACAGGAACGAACGAGGGTGTCTGGGAATATGGTGGGATGACATCATTATTGGATCGGGGGGGGTTGTCAGCTACTTTAGAGATTAGGGTGTGTGAGTGCAAATGTAATAACGTGCCAGGAGTGATCTCATATGAGTTTATGAGGATGAAGGCAAGATCATCATCTTGGTTGGACCGCATTTGTGGGTATCATCGTTTGCATTATTGATCTCGATTTCCGTGTGTCCGTTCCAAAATGCTTGACTTCCTGAAACTTCTACTTTCACTGTCACTGCAGGGATAATTGATCAAACCTCTGATGGTTAACCTAGGGACTTCAAAAATGTAACTTCAAACCCTTATTTCCTGTTTAAGAAAAAAAAGTACCGGTCGTCAGTGTCTCACATTTCTTAAATCCCACCTCGAAACACTCTCACTGCAAACATGCTTCTTGTGTCTGTTAATTGAATCCCGGTCACATAGCCTGCAGGCGCAATTTCCCTCGGTATCTGTGCGGCACACATTTTTTATTCAAAAAATCCAGCTGCACTGCCCACGGGAACACGCAGACCACTCCCATCAGTTCACACATTTACCACATTTTTTGGGGGGGGGGGGGGGGGACTCCAAAGATGCTCACTGTTCACTAGCTGTCTTAAGCGCAACGTTTTCAATATGAATTGATTTTCATGACAATTACACAATCTACAAGCGGCACGATGTTGGAAGCGAATAAGATGCTTCAACTACACATCATCGGACCACACTGGATGTGTCCAAGACATCTGCAGTCTGTTGCATTCTCGGTCTGCCTCTGCCCTTGTGTGGGAAGCAATTGTCATGAGAACCACACCCAGAGTCTTTGGCTATAGCTCTGGATCCACACACACACACACACACACGGACATCCCCTTCCCCCAATAGTGACACAGCTGCAATTTACCACCTCAGTGTCTCGTTGGGGACTTGTTTCAGGAAGGGGGAGGAAAGGATGGGGGACAGTTGAGTGTACGCTGAGTGATGGTTGATGTGCCATGGAACCATTTGTCACAAAAATGCAACACGTGAGGTGGTTGCCTCGGTCCAATAAATTTTTTTCCGGCTTATTATTGTATATTTCGGCAGAGTGTAAAACCCTGTCGTGTGATGCGAAAAAAAAATGAATTGAATATAGGATTAAAGTGCCAGGATGATTTTAGCTACCGATGGAGAAAAGATCCAGATGCCAAGCGGCACTGCTGAACATCTGTGCCATGCTCTCTGCGCTGTCTTCACTTTGTTTCTTACCCTGGCAGCTTCCATTCTCTCTCTCTCTCTCTCTCTCTCTCTCTCTCCTCTCTCTGTCTCGCTCAGCCAGGCAGACTCAGCATCGCACCACACCCTTGTAGCCAACTATCTCCTGCAGATGAGTCTACGACGGCTCAGGTGGCAATTGGCCACAGCTCCCGGTCAGGCATCGCCGCATCCAACCGTCCTTTTAGGCTATCAATCGGCGAGTTTGATTTGACGGGATATACGGCTCACTTTATTGACGAATGCTCCGCGGCAAATCATACGCGAGAGCACATGCCAGTGTCATTTCATCCTCTGGAGCAGCCTTTAATTCAATTACGCCGACTCGTTGTCTGAACAAAGGCTCTGCGATCGCCACTGATCTGGCAAGGGAGCTACGGCTTGAGGAGAGCTGCAGGTGGGGGAGGAGACGAGCTGGGGGGTGGGGTGGGGGGGTGGCCAGACATGATGGGAGAATGGAAGAACAGGCCATATGGGCGATGGCTCATGCTACAGCTAAATTCAAGTTTAAGCAGAATTAAGAATCCTGATTGGTGGGCGGGTCTTGATTTTGAGAGCGGAGTGGGAGGATTTGAAAGTGGAGGCAGGTGTGGTATTGATATGAGGATTAACTCTAAAAAAATGGTGGTGGGGCGGAGCTGAGGACAAACGATGAGGTAGAATTTGATTCAGGAGTTTGCTTTTTTTGTCGGAATGAAATGTGGGATCTCGGGCCGCAAAGAGACGTACGTACGCGAGAGCCTAATTCGACTTTTTCCAGCCGAAAAAAAATGAAAGCGGCTCTCTCGGTTTGAATAGTGTTCAAAGACAAAAGATCAAGCTGGAGTTCACACAGCCACTCCCTTAACCCATCATGCTTCGCGATAGCAGCGCCCATCGCAACATTCATTGTTCAGCAGGAAAAGGCGAAGCTTGTTCAGTCCGTCCGTCAAAGCAGGTGTAAAATGGATGTTCGTCCCGGTCGTGGCCCTTCATGCTTGAAGCAGCCTTCAGTGTGCAAAAAAAAAAAAAAAAGCCTGCGCCTCACCCACCACATGGCTGCGGTGTGCAGCATGCCGGCTTTCTTCCCCCTCCATGTTTCCGCCCCTCCTTCTCCCCCCACCTCGTCCAATGTTCATTTCCTTTCTGCCATCCTGCGCCCACTTCGGCTCCCATACATTAAGTCTCATTTTTAAATTGCTGTTTCACGTGCACCTCCCCCCCCCCCCCCGCTCCTCGCTATCATCTTTCAATGCATCTACAGTACGCTGACAATATTCACCCAGGTACTCTGGCGACTGTTTCTTTTCATTCTAGCAGCCTTTCAGCTGTCATGCTTTACTTCATTCCCGTCTTCCGCCCGCCGTCGTCAGTGTGACTCATCCCCAAATTAATGAAGCCGTCAAAAATCGAGCGTGTCATGACTCCGATAAAATCACATTCACGTTTGATTAACGACGTCGGAAGGAGAAAATGATTCTTGTCACTCCGAACAGAAAATGTCCCCACGGCAGCTAATGCAATGATGAGCACCTCTTCTTTCTCTTCTACTATTTGGATCCACCCATTTCCATGCAGCACCTTGCCTGCCTCTTTTTTTTTTTTTTTTAATTCTCAGCTAGCTACCCAACACCACCCTTTCACACCCTTTAAATAAGTGCACACTTCATTGTACTCTCCATTGGCAGCGTCCACTCATCGAACTGGAGGGCTATGATAATCCATTTAGAGTCATTTATTGCCATTGTAATCCCCCTGAGGCCACTGACATGACGATGCTGCTCACTCACTATGCACCCCACCCTGTTTTTTTTTTCCTCCTCCTCACTGTGGAAATTTACTTTTTGGGGTGTCACCCATTCTCAAAGCGAATGTATTCGGCCCGTCAACGGGTCAGTTCGAAACGTGCTAAAGTTTGCCTCCGTGAATATGAACGATGCAGCTCTTTGACAAAAGAGAGGCGATCAAGCGGATCTTGATATTCTTTCACTTTGAACAAGTGCATGATCAATAGGAGGGGGGGATGCCGCTCCAAATCCAATGCCGGTCTTAAACTGCAAATGCATTTGCTGGCAACGTCCATTCACGGAGGAGAATTGCATCCACAAGGCGTGTCTGAGCTCTCTGTCGAGAAACTAAACTGAGCCAGCAAGTCCAAGTCATTGAAAATGATTCTTGCCTATAACCTCTGACTGACGGCAAAGGAACACTCTCAAAGTTCAAAGTTGAGATGCAGCATTTTGTCACATGATAGAGTGGAAAAATGGAAATGGATAAAGCAAATCGGAGCACTTTACCGGTTTGGTTCTTCTTATGCAGCACAGCATAGTTGTTACCGTAGTATCCTCCCTTTTTCTTCTCTCGGCTTTTTTCTTTCCCTTTTCCTTCTTTTCTCTTCTTCTCTCTCCGCTCCCTCTCTCTCTCTCTCTCTCTCTCTCACTCTCTCTCTCTCTCTACGTCTCTCTCTCTCCCCCTCCCTCACTTGCATGCAAATACTCTCTCACTTTCGTGAGCGCACACACTCACACACACACACACACACAACACACACACACACACACACTTTCTCTCTCTCTGGCTGTATCAACAGCTATGCTGCCCACTGCATTTACTCTTACCACTCACGCTCTCTTCAGTCAGTCTGCCCGGTTGCACCTCTCTCTCGCTCTCTCTTTCTTGCTTCCCCCCCTCCCTCCCTTTGCCTGACAATGACTACAAGCCCACCCTTTAAAACCCCACCCTTTGCCTCGCCCCTTCCATCCCTCTGTCCTTCCCTCACACGATCCCCCACTTCCATATTCCCCTTTTCTGACTCATAAAGATGATCCTCCACCACCTATTTTAGATCAGCACTCCAATTTTTTTTTCTCCTCCCCTTTCAGGCAACCTGCAGCAGAAACACTGACCCAAATCACAATAAAAAGGCCAAAAGACAACCCAGTATTTTTCTCAAATTATATTTGAATGTTTTTTTGTATTAAGTTATTCTTTCACAATTATGACACTCCTCCACTTTTCCCCACAGTAAGTTTTTTTCCCTTAATTAGATGCCCTTGCAAATGCATCGTGCCTTTTCTTTTTCTTAGGCTACCTACCCGACTGTGTAAAATGCACTCTGTTCACTCAGATTAGTGTTAACTCGGCTGCCGAAGCAATACCGAAAACATGTTTTCTGGAAACGCCATCAGCTGCCCTTGCCAGTAGAGAAATGTGAAAGTGAGCGGGGATGATCACGCCTGCATGGATGCAAGCGTGCATACGCACGCAGCACTCTCAGGACACGTCACCCTCACCATCATCCCACCAACCCACCCCCCATGCCCAGTGCGCTGTTCTCATGGAAACACTAGCAGATAGACTTGGAGAGCAGAGGAGGAGGAGTGAGTTTGTGTGTGTGTGTGTGTGTGTGTGTGAGAGAGAGAGAGAGAGAGAGAGAGAGAGATGAGAGTAGGGGAAGGATACAAAAGGTCCGGGTGTGGCACACTTCTCCCTCCACCTTCCACTATCACTCCCCCCTTGCTGACATTTCGAATATGAGTCTTATTTAATGTGCATTTATTTCTCCCAACAATTATATTTGTAATCATCACCGAATCTTTAGGTTAGGCAAACGCCCATTCTTCTGTTTGTCTTTCATAACAGCACAGATGCACAGTGTAGTGGCACAAGAGTCCCCACCCCCGCTCCGATACTCTTGAGTTGCAGCAGATGCTCCGGACACAAAATAGGGAGTGAGGCATGGACAGAGAGGGAGGTTAAGAGCAAGTTGTGCCATTTGTCTTCGCTTTTACGGGATTATTTCAGATGCACGTCATTGAGGGGAAAGTATTGACTCACACCCCTTAGCTGTAGCCTTCCCGCTTGTTGCAAACACTCACACAAGTATGGCACGATCACATTGCTCTTCTACATCATCATAATGTGTATTACGTCATCTTTCCCAGGACTCTTTTTTTTTTTAAAGACTTCTTTAACGGATATTGAAAACTTTGTATATTCTAATGTACTTTTAATGACTTATTTTAACAAGTCAAAGTCAAAATGAAAAGCTATGATTTGCTGTGACATCACCAGGAACTACCAAGCATCCAGTCAGACTGCACAGATCCTCGTCGGCGGCGCACCTCAACTGGCAGACACAAGTGATCCAGAACCAGAAGCCTTTTTACATGGAACCAAGACGTATTTTAACTAGTATAGAACTATGAACGGTAATCCTTTCTGATTATCGCAGTCAGTGGCGGAGCTACAGTAGAATTTTAAGCTTGGGGTGGCCATGTGGTGGCCAAGGTTGCCTCAGGGAGTCCACAAAATAAAACTGGACCCATGTTATCAACGATCAATATTCATTTTTATCCATCCATTTTGTGATCCACTTTATATTCACATGGGGCAGAGCCTATAACAGTCATCTTCAGGCAGTAGGCGGGGCGGGGGTACACAGACGAACAACCATCCGCGCTCACGCTCACACCTAGGGACAACCTAGAGTGATCAATTAACCTACTGCACATGTTTTTGGAATGGGGGAAGAAACCAGAGTATGCAGAGAAAACCCATGCAGGTATCGGGAAAACTCCTCTAACCCACGACCTCTGCACTGTGAGGTCGATGCGCTAACCACTGGGCCACCGGGCCAAACCCCTTCATTCGTGAAAAATAAAACTACGATTTTTTGTTGTTGTTGTTTTTACAAATTCAAGACATAAAATTTCATTTCTTAAAAAGTGAAAACAAGTCAATACAATTAATACATATATATATATATATATATATATATATATATATATATAAGTATATATATATATATATAGATAGATAGATAGATAGATAGATATATAAGTATATATATATGTATATAAATATCAATATATAAGTTTTTTAATTGTGCACATGAACCACTGCAAGGCGTTGGCCAAGCAGACGTGTCATAACTCATTGACTAATTGCCTTACTACACATGGCAAAAAACGCCTTACTAGACATGGTTGTTTTTATCCAGCGGAAAAAATGCCTTACTATACATGGTCGTTTTTATCCAGCGAAAAAATGCCTTACTATACATGGTCGTTTTTTTTTTCGGTAAAAAATGCCTTACTATACATGGTCGTTTTTTTCGGCAAAAAAACGCCTTACTCTACATGGCCGTTTTTTTGGGGCTAAAAACGCCTTACTATACATGGTCGTTTTTTTCAGCAAAAAAACTCCTTACTATACATGGTCGTTTTTTGGGGGCTAAAAACACCTTACTCTACATGGTCGTTTTTTTCCGGCTAAAAACGCTTTACTATACATGGTCGTTTTTTTCGGCAAAAAAACGCCTTACTCTACATGGCCGTTTTTTTTCGGCTAAAAACGCCTTACTATACATGGTCGTTTTTTTCGGCAAAAAAACGCCTTACTCTGCATGGCTGTTTTTTTGGGGCTAAAAACGCCTTACTATACATGATCGTTTTTTTCAGCAAAAAAACTCCTTACTCTACATGGTCATTTTTTTCCGGCTAAAAACGCCTTACTATACATGGTTGTTTTTTTCGGCAAAAAATGCTTTACTATACATAGTCGTTTTTTTTTCAGCAAAAAACGCCTTACTATACATGGTCGTTTTTTTCCAACAAAAAACACCTTACGCTACATGGTTGTTTTTTTTTGGCAAAAAACGCCTTACTATACATGGTCGTTTTTTTCCAACAAAAAACACCTTACTATACATGGTTGTTTTTTTCGGCTAAAAACGCCTTACTATATATGGTCATCTTTTTCAGCAAAAAAATGCCTTACTATACATGGTCGTTTTTTCCCGGCTAAAAATGCCTTACTATACATGGCCTTTTGTTTTCAGCAAAAAAACGCCTTACTATACATGGCCGTTTTTTTGGGCTAAAAACACCTTACTATACATGGTCGTTTTTTGGGGGCCAAAAACACCTTACTCTACATGGTCGTTTTTTTTCCCTCTAAAACCGCCTTACTATACATGGTCGTTTTTTTCGGCAAAAAATACCTTACTATACATGGTTGGTTTTTTTCAGCAAAAAAACGCCTCACTATACATGGCCGTTTTTTGGGGCTAAAAACACCTTACTCTACATGGTCCTTTTTTTTGGCAAAAAATGCTTTACTATACATGGTCGGTTTTTTTTCGGCAAAAAACGGCTTACTATAATATGGTCGTTTTTTGGGGGCTAAAAACACCTTACTCTTCAGCAAAAAAACACCTTACTCTTCATGGTCGGTTTTTTCGGCTAAAAACGCCTTACTATACATGGTCGTTTTTGTTCGGCAAAAAACACCTTACTCTACATGGTCGTTTTTTTTCAGCAAAAAAACACCTTACTCTTCATGGTCGTTTTTTTCGGCTAAAAACGCCTTACTATACATGGTCGTTTTTGTTCGGCAAAAAACGCCTTACTATACATGGTTGTTTTTTTGGCAAAAAATGCTTTACTATACATGGTCGTTTTTTTTAAAGCAAAAAACGCCTTACTATACATGGTTGTTTTTATCCAGCAAAAAAATGCCTTACTATAAATGGTCGTTTTTTTGGGGCTAAAAACTCCTTACTCTACATGGTCGTTTTTTTCAACAAAAAATGCCTTACTGCACATGGTTGTTTTTTTTTCAGCAAAAAAACGCCTTACTATACATGGCTGTTTTTATCCAGCGAAAAAATGCGAAAAAAAACAAGAACATTTGGAAAATGTTGAAATTTAATGAACGTAACTTTTACAAAACATTTCATGAAGCACCTGACATTTCCTTCACCAAATGTGCAATTTACTTGTATCATTCACATATATGCATTGCAACTGATCCCATTGATTGTACAAACTTTAACAAGTAATTGGTATTGAAAAATATAGTAATGCACTTTATGATTCAACAAGATTTATAAAGAAAGTAAGTTTTAATCCATTTACACGTGCATATAAAATCTAAATGTATGGTTGTTCGTCTATGTGTGCCCTGCGATTGGCTGGCAACCGATTCAGGGTGTCCCCCGCCTACTGCCCGGAGACGGCTGGGATGGGCTCCAGCACCCCCCGCGACCCTAGTGAGGATCAAGCGGTACGGAAGATGAATGAATGAATGAATGAATGTAATCCCTGCCTACACTTTACAAACCTGATTGAATCTTGCACGCGTGTGTGTGTGTGTGTGTGTGTGTGTGTGTGTGTGTGTATGTGTATGTGTACAAGGCTGTGTGTTGAAAAAATAAATCTGAAACTGCATTTAAGTGTGGCTCAATACTGGCTGGCCATATACGGGCCGGAATTGTAAAATGATTTCTGGCCCTCATCTAGTTTGCCAGAGTCAAGCCAGTGCCTCCTTTGCCACTCCTGGGCCGTGTTCGGCCCACATGCATTATGCCAGTGCCGACTCAAGGCCAGCTGTGCCAGCTTCATGCCGAATCCGGGCCAGATGCCTTTGCTGACTGGGTAGTGCACATATAAATGAATAGATAAATCAGTACGTACACAATCGTGCAGACTTTAAAATGTTTTCTTTATTCATTTATTATACAAACTACCGTTTCTGCCTTGCATCAGTAAGCTGTTGCCATGGTGGTTTAGATGAAGTAGGATTGATAATTATTACAGCACGGCAGCGTTTGAATTATTAAACGCTCGGGGGTTGAAAATAAGCTGAATAAGAAAATGAAAATAAATTAGAGCTCATTGCATCCCCCCCCCCCCCGCGACAGTTTTATTAGGTGTTTTTATCACTCACATCAGTACAAATCCAGCCTGTCCTTGAGAGTTTTTCAAGGAATCGTCAAGAGCATTCATAAATATCAAAAGAGTTTACATTCATGAATAGTTCAACACAACAAATCGAAAGAAGAAAAAACTGCAGCTGTATGTTTTTAGCTTTACCAACTGACTGACTAGGCATAAATCGTCTTAATTACTGTATCTTATCCTGGAAGGGCATCTGACTCAAAATTCAGGATTGTTTCTTCATTAAATGAAACTCATGTGTTCATTAAACATGTACAATAGCAAAAGTTTCTAAAAGAAAAGGTCATATACATCTCCCCCAAAATCAAAATAGAAATCTCAGAATTAAAGTGACATTTTATATGTACAAATTATGTACAGTTGTAATCATTTGAAGTGACATTCCAAAAAAGTCTTTATTTTGACACCAAACAAGGCTATGTGATTAGACACACAAGTGACAACTCAATAAGACATCAGCAGCTATGACACAGGCAATAAATTAAGACAAAATACATCTCCTTCAGAACATCATGTGCACCTATAATACCAACGTGACCAGAATAGAAATTGACACGTACGTGAATGCACCATTGAATTTCATTCAGTGCAAAAAACATATGAAAGGCACCGGCAGGTCTTAAAATCTATAAGTGAGCAAGCCAGGGAAATCTAGAACTGAGATTCAGCATAATCTTCGGTAGCAGGCGTGTTCTGCTTCATGTGGCTGTAGTCTAACTCACTCTCAGAGTCCTGGACAACGAGAAGACATGGCAGAGTGAGCTTACAAGAAGAAGCCATCAAAAAAAAAAAAACAACAACAACATCACGACGAGTATGAAAAATACACTGTGAAACAGATCTGATACACATGCCCCATTTAATTATTTAGAAGCAGGACTTTTACACAAATCTGTGGTGGAAGGTCTTTGTATGTCCCACTGATCCTCTGAGCCAAGTTGTCTGGGGCTTTATGCCCCTGGTAGGGTCACCCGTGGCAAAAAGATCCGAGGTGAGGGACCAGACAAAGCAAAGCTCATCGACTCTGATGATGAACGAAACTATTGGCTGGTGTTTTCCCTTGCCCGGACGTGGGTCACAGGGTCCCCCCTTCTGGAGCCAGGCACACATGGGGCCCAAGAGGCGATGTGGGCCCAGCTTCCCATGGGCTCACCAAGAATGGGAGGGGCCAAAGGGGTCGGGTACAAAGTGAACTGTGCGGAATGATCCTCGGCTGCAGAAGCTAGCTCGAGGTACATGGAATGTCACCCCTCTGGCAAGAAAGGAGCCCGAGCTCGTGTGTGAGGCAGAGAAGTTCCGACGTGACACAGTCGGGCCTCCACACACAGCCTGGGCTCTGGTACCTGTTCTCTCGAGAAGGGTTGGACACTCTCTCACTCTGGAGTTGCCCACGGTGAGAAGCGCAGAGCGTAGACAGGGATGGCAATGGCTAGTGATGAAAAAAGCGGAAAGGGGCGTGGCCTGGACGGGCCGACCAATCACAACAAGTAAGAGATCATTCACGTCCAATCGCAGGGCTGTTTACAATCGGAAGATGGAAAGACTGATCGGGAGAGCTTGTGAAAACTCGGTGATCAGGTACCTGTCCCCCCCCGAAAATTTTCTCATGCGCGGAAAATTGCCATCCCAGATAGAACAGGTGTGGGCATACTCATTGTCCCTCAGCTCAGTGCCTGTACATTGGGGTTCACATCAGTGGACGAGAGGGTGGTCTCCCTGCGCCTTCCTGTACTTTGTGTCTATGCACCAAACACCAGCTCCACCCTTTTTGGAGTCTTCGGAAGGTGTGCTGTAGAGCGCTACGTCTTGGGACTACCTCGTTCTGCAGGGGGACTTCAATGCTCACGTGGGCAATAACAGTTAGACCTGGGAGGGTGTGATTGTGAAGAACCCCCCCCCACACTAGAACTTGAGTGGTGTTTTGTTATTGAACTTCTGCGCTCATCACGGATTGTCCATAATAAATACGATGGTCAAATATATCATTTGCGGAATTGGCACCAGGACACAAAGTTTGATGATTGACTTTGAATTTGTATTTGCGGCCACTGTTTTGGACACTCGGGTGAACAGAGGGGCGGAGCCATGAAAGTCAAGCCGCTTCCCCTCTGTGTCGAGAGGAGCCAGATGAGGCGACTCGGGCATCGAATTAGGATGTCTCCCCAGTGAGATGTTCCCGCCATGTGCCACCGGCAGGAAGTCCCAGGGATGACCCAGGACGCACTGGAGAGACTACGTCTCATGGCTGGTAATGACTTAGGATCCCCCAGGATGAGCTGCAAGAAGTGGCTGGGGAGTGGGAAGTCTGGGCTTCCTTGCTAAAGCTGTTGCCACCGTGACCTGATGCCGGTTAAGCGGTAGAAAATGGATGGAAGACTATGTACTGTACTGTACCGTCAGAGCAAGGTCACAGCATGTGGCCGCCTTGAATGGGTTCCCCGCTCGGTAGTTGTCGTACTCTTCTCTGATGAACATAGAAGAGACAATAGTTAGTCAACAGGACAATGTAAAGGCAAAATAAAAGCACACTTCTGTCAACAAATGTTCGGAACAAGACAATAATGAGGTTTGTTGTCAAATACTGTAATATTGCTTATACCTCTAGAACAGACGAGTTAGCCGAATAAAATCCATTGCTTTTGCAAAAATGAGCAATTCAGAGGTAAATCTATAGCAACCAGAGGCTGAATAAAGCCCAAGGGACCCACTTCAGTGATTGGTCGTACAAATCTACTCACCCCTCTGCGACCTCTATGGGTGACCTGTAGCCCTTGGATTGGCTGCGCTCTCTCGCTGAGAAGAGCATCTGACCAATCAGAACAAGGGTAATGATGGTGGAAGGGATGAGGACGAAAAAGAGGAGGACCGCAACATCCGAGAAGCGAATACTGGGTACTGCGAAGGAGAAAACGAATTTGAGCTACTGATATAAATATCTACAACCTATTCAAGAGTAAATACCCACTTGGCACATCCACACGTTGATGTGCATCTATGCACAACTTGGATTCAATTAATAATGTACTGTTATATTCCACATACAAATATATGAATTGTTGATGGGTCAGCTGCACTAAATACATGCTAGAAAATATCACCCTGCTGGACTGGAAAGTCCATTCTAGCCATTTCAAGTAAGAACAGATAGCATTCAAATACTGTACATTCCTGCAAATCCACTCACGTTCATGCTGTTAATTAAAAGACACATTTGCGAGGCAATTAATACCTCCATCAGCAGGCGCAAATTAATCTCTGCTTGCTAATAATTTGAATAAGGGATGTGAAGCAGCTTACTCTTGGGCATGACCGTCAGTACTGTGTGTGAGTTTGGATTGCCGTGGACATCTGGAGGGTTTCTGACGGAGCATATGTAGGTTCCATTATCATTCAGCGTTGAATTGATCAACACGATGGAGGCTTCCCCCTTTGCCGGGCTTCCTCGCCACTGAATACGCCCACGGAACTGGCCCTCCAGAGCAGGAAAGGCACGAGAAGAGAAGTGGAAGAACTGAAGAAATCAGAAAAGGAGGCAACAATTATTATGATTCCGTACAGAGTTGAGGGGTGTGGTCAAGAGCAGTAAATATTGGCCAAGGGACATCTTGTAATTCTGTCACAAAAGAAAAGCAGAATCATTCTGACGGCACAGTGGTAAGTAATAACAGAAGAGTCTCTCTGCCATTGCCATAGCAACTCAATTACTTTAGAGGTTCATACAATAGAATGGACGCCTCTCATGACACATTCGTATTAGCATCAGCAACACAATCGTACAATGTTTATTTCAACCCAAGGGACCTATTTTCGTGCCCAGTGCAAGTCCGGCGCAAAGTGCAACCTAACCATGCGCATGGTGGGAGTTTTCTTCCTTTTGGTATTTTCTTAAATTGGTAGAAAGGGGTGTTTGCGCCGATGTGGGAGTGAACACAGACAACTGACTTCTAAGGATGTAACGATGTCCATGAACATGTCTGAGAGAGCTCACAAGCCACTACTGTTGTCTAATTTCGTATACTTTTCTATTTGTTAGTCCCATTTGATGTATCTTAGTCTTTTATTTTATTTTATGAATGCTGTACATTTTCTATGTTCAGTAGTGAATAAAGACTTCATAAAAATAATTTTGTGTTCAGTCAAATCTGTCATAGGCCTGCCCACACAGCTTTCGGATTGCAGTCCAACTCAAAACACAGGTGAAATGCGCCCTCTCATGGCCAGGTGTTATCACTGTGACACACACTGTTGCCTTTTCCGCTCGTGCACTCCCTGACGGCCGTTGGAAAAATTCAACATTAAATAAGCTGCAGGGTTGAAAGCATGTGACAAAAGGAGCGCTTTATAATCCGGGAATGACGGTTATTCAAATTGAACTGTACTAATAACTCTTCTACCACGTCTGCCTGCGAACAAAATCATGTTCTCGCCATTGATTTGTATTCACCGCAGTGTATTCTTTTTCAACAAGAGCACTCAGACCTCCGCCACGCTAGATAAACATATGTCACCCCAGGAAATCAATGGACAAATGGTGAAGATCGAATAGCTAAAAGGAGATCAAGTTTCATGGAGATCCAGAATTTCTTGGTATGAATCCCTCTGAGAGGAATACGGAGATAAGTGTCTGAAAATCTTAAATGGGAAGTTCTTACCAAATGGTCAATGTGACTCAGATTTGTCTGAAACTTGGTTTGCCACAACAGCTTTTGATAGTGCATTATCATAAGCTCTTTATTTTTAAGAAAAATCTCTGTATGCAAAAAAAAAAGACGAAAAGCAAGCATACGCAGCATACAATTGATTTTTTTGTACGCTTACTTGGAAGAACAGCAAAATCAAAACTGACGTTTCAAAAACAGAAGACAAGATACAGTATGGCAGACAAACCAACCAATGAGCATATGTGACTGACAATTTTGGTTCAGTGATAATCAGAAAGATTTGAACAGAACTCCGAATGAATGTTATCATTTAAATCAAAAGAAAAGTGCTTGGTAGCAGGTGGGGAAACAGATGGTGGTGGGACAAGCTGAGTGAAGAGACCGATGTTCACAAACAAGGAAGCATATCTGATTGCACAAAAAAAACCCACAAAAAACTAAACAGAATCATTGGCGAATCACTTGTCATACCGACAAAACGAAAAAAAAGTGAACACGATCGAAGTTGAAATAGAACTTATAGCAAGATAGCGATCTGCTGTCTCTGTATTTCAAAATGTCAATAACATTGTCAGGCTCTTATACAGTATGTGGTTAGAGAATGCCACAATCGCCGCTGCTCGCTTTATTCCCATGAGCGGTAACAGAATGCATTCATTCAAGAGCTGCTATAAGCCACAACTCACGCCTAGTTACGCCACACACACACACACTCGTAACAAAGCAACAGAAACAAACGTAAACAAAGAACAAGATCTACTTCGGTGCAAAAGATTGATATGAACGCAGCAAAACAGGTCGGGAAGCGCACGGCTTTGCCATCGTTAGAATATGTTGGTCGATAATGGAAGAAGCAGAATTAGAGATTACCACATGCGAAAATAAATAAATAAATAAATTGCTGTGTTTAGTTGTCACGTGAAGCTTCATTGAAAATTGGGAGTTTGTAAAAAAAAAAGGAATCAATTGTATTGATTTCCACAATGATTCGGAGGGTTCAATGCACATTGTCTCTGAATTTCGACACTATTGGACATCGATTACGTTGACCTGTGTATTTAAATGCAAAGGATAGAAACCAAACGGTGGCCAAATGACAATTCATGTATGACAAAGATCAATTGGCAATCAAGTAAGAGCAAGTTGGTAAAAGTCTTTAGAATGCGGAAAGGTTATTGCTCTATTTCGCAATGAGCTTCCACTGTTATGTAATTGAGCATTCAGCCCGTCTTTTGAACATCTTTCAAATTAATTCTCATTGGGACCGAGTTAATACTGCACGCCAGTGAAGCAGTGCGGCAACTGCGATTGCTTTGGCTGGATAATTATATTTATGACGACGCTTTTCGCGTGTCTTTTCATAGCCGGGCTCGCTGTGATATACGACCAGGGACACTCAGATATATTAACCTGCCAAAACAGCTCATGGTATCGGGTGGAGAGTAAATACCGGCTGGAAAATAGAAACGGCAAACATTCAGACCTGCTGCCATCCACGGACAATATCAGGCTGCAACGCATTATGTATCTATCATGAATAAAACAAAATAGGACTGGCTGTCGCACCCTTTTGTGGTAGCTTTAGAGTTTTTCCAGGTTATGACATGTTGAGACACCTACGTGGGCAGGCAAACATATCAATACCCAGTCTGTTTCTTGTCATCTTTCTACGCCCTTTGAGGCCAGAGAACTTTGTCTCTTAATGACTAAACCAACAGCGTGCCGCATTAGAATGAGCCACAAAACATTAGCTTGCACTTCACTTGGAGTGCTCCGATAGGAAATGATGGGATATAGGGTTGCAACGACCACAGCACGTCTTCCAGTGGTCCAAATGCAATTATACAGAACCACCTTTGATGGCTCTCTTCAGGCCCAAATGGAAGTTCTTAAGTTGTGCGGTGTTTTTTTTTTCTTTTTTTTTTTTTAGTTGACTGGTCAATGAGGCTCAACCCTGATTGAGCACTATTAGAAGATTGAGTGCTGTTATGGCTTGGAATAGAAGCATGGATGGCATTTGCGATGACCACAACACCACCATGGAGGAAAGGAATTTAGGAAGCTGTTCGCATCGAGTTACCGGGGGCGTGGGGGGCCTCTGAAATAGGAATCAGAGTATAAGACTGATGCAGATGATGCACACCCGATGATCAAAATCGATGCGTATGGTAAACGACAAAGGATTCACAGTAAAAAAATTACATTTAATTTAAAAAAAATTTAAACCATACAATGCTTTCAGTGCCTGTGATTTTTTTTTTCTTTGCGCAATATTGTAGTATTAGTGATGATAGTGAGATTACTACCACAGCAGTGATACTGATCTATTACTTCTGGTAGCATTATTAATTTATTCACTCATTATATATTATATTATTGTATTCAACAGTACAATACACTGAATGGCAGATGATGCATTCAGGTAAGCTTAGGCACAAGGTTGATCTCCTTTATGGCTCAGAGTTGACTCGCAAATCAAAATAGTATCGATTCCTCAGGAAAGTGGTCTAATTTGTTGTAAATAGTTCATTCGGATAATGTTGATTTAACTGGGATCCCGGTGTTTGGATCGTTGTAATAGATATATTTTTTTCTAGTGCTAGGTACCAGTTACCCCTGCCTGGTTGACATAAATATTCCTTGGCTGGTGAAAATGAGGGGATCAGGAATATCTGCTTCCCTGAATTCACATAACTTTGGTGCAAATTGGCTTTTGGTGGCGGGAACTTGTTTGGTTGATACAGTATTTACTTTAAGTCCTGTGTCAATCTTAGCACAGCAAAATACACAGATGTCAAGTTTTTGTTTGACTTGCCGTTGCACCAACTGGCACCAGTTTCAGAGTGAAGGTCAGTGACCAAAATTTAAAAAACAGAAAAACCGACAAAATTGACTCACGTCAATAATACTTTCAATAGAATGCATAAATCAGGCAAGTGAAAACCGAACGGTAAGGGAAAATGCTATCATGTGCAAACGTCAAGTTTGGGAAGTGTTATGTGTAAAAAAAAAAAAAAAAACTGGACGTGCGAACCAGTCTTGTTTTTTATATTTTGTATTGTTAATTGTCAGATCCTGGAAATGTCTTCTTCTTTGTCATTATTTGTTTAGGCAGCAACCAATAATTTAAACACATGCAAATGACACTCACAGGACAACATGACAGAACAGCAACAGCTTGTTCAAGGTCACACGCAGTATCTCTAAGTGTTAAAATGTACTTTGGTTATCGATATAAATGTGATACATTGCGATTAATGACCTACAATGGCTGTCACTAGATACACTTCATCAAGATCTAGCCAACCTTACTTGAAATATATATTCTTGTATGATTTTAGTTTTGTTTTTAGTACGGCACACAAGATCTTCACTCACTGTCTGTGGCGGCCCTCCCGTCTGCGGTCTATAGGACCAATCGATTGTCATCTTACTCGTGGGTCGACTGGTGGAAGTGAAAGTGCAGGACAATGTCACAGTGTCTCCTGCGGATGCCTGGAGCTCTGCTGGAGAACTCACGGTGATGGAGGAGACAAGTGAAGGAGCTGCCAAAGAAAGAGCACAAAAGTGACACAAAGGAAAGGAAGCGATTGTGTAGATCAACAGATGTAATTGACCCAGGTTTGGAAATCCCATTTTTTGCTATGAAGGATCACGTAATCTGTTTTAATTTTTATACAGAGCTTTCAATGCAACATTGAACTGGATCACCGTGATCCAGGTAAATTGTTTTCAAGATTACAGGTCCTCTAAATGGGACAACACATCACAAGTTGGCCTAGCAGGAATGTAAAGAATAAAAAGGTAGAAGAGACAAAATAGGGTCAATACAAGTAACATCCACTTCAATGTATGATTTATTTTACGAACACTCATCTGAGGCACAACAAATAACAAGTATTCGTAAACAAATACAAAGTACTTGTGGATATTTTGCTACGTTTAAAAAAAAGAAGCTGAATGTCCAATAATACGAAAAAAAACAAGACAGCTACTTTGCCCTGTGGCAAAAGCGGGATATGGCAATAGAAAAATAGCATTAGAAAAGTACGGAAATACATCGACGAATTGACAACATCTTTCCAAGAATTTCAGTTTTCGGGAAATTGTGTTAGCACCGTTGTTGCGTCAGTGAAATAACTTGGATACTCGTGGGTGAAACGCGTGTGAATAAACGTGAACGCCGAACTATGGTCCGTTTACTCACCGAGAAAAAAAAGCAAATGGAACGACAGTACGTCTTTGAGTGGGCCATTCCTGTGGCCCTGTAGAAGCATTTTAGGAGTTCAGAAAATATCCACTTGCGGTAGATACAAAATGTAAAAAAAACAAAAAAACAAAAATAACCCGAAGGACTGCATCAAAGCTTTTGAAAAATGCCTTCCATTGTCTCGTTCGGCGTGACTCAAGGCTCCGTTGCGCAGCGAAGTGAACGACTTGACAAACAGGTGGATCAGGAAGTGCGGCTTGATAGATTATCTCCGAGAGTAAAATAGTTGTGATGATAACGCACGGTCACGGTAGAAGAATATTAATCTTTACTCGTCAATATGCGCGAACTAGTATAACACACTCATGTCTGATATCAGGGTTGTGGAATAAATGCTCAAATGGCTTGCCTTACCTTATTGTTGATCGACCTCAATGTCACTCAGGAGACCAGTAAAAGCATATATGTAAGCTTATGTTATATTATTAACTATCATTTTATGTTTGCGCATCATATTATTTCATTTTAAACATACCTAAATTATATTCTGTTGTTTAATAATTGTAAATTTAATTATATGTATTTTTTATGTTGATTGGTTCTGATTGGCTGTTAAAGTAAGAGAAGCAGGAAGTGATTTTAGTTACCGTGGTTGTGTTCTCAGACGTGCTGCGGTGCAGATGTTTTTTTCCTCCTCCTTTTATTAAACTCCACTGAAGGATTCCATCCCTCCATCTGTCATTCGTACAGAAGAGCCATCCACTGAAAAACAACGAACCCCTCAACTTACATATATATATAAATATATGCATTTTTTCAAAGAATTGTGCTAACAAAAGTGGAATAAGAAAGACTAGTGTTAGTAGCAATTTTTTTTTTGTGACTAACAGTCTTTTGCTCTGATGTCTGTCTGTCTGTTCGACTGCAAACATCAATTTTACAAATGGCTACACTAGAGGCCACTGTTGCAAAAAAAAGAAAAAGGATTGAACAGCTCGTCAAAGAAGACAGTCACCATATATTCTACTGGACTTCAATTCAAAATATATGATTCAATAGCGGAGAGAAGAAGCACAATCACCTCAGTTGAAGTTTGAGTCTGGACGGTGACTTTCCTCTGTTCAGTTTACATCGAAAAACAGCCTTTGGTACTCAGGAGGTTGTTGCCCATTGTAGAGGTTTTGCAAAACCTGGAACTTGCTGCTGCAAGGCCGTCCTCCTCTTCTCAAATTTGTGTTGTGGTGATCAATGGACTTTTGAGTGGCAAATTGCAGAGACCCACACATGCCACCCTCGCAGCCAGTTCTCAAACACTGCTGATCCAATAGATTGATTAGAGCATACTCACACTCACACTCACCCAAGGAAAAGCATCATTGACACGTTCAAATGTGAATGCGGAATGTTTCTTCAGACTGCGACACGTTTTTGTTTTCCCTTCACAAACCTTTCTCGTTTGGCTTAGTGCTTCCTTCACGTGCGCAGTTCTAGAACTTCCCGATAAATTTTGCAATTTAGAGGCATAGTGACAGTCCTACCACTGTCAGTGTTCCATAAGCCTCATCACAACATTGTCACTCTCCTATCGCACGACTGGGGCCTGTTCCTAAGTGAGACCTGGCATCGCACACGTACTTAGTGTCCAAGTCGCCTGAAATACAAAACTCTATTCCAAACTATTCCAATTTAGCTGCAGGAGAAAAAAAAATGTTGGAAATAACTACATTGGTAATATCGCAACTGGATGACTTATGCAACCAATTCATAGACCAGATTATTTTTTTTTCACGTTTTTGATTTGTTATGATAAGTCTACTTACTCTCTTTGTGAACAAAAGTATAATTATAGAAATGTGTGCATATTTATACAAATTGCCCATTAGTGGTTTCAGAGTCTTTAATTATCATCTATGATCCCGCTGAGGCCCGATTTGTTCCCTTATCTCCGATGCCAGCCAAACACTGAATGCCCCTCTGGGACAAGCTTGTTATTTCCTCTCCTGTCTTTACTGCTGTAATTGTCTCTAATTGGTAGATGTATGTGTTTTTACTTTATCTTTCTCTGTTTGTGGAGGTTTCTTTTGAAGTCTAAATATGTCTCGAGTTTGGCGCGGGTCATTCTTCAGCCACTCCGCTGGTTGTCTTCTGACACTACATTGTTACATTTCATGACACGTCAAAGGAAGGTACACTCTGATAGTTCAAATAAAGTAGCCGCGTATGTGCAGTTGATAGTAGCACAAGTGCTGCGGAAGACTGAAAGTGGAATTATCTGGTTGTGTAGTGATTCACATCGCCCAATGGGCCCGTACACAATCGCCCCGCGACTTGCTGACAATCGCTCTCGGGTGTAATCCTCTTGATGGATGGATGTTAAGTGGAATTTCTCTGCAGGAGGATGTCCATCCATCCATCCATCATCTACCGCTTATCCGGGGCCGGGTCGCGGGGGCAACAGCTTCAGCAGGGAAGCCCAGACTTCCCTCTCCCTAGCTACTTCTTCCAGCTCTCCCCGGGGGATCCCGAGTCGTTCCCAGGCAAGCTGGGTGACATAGTCGCTCCAGCGTGTCCTGGGTCTTCCTCGGGGTCTCCTCCCGGTGGGACATGACCGGAACACCTCACCGGGGAGGCGCTCAGGAGGCATCCGAATCAGATGCCCAAGCCACCTCATCTGGCTCCTCTCGATGTGGAGGAGAAGCGGCTCGACTCTGAGCCCCTCCCGGATGACTGAGCTTCTCACCTTATCTCTAAGGGAGAGCCCGGACACCCTGCGGAGAAAACTCATTTCGGCCGCTTGTATCCGGGATCTCGTTCTTTCGGTCACGACCCATAGCTCGTGACCATAGATGAGGGTTGGAACGTAGATCGACCGGTAAATTGAGAGCTTCGCCCTTTGGCTCAGCTCCTTCTTCACCACGACAGACCGATACAACGTCTGCATCACAGCAGACGCTGCACCGATCCGCCTGTCGATCTCCCGCTCCCTCCTACCCCCACTCGTGACCCCAAGATACTTGAACTCCTCCACTTGGGGTAAGATCTCCTCCCCGACCCGTGCTTTGTCTAGGAGGATGTCTAGTTTGATATAAAGACATCGTCTGGGACTCTTGTGTGGCAAAGCTCAGCATTTTATATCCAGTGTAAGAGAATAAAATATTATATAACAGTCGCTGCACTGATTAGAGACATATTGCTTTCTCTTTTGAAAGAGTGACTACTTGTGCCATCCACATGTTTTGCGTCACCTGTATTATGTCCTCGGATGTGCATGACTTTTTTTTTTTAGACTCGGATAACGAATCGCGATGCCTCTTTCACAAGCAGCACCACATTGTGCTGCGATGTATTTGTGTGCGTGAGCACAGGAGGCTCTCTTGTTTGTGTACTGTAGCAGCGCGGTGTCCGTTTCTGTTAAAAGCTCCCTCTGTCGCAAAAACAAAAGTCTTTCGTCTGCCGTCAAACTGTGGGAGACTACTTTAGTTGTTCAGAAGGGAGCAGGCAACAAAAAAAGGAGGGGGGGGGGCAAATTGTTGGGCACAGACGGTTGAAATGAAAACCTTTCTTCTGTCTTTTCAATTCTTTCTTTGGACTCTTGATACTGATACAGGACTAGTTGGTGAGTGACCTGTACTCTGTGAAACAAAATCGAAATGGTTCTCACAAACAAGTTGGGAATTACGCAACAGTTGGTAGGAATCCTATGACACTGGGAGGGGGCTCGGGGGGGGGGGGGCTTTTAAATGAACTGAATTACATGTACATCGGATCCACATTAATAAAATTAGATAAACCTTTCCTCTTTTTCTAAAAAAAAAAGTATTATTTGAACACATTGTAATCATGTGAAAAAACATTTTAAAAGTTTTTACAGTGTACACATTGAAGGGAGGGAGTCTTTAAGACCGTATCAGTTCAAATGAATGTTAGCCTGTGAATGTATGATTGGCATTTGTGTGTGTTGCACTTTGAAATTCGTTCCTGGGTCGGTGTGAGGTGATTTTTTTTTTTTCACTCCAACATGACAAGTCCGTGCTTTTGTGCCTTTGCCTGTGTTCGTGCGTGCAATGGAATTTAGACATATCTGTGCCAGGTACAACCCATCCCAAGGTGCAGAATACAAATCAAATTGAAGTGAGTAAGCGAAGGAGATGTTTTTTTTGTGTCTGCAAGCTTTTTAATCAGAACTGGATGCTGGTCCTGCAACTTTCCCGACACTTGTCTCAATAGTTTCTTTTGACTCTTACGGTTACGTCAGCAAAACCAAAAACTTGCAACATGAGTGTGACAAAACGAATATACATTGTAGTTGTCTTTGGTTAATACATAGTATAAAATCCAGATGGGAATCGAAGCTCTGCAAAAGCGATTCAGACGCAGTGATGAAGAAACATCACAGAGAGAGAGAGAGACCCCTCGAAGGCCTTATCTCGAGACGATTATCGACCTATTTTGTATTGCATGAATGCACACTTTCTGTCAAGCCTGTTAATGTTCACACACTGTCAAACTGGCCACAGAATAACTTAAATCGAACCCATTAGGGCTAGACTTTGATCAGTACACACACACACACACTTGTTGACATTTGACTGGTAACTTATTTGCAGTCGCGAACAGCCTCGTCCAGCCCAAGTCGGGGGCAGCAGACCGCAGCCTTAAACAACAACTGAAGCTTTCAGGTAAACAAATGAAGGTTCTGCATCGCACATGCGCGCAGCAATGAGTTGTACTGCATTAAAGATAATGATGCATAATAAATGCTGGGAAACGGATTACTCTCTTACATAATGGATGAGTTTGATTAAAAAGGATGTCAAATCATACGCGTGTATTTGAAACTAGGGCAGGAGCTCATTTATTGATTCATTCATACGGCGTTAAGTATACTCAGCACAATAGAGTACATATTTCAAAGTCATTTTTATTAGAAAATCAAGATGGAAAAACTATATACTCGACATTAAAAAAAGGGAATGAAATACTTGAGGCGTTAACTAAAAGCCTAGAGGCATCGGTGCATATTGCTCGGTATGACATCATCAGTACAAAATAACAACAACAAAAAAGGTTTCTTTACAGTCGCCTAGTTGGACAAGGACAGTTTGCATTCAAAGGTTTTTCAGATCAAAATTGCACTCCCTTGTAAATATACGGACGTACACGGTGGCTCAATCACCAGCAATCTCTTTGTTTGCAAATTGAATATATTATAGGTAACGGAAAGTTGTTGTTTGACTTATTTTTGTTTTCAAGTCATGTCATGTAACATTCCAGCCGATGGGATATCGGATGGATTCGGAAAACGGCCGTCACCCGCTGTGTCAGCACAGTTCACACACAGCCTTTGTTCGGTCAGATCGGAATATTTCGACCAAAAAAAAAAAAAAAACAATTTTGATCCCCTTCCAAAGATTCTGAACCTCTTTGTGCTTCCTGCGAATCGTTCAAACGGGACATCCGTCTGCTTTTCCTTCCATTCATGATGACAGTGTGCGTGGCTTCACTAGCAAGGGCGCCTGCGCACTCACCGTCTACTCGCTACTCGGACGCAATGTCGTCCTCAAAAGTGCCCCCCCCCTCTCTGTCTGTTCCCACCTCTTTAGTCTGAATCGTCACCTTCGTCGTCATCGTCGTCGTCATCTGAGCTCGCGCCGTCTGATTCCGAGCTGGGATCTTTCGTGCTGGCCTCTGAGATCATTCCGTCTGAACTGTCAATCTCTATGGACGTCTGTGATAGGTACAGGTGGATGGCCCTCATTGGGTGGCTAGGACACGGGAAGAAGTGCGCCGTGGGCGAGACGAGAGCAACACAGACACACAAACACACACACAATGAAATACATGCATGCATGGTCATGAATGTTTCATGTACATGCATGTGCAGGAGACATCACAGACAAAGAGGAAAGGACAGAGACAAGCAGATGATACACACAGCAGCAGGGACAAAGGAGTGAGAAGTCAGACAGGGTATCAAGAACTTGCCTAAACTTGATCATAATGGATAAAATTCACCTCGGACCATATGAACCACCACCCGTGTTCAAAGCCACTTTTTTTTTCTCAAGAGGCAAATGCCTTGACCTTCAACGAGATGAATTGTGCACAGGGAGATCTGAAAACCCAAGAATGCAAAGTGGAGCCCAAGCAAGAGAAGACATTTTTCAAAATAAGATGATTCGCTGTTCCGGACATTTCCAACAGCAAACGGTTTAGGGCTGACTCAAAGTGTCAGCGATTATGATATAATATTCAATTCAATATTCTTGTAAGAGCCATAAAATGAAACCGCGTTATTTCACGGTTGCTTTTGCTTGTTTGTGCAAAACTGTATTAAACATCTTACTTGCACTGAACCGGCGCTTGAAATGTATTAGTCGGCAAGAAAACGCTGGCCCATGCACCATTGTTCAAATGCCACGTCACCAAAACTGTTTGAAATCCATTTAGGGGAACAGGAAAAGACGGGATCAGTGATTTTAAAAAAAAATTAAAAAATAAAAATAAAAAACACTGCACAAGGAAAAGGCACATTGTTATATTAAAAAAAAAAGCTTGAGAGACGAATGCTATGTGTCTGCAACTATTACATAGAGTTCCTTACTGGAACCCAGCCTTGAAAGATTGTGGTTGGAGAGGAAGGAAGAAGTTGAATGTCCAGCGCAGAGAGAGTCAAAGACCCCAGGAAGCCCGATCCCCCACAGTCAGATGGCGAGCAAGAGAGGAAGTCAACGATTCTTCCGTTCCTCTCTCCATAACCCTTTTTCTCCCCCTTCCCCGCCATGTTTCTCCTGGCCTTACCACACTGTGGGATCTTTTCTCTCTTTGCGAGGAGCTTCCACTTCTCCTTCTCGCCTTTGTCTCTTCCTCTTGCACCTCCTGCAAGACACGATGATGATGAGGAGGAGCACCACGACGGTAATTCCTCCGCCGATGGCAAACGCTAACAGCAGAAGCTCAGAGAACGATGCTGGAGAAGACAACAAAAAAAAGGCGCAGTTCATTAATTACCGACATTAAGGTATTTTCATTGACATATGACATTTTTTTTTTTGAGGGTGGGTGAATATTTCTTTGAGGTCAGTTTGCAAAAACGGTGCAAGTCCTCCTTTTTTTTCTTCACCCTTCATTCTATTAACTCATTCAGTACCAGCCAATTCTGGACCAAGTCTGAAAAGACGTATAAAAACGTCTTTGGGAGTGAATGAGTTAATGCTATGATGAAATCCAACCATCATGCGTTTTTCATCTTTTTTTTCCCCCCAATCTTTTCAGTGTGGAATTGAAAATGCAGTGTGATTTCTTCACATACCGTGTGGGGGAAACTAAAATCGAACCTGTAGTGACGACCCGCAGTCGAATTTCTCCAACCGAGCCGTGCACATCCGGGGGGTTCTTGACCTGGCACGTGTAGGTGCCGTTGTAGGTGAACTTCACTTCACGAATTATGATGGAAGCGTCCTGGCCCATGACGTCACCAGCCCAGATGATGCGTTTCCGGAAAATGCCCTCCTGAGGAGGGTATGGCTTCTGCTGGTAGTGAAACACCTACGGGGGAGGGGGCGGGGGGAGCAAGTTGATTTGGTTCGTTGACAGCATTTACGTGTAAATAGACCTTTGCCAAGCCAAAACTGTTAAGAAAAAAGTCGAATAACTACCATAATAATGATTGTAATTGTATTTGTTCATCCAGCTGAAGGAAGAAAAAAAAACTAATAGTTCTATTCTAGAGCAGGCAGAATGATTTTTAATGCGCCTCAATGGGCCATTGTTCTGTTTGCACCATAATTGTATTTGCGTCAGCGTGTATTCGGGGTTTTTTTTCCACCACAATGTTTTTTGGGGGATTTTTTTTCTGTGGAATCTATGCTCAGCTATTTGCTGAAAAACTCACATTTTTTGGACCGTAAGGTGCCACAAGATGACAACAAAAACTTAAATGTGAAAAGTACTACAATCAAAAAACAATAGTCTCAACTGTTTGCCTGCATGCTTGCCGGAAGCTCTAATGTTAGAGAAAAACAGAATTTCATTGCTTTCACACACACACACACACACACACACACACACAGGGTGTAATTTGTCTGAATATTGGGCAGATCTCAACAGACCAAAGGGATGGATGCCCCCTCATAAATGCTGAGGCAGCGGTCAAAACTTACCGATTCTTCTCGGCCTGGTTTAAGGGGTCTGAAGCTCCAGGAGACGATGATGGTATTGGGGTTGATGTTAGAGGAGCTATCGAATGTACACTTCAGACGAATGTCCGTCCCGTTGACTGCCTCCACATCCCCAGATGTATAAATACGGATCCCGCTGACCCGCAGCACGCCTACAACGGAAGACATACGGATCAAAGTCAATACATAAAGTGCAGAAACAAACACAATAGGAATCGTTCTCTTCATCTGCCTTTGAAGTGCTTGCACTTTACCCAGTGACCTCGCAGAAGAACAATGAATATCCGAGGCAAATTAAAAATATCTATAAATAATAATAATGATATACAGTATGTGTCATTTCGGTTTTATATCGTGCCCACCCTTTCTTTGGACTGGAGTGATGAATGCATACTGAGGGCTTTGGTCTCTCATTTGCATGTCATTTGTATGAAATGGAGTCCAAACGGCAGGTATTTTTCCAGAGATCACTTTAACTCTTAAATCGTGTCAACAGCCGCATTTCGATTTTTCAAAGGCAGACAGCAGACCACGTGAGTGCAGAGTCAACATCGTCACTCCACTCACGGCAGCTACAGAGCACGTCTTAATGTCATTGCAAGATTCCAGGAGGAGCTCCTAACCAAACAAGGTTATCAAAAAACCTAAATCACTTTAGAAATCACAGTGACGCTGCGTGCGCATTGTCCTGCAATCAGTTATTATCGTTCCGAAGTGAAAAGAGGAGGAAATGTTTTCACATGCCTGGATTTAGGTGGGCAGGATGACATGTACACTAAACACACACACACATGCGCACACACACAAAAACCATCAACAGATATACTGGTTCGGGTTGTGGAAACCATCAATATTTAAACATTTAGCAAATACAATATATCCGAACCGCTTGATCCTCACTAGGGTCGTGGGGCGTGACTGGAGCCTATCCCAGCCATCTTCGGGCAGTAGGCGCGGGACACCCTGAATCAGTTGCCAGCCAATCGCAGGGCACACAGAGACGAACAACCATCCACGCTCACATTCACACCTAGGGACAATTTAGAGTGTCCAATCAGCCTGCCACGCATGTTTTTGGAATGTGGGAGGAAACCGGAGCACCCGCAGAAAACCCACACAGGCCCGGGGAGAACATGCAAACTCCACACAGGGGGGCCGGAGCTGGAATCGAACCCGGTACCTCTGCACTGTGAAGCCGATGTGCTAACCACTGGACCGCTACAATATATCATTTCGCCAAAAACAATACGAATGGAACCATCATTCAAGAAATGAGAACAAATAAAAACATGAAAGATAGATAAAAGAGCAAAGATCAAATATTTTAAAAAGTAAATGAAATAAAGGTAGAAAAAGGTGATGTTGTATCATGCTTTGGACAAGAACATTTGATAAACATTGCCAGCTACAATCTTTTTCTTTGTTTTATCAGAATACTTGAATGACAGAATGTGTTGTCTGAATTCGCGATGAAAGACGTCATACTGTGACAAATATGAGTGTCTCCAATCGTGAACAAATTTGGAATGAGCGTGAACTCCACCTACAGGACTGGAGTAAAATTGCTGATGGCTATTAATCTTCAGATTTTCACAAATCTCCGCTCAGAATTTTTTTTTTTTGCTTTGCAAAGCTCGGAGTGCTGGATTTGTTTTCATCACGATGGGTTTGTGTGAATTATGATCTCTGGAGGGTGGGGGAAAAATTAATCAATAAAAATGGCACATTGATTCATCTACTGCTCAGTGACCGTGGGAATTTGAGTGTGGCTCTCCGTCTTTATTTGTACCCTGTGAGTGACCACTCCAGTCAGCTGGGGTAAGCTCAAACTCTCCCGTGTCCTTAATGAGCACTCTCGAAAATGTGATTATGAATCACATATAGTCATTTATATACTACACTAAACGGACGCCCCAAGGCGAATCTCAAAGCAGTTCAGGCGTCATTGCCCTGTGGCTCTTTAATCCACAAAGCCTCAATCCACAGGCAAATCATCTTCCAGACTGAACCTTGTCAAGACAGTGTTACCGTCAGTGTATTGGTTTGATGTACAAAGTACTTGTTACGTCTATTAGCAATAATAATAAACTATAGCTCATACGCTAAAGGTCATACAGCAAATTGCAGCAATTACAATTGTGGATAAAAATCCATCCATCTGTCCATTTTGTAATGCTTAGTTGAGTGTAATGAGTGAGCTAAAATCCTATTAAAGCTGACTTTGGGCCACTAAACCTCTGACTGGCTGCCATTCAATCGCAGGACACAAGGAGGCAAACAAACTCTCAATCCCATTCACCTTTAGGAACAATTTCAAGTTTCCAAATCGACATAGCATTCACAGCTTTTGTCCGTGAGGTGGACGTGCTAGCTAAAATTACCACCGCGCCGCTAGCGGAATACTAAAAGTGCTACCAGGTACGCTGGCTAAATCATATTGCTCCAGATGAGAAGAGGTCAGAAGGGCCATTCGGAGTCATATTGTTCCTGCGAGGCAGCAGATAGCCGGGAAAATGTCAGCAAGGCTTGAGAGCTTTAGCAGCACGTTCCGTTTCTTATCAGACTGGAGATTATTTCCTGTGGGCCGGGATGAGAGAGCAGAGCACCCAGACGCCCCCCACCCCCACCCCGCCCCACCCCATTAATATGGCGTCTCTCTCATCACTGGGTTCTGACTGCTTTAATTCACTGTAATGGGATTCAAACGGGCCTGATGAAATGTGAGAGAAGGTAAATGTTGACAAATTTCCTTCACATTTGTGACAAAAAAAATACAAACATGTCAAAGTGATCAAATGTGGCTAAAGTTTTTTCGGATGACAGCGCATCAATTGCTTTTCGAACACGATGTGCACAAAAACACACAAGGATAATATGACAAAAGGTTTTGCAATACCTTGCAATGACGTTACTCCAAAAGCAGTGGGAAGTCATGCCAATGCGCAAACTTTTTTTCTGTAAAATGCCAAAATTACTCAGACTAAACGTTTTGCGACAATGATTTTTATGACTGCTTCGCTTGTGTGCTTGACTGGCAAACACTCCAGGGTAAAGTCTCCTTTCCACAAGACAATATTGTAAGCAGTCACCGTAGAGATGAGCAATGGTGCAATTCCTCCTCCAGTCAAATTATTTCAAAGCTCAACTGAGTCATCACACATCGTTTGGCATAACGCAGGGGGTGCCCAAACTTTTTGGACCGAAGATCGACTTTTCGATCAACCAACCTCCCGCGATCGACACATTACTGCGCACACACACACGCACATACATACATGTACATACGCACGCCATGATAAGCAACAGCCTGACACGGAGGCATGCGACGCACTTTTGCAGCCTGTTAACTATCGTAGCTCATACGTACATTTTTAAAGTGCTTTCCTCGGCTCTCTTGATTCCTATTCTTTGCCCGTGCCCTCTGTGAAGTGTACACGAAACAAATTCTGAATGAGAATAATGATAACGATAAAAGATATAGCGCAACAGCTCTGATCACAAGCTGCAATTGCAGACTGCTGAGCGCTAATAACTTCCGGTGACGCAGGTCCCGCGCCACGGTAGGTTAATTTTTTAATACTTTTTGTGAAAACGAGACTGATAGGATGATTAGGGTGCTGTGTACATGAACACAAAAAAAATATATTACTAACATATACAAAGTCACACAAATGGTTGTTTTGGGTTTTGTTTTTTTGCTTCTCTACATCCCTCGCGATCGACTGCACCCCTGGCATAGAGGGAACACATCTTCAAAGCATACTGTATCTCCTTTAACCAATCAGTCCTTGAATTTAAACAAGCGTTGCTAATCTACGCTTTCAAGTACAGCCGAATAACGTTAATTTTCAATTAAGAGCAAATAGCAGAGTGCCAACTCCGACGCTCATTAACACAATTGCTTAGCTGGATTCTTAGCGTTTAAAGCACTTTAATTATTGAACGGTTATTGCTGTGAAGGTATGAAGTTTGATTGGAGCGAAAGAAAAGACACCCTAAAAGACTTATAGTGTGTATGTGTGTGTGTGTGTGTAATCAGGTACATTTTACATGATTTTCATGGGTTATATTTACCACTTGTATTCTTTGGCATTCGACTCAGCATAACTTAGATTTGTTCTTGATTTTACTGTTTGGTGCTTTCTACCGCCTTTATTACCGATTTGTCTTACTGTTTATTGTGCATGTTAAATTGCTCCATGTACAGCACTTTGTATGCAGCGATGGCTGTTTGAAAGTGCTCTATAAATACAGTTGACTTGACTTGACTCTCCAAAATCAGGAGACAGGGGGGAAAAAAAGGGTTTAAATTAGAGTATGAGCTCACGTGGTGAATAACAACAGGATGATGGAGTACGTAGTGAAGCTTGTTAGGAAGAGTTATTTGTTTACCGGGTAGGTCTTTGTCGGGCCATTCTTCCACCCCACCATATCTCTCTGTCTGGTCTCAATCTTTCCCTTGTTTAATGTGAACATCCTGCTTGGCTAATGTCAACCACACCCATCTTCTAATGGGAAAGAGCGGAAAAGAGAAACATTGAGGATGAAGCTATGGGCCATACAGACGTGCAGACATTTTGTGTGTGTGTGTGTGTGTGTGTGTGTGTGTATTCTTTGGCCACGACATTCAGCAATGTTGGTATTTGTCCACTAAGTCAACGCCAAACCTGCTGAAACAAATTTCTTCTATTAGTCGGTATGTATGGCATGCTTGGAATGGAAGACACAGTGGCCAACCGGCCGGTCAGAACTCAAAGAAAGCAAAATCTTTCAATCAGCGCAAATTAAAGCGGGGCCACCTTGGGGGCGTTCGATTTGCTTGGCTTTCTGAAAGATTTTGCTGGGTTTATAATTTCATCTTGCGTGGTCATCAACAGCTGCTGATTTAACAGAAGAACCGGATATCTTGATTCAGCATGTGAATGTGACTCCACTGCTGGACACATCAAATACTGCAACGGTTTCATTCGAGGCTGTTTTGTGCCTTTCCTCTGGAGCAGCACACCTGCGTCTCTGTTACATCGGTTGCGGAAGACACACAACACAAGGACGTGGAGGAAACATGAATAGCTCCGTGTATCACAAAGAGCCTCCTCTCTTCTTTGAGTGTGGCTTTGCAGAATCTTTTTTTTTCCTTTTTGGGAAACAAGGCATGTCTTTCATGGTCAGGATTCAAAGCTGGAAAGAACAGTTTCAGGTAACAGTGCGCAAAACAGGAGGACAGAGACTGGTGAAATGTACTCAACATGCAGCCTACTTTGCATGTATACAACTAGTATATTTCGACAAACTTCCTGGGCGCGGTTTGACAGTGTGAGCTATGTGATTGACTGGCGACCAGTCCATTGGAGTCTGCTTGTCACTCGATGTCAGCTGAATTTATGAGGACAAATGGGATGGAAAACGGACGGAAGTGGCAAAGCAAAGAAAAGGAGGGGAGAGGTTAAGTTTGATTCTGAAAATGAAAAATCTTCGATAAAGACAATACTAATATACAACGCATCGATACATTTTGGCACATTGATATAAATAGCCCGACGCGTCAGTAAATTTGTCCATTTGCAATCAAAGACTGCCTAAAATAGGATCTAAATTCCTTCGTACAACTGAAATTTAGAGTGCGCTTAAGTACAAAAAATAATAATAATAATTCTTCATTTGTCGTACGCACACCGGTATGTAATCTGTATGTATTGATAACTTCCACCCGTTGTAGACTGCCACGCTCGTCTAGCCTCATTCGCATTGAGAGATAACATTGAAAGATTGAGCATATGTAGTAGCAGAAATCTCTTTCAGAAATCCAAAAGGTGACCAGGCTCAACTCAAAACAGCTTGGCGGGATAAATTTGTAAGGTAATGTCGCTGTCAAGTCCTGTTACTCTGCAAGGTAATGTTCTCAAAATGTGACTTTTACTAGACTGCAGGCGTACATTGGTTTTGAAAAGGCAAGAAGTCAAAGGTCACAAATGCGCCAGTTAAGATTAAGATTAAGAAAACCTTTATTAGTCTCGCAATGGAGAAATTCCAGATTCACAGCAGCAAAGTTATGAAAGGAAGAAGTAGAACAACAAAAAAATAGGAGCTGCTGGAAAGGCAGCCACTCTCGCGGCGCCATTTTGAAGTCAAAAATAACAAAAATAACACAAGACAACACATAGGACAGAGACAGTCGTGCAATCTTCGCCACTTTTCTGCATACACTTTGTTGTCTGAAGCAGTTATAGATAAAAGAGGAGAGGATCAAAGTGTCCTTTCACCAGTGGATCAGAGACATCATGCTGAAAAATGTGCACACGTCTGCTACAAGCAAAGTTTTGAAAGCAAACACGAAGCTGTAGCGTCCATTGACGAAAAGAGATTAGTTCACTTCTCCTGTCCCACATAATCCGCTTCAAACTCCAAGCCGCGACTCCCAGCTCCAAATCCGCATCGGCACTCTGCGCCAACGCTCCTTTCTTCTCATCGTCGGCTCCTCAAGACCTCCATCCATCCAGTCGCAGACCGTTCAACAGCACCGATCTCTCCGCGGAACAAAGCGGGGCTGTGAAAAATGCTGCCCATTACAGGTGCAAGACACAAGCGCCCCGGGACTGTCCAGCAACGACAGTCAAATGGCGCCGACATTCCTCCAGTCAAAAACAGTGCTGGTATACCCATGCTGCCGAGTTAACACCAGGTCCACTATTTGAACCTTGACCCAATGAAAGAAACTACCAAAGAACCTATCCCGCTCAATGATCAATATTCCAAATTCCTGTTTGAAGCCAACACGGCCTTTTGTCTTCAAGACTTCACAAGACCGGCGCGCCTTGCTTCCGCAGATGTGTCCCGAGTCCTCCGTGCCGGTCGTTTCGTTCAAACTCTCAAACAGACAGACATCCTTCCGAGGTGTGTCAACACAGCTCAGCATGTCAATAATCAAAGTGAAGCTTTTATGAGAGCGATCCACTGTTGTGGTTAGATTACAATATGAACGACAGCATCAAACTATCACATCCTGACAAAGAGGAGTACAACTGCTGAGTGAATGAAGCCGAAGCCTAAACAAGCAATGGAATCGCCGGTATGCCGCAAGTCAACAACTGCCATCTGTTCTCTCTCCCTTTCGGTATGTTGTATGTGTGTATGTGTGTGTGTGTGAGAGAAACAAGAAAGTCAGGACAAGTTGGCACACGTCAACAATGTTGGCTCCACATAAGGCTTTTTGTGAAAATGATCATTTTAGCGAAATTAATAAAATCCCCACCACCTTCTCCCAAAAAAAAAAAAAAGCAAGATTGTTCGTATATCTTCAAGCCAGAGGAAACGCACCCTCGTACAATTATTCTGCATAGACGAAAGTACTTGTAAATTCCTTCTGCCTGCATGTGACATGTTCTTAAACTTGAGTTTCTGACTGAAATGATTTTCAGGCGAGGTTAGCAGAATGTTTGTAAATATTGCTTGTTCATCAACAAAGTGTAATCTTGTACAAGTCTCTGAATGTTCACGGGAAGAATGTTCAAGGTAAGCAATAGCCCCAACGGTACCACTCCAAGGACAAGAATTGCCGAAAGCGACTTACAATGGAACCTCCGTTCGTGAACGTCCAAATTCACAAAAAAATAAGTTTCCAAAGAGATTTTCAGACAACTCTTGCTTCAGTTCCAGAATAGACCACGGGGAATGAGCTGTGCTTTCTTTCACACAATGTCAAGTGTTTCGGGTGTTTTTCTGTGAATTGTATGAGTAAAGCTTGCATGAAAAGAGGTGTGTGAAGAATGCTGTTTATTCGGAAGCCCTGCAAAGTGTCGCAATGGCGGCGGTGCCCGATAAACTCTCACGGGCGCTCCTCGCCTGTCAACTGCAAAGGCAACTTGACTCCGGGGCTGGAACGGATTCATTCTGTTTGCATTTATTCTAATGGGGGGAAAAAAAATCTTTAGTTCCCATTCCGGACCTCGAAACAAGGAGAGGAAAAAAAAATCAGGAATTGAGCGTTCGCTTTTATCATAAAGCTTTTCTGTTGAATTATTGGTGATGTCATCCATCTGTGAGGAAAATAACATTTGGCCATACACACTTATAATTTTATGCCCTTAGGTCAAATGCAAAAAAAAATACAAAACGAATGTCGGTTTGCTTGTCTGAGCGTGACTCAAAGTGTTTGCCAGGATAACAAAGCTGAAGGATGTGATTGCGGTGACACAAAGTCATGGCATTGTGAGGAGTTAAAGCACACCTTTTTTTCCGAATTACGTGCTCTCGTTTGTTTAGCAATTTCATCCATCCGACGTCCTCCTTCCTGTGCTCCTTCAACGGGGGCACGTTGTACTTTAGAGCCATATACTTTATAGCTACAAGTTCTTTGACCGAGATTTGATACAATCCGTATCATCAATTAATTGTAATTAATTAATTAATTAGTACTGGCAAATGATTTGATGTTGTTGCCTTCCCCCCCCCACTGACCGAAACGCGATTGGCTTTAACAATTAACAAGCGGAAGCATTTTATGTCTCATTGTGTCCACGCATGATCTAAATTGTGATGTCAACGGGCATATCCTGGATATCCTGAGACCATGTGTGCGTCAAACGGTGCCACACAATGTACATTCCAGTAATAGGGAGGAAATGAGCGAGGGAAAACAAATCGCAGCTGTGACAATTGCCTGATTGGCAATTACTGCCACGGCATTCTATTCCCACTCTTGATTCCTCCCTGATGGCTATTTAGCGGCGCCACTGCGCCAGGTTATGACGCAGGACGACCGCTCCAAGACGCAAATTCAAGTCCCTCCGCGATTTTCGAAGGAATATTATTATTATTATTATTGTCCTAAGAGTATCACCCAGGTGCAACGCATAATCACGTGTTTGTTGTCATTCTGAACAATGTGGAATTAGTATTCATCCTTACATAACTTTGTTGTTAAATGAGTACGAATGAAGAGGATCTCTCACCTGAGACTGCGAGTCCACACAGGAAAAAAATCCCCTTTACGCACATTGGGAGACTGTCCAGTGATCACGACGACAGGAGACTTGACTAACTGACAAACTAACTCTGACCTCCGAAGACTAATATCGTAAAAGTTCTCTTTCTCTTTTCAATTTTTTTATTTTATTTTTTTGAGGGAGAAATCAACCCGAGTCCTAACCCCGATGCACTTCGTCTAACCACCGAGGACGCGTCCTGACTCGTCACAGTTTTTTTCTCAAGTCAGTCAAGTCCTCCCACTCAGTGCCTCCAACTTTCCTCGCTGCCTCCTTCCCCACCCCTCCCTTCCAAACGTAAATTCGGAATGCAAAAATGTTTTTTTTGGTTGCTTCACCAACCTGTTTTGCTGTTGGGTTCAATGGCTGTTGCGCAATCGCGTGACGAACATCCACGTTTATTTGAACGTGACGTCACGCCACCTGCGCGTAATTGTGAAATAATACACCGAGCGAAAAATGATGATTAATAACGATGACAATTGAACGCCAAAGATATAATAGGTATCACGTTACACGTTAATAGACAATATAAACTTAGATATGGCACTCAAGATAATGTAGCTGTTTACATAGGCTATCGCTTCTATTTGAAACATTTATATCGGCTAAATTCGGTGGTTTGAGTTTAAAAATCAGCATTGTCACAAATCAAATCAATGTGAATTAAGGCCAATAAGACGTTTATGCATTAACTCGATTAAAAAAAATACTAGTTTACTTATTTATTTTCTTAATCTCCATCGTTGTTCTGTTTAATCTAATGTAAGGTTCGATAACTGAGCATGGCGTGTTATGTGCACCGTAAACCACAAGAGGGCAGTAAAACACTTAAATTTATAGCTACCAGTCAATCAAGCGCTGTACTGTGCAGTGCAGTACGTGATTTTATTCGAGTTGGCAGAAAAAATATGTCGTTTGGAAATAATATTTCATCATCACAGTATTTTTAGTATGTTTAAAACTACACAAATAAAATACAGGTACTGTCAATCCAGCGCGTGCCCGCGTCCGTGTTTGGTGGCATGTGGGCGCGTGCGTTCGTGCGCGTGTCTGCGTCAACTTGTGAAGGGTCGACAAGAGATCAGCAAGGTCCCAAAGCTTCATGTAAACGTTGAAGCGAATGCTGTTGAAGTTTTGACTCGTGAAGAGAATTACTGAGGGCCAGGGGGGGTGGAAAAGACAACACCGACTCTTGAAATATAATCTTCAAAAGAATATGTACTACGGCGCTCTGCTTTTTTGTCACCTCTTGATAATAAGTACCGTGGAAGCTGGTACAGGTAAATGTTTGCTTTTTTTTGTCGGATATATAACTGAAAATCATTTTGATTTGTCTCATTTACCTCAAATTGCAAAAAGTCAGAATCAGCATTGGCGTAGCCGAAAAGAGGGTTCAAAACTTTCTGCCTTTCAGATCTCAATTCCCTATTTACTGTATTGGAAATTACACTTGACAATGAATGCCTGTTGACATCTTTGGTATGACGTTCGCGTTGTGTTACGTGAGCTAACACGTTAAAGGACGGTGCTTTAGTTGAAAGGCAAATAGAACGCAATTTTATTTATTTTTTAAAAATTGTTTTTGTTATATAAGGTGGAGTGTCATTTTGGAGGGAGAACTTCACAATGACATGTCCGGAAAGTGGGACTTGGTTCAAAAAAGAACAATCCCTGGGCACTTCAAGCAATTCCTTGATGGTTGATGGCAAAAACAGAGGCCTTTACCATTGTGAATATGATCAGAACGAAAAAAAGCTCAAGTATTACTTCTACGTGGAAGGAAAGGGTGAGTACACACAGTCTATGTGTTTGTTTGTGATCTTTGTGATTGTTGAGGTCTTACTTGCTGTCCACCCGTCTTCAGTCTGCGCTAATTGCTTTGAGCTGGACGCAGCACTGTTTGGGATGTTCATCGTCGCCGATGTGAGCGTAACAATTATACTGATGATATTCATCTACAAGTGCACCAAGAAGAAAAATTCACCGGGTACGAAAGGTAAGAAACAGTGTGACAGGGTGACTGTGTTCTGTGGGTGCAAGTACTAATGTCCACTGATGTCGGAAATATGTACGGCTTTTACTTGAAGCAATCTAAAGGAGAAGATACCGGGACAGCCCGATGTATTCTGTTTTCTTTTACATTCCGCTTGAATTACTTTAAAAGTCCATTTTAAATTTATAATTAAATTATATTAAATATATACTGTACATAGAGTTGATTATTTTACTTATTATTTGATTGCATTAAGAATAATCGAACAATTTTTTTTTACATCGTGAACAGTTGTTTTTTTGTTTGTTTGTTTTGTTTTACATTTGGATTCATGATGTGTAACTACCTTTTTGAAATCATCTTTTAGTACCTGCAGGCCCGGCCGTCCCTTCTCCAGATTATGACGTAAGTACAGGATGATATCGGACTCTATTTTCCACAACAACATGTTCTTACAAGACTACGTCATGTTTTCAACCGGAGACGACAGTGGAATCACTCAGGCTTCAGGCTGGGCACTCTCGATAAGCTCTGATCATGGAAGTAATATTGAAAATATCGCCAATGGGAAAAATGTGTCACGTCATGATCAGACAATTCGAAATTCTCGGAATCGTACTGCCTTGAATGTGAGTCGGCTTACTACTGCTGAGCTGGGTCTCAAGAAACTGTCAAAAGCATTCAGGAAACAGACTTGTAGAACTAGATGGTTAATTTTTTTTGGGGGGGGGGGTAGAAGATCGATGCTACGGGGCAAAGAGTTAATTCATTCTATTTTTACTTATTAAGGGAGACCCTGAGGATTGAAAGCTCAGATAGTAATGCAGTAAATAGCTGGCGGGTGGGGGGGATAAATGAATACAAACGGTGGGGAGATGCATTATTCAGTTTCTCTTCATCAAAAATCGAATCACTCAGCTACCTTGTCTGCAGACCGAGTGACTTTGAAACCTCCTTGTTCTGTTTTCTGCCATCAGAGATGCCGTATCGTGAGCCTCTAACAGTGTCATTATTCTTTTGTTGACAGCACCTGAGCGCGCACGCCCACTCCCAGGACCAATACTCTTTTATCAACAGCGGCAAACCAAGATGAGCCACCTATGGCTGGTTACAAATTGAAGACGGAAGACACGAGCAACTGAATTAATCAAGAGACATTTTGCTCTGATCCGCGCTCGTAGTCTGGCATCTCACAAAGTTTATATTGCCACTAGGAAGTCACTCATTTCATCATAATCAACATTCACAAGCATGACACAAAAGTAGGATCATGACTCAACTTGTTCCCAAGGGAAAAAAATACAAAAAGTTCAACTTTATGTGCAAATTGGAGCATTTCGTAGCAACGTGTGGCCATTCGTAACGTCGGTGTGCAATACACTTGACAAACATGGTTGATATACGCTGGACATAAAGGGCGACAGAGACTATGAAATGGGACTTCTAAGGCCAAAAATCATATTCCCTTGCGTGCTGGATGATCTATTATTGGGTATGAGTTCATAAAAAAAATGTGCATGTAGAAAATCCTGGAAATTGGAATACATCCATTACTCTTTTACCAGCCAAATTGTTACCATCATAAAACCTTTATTAACTGTGCAAGGTGCCAACCTGTTTTCTTTTTTATATATTTTAACATTTTACACTATCGTAGAAGTAAGAAGAAATATTTACCATTACTTACCTGCCTTGTAGGGAAGTGCAGAAGAAAACAGCAGGCGTGATGGTGAATTAGCTTCATTTCCTGTTACACAAGTGTAAAAATAAGTTAACCTCTGCATTGTAAAACTAATGAATAAAAACTAATGTTTTTATACCCACCTGGCAGCCCGATGGTCCAGTGGTTAGCTCGTCCACCTCACAGTGCAGAGGTTGTGGGTTTGATCCCGGCTGTGGCCTTCCTGTGTGGAGTTCGTATGTTCTCCCCGGGCATGCGTGGGTTTTCTCCGGGTACTCCGGTTTCGTCCCACATTCCAAAAACATGCATGGCAGGCTGATTGAACACTCTAAATTGTCCCTTGGTGTGAGCGCGAGCACGGATGGTTGTTCGTCTCCGTGTGCCCTGCGATTGGCTGGCAGCCAGTTCAGAGTGTCCCCCGCCTACTGCCCGAATACAGCTGGGATAGGCTGCAGTACCCCCCGCGACCCTTTGGAGGATAAGCGGATCGGAAAATGGATGTATGCCCACCTATCACTTTGATGAATGTACAGAGCAATAAAGTGTTTTTACATGATTTGCCATAAGGTTTTTTTTTTCTCTTTTTTTTGGGGGGGGGGGGGGGGGGGGTTAGAGCGGATCGTGGTATCCTTTAATGTGTAATATTTTTAACTCCATTTTCTAATTAAATTCATCCTTCCATTCCCAACAAGATCATTCTTCCTTTACATATTTCCATGATACATTATAGCTTTCCGTCTGTATGACCATCGATTGACGATCAAAATATTCTTGTGAAGGACGGTTCAATAAATGCAGCTTATGTGCTCATTCTTTTGTATGTTTGCGGTCGGAAACATGATTGTGACACTTTGACAGATATGAGTGGAGGTTCGACACGCGTCGCCATCTTGCAGCCTCGGCTCATATCCGTTCGGCTCCCACGTGCACACAGACGCGGTGGAGTCACTTGCTTGAGTGTGAGGGGGTGGGGGAGGGGCCAGATCATTGAAGAAACATCCTGTCTGCTCCCTCCTTTACCACGCAAAAAGGCTTGGCTACAAAATTTGTCAGCGCTGCACATCCCCTACGGTATCTAAAACATGACGTCACTTCTAGGTCGCGTTTCTTTGTTCGGCCAATTAATTGAATCATGAGTTATAATAATACTCCCACTTACTGTTAAGGAAGTGCGGCTGTGTGAGTGTGCACATGCATGTTTGATGTGTGTTGAGAAGGACGGATATAAGAAGCGAAACGCCGAGATTGACTGAGATATCTTGGCTTTCTGTTCAAAACTAGTTGAGTTCTCAGTGCTCCTGACAATTCGATGGCTGAAAGTTGACTAAACTTTATGTCTAACTATCGTCGCGATGTATTTAAAAAATTTAATGTGTTTTAGTGAGTTTCATCAACGTGCAGGCAGGCTAATTCTGAGCTTCGAGGAAATGTGTGGTGGATGTGATTCTATCCATCCATTTTCCGAACCGCTTGATCCACACTAGGGTCGCGGGGGGGTGCTGGAGCCTATCCCAGCCGTCTTCGGGCAGTAGGCGGGGGACACCCTGAATCAGTTGCCAGCCAATCGCAGGGCACACAGAGACGAACAACCACCCATGCCCACACTCACACCAAGGGACAATTTAGTGTGCTCAATCAGCCTGCCATGCATGTTTTTGGAATGTGGGAGGAAACCGGAGCACCCGGAGAAAACCCACGCAGGCCCGGGGAGAACATGCACACGCCACACAGGAAGGACGGAGCTAGAATCGAACCCGGTACCTCTGCAATGTGAAGCCGACGTGCTAACCACTGGGCTACCAGGCCGCCCGGATGTGATTCTAGTCATATTGTAAATATGATAACTAGGCTTTAGACCAGGGGTCGGGAACCTATGGCTAGCGAGCCATATATGGCTCTTTTGATGATTGGATCTGGCTCGCAGATAAAACAAAATATTCTCGCTTAATCCATCCATCGATTTTTCACTGCTCATGTCCTGTTCAGGTCTGCAGTTGGTCGAGGAGCAATTTTGATTGGATGATACTGGCCTACGTTGGCCGTTGCTGCGGGAACAGGTAAACGCCCCTTTTGAATCTGCCCGCTTCGGTCATTAGCTGAAAGCTAATCCTTTGACGAATAAATTGGCGAAAAGGAAAAAAAGATGACGAGTATAGTACGCTTCAGGACGAACGGGCCGAAGGATTCGGCTTTGTGGAAAGAACAGGTTCTGTGGTGCGTCTAATTTGCAATGACAAAATACACTCGAAACGGTCAAATGTAAAGCGGCACTTTGACATGTGCCGTGCTACGTTCGCATCTCAGTACCCTGCGGGAGACACCAGAAAGGAAGCGTGCAAGCTACCGAGCAGGGCACACACACATATATACACAGTATATATATACACTGTATAGAGATATACACACACACACACACAAAATACGTCTCTCACTGAAATATTCATTCATCTTCCGAGCCGCTTGATCCTCACTAGGGTCGCGGGGGGTGCTGGAGCCCATCCCAGCTGTCTCCGGGCAGTAGGCAGGGTACACCCTGAATCGGTTGCCAGCCAATCGCAGGGCACACATAGACGAACAACCATCCACGCTCACACTCACACCTAGGGACAATTTAGAGTGTTCAATCAGCCTGCCATGCATGTTTTTGGAATGTGGGAGGAAACCGGAGCACCCGGAGAAAACCCACGCAGGCCCGGGGAGAACATGCAAACTCCACACAGGGAGGCCGGAGCTGGAATCGAACCCGGTACCTCTGCACTGTGAAGCCGATGTGCTAACCACTGGATTACCGGGCCCTCTCACTGAAATAGATTTCCAAATATTTAGCTTTTGTGGCTCTCTTAGCCAAAAAGGTTCTCGACCCCTGCTTTAGACAATCAGGATTTGAGGCCGATCAGCGATGAATAAGTATGAAAATAATGACGCTCGATCACCGAGTTGACCAGAAGTTGAACGTGTGTATTTGTTCGACACCCAACCATCGCCATTCACAGGGGACATGGAAAGGCTTGGCCCTCAAATGGTAAAAATCTTTTGAGTTTAACGAGAAAAAGTCACCCGGTAAATAAGTAGACAATAGCAGTCAACATGCATTGTTCCCCACATTGATGTAATCGGGTTTGACAAACAACCGTGACACAACGCACCAGCACAAGGTATCGTGTCTGTTGTGTTTATTACCATCACGATATACAGGAAAAGCAAAGATAGATGTGAAACTGTGTGATATAGGGTGGAAAAAGAGACACTTTTATAAAGCTGTGCTCAGGAACAAATTTTCTTTGACTTCCGTGGCCACACTATATTTTCTGAGAGTAGGCCAGCAGGCTGTCATTTGTCCAAGAAGGTATCATATATTTCTCTGCGACCATCTTTGTATCTCAGCTGAGGGAAGAACAGAAATGCACATTGGTTATTTTTCATTTCATCAATGAGAAAGTTACATCTTTGCGTTCTAAGATTTACTTTACCTCCTGGTAGCCATCATTTGGGACACTCTTCTGTGTCTCATTTGGATTAAGATGTTTTCTGTTAGTGCCTGAATGGGAAAAAAAAATACATTTAACACACAGCAGGAAGATCTTGGAATATCAACTTTTTTTTAGTGCGATAGTGTCTAACATTTCTAAGTTACACTGGAAATAGTTTTTGCTGAATTTTGCCAAATTTATTTTCATCAAGTGGTTGCATGCACTAAATAAAATGATCAGGATACAGATCAACTTAAAAAGGGCATCTGGATGCAGATGATTTTATTTTCTGCGACTACTTGACAAAATACAGTAAAACGGAGTAAATTTTTTTTTTCAGCATAGATATTTATCTACAGTCAGTTTCCCAAAAGCTGAACTTGGTCATCCTGTCCAAAACAAACGTTTCAAACTGGGCTGGATGCAGGAGAGAAACTTACTTCTGTGTGGAGAGGCCATAACAGAGGCATGAGTCTGTGATGCGACGAGATACAATGGTAGCTATTAAATCTCCGACTGCTAGACCCGATATGGACACAAGGTCGAGCTCCACGCAGTTATCACAGGCTGGATAAAAAAAATAAAATAAACAGAAAAACACAATCATGGCAGCCACTTGTTCCAAACAGGTGTTTGATGAGCATTCCTAAACTTGCTCAGTCTTTTTTTGTCACCTGTCCCAGCTTTTTTTTGCAACGTATTGCAGCCATACAATTCTAAATGAATAATCGTTTACGTCGGTGTTTCCGCATTGAATTTTTCAACTTTGCTTCGTGCAATGTTGTCGAACATTTCTAAGTGACGGGATATAAATCAAGTCAAAAGTAGGAGACGTAGAACTTACATCTGAACTTCACAAATATTTTAGGTCCATATGGTTGTCCCGCTTCATCCACACATTTGTACTCTCCAGAGTTGTCATCGTTGTATTTTAAAGGAAACTCGACTCTCTTGCCATCTTTTGACACAAATTTTTTTACGCCACATGAAATAGAAATTTCTGCAGGTCCACGTTTCACTTCAATGTCTGTGAGGAACATAAAACATGAATGGACTCGTCAGGTATTACCATACGGTGCCTTTTCATCAAGTGACAGTTTCATAAACAAAATCCCACCCTTGGATGAACTGTACCTTCGTCACAGCACCCAAACTCTGTGGGAGAATTCAGAAAGAACATGCAATGATCCTCATTAAAATAAAATGAAATGTCTCCAACCACGAATGATGACAGAACAAGAAAATCTCACCAGTCAGCATCCAAACAACCAGAAAAGAAGATAAAACTTTGTAGTTTTTCATTGCGTCATTGGAGTTGTGCTGGTAAAAAGAGGGAGATGTTTTCATTGTGTGCGCAGACAACAGAGACGTGCCATTGCCTTGCTGAAACAGATTTTTTACTTTAAAGCTCAACAAAAAGCACTTTTATCGCCTCGTACGGGACTTTTGTGAAGGGGAAAAGCAAGTGATAAAAATATGAAACATCAAAAGGCCGTAACATTTGGTTTAAATCAGAACACGTACTATACTTTGAAGACAAGCTTAACCGAAAGCTATTTAAGGTCAACACGATAGAATATTGAGGTTAAAAATACTGACCATAAAATGTAGATCATTCGTGCTCCCGGTGCTGTCGCTTTTTCTTGTCTCTGTCTTGAGCTGGCTGAGTGTGAATAGGAAGTGAGTGTGATTGGCTCACTGGGCTTAAGCGTCACTGTATTTTTCAACATTTTGAAGAATGCAAAACAAAAATACACTGCAAGTATTTGTATATTTGTTCTTCGACACCGTCTCATATTGCTCCTCAATGGCATTTAGTCGTTTTATTTGTGTTACTTTATCGATGAGGAAATATGTCAACACAAACACTTCTGAGATAAGGTCTCACGCTTCCACTCGACATACTGCGGCGCGACAATGCTGTGCGTGCCATCGTGGAATTTATTTATCTGCCTTCACCAGTTGGGTTGAGGTTGGTGACACAGAGAAGGTGGACGAAGGCCAATTATGATGGTGGTCCATTTTTAACACAACCATTCATGGCAATACTGCACGGTGAGAAGTGCCAAGAAGTAGAGGAGCAAGTACTTTGTTTAGTGTGTTTTTTTTAGGTATCTGTACTCAACCTGTGCATTTCCATTTCCGATGACTTACTCTCTAAATTTGAAAAGGAATGTACTTTCTACTCCTTTGTCAAAATAGGCTTCATTGAACTTACTTCATTGAACCTCTTAGGATGACAGTGGTGACCTCCATCCATTCATTTTCTAATCTGTTTATCCTCACGAGGGCCGCACGCCTGCTGGAGCCTATCCCAGCCGTCTTCGGGCAGTAGGCGGGGGACACCCTGAATCGGTTGCCAGCCAATCGCAGGGCACACAGAGACGAACAACCACCCACGCCCACACTCACACCAAGGGACAATTTAGTGTGCTCAATCAGCCTGCCATGCATGTTTTTGGAATGTGGGAGGAAACCGGAGCACCCGGAGAAAACCCACGCAGGCCCGGGGAGAACATGCACACGCCACACAGGAAGGACGGAGCTAGAATCGAACCCGGTACCTCTGCAATGTGAAGCCGACGTGCTAACCACTGGGTTACCAGGCCGCCCGGATGTGATTCTAGTCATATTGTAAATATGATAACTAGGCTTTAGACCAGGGGTCGGGAACCTATGGCTAGCGAGCCAGATATGGCTCTTTTGATGATTGGATCTGGCTCGCAGATAAAACAAAATATTCTCGCTTAATCCATCCATCGATTTTTCACTGCTCATGTCCTGTTCAGATCTGCAGTTGGTCGTGGAGCAATTTTGATTGGATGATACTGGCCTACGTTGGCCGTTGCTGTGGAAACAAATAAACACCCCCCTTTGAATCTGCCCGCTCGGTCATTAGCTCAAAGCTAATCCTTCGACGAATAAATTGGCGAAAAGAAAAAAAATATGACGAGTATGGTACGCTTCAGGACGAACGGCCCGAAGGATTCGGCTTTGTGGAAAGAACAGGTTCTGTGGTGCGTCTAATTTGCGATGACAAAATACACTCGAAACGGTCAAATGTAAAGCGGCACTTTGACATGTGCCGTGCTACGTTCGCATCTCAGGACCCTGCGAGACACCAGAAAGGAAGCGTGGAAGCTACCGAGCAGGGCACACACACATATATACACAGTATATATATACACTGTATAGAGATATACACACACACACACAAAATACGTCTCTCACTGAAATATTCATTCATTCATTCATTCATCTTCCTAACCGCTTGATCCTCACTAGGGTCGCGGGGGGTGCTGGAGCCTATCACAGCTGTCTTCGGGCAGTAGGCGGGGTACACCCTGAATCGGTTGCCAGCCAATCGCAGGGCACACAAAGACGAACAACCATCCACGCTCACACTCACACCTAGGGACAATTTAGAGTGTTCAATCAGCCTGCCATGCATATTTTTGGAATGTGGGAGGAAACCGGAGCACCCGGAAAAAACCCACACAGGCCCGGGGAGAACATGCAAACTCCACCCAGGGTGGCCGCAGCTGGAATCGAACCCGGTACCTCTGCACTGTGAAGCCGACGTGCTAACCACTGGATTACCGGGCCCTCTCACTAAAATAGATTTCCAAATATTTAGCTTTTGTGGCTCTCTTAGCCAAAAAGGTTCTCGACCCCTGCTTTAGACAATCAGGATTTGAGGCCGATCAGCGATGAATAAGTATGAAAATAATGACGCTCGATCACCGAGTTGACCAGAAGTTGAACGTGTGTATTTGTTCGACACCCAACCATCGCCATTCACAGGGGACATGGAAAGGCTTGGCCCTCAAATGGTAAAAATCTTTTGAGTTTAACGAGAAAAAGTCACCCGGTAAATAAGTAGACAATAGCAGTCAACATGCATTGTTCCCCACATTGATGTAATCGGGTTTGACAAACAACCGTGACACAACGCACCAGCACAAGGTATCGTGTCTGTTGTGTTTATTACCATCACGATATACAGGAAAAGCAAAGATAGATGTGAAACTGTGTGATATAGGGTGGAAAAAGAGACACTTTTATAAAGCTGTGCTCAGGAACAAATTTTCTTTGACTTCCGTGGCCACACTATATTTTCTGAGAGTAGGCCAGCAGGCTGTCATTTGTCCAAGAAGGTATCATATATTTCTCTGCGACCATCTTTGTATCTCAGCTGAGGGAAGAACAGAAATGCACATTGGTTATTTTTCATTTCATCAATGAGAAAGTTACATCTTTGCGTTCTAAGATTTACTTTACCTCCTGGTAGCCATCATTTGGGACACTCTTCTGTGTCTCATTTGGATTAAGATGTTTTCTGTTAGTGCCTGAATGGGAAAAAAAAATACATTTAACACACAGCAGGAAGATCTTGGAATATCAACTTTTTTTTAGTGCGATAGTGTCTAACATTTCTAAGTTACACTGGAAATAGTTTTTGCTGAATTTTGCCAAATTTATTTTCATCAAGTGGTTGCATGCACTAAATAAAATGATCAGGATACAGATCAACTTAAAAAGGGCATCTGGATGCAGATGATTTTATTTTCTGCGACTACTTGACAAAATACAGTAAAACGGAGTAAATTTTTTTTTTCAGCATAGATATTTATCTACAGTCAGTTTCCCAAAAGCTGAACTTGGTCATCCTGTCCAAAACAAACGTTTCAAACTGGGCTGGATGCAGGAGAGAAACTTACTTCTGTGTGGAGAGGCCATAACAGAGGCATGAGTCTGTGATGCGACGAGATAGACAGCCACTCCGAGCACAATGGTAGCTATTAAATCTCCGACTGCTAGACCCGATATGGACACAAGGTCGAGCTCCACGCAGTTATCACAGGCTGGATAAAAAAAATAAAAGAAACAGAAAAACCCAATCATGGCAGCTACTTGTTCCAAACAGGTGTTTGATGAGCATTCCTAAACTTGCTCAGTCTTTTTTTGTCACCTGTCCCAGCTTTTTTTTTTTTAAACTTATTGCAGCCATACAATTCTAAATGAATAATCGTTTACGTCGGTGTTTCCGCATTGAATTTTTCAACTTTGCTTCGTGCAATGTTGTCGAACATTTCTAAGTGACGGGATATAAATCAAGTCAAAAGTAGGAGACGTAGAACTTACATCTGAACTTCACAAATATTTTAGGTCCATATGGTTGTCCCGCTTCATCCACACATTTGTACTCTCCAGAGTTGTCATCGTTGTATTTTAAAGGAAACTCGACTCTCTTGCCATCTTTTGACACAAATTTTTTTACGCCACATGAAATAGTAATTTCTGCTGGTCCACGTTTCACTTCAATGTCTGTGAGGAACATAAAACACGAATGGACTCGTCAGGTATTACCATACGGTGCCTTTTCATCAAGTGACAGTTTCATAAACAAAATCCCACCCTTGGATGAACTGTACCTTCGTCACAGCACCCAAACTCTGTGGGAGAATTCAGAAAGAACATGCAATGATCCTCATTAAAATAAAATGAAATGTCTCCAACCACGAATGATGACAGAACAAGAAAATCTCACCAGTCAGCATCCAAACAACCAGAAAAGAAGATAAAACTTTGTAGTTTTTCATTGCGTCATTGGAGTTGTGCTGGTAAAAAGAGGGAGATGTTTTCATTGTGTGCGCAGACAACAGAGACGTGCCATTGCCTTGCTGAAACACATTTTTTACTTTAAAGCTCAACAAAAACCACTTTTATCGCCTCGTACGGGACTTTTGTGAAGGGGAAAAGCAAGTGATAAAAATATGAAACGTCAAAAGGCCGTAACATTTGGTTTAAATCAGAACACGTACTATACTTTGAAGACAAGCTTAACCGAAAGCTATTTAAGGTCAACACGATAGAATATTGAGGTTAAAAATACTGACCATAAAATGTAGATCATTCGTGCTCCCGGTGCTGTCGCTTTTTCTTGTCTCTGTCTTGAGCTGGCTGAGTGTGAATAGGAAGTGAGTGTGATTGGCTCACTGGGCTTAAGCGTCACTGTATTTTTCAACATTTTGAAGAATGCAAAACAAAAATACACTGCATGTATTTGTATATTTGTTCTTCGACACCGTCTCATATTGCTCCTCAATGGCATTTAGTCGTTTTATTTTTGTTACTTTATCGATGAGGAAATATGTCAACACAAACACTTCTGAGATAAGGTCTCACGCTTCCACTCGACATACTGCGGCGCGACAATGCTGTGCGTGCCATCATGGAATTTATTTATCTGCCTACACCAGTTGGGTTGAGGTGGAGAGACGGAGAAGGTGGACGAAGGCCAATTATGATGGTGGTCCATTTTTAACATAACCATTGATGGCAATACTGCACGGTGAGAAGTGCCAAGAAGTAGAGGAGCAAGTACTTTGTTTCGTATGTTTTTTTTTTTGGTATCTTTACTCAACCTGTGCATTTCCATTTCCGATGACATACTCTCTAAATTTGAAAAGGAATGTACTTTCTACTCCTTTGTCAAAATAGGCTTGCTACTTCATTGAACCTCTGAGGATGACAGCGGTGACCTCCATCCATTCATTTTCTAATCTGTTTATCCTCACGAGGGCCGCAAGCCTGCTGGAGACTATCCCAGCTGTCTTCGAACAGTAAACGGTATAAATCCTGTACCTGTTGCCAGCTAATCGCAGGGCACACACGGACAAACAACCATTTGCGTTCACAATCACACCTAGGGAAAATTTGGAGTGTCCAGTAAACCTACCGGCCAGGTTTTGGGAATGTTGGATGAAACCAGAGAAAACCCTCGCAGACACATGGAGAACATGCAATATCCACACAGATAAGCCAGAGTGGGAATCGAACACCGCACCTCGTCACTGTGAGGCCATCGTGCTAACCAGTCGCCCACCGTGCCGCCTCAGAGGTGAGACTAGGACAACGGAGCGAGAAATACTGAAAGGCAGCACAGAGCTAAATACAAACCAAGTGACGAGACAATGAGGAACAGCAGCACAAGACACAAGTGGTTGAGGGAACGGAATGGACAACGGATCGGAATGATAAGCACAGGTGGACACAATATCCTAACAAGACAGACAGACAGACTAAAGGGACACAAGAAAAACAAGATCAAATGCTAATCAAAACCAATCATGACACACACTTGTTCAATCAAAAACAAAATCAGTATGTGTTTTCATAACTTAATACGATGTGGTTCTTGTAGATATTGTTTCGCCCATGTTCAAACTGTATGCTGTATTACCTCGCAAATGCATCAGAGGTGCTTCAGGAAGCAGATACGTTTACCCACAGCGAGACACAGCTTCCTGTCTGAACTGCTGCATCGAAACCTTGTGAGCCACAAACAGCACCTGGTGGTGGCTCTCTCTCACACAGCACACATTCATCCATGTCCACAAAATTCATGCAATCAGATCCCGAAGTTGCTATTCTAGCATTAAAAAACGTATAATCACTTACAGAACAAAAGGCATAGGCCCTCCCCTTGCGTATTTCAGCACTGTTCACCAACTCTTAACAAATACTAGAAACACGTCTCTTTAGCACCCCCTCGTGGATGTCAGAAGAGCCACGATCGAGGAGAAACATACTCACGTTGACTTTATTCAGTGCGATCTTCATGTGAATACACATACAAATACACATTTATAGGTAAACTTCGACATCATTTACATGTAAATACATTTTTGCATCAAATTCATTTGTAAAATCTCATACACAGGATGTCATCTGAGAGATTCTGGAGTGTGCATAGCAGAATAAAGGCATTCTATTTTAAATAACAGGAAAGTACGCAGTCCGCCCTAAGGTGGCATGAAGGGAGGGGGTGGGGGGGCTCGGTGTTATCTCGCAAAGAGATTGCGAGATAACACGTTTTTTTTTAGTTTTTTTTTTTTTTTTGCATGCAAACGCTTTTTTATGCCAGTTTACGTACTTCCGAGTTATCTTTTGAGTAAACAAAAGCGACAAATATTGAGCGTTTTTACCCGTGGGCAATTTTAATTGAATTTTACTTTGAAATTGGCTTAAAATAAAAACAACATAAAATCTGTTCTTGAAGGCCACAGTAGCCAAACTAACCATGAAGTACCGTACATAAACGCGCATCGCGCATTTTAAAAAAGCATTATCTGCCAGGGAACGTTGTTTTTTTTTTCTTCTTCCATGTCACCTTATAGGGGCTCCATTTGAAAAGAGAACACTATGAGCATATGCTTACAGGTGGGACAGCAACACTTTAGTTTTGGAGGTCACGCACATTTTATCAATACAACTGTTGAAGCAGCGATAGCTTGTGTGATCCAACGACAGATTTGGAACCAACATGTTGAAGTGACAAATGCCGCAGAGTCTCTGTTCAAATAGTCACGCATGCAGCTGTATAACTTGCGAGGTGCCTTTGAGATAAGTCAGAGCCAGATCTCCTCACTGCTTGTGCTATTCACCTTGTAGATGTAGCCCACCATTGGATATCTGGCAAAGCCTGAGAGTGGCAGTGGAACAAGACTGGACAGTTATAGAAATGACCACATAATTACACACATGTGCAGTCATGCTCTAAAAGTGTCACCTGACCTCTGGCAGCATAGGCTAAGGACAGATCTTCATCCTCCTCATCTGTCTTCTTCTCTCTCCCAATGACATGCTGGGTGTTCTCTCGCGCTGTGGCAAGCCATGTACAAGCATTGCAGCAAAAGAGTGTTAGAGATAACGCAGAGTTTGATGAAAAATCCTAAACGGGAATACAGCGGTACCTCTACTTACGAACGTCTCTTCATATGACATTTTCAAGTTACGAAATGCCTCAACAGTTACGAAAGAAATTTCAAAATACGAAAAGTAAAAAATACAGTAAGGGTTGCAACTCTCAGTTCCGAGGTTCCTGAACGCAGCATACTCATGGTTCCTCTGCCATTGGCTAATACCTAGCATCATTCTGGCATCCCATTGGCTAAGAGGGACCTCTACCGTCTATCCACAGAAAACAAAGGAGGATGAGATTGCGAAATGTTGGTTCCCTTTTAATTAGTTTGATAATATTCATAATAGATTATATGATATGTCTCATTTAAAACGTTCTATTCTTGGTAGGGAAACATGCTTTACCATCTGTCATCTGAGTTCAAGTCTTACCTTTTTTCAAAGCGCTGAGGTCATTGAGCTGCATATTAGAAGGAAGAGACATGTTCTCTCTGGGGATGTAAGTTCTCTCTGTTTTGAGGTTGGTTGAGTCACTGTGCAGAAAACACACCAAGTGTAAACACCAGGAGCCCAATTTTAGTAGACTGGCACCAGTGCACTTGTCGCACAAATGGGTCGAACTTAATTCTCATGCCGGTGCACGACTCGTCTAGCATGTTTGGGGTAGTGTTGCACCTTCTTGGGCATTCCGGCGCACAAAGTTGGCTCACCCCCGACTCATCTGTCAATTTGTAACGGAAAATAGTCTGCACAAATCTTCAAATGATTTTGTTGTTGTTTTGTTTTTGTATTTTTGAAAGAAAAAAAGGGGCTTCTTTGACTGCACTACGAAAGTTAGAGGTATTGTATGAGTTACCTTTTCTCAGTCATTAGAATCTCCGCCGTCTCATCTGTAACACAAAATAAAGCGTATGACACTGCTCAAGCGTTGTTCCGGAGCCACAAGGGACTCGTGTTTTACCAATGGATTTGCTCGTTGGTTTTTGCATGAGGCAGAGGACTATCAGACTGAGAATGAGAAGGGCCATGAAGGCCATGGAGCCTCCGGTCACGATTCCTAGCATCGGCACTTCCACACGAGATTGCAGAAACTCTAGAGAACAGACAGATAGAGTATTTCCAAAAATTGTTGATGGTAATTAATTCATCTTGTTCCTCTCCCCCGACCATGACCTGCCAGCGTGATGTTACTTTGCGCTGTGCCCACACTGTTGCTGGCGTTCAGTGAGATATTTCCTGAGAGGCTACTGAGAGTGACTCTCATTGTGTGATTGGTCAACCAGGGGTAGCTGTGCGAGTCGAGGATGAAGATGTCCGAAGTGTTAGCCACCAGTAGGCCAGACTGGTCGGCCAAGGTGAAGGTGGCAGGCGGGTTGGACTGAACCAGTGCAAAGAGGACTAACAAAAGGCCGGGGTCTGAGGTTTCACTGGAGTGTGCGCTGACCCTGACGATCTCAGGCTGAACTAGAAGATGGAAGAGAGGAAAGAGCCGCGGATAGGAACAAACAAAAACAAAAACACTGAGTGGATTGTGGTCCCTTGCAGAGGCTCGGCTACAATACCAGATTCTTCACTCAGCCACAGTCACTAAATGCAACACTGTGCATAAGACAAATGGACCTCAAGTAGGCAGACTCGCCACAAGTATGCATTGTAGATCGATTGAAGACTTTAAACGATCGATTGGTAAATATGAGTGTGAAAAGTTGTTTGTCTAGATGTGCCCTGATAGTCTCAAGTTCACCCCAACTAAGCCCGTTATCTCACTGAGCGGCGAATGTGGGCGAGTGTTTCATATATGAGTCCGTGCAAGAAACACGACCAGGTTCAAAATGTATTTGCGACAAGAAGAAAAAAATCAAAAAACTTTTGCAACTCTTCGCAACTTTTAAGGAACCCTGATGAAAACCAACAATCGCTACGCGTGCAAACACTTGCGGCTCATTGAGATATGGGCTCATATGGACAAGTGGTCTAGAAAATGGATATTTGTAAATGTTAATGAAGTGAGTGAAGATCTCAAATTTTGGAACTGATGAACTAAAAAAATATATACAGGAATCCTGCAATAAAATGTTATGATTTCCAATGAAACACGCCTGCAAAATATTTTACAATAGTGGTACAACTGTCGTCTTTTTTTGGCAGGTAGCAAACTAGCTTGGTGCTTAGCAGAAGAAGAAATACTGTCGATAAATGATTCACTGCCACTCACATTGGACATTGAGTGTGACTGTGGCATTGTGGCTCTCGCCTGATTTGGGGTTGAGTGCCACACACACCAGCTCTCTGTCCCACTTTCTGGCCCGCAGGGAGAATGTGCTGTTGTTATTGGCTCTCAGTCTCGTGACCTCAGAGTCTTTATGGGGTGTCATCCCCCGACTTCCTTTGGCAGATCGCGACCTCTGCTGCTCACCGTTCAGGTACCAGGTTAGCAAAGTGGGTGCACGGGTGTGCCAGCCGTCGGAATGACAGTTGAACCTGTGTATCATGTTTTCTCTTAATGTCATCACCGTCTGACGATGTCCGTCAATTTTGGGGGCAGGTTCAACAGCACCTGGAGGTTAAAAAAAAAAAAACTCACTTGGGTTTTTTTTTCCTCCCCTGTGTTTTTATCTCAAGTAAGAGTAAAATACGTGTCAAGCAAATGATATTCCAAATTTGATCATGTATGCTATTTCTGAGTGTTACAATAAGGTTGCATACAAGCTCTGGAAAAAAATATATTTTAGAAAGCCTAAAAAAAAATTAAAAAGGGAATTTCTCCATTGTGAGACAAAAAGTTTTTCTTGTCTTTTCTTATCTTATATTTCAAATCTTGTTTTGTGAGATCAAAGAGGAGCATGTATATCTATAAAAAGGGGTATAAAAAGAGGAGCCGCTTCTACTCCACATCGAGAGGAGCCAGATGAGGTGGCTTGGGCATCTGATTCGGATGCCTCCTGAGCGCCTCCCCGGTGAGGTGTTCCGGTCATGTCCCACCGGGAGGAGACCCCGAGGAAGACCCAGGACACGCTGGAGAGACTATGTCACCCAGCTTGCCTGGGAACGACCCGGGATCCCCCGGGGAGAGCTGGAAGAAGTCGCTAGGGAGAGGGAAGTCTGGGCTTCCCTGCTAAAGCTGTTGCCCCTGCGACCCGGCCCCGGATAAGCGGTAGATGATGGATGGATGGATGGTATGTCTATAAACCTCCATTTGACACTTTATGACAGCAGTCAACAGCATATATCACCTGCCCAGGATAAGGCCAGTGTGTGAAGAAACACCACGGCCTGCGTGCCTGATGACCACCTTCTCTTGTACACGCTATCCATCCTACAAAAACATACACACGTCTACCTGTAGGGAGATATTGAGTTTGTTAATCAATACAGACTACCACAGCGTTTCCTCGCTTTTATTGTGGCAAGCATTGGATGAGCAGCATTTGTCCACATCGAGCTATATCATAATATTTGAGATATTTTCGTGCAAAGGTGTGTTGAATGGCCGGCTGCATATTAGTTTGAATTAGCAGCAAGTTAGCAACCCTCTTTGCTATTGTTAAATATATTTCAAAAAATGACTGATGTATTCAATAAATGATAAAAAGCTTGACGATTTCAACATGCTCAAAGTAAGCCCAAAAACAGGTACAAAGGTATTCTTTGTATAAGGCACGAGACGAGTGAGACAGTATCAAATGCTTTGAAGACGTAGTTGCTTTGTTCAAGGATTGCTTCTTCATCCCTGATATCCCCATTATTTTTTTGCCTGATACTAATTCTTAATTATCACTTTTTAAAGGAGGCAGTAGCTTTTAATCTGACGCCTACATTGACATATCCAGAAAATGTATATTAGAAATGATCGCCCCCCCGCCCAAAAAAAAAGCAGAGAAAACAAAAGTGTTAGTTAGTTAACACATGATGATGTTGAAACATTATTCTTAAAATAAACACAAGGGACATGGTGAATAACGTTAGTTATTTGCTTTCCACTATGGTCATTTAATAGACTTTTTGGTCCTGGTATTTTATAACTCATTTTTTTTCCTTTCCGTGCATTAAGTATCTGAATCAAGTGAATTCGGTACTCGCTGATTAAAATGAACACAAACAGGGAATGCAGATTTTGGGTGAGTCTGAGCTCTCGTTACTCTAGCTATGATGGCGTGGTTAGTTTCAAGCTTTTGTCATATGAGAAGCACCAAAGGGCAATATTTTGAAACGGTCACTATTACCACAGAAAAAAAAGATCCATTATTATTTCTGATGTGATTATGTACAATGTAAATGCAAAATCTCATTTGATCATTATAAGCCTTTGTGATGCACACAACATAAGCATGCTGATGAGCAACGAAATTGTTTGCGCGCTTCTTGGGCCTCGAGCAATCAATGCTTGCTTTACATGCACAATCCACAATGCCAGTACAAATTGCTGCAAAGGCCCACACATATAAACAAGTCTGCATGCATGTATCGTACAGGTGATTGTGCTTCATACATTTTAACCCAAATCCTCAAACACAGTGTTACCTCAGCGCTTTCCACAGACTCTGCTGCGATTCCGCCTGCCGGAGCTCCATGGCTGCAGAGGAGCGAAGGATGGCGATGATGAGAGGAAGGCAGCCATTCTGACTCAGTCACCCTCCCATCTGTGTCCACTCGTAGTCACACGTACACACACACACACACACACACAAACAAACACAGACACACACACACACATACACGTTTCTCTGCAGGATATGGCACCTCCAGTAGCTGCATTGACTAACCGGTCAAGGTAGCTGCCTCAGGGAGTCACGCCGCTGCCACTAAGAGGAGGCGAGAGTGGGAGGGAGAGTGAAGAGATTCAAGCAGCTGAGAGGATGAGAGAATGAACGAGAAGAGGAGGAATGAATGAATGCTCAAGAGCATACTCTGGGAGTGGGGAGAAAAGGTCTAAGGTGGAACTGTGGTAGGGGGAAAAAGAATATAACCCATATCTTTGTAATCTTAATCTTATTAGGGAACATCAGCATCCTTGTTAAAGCTGAGCACTAATGCACGCTCCTCACTTTTTCGGTGCTCCATTAGTTCAGGCTGGAATGTCTCTGCAGTGCAGCTGAGTTGACATAAGCAGCAGCATGCAGAGCACTGCAGCCTGAATAGTTTATGCCAGAAGAGTTGCAGGCGGTTCACTCCTTGGGTTTAATCTGTTGTCAGAGGACCATTTTGTGATCACAATTTTGATATTTCCTTCAATGAGATGTAGGGGCGGAAACAGAAGATTAACCACTTAAGAGCACAAAATCACCGCATCAGTCAACATATGTGAAGAAATTTCAGATTGCTCAGAATAATGCAGCAAGCATTTTGTTGGCTTTGTTGTCAACATACAACAAATCTTGACATAATCTGTGATTGTCTAGGGTTGGTTGAAGGTAGAGATCAAAATTTCTGCCTCATTGCTTCATTTCATGAGGACGACTAAATTTCCTAGGGTACCATACAAACATCGTCTTTCACTTCTGGTGTTCTAAATTCCGAATCCAGGCACAACAGGTTTTAATAATAATAATTTGCAAAACAGTAAAATATTTTGTAATATTTATGAATGGTTAGGTAATTCAGCAACCGGGAGGCAACTTTTTCGCATGGTAAAATCTGCATTGCACTAACTTTTATAGGTCAAACTTAAAACAGAAAACATCTAAATAATCTAGCTGAAAAGGGCCTTCAACTGGGAGGTGAAAGTGAATGGGAAAGTAGCACATTTGCAGTTAAAATGCTTTACGTTGCTTATCTGCTTATTCACGAGACTAATGGCACAGGATGAAGAAAAGGCCGCACAGACGCACACATTCGTGCCCTTTTTAAAGTATTTATTTATATATATATTTTTAAATCTTAGTTTGGTTGATCCTCTTTTTAAACATTGTTGCACTTTAGTATTTTTGTACTCAACATAAATGAAATTGTATAAACAAAGGCAAAAATGCAAACAAAATGCAGGAAAAAAAAAAACAAGAGCCGAGCCAACTTGCAGAGAAGGAAAAGGCTGAGATGAGTACACATACACTAGAGGGCGGCATCTAGGAGGCAAAAATCAAATACATGAGGAGAGTCAGTCATATTTGTGAAGCAGCCCCCCCCCCCCCCCCCATTCCGCCTGAGTCATGTGTAGTGCTTCCGATTCAGTCACACTGAGTCTTCCTGTGGGTCCCCAGCCCAAATTTCACGTGTGAATTGCACGTCTTTTTATCCCACTCGTCACCTCCTCAGCGCTCTTACTATGGGGTCAAGTGTTGGCGTGGTGCAAAAGGCCAGCAGCACAGATCTCGCAGAGGAATCAAGGCGAGTTGGGGAAGTGAAACTTTTGGAAATGTTCATAAAGGATCTTTGTGGGAAGTTTCAAGAGTGCAAATGGCACGAGCGCAGCTTGACCAACCGACGACTGCTGGGTTTTGAAAGAAAACCGTGCAGTCTGGTATAGTGCAACAGGGCCGGTACAAACATTTACAAGTAGATCTGAAGGTCTTTTCGCTGCACCACTTTTCAGTTTGCATTTCACAAGGGAAAATATGACATTCAAACAGGAACTTAGGTGAGTTGAGAAGATTTTTAAAAAATAAAATGTTCTGCTGTAGTCCCCGGTATTTAATTTCCATCTGGCGGTTTTTAAACCTGCCAGCAGTTAACAGCACTGCTGGGGGCTCATGTCACCATGCCTAAAATCGTGCTGTTACACGCCCGTTTTAGAATTCGCTTTTACAGACAACTTCCTATGTTTCCTTTTGATCGTTTGGAGAAGAGTCCGTCGTCCAGTCCCGTGTATCAACAATTCCAAACCAGAGGGAGAGTCATATTCAAACTGTGTCATCTGTCCAAGCGGAAGGTGTAACAGAATAAAGGGACGACTGGGGGTCCACAGCAATTCAGGGTGGAAAGAGAAGAAAAAACAGGGTTGTTGTCAGTTTTGATACTTCGGTTTTGAATAATATGTCAAATTACTCCCTTTTAGGTTTCTGTTTGGCTAGCGACCTGCCACATCTCTCTCAAAGAAAAACCGACGCAACAGCACTAAGAATGACATCAACAGAAGAAATATTTAAAAAGCAACAAAAATTATTAATCTCCTCTTATTCAAGTGTCTTGATATATTAACACAAATACGAACAATCATTTTAAGACATAGAAAGAGCCCTGTCTCTCTTCTCTGTCCGCTTTTGGCAGGAAATGTCAAGATTTATAAAGCAAAACCGTAAACATTTTGAAAACATTGAACAATAAAAATGAAATTTAAAAAAAAATTAAATAAAAGCCTCCCCAACATCTAAAAACAGAGAAACAAATAGCAGAAATTGCAAAAGTGTTCTATACATGGCATTGCTGTACAAGGAAAGGAGCAAAAATCTGGTAAAACTACACACAATGCAAATACACTGTCACAGACATGAGAAAGGTAACAACGGGTGGGTGGAGATGGGGGAGTCCAAAAAGTAACATGAGATCATGAAAGGGAGGAAGAAGGAAAACATTGTGTGACCTCAAAGTGCAGAATTCATTTTTTTCTCTTAATTGTTGTCATCCTTGACACAAAAATCCATTTTTCTATAATAATGTCATCTTAATAAACATTATACTGGAAACTGTGATAACAACAGGAACTATATTGACCAATATGTCTAACATGGACATTACCATTTGACAGTAAACTATATTTAAGAAAAAAAATAGGGGGCGGGCGGGGAGATAGAAGAGACATTTGCCAGTGGGAGGAACATTAAAAAAAAAAGGTGCTGGTCTGTCCTCTGTGTAAATGACACTGAGCTCGGTCTTTGGGGGGGAGCATTGGAGGACTCCAAACACCATCCGTGTCCCGTCTGACAAGCTCTGCAGTTTTCAAGCGCGAGGGGTACAGGGAGAGGAGCGGTGTGCAGCTTCAAGAGTCCTTTCTTCTCCACGCTTCTCCTTGAACAAGTGTGCGCACGAATAATCAGACACGCGCACGCACATGCGCGCACGCAATGCAAATACTTTGGATCTGTTGCAGCAGTGTGTGTCATTTCTTTGTGTTGTTGGGAAGTCAAACCGGCTACGGCAGCCACTGAGGCACAAAACGCTGTGTGCATGAAAGGTGCTCGGAGGTTGCCGTGGAGTTGGTCGTTGTCAAGAAGAATCGACTGGTAACAAGTGATTTTTGTGCAGGAGATGGTGGCACTTTGACCTTTTGAACGCCGATAGCTCCAACTGTCATGTGAGGTCAACAACCCCGCCCCCACAGACAAGACGTGAGGGATGGATAAACGGAGGATGGCAGTTTGGCATGATACAGCTCAACTCAAGTTAACACAAGTCAGGATGCTTGACATAGACCACTGTACATGGGATACAACACAACCTGTCGAGAAGAAAACAGAAAAAAAAAGCGAACAATTCATTTGCGGCCATAAATTATTGCAGTTTGCGAGGTGGGATTTTACACGCAGAAGATTTCATTTCTTTTCTTAACGTTTAACTGTGCATCTTTTATGAACCATACGTTTGAAATGATCAATGGACTTTCATTTCCAAAATGATGTCCCGGCGCAGTACAGAAACATTTTGCATCGGCCACTGGATTGGACCGAGCCTGAGGAGAGGATTACCGGTACGTACCACTGCTAAACTCCAGCCTGCTCCATGCTGTATTGCAGGTCAGGGGGCTTATAGCTGAGAAGCATATCTGTGGTGCAGGAAGAGGGATAGCAGGTCGCCGCGTGGAGCTCCCCTTCAACGTCACATACTGCTTGAAATAAACATTTTATTGCTGATATGGACTTTTTTTTTAAGTCAATCATGTTTTATATCTTTGCATCTTTTTTCTGCTGACCTGACTCTTCCCGCTGGTGCAGCTGCTGGCTTTCTGAGAGTGACGTCTGGCTGAGAATGTCTGACATGCGAGCAGAACTTAGCGCCTTCCCAGCCAAAAGGCTCATCCCAGACATGGGCTCAGCCTGGTCCTGGACAGAAGTTGACATTCATAAAACCGTCTTTGAAACGAAATGATATTGAACTTGAATTCTGAGAAGTTTTCGGAGGTCATGGGAAGCTTTTCCGCAGGATGACAATTCAATATGTTATGGCAGGTTATAGTCACTCACATATGCATCATCGCAGGTCTGGATGGTGTGGTGACGCTGAAGCTGTCCTCTGGATCTGTAAGCTTCTCCCTGCTGACCTCGAGAATAACCCACGCCGTTGTGATCGGGCACCTCCATAGCTTGCCCTGTCTGTCTGCACTCTATATGTTCAGAGTCTGATTTAAAATAAAAAAAGATATGTAAACTTATGGTAAACTTCAATGTCTATCCAGTTAGTGCTGGGTAAACCAACCTCTAGTTGTTGGAGGACTCAGACTCATATAGCCACGTCTGTGAGTAGGGGAGTTGTAGGGAGGGGTGCTCCCTCTGGGAGGACGCAGGAGGAGCTCATGACCTTCTCCTGCTTTGGCCAGCAGGCCCTCATGGGTGTGGTGGTAGCCAGATGGTACCTCATCTTCCTCCATGCTCTCCGAGTGGGGTAAGCTCGGACAAGGTGCTTGGTCAGGCTGCTGTTGTGGCTGAACATCCGGTGGTCGGATCTGGAGAAGGTGGTGGTAGTGCTTGCCTGCTGGGGAGCTTTGAGGCGGTTGGGGTTCCAAACTCTCACCCTGGCTCAGCTGGCAGAGAAGTAGCATCTCGCCGTATTCCGGTGTCGTGCTACTGGGCGGTGTTGGGGGTGCAGGACATGAGCGAGGGCTCTGCCTCTTCAGCAGTGCTGCCAGGTCCTGTGGCGGTAACCGAGGATCGGCATGTCCCGTCAAAGAGTGGCGGGGGGACAGGAGACCCTGCAGAGTAGGTGTAACGTGCTGTTGTGGGGGGCGGTAGTCCACTGGAGTTGGAGAGAGTAACGCTTGCTGTAGTGCTGATGGGGTGCCATAACTCCCGGTCCCCAAAGCGCCACTCTGGTAACCCTCCAGTCCGGGTACGTTGAGAGAGGCCCCCTGCAGGTAAGGTCCATAGGAGCCCAACACTCCAGGGGCACCCCGAGTGGCCGCTTCATTAGAAAAAAGGTGGGAAGCGAGCTGGCTCTGGTCATAGGCTGATGTGAAACGGCCAAGGCTACGACTGGAAAGAACACAAGAAAATGGGATGTTTAGCAAGAAGACATGATATCAGTCCTCTTGACATTAAAATTTGACTGGTCGAAGAAGGTGGAGAAGGTCACTACGTTCACTCAACACGGAAAGGTCTCCAAATACGTCAGGTCCTTGCTCACACTCAAAAGTCTTCGCTGAGAGATTAATGGGTCTTTGTGGCGGATTTCTGGGTAAGCATTTGAGCAAGAGTGATTACACATTCTCTCAGAGAAGGCAGAACAGGGGTGTGATTGCTGAAACACGATACAAATCTCCTACTTGAAACTATGGACACTTCTAAATGTGCCGCCCCAGCACATACTCTACATGCACTCACCAAATACTGTAAACGGAGGTGGCACAAGAGCTGCTGTTGTCATCTGATCAACGTCAATGAGGGTTTTCCACTTACTGTTGTGTCAGTGTTGGTAACTAATGTCCTTCACACCTGTACTTAAATGTAAAACGTTTACTCTAAGTGACATTTGTTATGGTGTGATTCAGATTATATTAAAAGAAACAGTTCAAGCATAGAAAAAAAACCAGGGTCCTGCAAAATGAAATGGACTGGAGTCCATTCAGGGGCCTGAGGTTATGTTGCGAATTACAACACCCAAGGTCCGTTGGCATTGGAGGCTATTGACAAATCACTGCACAAGAAGATTGATGTCACCTGTGCGACTCTGCGTTGTCTGCACTCAGCTGCTTCCCGAGAACTCGGTGTCCACAGGGTGTCGACAAAAAGCTACCCTGCCTCTGTGGCCCAACTCCCAATTCCACTTCCTGTACCTGAATAGTCACCTGAATAAATCAGACATTGGTTACTTTACAACATCGGAACACATGATCAAAAGAGTATTTGAGTCAAAAAACGGGGCACTTGTATTCTTTGGCGTTCGACTCAGCATGACAGATTTGTTCTTGTTTTACTGCTTGGTGCTTTGTACCGCCTTTGTTACGGATTCGTCTTACTGTTCATTGTGTATGTTAAATCGCTCCATCTACAGCACTTTGTATGCAGCGATGGCTGTTTGAAAGTGCTCTATAAATACTGTTGACTTGACTTGACAAAAGCAAAAAGAAGCACGATGAAATGTAGTCAACTGAGCACACGATACGCAAGCCATAGCCATGAAATTTGAAGCTGTAAATAATGCACATATCGTGTAGTCCTGGTTGTTTCCATAAAGCATCACGAATACAAATTTTTATGTTACTGTTGTGCTTAGGCTGAAGTGCCAGTTGTTTGACGAGAAAGTACACTCAAGCAGAGCCGATTTGAATGCCAATAAGAAGGCTTCAATGTATGGATACAATTTAAAATGTTAACGAACAACCCAAAAAACAGTTAAACATGAACGTGAATCTCTTGGGATCGGGATAAATCAGAATGAGGTGCAGTTTGCTGCAAGAGTAAAATGCATGTGCGTGTGTATGTGTGTGCGCTCGCGTGTGTTACAGTCCAAATGTGACAGTAATGTAACCAAGTCAAACTACAAAAAACAAAACCTCACTTGCTGCTGTTGAGGCACACCCTGAGCCAATGGGACAGAAGGGTGTACAGATGACTGCTGACTGGCTGGTATAGCAACTCTTGGAAGGCCTGTGGGAGGTGGGCTACCACTCTGGCCCTGGTACAGTGAAGGAGAACCATGCTGATACGGTACTGAGGATGGACCTAGGGATGACAAAGACAAAATCACATCATAAAGATCAGCTCTCTTCATACACTGTAGCTTCTGAGTGAACCACAGGGCAGTTCTACAGAAGGACAATGTTCTCGGTCTTCAGGAGGCATTCAAGTATGTCGTGAAGGCCAGAATTGTAGAGTTCAAGTCGGTCACTATCATCGACTTTGCAGCATTAGTGGCTGAGAGTTTTTAGATAGCGGTGTTCATTGAGGAGGGATTTATCCATCCATCCATTTTCTAATCCGCTTACCCTCACAAGGGTTGGAGGCGTGCTGGAGCCCTTGCCAGCTGTACTCGGGCAGTGGGTGGGGTACACCCTGAACTGGTTGCCAAGCTATCGCTGGGCACACATAGACGAACAATCATTAACACTCCTAATCACACCTAGGGACAATCTAAAGTGTCCAATTAACCTGCCATGCATGTTTTTTGGAATGTGGGAGGAAACCGGAGAAAAAACAAGCAAGCACGGGGAGAACAATATTCAGGTGCGTGTTATATTTGAGAAATTACGGTACGAACCGTGCCCTTGCATCATGCCTGCGGAGCCGGGCGGAGAACTCTGATTTGGCTGTCTGAAGAGGTGGTTGCTCGGATGTGTTGGCGGTGGACTGGATGGCTGGATATGCAACCTGAGGGAGGACAACAGAGGGACTATGGAGAGAATATCGCTACAACACCTGTATAACACTTCTATCGAGAGCTCTGCACCAATCGTATCAAGTTCATTCTTCGCTGTTTGCAAAGTAGTGCTACGATACACTAAATACTTTACCTCTGGAGCTGGTGAGTTAGGTGACTGGGATGACTTTCTCCATGGCCTAAAGAAAGACCCTGTAGAGAATAATTTTGCAATATTTGATTTTATGATCGAAGAGAGAGTAAGTTGCCCCTTAATGAGTGGGCAAAAAATAGTTTCATGCACTTTTTTTCTTTAATGTTTTTGTTTGCAAAGGAATGCAGAGACTTGTATCTTCGCGGTATAGAATTCAGACATTCTTCTCTCCAAAGACACGACTCTGCATCAGGACGTGACTGTAGCGCATACCTGGATTTGCTGGTGGAGGATTTGTTGCTCTTGCTGGTAAAGGATATGCTGTTGTTGGGTGTGTTCCAGGAATCGCTCATCCTGCTGGGCCGCGTACATTTTCTGGAGCTGTTCGCACTCCTGTAAAAGGATCAGACAATTAGGAATTGAGACTGAACACAATTCAAGCACTTTCTTTCAATTTAATGAGGAATACTTATGTAGAAGGCAAGGCAAAGCAGCTTTATTATATACAGTATATAGCACATCTCATGCACAAGGCAACTCAATGTGCTTCACGCAAGCAAAGACAACACCGAAATGCATTGAAAAGAAAACAATCTGCACGCAATTGTACTATGATGGATGATTAGTATGCATATAACGTCTAAATCCACGATTCCGTTTCCAAAATGATGCATTCTATTGCATGAGGTATCTGTACTTTGTACACATTTTGACCCAAAGATTGGGAAAATGCTGGACACGTAGGGCTGTAAAATAAAAGACCAATCGTAACCTCTGTCAGGCAGGTCAGCCAATGACGAGTCAATGACAAATAATCCCCCCCGCACCCCCAACAATAAAGCTAGTAAGTACCTGCTTGAGTTGCTTAATGAGGCTACTGTTCTCTAGATGTGTTTTGAAGGCTTGAATGGTGGCGGCGCCGTCAGAGAACCTTCTGACAGGTGAGAAGCGTTCCATAGGAAGATGAAGTGTGTTACAGTCTTTATAGCTTGATCTGAGGAGCAAAACAAATCGTACAAGCACACAAAGGTCACACACGCACACACACCCATGAAGAAACCAGCCACACAGGTATGACATGACATAACATAAAAGACGCAAACATTTTCAGTCACAGACAAGGACAAGGTACACAAACAAACAAATAAATAAAAATGATTAGTTATCATTCACAAAACATTATGAGCCAGGTTTGTAGAACAGTCATACTTTGAAAGTTCAGGAAATTCAATGCCCTCCAAAGTTTTTGAAAAAAGCCAATCATTCCTTTATTTTTTGTTGTATCCTGAAGAAATTTGAGTTTCAGGTCAATGAAATACACACACAAAAACATTACCTCACCGTTCCGGTGCTTTTGGAGTGGACTGTAGATGTGTGTGCGTGTGTGTGTGTGTGTGTGTGTGTGTGTGTGTGTGTGTGTGTGTGTGTGTTCGCAATGCCAATCTGACTGGCACTCAAGGGCTAATACTGTATTTGTGGGAGTATTTTGTACTCTGTCATGTTACTATTGCTTCTGCTGAAAGGAAACTGTTGTGGTGTCATAAAGCAGGGATATCATTGCTGGGTTGACAACATTTACATCAGATTGCTGATGCCCACAAAGAGCCACCTCAATCGGTCAAAGCATCAACCTTTGACAAACAAGATCAAGAAGACAGTGGAATGTGTCCGTTGTAAATCAACCAGACCAAAACACCGCAAACAACGTCATGAACTGAAGACAAAAAAGTATCTACATCTAAAACAAAGGTTTCTGTTGTATCGAACTGCACTGTCGCTGTGGCAATCGTTCACTTCGCATCAAACACCACTACTTAAAAAAAAAAAAAAAAAAACATTTTTTCCCTTTGACATTAAACTGCGGTCAGCTTCGGCAATTCTGCATGATCAGTGATGAATATGCTGTTCTCCACTACGAGAAGACAGAGTCTGCAAGTTTGAATCGGTTCAGTTTGTGCGTAATACAGCACAGAGTCGGCTCATCCCCTCACCGGGTGTGTGTGTCAGGGGCCCAGCCCACCCTCTGGCGGGGGCCCTGTGACCGTTGGGGCTCTGCCGAGGGATCGCCATGCGATGTGCTCATGAGCGCGTGCGTCGTGTGCCGCTTGCAGCGGTTCGCCAGGTACCTGGGCCGCAAGGAGGGGGAGGATGGGGTGAGGGTGGGAGACATGAAGCAGTGCTGGTCAGCTCACTGCCCTTCTTAACTACTGCAGACAGAGGGGAAGGCCAACCCATTCCCACCACTGCCAAAAGGAGGAAAAAAGTCTTGCCTAAAAGTAAAATATGAATCCACAAAATAATTTTAGATCTTATGAATACTGGACCAGAGATATAAATGGTTTACACTTTACAAGCTTTGCAAGCTGAGAGTTAGCAAAGCTGGAAAAGAAAGGGTGGAAACAAGTGTAAATTTGCCTTTACGGACATGAGAATCAGAAAGTGGCAGATTCAGAGTTTGCCTGGAATTGTAGGCTGATTGAGTTGAGAGCCAGAGAGGAAGGCACTAGCACGACGATAAAAGTAGCAGAGGTAAGGGGAGCACCACAAGCAGAGTGGCCAGCACCCGTGGGGAAAAAGCAAGGCAACCTAGAGGCACACATTCCCAGCAACCAAGACCACCAGCATAAGATACAATCGCTGCTGTACAAAGAGGACTAGTTAAGACGCCACGTTTACGACACTAACAATCCCTGTAACAGTCAGCGACTGTTAAGGTAACGTGCCACTCACACTATCCAGTTTTGACAGCACCGCTCTGTACAACATACCTCACAACCAAAAGCAGTTATGGTAAGTTACCTTTGTACGGCTTCTTGATCTGGCTCTCCATCTGATCCCTCTTCATCCACCGGAGCAACAGCAGGAATAGGGTGCTGAGAGAATAAGGCAGAGAGTTTCCTGGTCAACAATAATGTCCATTCATTTTACATGTCAACTAATTATTATGTAATTATATAAATATAATTATGATAATGGCAATAATAATAATAATCAATGGTCTGGCTACTCACTGGACTGGTAACAAGAGGTGATGGACCCCGGGGCCTTTTCAGGAGCTGAGCATGTAGTTGGATATTGGCACCACCATCGGAAGCTCTTCGACCCAGGGGCCCCATGCCATTGAGTAACTGCAGAGTGGGTGGTTGCAGCAGCGACTGCTCCTGAAGTACAAACATGCAGAGAAAATCAATAAAGCCAGGAGTTCATCTTGGCCCTCATACTACGTGGCATTGCTATAGTCCCGGCAGGTTATCTGATGATTTAAGGGGACATCGATGCCACATTGAAATTACGAAACCTTGTACTCCAGGTGCTGCGTTGGCTGTAGGCTCTGCGTTGGCATGAGAGTGTGCATTTGCCCCAATGTCGGCGTGAGTGGAGGAAACGGGGGTTGGGGCATTGCTCCCCGCGGGAAACCTGGTGGCAGTTTCTGGAGGGCCTCTTGCATCTCAGTCCTTTGATCCGAGGAGGAAAAAAAGAGAAAAAGAGACGACAGCATTTTAAATCAATTTCATCATGGCAGAACAAGATCTGTTTTTTTTTTGTTTTTGTTTTTTTAAGAAGCCAATACATGGGAAGAAATTAGAGAGGCAGAGTGATCCATGGCAAGTTATGAACCCCAACAATACCCTGTTGGTGATGTTTGTGGCAATAACAAACTGCAGACTAAAAGGATATGACTGCATTACCTTTGGTCTGGTACACCCACAGTGTGCCGCCTCATTGAGAGGTACCTAGCCATGGCTTCAGGAGATGGCTCTTCACCTTCATCACTGTCGAGTGCCATATTGCCATCCGGCTAAACAAAAACCAAACACATACTTTGAGCACTATCCAGTGTTCTAACATACGAGTATATTTTACTGCAGTTGTGAATCTACTTGGATATTGATAATGGCAGGCATTTACAATCAGTTTACAATGGACGTAAATGTTAAATTTCTGCTTTATATCATGATTTTTCTTCACATTCTAATTCACAGACACATTCGGAAATAGGCATGACATACAATTACAAATTTAGATGGACAAAATGTTCATGAAATGTTGAATTCTGTGAATACAGAACATCCTCAACTCACTTCAACAATCTGGTTCTCTGGGTTGATAAGCTGGACATGAGGAACCGTTATGTTGATTGGATTACCCTGTGCATCCATCTAGGCAAGCAAACATGGGAGACAAAAAGGTCAGGGGAGGATTGCACTCATTTGTGAAACAATCCTCTTAGGGGAAGTGGGATTGGCACCTTGGCTAAGGTCAGTTACCTCCATTCAGCATAAGGGCTTTAAAACTTGCCATTTGATACGTAGGTATAATAGGATGCATTGATTAAACGATTAAGTGATGCAAAATCTTAATTTCATTGACACTTATTACTAATTTGAAAAGTTGTCTTTTTATTAGCTCAAAAATCACACTTTGAATCAAGATTTACTCCAAAAATATACCTCTAAAGTCCCACAAAAACTTGGTTTAGGTTGAAACGTCACTATGCAGATATTGCAAGAACGCCATCAATGTCATAAAAACAGACTACGAGTGTTGGGCCAAAGACTTCTATGACACGATTTGGTTAATTTCATAATCATTCACAAACCTTACAATTCAAGTAGGGCAGTAAGGTTTATATAATGGCGACACTCTAATGGTATGACATTTTATTTTCATTTCCATTGTTTATTGTGGAAACAGTATTTTGAAATTAGACCAATTGGAAATCAGACTGCCGCACAGAAGAGAATGTGGTCAAATTTGGAGGTTCCGCTACGAAATTAAATCAAAAGCACTTACCTGTACAGCGTTAAGGGGATAGCTAATGGGGCGTGGTGTGGGTGGAGCAACACGCAACGTCTTGTGTTTCTTGAGACGATCGGATAGCAAACTGTAGATGGCACTGTAGTGATCATATGCATCTGTGTGCAGGGACTGAAGAAGGAAAACCACACAAAAAGCTTTTTAATCACATCTCGCCACAACATTAAGACCACTTGTGCAATTTAATCCAATACAAAATCTGCATACAAAATCGGGCCTTTACAGACCTAATAATGCTTAGTTACGATTTTGTCTGACCTGAATTGCACGTTCTCGGTCCAGGCCCATCTCAGACATCGCTATGAGCACTTGCTCGTTGATAAGCTCCGTTTCTCTTTCAGTCTTAACCAGCTCACACTCTGCGATCAACTGAATGGGAGATGGAAGGAATGAAACGGGATTAGAAAGATAACATCCAACAGAGAAACATTTTTGTGGTGCATCAAGTACCAGGACAATACCAAACCAAACGTTTCTGGCAAAAATGACTCAATACCATCATTTTTAAGTGCCGGTGTTTGAAGAGGAAGAAAAATGCAGCGAAGCGGCTCAACTCTGGGTAAAAACCGCTGCAGCGCTAACTATAGAGCTCACTGATGGCTGAACTGGGACTGACTTCCATTGATAACAAATCTGTGAATTATTTGGTAATAAGTCTTCTTGCTCCCTATCGGCTCCCAGGCATTGGCATACAGCGACCCGCTGCGCGATTTGCATTACGTAAACCAGATAAAATGAAGAGATTACATTTTATTTGTGGATGTGAAGTAGGTTGGAGATTAGGGCTGCACAATACTGTATATCCAAAAAATATCATAGTAAAGTACCAAAAACTAAAAGAGCATCTCCTTTGTTTTTTGTTTTTGGCTGCAAGGTATACCTTTCTTATATTGTTATACTGTGCAATCCTAATACCAATTCAAGAATAATGCTCATAACATCATTCTTCCTAGAATCCAGAGGTGCACAGTCGTTGTCAGATAGCTCTCACCCTGTCAAAGTCAGGGTCCGGGTCCCCTTGTCTCATCCACTTGTTCTTACAGATTTGTTCCATTGTTAGCCGTCTGCTGGGCTCCAGAACCAACATATGTCTGATCAAATACTCGCAGTCTGTTAAAACACACACCCACACAGTTGATTACCGTAAGAGCGATAGGAATGCTGCTTGCAACATACATGTTTATGTTAAAATAAATAACTAAATAAATATTTGTTCAGAGAGCTGCAAGACTATGCAGAGCACCTGTTGGCTCAATGTGTACTTTTACATGTAATTTTACAGCAAGCCATTTTACACATGGGGAAATTCAGCCGACGGGAGGAGTTGTATTTGAAGTCGACAAGGTCTCTGTCTTTCTGAGCGGTTAACCCTCAGACTTAGCAACGTGATGCAATCCGAACCATAAGATTTTGATCCATTTCCCCGACTAACTGGTACGATCCACAAGCCCGTCACTCGCCAGGTGGTCTCACGAGTCGAGTATGTGGAAGAAAAAGGTTGAAAACATTTGAACCCATTAATGTTGGCATGGCGCCAAACGACCCAAAGAAAACCTGGACAGGTGATGAAGTGGGTGATGATAACCACACTTGTTAATGTTGCAACAGTAAAGGTAGCGCTTCTGATTCACTTGCTGCTAGCGGTGTCAACAAGAATTGGAATGACCCAAGAATGGCCAGATGTCTATTTATGTACTGTATGTATTAATTATCTTAATGATCTGCTGTTACCCACCGCCTAATTTACCTGGCAACAGTCAAATAAGGGGCACATATTTTTTTTCCACTTAAAGCACTGAGTAATATTATAGTGCAACTAATTAGGGAAGAAATAAGACCTACCTGTAGACATGAAGAAGGGGATACGGAACTTGCCACTTAGGACACGTGCTCTCAAATTCTGTAGAGTACTGCCATCAAAGGGTAGGGCACCACACACCAAGACATATAAGACCACACCTAAGCTCTAAACAAACAAAAGAGAAAAGAGTTATCGCAATTTCCAAACTACAATTGCTGCTTCACTATAATTAGCCGAGTGCCTCTATACTACAGGATAGGACATTTGTAAAGAAAAAGGTTCCACAGTTGGGGAAAAAAAGAAGTAAATAAGTCTTGATTACTTTAAACACTGCTAAACACTTTTTTCCCCAAACACGGCTAGTTACTCGGTAGCCTCCGAGAAAATGAATCGCTATCTTCATCTTGCCCCTCCTGCGCACTTAACCCACCAAAGCGCTCAAGAAAAGCCCCAAAACTCGGTAGTACACACGTTCTCCGTCTCTCTTTCATTGTCAACGTCACTCACGTCACATGGCAACTTCTGTCCTCTTTATTGTGCGGCCATCTGGCCACTGTCCTAACATACTATACATCTGAATGAATACTGTACCAACAAGATAGTTTCAAATCTATTGCCAATGTGAGATTTCAAGATCTGACATGACAAAAATTCTCTTGACAGATGTTGGAGGAGTGAAAATGTTATTGTCAACTCACCCATATATCTACTTTCGGCCCATCATATTCTTTGCCTTCAAATAGTTCTGGTGCAGCATAGGGTGGGCTGCCACACCAGGTCTTCAACAGTTGTCCTCGGGAAAACAGGTTACTGAAACCAAAATCTGAAAGGAAATAGAGCGGTGATCACATTAATTCCCTGGATGCATCTCTGAGCAAATGGAATATGCTTCCATCACATGTTGGCAGTTGCCTACACGTAACTCATGTTGCCTGAAAGCAATAAAGCCAGTCAGACTCTGTGGAGTGCCAGCTCACACACCTGCTATTTTGATGTTGAGATTGTGGTCCAAAAGCAGGTTCTCTGCCTTCAGGTCTCTGTGAACGATGTTACGGCAGTGACAGAAATGAACTGCTGCAACAATCTGTTTGAACTTCTTCCTGGCATCCTTTTCTGCCATACGTCCATGGGCCACCAGGTGGTCTGGACATGAAAAGCACAATTGAGTTGGTTGAAAGGTTTCTGTAGGGATTCCTCTACAAAGAAAAAAACATCTGACAACTATCCCCGATAATTATTGAGAAGCACAAATATTGCTTTGTTTTCAATTTGACCATGTTTACAAATGTTAAGAAATGTGACATTTCTTTTTGAATTTCCAAAATGAATGAATAAATAAGAACCTGTTCAACAGTACACAAAAAGTAAGCACAAATGTCTTCTAAAACATGTTGAGTGGGGGTGACAGCCTTACCAAAAATTTCGCCGCCGCTAGCATATTCGGTTACCAAATAAATCATTCTCTCTGTCTCCATCACCTGAGGACAAGAACGTGTATTACAACCAAACCAGAAAGACCATCACAGAGTAATGGCCAACTTAACAGAAACGGTAAGCAGAATCTGCCTTCTCACCTGGTACAGACGGATGATGTGCGGGTGTTTTAGCAACTTCATGATTTGAACTTCCCTAAATATCTTTTTCAAGTTTTCATCATCCAGCTGGGTCTTGTCCACTATTTTTATAGCCACCTGGTAACAAAGAAACAAGATTGGGATACATGAGAAATCAGGGAACGTGAGTGACGGTTAATGGAAAGAAAGGAAGGAGGAATGGGACACAAAGTCACTACACTTTACAAAGATCTCACACGCTGGATCGGCTCGGGCGATATTTTGCATTTTATGACGAATCTGTAGGGTCAAGGGGTTAGCGCGTCGACCTCTCAGGGCAGAGGTTGTGGGTTCGATTCCGGTTGCCTTCCTGTATGGAGTTTGCAAGTTCTCGCCGTGTCTGCGTGGGTTTCTCTCCGGGTAATCCGGTTTCCTCCTACATTCCAAAAACATGCATGGCAGGCTGTTTGAACACTCCAAATAGTCCCGAGGTGTGAGTGTGTGTGCGGATGGTTGTTCATCTCTGTGTGCCCGCTGATTGGCAGGCAACAGGTTCAGGGTGTCCACCACCGACTACCCGAAGACAGCTGGGCTGCGATCCAGCATGCCCAGCGACCCGATCAGACGATCAGAAAATGGATAGGTCGATGGATGAAAAATCAGTGGTTCATTGTAATGTCATAATTTGCTGATGTGTGTAGATATCGTATATTAGATAGAGAGATAGAGAGATAGAGAGATAGAGAGATAGAGAGAGAGATAGAGAGATAGAGAGATAGATAGAGAGATAGAGAGATAGAGAGATAGAGAGATAGAGAGATAGATAGAGAGATAGATAGAGAGATAGATAGATAGATAGATAGATAGATAGATAGATAGATAGATAGATAGATAGATAGATAGATAGATAGATAGATAGATAGATAGATAGATAGATAGATAGATAGATAGATAGATAGATAGATAGATAGATAGATAGATAGATAGATAGATAGATAGATAGATAGATAGATAGATAGATAGATAGATAGATAGATAGATAGATAGATAGATAGATAGATAGATAGATAGATAGATAGATAGATAGATAGATAGATAGATAGATAGATAGATAGATAGATAGATAGATAGATAGATAGATAGATAGATAGATAGATAGATAGATAGATAGATAGATAGATAGATAGATAGATAGATAGATAGATAGATAGATAGATAGATAGATAGATAGATAGATAGATAGATAGATAGATAGATAGATAGATAGATAGATAGATAGATAGATAGATAGATAGATAGATAGATAGATAGATAGATAGATATAGATAGATATAGATAGATAGATAGATAGATAGATAGATAGATAGATAGATAGATAGATAGATAGATAGATAGATAGATAGATAGATAGATAGATAGATAGATAGATAGATAGATAGATAGATAGATGCAATTTTTAGGGGGAAACATTTTAGTTGATTATTTTCAAAAATCATTAAGTCCTACTATACACTAAATAGTGTGTGCATGAAATAATTTAGCACTAAATCATTTGACACTTCCTATTGGTTTATCACCCACACACTGCCACGCGACAGCAGCAACAAATATAACACACACTGTGATTTTTTTGTTGTTGTTTTGAAACCTTGCGTGGTGAACAAGATCAACCATAAAGATACTCGTCTCAAGGTCCCGCGAGACAGAAAACTCAATGAAAATGAAGCGCTCCAACTTGGCAGACTGTAATTACAGCGGGGCCATCTCTGTCTGCTCTCAATAACCAGTCAAATCAGAGCCTTTGGGATTAGCACATCAACTTTGTCAAATCGCAATTATATTGTAAATGCAAGTACCGTAAATGTTCATCCCAAGCTGAAAGTTTTAGCAGCTGCACAGCCATTCAGCCGTTTTTTTTTTTTTTCCTGAGAGGAGTGGCTGTTTTGTAACGGCAAAGCGGGGAAGGCACTTGACGAATGAGTAGCAATCTACATCACAACCATGCCAAAATCTGATCCGCTCATTTTGCAATCCTTGTGCCTTTCGGCAAATGAGCGACAAGGCGCATTACGGTCAAACTTACCCTGAACGGGAACAATGCTATGCTCCCATAGACCCCAAACATGAACTTTGAAAGTCAGTAAGGTCATTGCATCGCTACCCAGTCCGCAGCAATGGGACCAACAGTGTGTAAGATGATGGGCATGTGACAAAGCGCTTCCCTGACAATTAGGAATGGCAGAATTCCTTTCATGATTTGATCAAGTAGATCTGAGGGGACTGTTTAAAAATGTTACCCTCTACTAAAAATAAATAATTGTCTGTTGAAGTGTGTGTGACAAAATTCCAAACATGTCATACGGGAACAAACACACCACAAAAGCCTGCCAGTTGTGTTCCATCCCAACCTCCCGTTTCCTGATAACCGAGGGGCAGCGGCAGCCTGACAAGACAGACTTCCTGTTCCAGACAGAAAGGGGAAGTAAGAGAGTGAGCGGGGTGGGGTTGGGGGGGGTGAGACTCCTGAGAAAGTACAAAGCAACTTAAAACAATGACAATTTTTAAAACATTCATTCCGCAAAATTTGAGTTTTGTGCACAATGACGTGAATTTCTCTTGTTCGCTTACAAATAACAAAATGAGCTTTCATGTACGATGACAGAAATCAGAGAATAATTTGGACATTTTACGTTCAACAATCACTCCAAACGATTATTATCATTTAAAAAGTTGACGATTCATTTCATAACCGATTAGTTGATGATTAATGAAATAATTTTGACCCCTCTTGTTGTATCACATTGTCAAGTTTGGTTGCGCTAATGTATTGTAGCATCTACTACGGATTACAGAGGGATGAGTGAGTGAACTCACATTTATTAACCAAAACAAAGCTACTGTATATTTGGTGACGAAACATCATGAACTGCACACATTTTCCATGATTGGATTGAATTCATTATTCCAGGTGAATATGCAACCGCCAAAACGTCACTTTTTTGCGGTGCTCCTGACTGACCCAGAATCGGGTGTGACAATTGCTTCACACATAAACCCCATATTCCTCCTTTCCCGCCAAGCTCACTAATCAGATGTGGCATGCCACTCATGACGGGTGATGCAAACCAATCAGCTCTGAGCTGCTGCTCGTCAACTAGGGGGATGCGCCACACGAAGCGAACTTGCAACACACCGAGGCACATTTACAGTAAGTACACAAGCTATGAGTTGTGCTTGTTTGCCGACACAACTAAACACTATCCACAATAATGATAATCAAAATGGCGTTCTTTAAAGCGCCCTTTATGAGAACCCCGAGTGTCATGACATGTTTTTTTTCTATATAATTTATGTGTTTTTTAGTAAGATAACTATGATATTTCAACTTTTCGAATTTAATACATTTTGTAGAAACTTTATTTGCATCTACATCGACAGTGGTGTTTATATCGCAACGCATTCTGGGTAGTGACGTAACTTGGTTGCGCACTGTCGTTTTCATCAGTTGCAGCGAGCCGTCAGCGGCGTTGATCTCCTCTGGTTAGCCTTTTCAATTCGAACCACCGCGCTGGCAAAGACATAAGGAAGCCCGTGATGAAAATGTCAAAATGCTTGGGTTAGCTTAACTTCTTCTGGATAATGTACATTAAAATAAACGGGTCTATCAGGAAAAACTAAATACTTTTTAAAGAGTTTTTTAAATGTTACTTCTTTTTTTTTTTGTAATGGCAATATCATCGAAAGACTACAACATGTGCTTAGGTGTACAGTGCGAAAATTTACATCACAATTAATAAGCGTCGAGATAAAATATGAAAACAGCTAAATAGAACAAAACCAGGAATTAATCGATTACAGCTGACGTCAACCATGAAGAGGAGCTTATATATATTTAGAATATCGGCAATTTTATTTGTTTACTTGCACCATTTTCAACAACTGAGTATTGAGTTTTGAAATTGCCACAATTCGTGCAGTTCAACACAAATGACTTGTCTATTCCAACTGTTACACATCTTAACATGATATCTAGTCTACAAAAAACATGCAGTACTATCCAACTAGGGATGCTAGGGTAAGTACATTGCAACTAGCGATGGCAGAAAGAAAAAAAAAAGTTACCCTGCATCTGAGCAATGCGGTGAATTGCTGTCTTTGACACAGAGCACTACGGTTCCAATCCCAGTCACAACACTTGCATCTCAGAGCAGGAGTATCAAGCTGATTTTTGTCGCAGGCCACATTGTAGTTCCGGTTTCCCTTGGAGGGCCGTTATGAATTTTGGGAAACCATATAAATCTTTAATTACCTCCACATGTTGCATACACAGCGCACAACTTGAGCGTCGAATTTGATGTGCTTTATTTGTTTTTGCGGGCTACATAAAATGATGTGGCGGGCCAGATCGGGCCCCCAGGCCTTGACTTTGACACCTGTGTCATAGAACGTGTATTAGACCCTAATTCCAAACCACTGCCAGTGTTAAAATGAGTCGGATGCATCAGGGAGGGCATTCTGGGTCAAAACAGCTAGATATGCTCTTGTAAAATAACCCACTGACTGCAGTGTCAACTTTCCACCCAAAAAAGGATGCAAATATACTGTGACAAAGGTCATGATTGAATGCGCAATGGACTCATGTGGCCCATTGATGTCTGGATAAATGTCAGTACAACGGAAACCCAGATATGCCTCAAAGCAATGAATGCATAGATAGAGAGAGAGAGAGATAGATAAATAGATGGATAGATAGCAGAAATTATGTGCTCGACCCTCATACCAGATTAATACCACCACTCCTACATGAAACGGCGCTACGGAAGCTTGCCTTTTCCTCGCAAGCTGCAGATGGAAAACAGATTGACGCATGTCTGCTCGTCGGTATGCATATAAACAGAAGCATGATGGTAAACATGGCGCAGCACACAAGTGTACACATACAAGCTGAGAGCCACACGGTAGGCTGAATAATTACACGAGAGCGGTTTCCACTGTAGGCTTCCAAGATTTGAGCACAAAAAGCATCTCACGTGAATCACAATTTGTAATTATTACGTTTTGTTGTGCTTGCATCATGAAATCCAACAATGTTGTCAAATATGCTAACCGAAGTAATTACGTTGTCTTTTGTCTTGACAGGCTTTGTGACAATTGTGATCAAGAGGATGAATGAAAAATAAAAACATGGCTTAAAGCACACTAGTACTTCCTCGTACGGCCCGTGTGTTTAACACACAAAAATGTACCATTGACAACAAGAGTGTAATGGTTACAGCTGTTGAATGAAATAGCGTAGAACAAAATAAGATATTCGACTGTACTATACTCCACTCTTTGTTGCCTGAAGATGTAGAAAAAACACGTTACGAAATGTGCCTTGTCGTCTGTTTGAACCCTAAGAACACAATATAACACACAGCGTGTGTGGCATTAAGTAACAAAGTAGAAGAAGGGGGAATTATTTAATCAAAGAAAAAGAGGTCCAGGATTTTTTCACAAACACTGGAAATTCCCACCATGCAGAACATGCAGCTGTGATTTGCCGCATACAGTATAAGGAAAGGTTTCCCTGCCTGGCGAAGTTTTCCAAACGTTACCTCGGCAGAGGACTGATTTCAACCTGTATCACATAAGCATCAACTTAAAAAATCCCCAGTCGTCGAACTCCTACTTTGTCGATGTGTTGGGTAATGACTCTGTTATTTAGCTTGTGCACCTGTTGCTCATTAGCACTCTTTTTTCCATTCATTTTCCATTAAATTGACACTTGGTTTCAATGCCAAACTCACTGCAGATGTAAAGCTGACACAAAATCAGTACGATATGCCAGTATTACTACTCCTGGGCTTTACTATCGCTACTTTTCTCAACGATTCATTTTCATTAAATTAGTTATCAAAAAAGGACCCCCCGAAGTTACAAATTTGTTTGCTGTAATTTCGAGTTTGACAGTGTGTACTTGGCACGACTAAGCTGTGTATCAACATTTGAGATTGTAAAAATGGAGAAAGGCTGCGTGCTTGTCAAATTTGCTCAGACATTTTCATGGGCGACGGGTTACTTGAACTAACGGAACGTTTATCTCCTTAGAGCTCCCAGTAACCAGGACGCTTAAGTAAATAATGTGAAAACCTCGCTGTACATTTGAAGACACACACAGGCTAGTGTTGGATTGCTGGCATCAGACTGGCATTTCTTTAAAATAGCTTCACCCTAACAAACAGCTAATTCGCGGCTAAGCTAACAGCTACAGAGGGAACATTCTGCGCCTTTTCTTAAATCTTCGCCAATACCCTTCTCTCCGTCCTCTGCGCTTTGCAACACATTAACACCGGGCAATGTTGCTTGGAAATTATGTGGTCCCGACGCTGGTTTGTCTCTCCTCAATGCGCTTACTGTCGAACATTTTCAAGGATGTCCTGCATTGAATGACCTGACGACAAGCAGCGGTGTCACTAAAAAGCGAGCTTGCCGTTGTGTCTGGGGAGCTTGAAGGCCCTAGCTTCGTCTTCAGTGTTCCGCTAAAAAGCCTGGTAAATTCGCGATGACAACTTGCCATTGGTCACCTCAAACAGGGACCTACTCATCGCCTTACCTTTGCTTTTGTAATGATGTGGGTGGCCAGTTTAACGACGGCGAAATTTCCCTTGCCGATGGTCCGCTCGATCTCGTAATGGCCCACTCGGGCAGGGGGGGGCCTGACGGTCGAGGTCTGGGCAGGATTGGAAATGCACCCGGTGGTCGCGCCGGGACGACCCTGGTGGCTAATCCCGCAGGATGGCTGGACTCGGTTCTGAGGCCCCATGGCTGTGTGGTTCGGTCGGGCAGAGTGCGCTATACCGGCCGCGGGAGTCCCAGCGGCACCTCCGCTTGACACGGCCGCCATCTTCTCGCCTCTCTGCGGGAACAACAAGCAGCCTTGCGCAGCGCGCGCACGCCCCCGCCCTGCGTCATTTTACGTGGAGCTCTCCTTCGCAGCGCCCTCTCTAGCTGTTACTATGGAAACCATCAGCGTAACACATGACCTCATCCACAAAAACGTATGGTGGTCGCCAGGGCAACAAAGAACTGCGCATTATCGCTCCGGCTCCAATGATTCAGTCATCCATTGCACAGCGCCGCGAGTAGACGTGTTCTGCAAATGGAATATATTATTGCCTTTAAGTTAGGAGCAACACCTCCCAATCAATTAGAGTGACATTTACTGTAATTGAGATACAGTATGTGTTAATAATGTTATGTTCGAAGCCGAAGGATGTGTGTTATGTAAATAAAAAAATGCATACACAAAACATATCTAAGTCGTCGTCCTGCTGATTTCGGTTGAGTTATGATTCGATTATATAAAATGTGACATTAAATATCGTCACCTATTTTATTCTCATCACTTTCTTCACAGATTCGCTGTCAACGAAAAAAGTCCATAACCTATTAAAAATATTTATAGATTCAAAGGGTACAACAATGAAAGACATGGTGTGAACTTGACAATTGTGTATTCTACTCTTGCGCTTGACGGCAAGCCTTAGACAGCATCACCCCGTGGTAAAATAAGTGACGACAGCTTGTCAAGCAAGACCCAAGGCACTCGCGTAACATGCCCGGGCCGCGTCAATAGCATTTTAGGGCAGGGTGTTTCATATTCCAATTGAATGTATTTGCGTTTCAGCCTTTGTCAAGAGCAAAATAATGAAGTACATCGAGTCGTGAATGACAAAGCAGCTGACATTAGCCATGGGATGTGTATGTGCCTTGTCCCAATAGAAGTTGGGTAACACTGATTTGAAGTTAACTTGCACTAACGAAACATCACAAGTGGAACCCACTATATTTGTATAGCTAAAAAATATATTAAAATTACTACTACTACTACTACTGTTTTGTGTACTGTATTTGTATTTGAGGAACGTAGGCTCATGCTTACGGTTGCATAGTACACTGTAGCCTGACCCATCCATCCATTCATTCATTCGTTCTCCAAGCAGTTTATCCTCACTTTATCACATCACTAGTAATTTACAGTAACTATGTGTATTTTATCTTTTTTTCCTGAAATAAACAACGCTACAGTTCTCAACCAAATATGGTGGTGAGTGCTTTCTCGAAAAAAAATCTCTACCTGCTTGTAAATTGTAATCCTGCAAAATAATCCCTATTTGTAACGTGTACCTGTAATCTGATTACGTATTTTTCCTGTAACTGTAACAGTCACATTTCTGGGAGAGTCTGATGTACAAATGTACACTTAGAATGTACATGGACGTGCGTTTATGGCCACCCCTCAGTGAAATGTTGTGTCACCCTGACCACCCCACTGAAAAAAATCTCGCTCCAAACCCTGTCCACAATTTTCAAATATCGTGAGATGATCCTGTAAATCAGGGGTGCCCAAACTTTTTGGATCGAAGATCTACTTTTTGATCAACTAACCTCACGGGATCTACCCTTACCGGCGCGCGCACGCACACACACAAATTTAAGATTTACCTGCTTTATTTTATTTTTTAAATATTTTTTTAGTGAAAATGACACTGATTTGTGTGCAGTGTATATTAACACAAAAATATATTACTAACATGTATAAAGAGACAAAAATGGTTGTTTGTTTTTTTTCTTCTCGACACTCCTCGGATCTACTTGGGACCTGTCTTAGATCTACCGATAGATCAGGATCTATCTAATGGGCACCCCTGCTGTAAATGATGAATAAATGTAGTAATTATTTTTTTACATCTATGATGTAATGTCGTATTTCCTGTACGTACCGTATGTCTTTTTTCGCAGAATAGGGTGTTTTAAATGAAAAGGAAAATGTTGTGTCCTGGTGAGGGCGCTGTAGATGCAAAACATTTATTTTCCGACAAAGAAAATGCAAGGAGGACGTTGTCAAGCAAAATCACGTCGACAGAAACACTCAGATGAACTAACTGCGACGCCACATACCTGGACGCACCACTCGGGTTTCAAAAGCTTCGACCTGGCCTACTACTTTACACAAACGTCTTCGCACTCAACTTCGAGATCCAAACATCGAGCTTCTTGCCAGACAGCTATGCTAAGAGTAGCACAACAATTTAGCCCTATGCCAGGATTCTCCTGTTTTGCTATGTGAGAATACCGTTTTATTGTTGCAGTGCTGCAATCTCAGAACTCGTGACTTCACAGTGGACAACCTGGAGCGTGTCTCTGTTGTCTTTGTGAGGACGGACGATTAAAAAGCTGTCGTAAGTGCTCGGATGCTAGCAGTTGTTACTTTGGCTCAAGACAGGACTTGACACAGTTTTGACAGTCAACCTGTTTACTTGGAGTCATTTGAATGGGGCGGAGCTGCTCGGTTCATTTTCCCGTCTCATAACTGGACCGGTGGCTGTTCACTGCTTCAAAGACGATGTTGAGAGACGAAATCCTGTTCGGCAGTCACTGGAAATCGCGATATAAAAAGACATTTGGAATTGCTGCTGGAGTCCTCCTGTGGTTGTGTGTAGCACCGTTGGCTTGCGGCAGTGGCGATCTGTGGGAGAAAAACAATGTGATCCAGAAAGATGGCGAGTTTGATGTGACCTATAACGACACAGTTACGAGTGCAAATCAGACGATATATGCCTTCAACCACACTGTCTCCAGAACCAAGGTAGGAGAGTGGCGTGCAGTTTGTTTGTTTTTTAAACCTTAGTCCGTATTTACTGTGCTTCGTGTCACAGACGGAAGGAGTTCGTGTATCCGTTGACGTACTGTCGCCGAACCTCAAGAGTCCTATCCTGTTTGTGGTGAGACAGAAGCAAGCTGTGCTCTCCTTTCAGGTCCCCCTCATCCTCAGAGGCCTGTGAGTTCTGGACCTCCCGTGCAGGGTCAACGCAAATGTATTACCAAAGAGAGTAATTAGGCAAATGTGTAAAAAAGAAATATTTCCAAACTAGGAATAGATATTTACGTTAAAAAATGTTAGTTTGATTGTTTATTGGATTTTTTAAATTAGTCATTCACTTGCCTTATCCAACAATCAACTTTTCGGTATGTTGTAATAAACCTTTGGACTTTCACTTCCTTCGATCCCAACTTACTCTGAACCAATCTCCTTGTTGTGAGTATAGGAACGTTTTTTTAATACACGCAGTTTCTTGAACATTTTGCCCTAAGCACTCATCCGTATTGTAGAATATGAATCCAGCGTGTTTTGGGGAGAGCTGCACAAAGGTTATTAATGAAAACACGTGACCAGTAAAGTCACCTGACTTTGAAAAGGCAGTCCTCAACAAACTATCAATTCAATTGGTTGTGTCAATATGTTACAAGCTGACCTTTTTTTAATATACTTGGCTGTGTGTCTTAAAATCACCTGTGATGTTAAGTTATATACAGAGGGTTCTCAGTTCCTGGCGAGACATCACTGTAACCCAATTTCTTACAGAAGCGCGTCATCTATTTCATTCACCCAGTCATGTATGAAGCCATGAATATATTTGTGCTCCTCAGGTACCAGAGGAAGTATCCATACAATCATTTAGGGCGCACATTATGCCAGCCTCCAACACGGGCTGCATCAGAGATCCAGTACTTCTTTGTGGATGTGTCGACACTTTCCAGCCAGGGTACAAACTACCAACTTAGGGTCAGCCGCGTTGAAAGCTTCACATTGCAGTAAGAGACATTTTTTGATACATAATGACATTTACTGATGGCATTTTTTGGTGTAGTGCTGTTTAGTGGAAACATGGCATGAAGTCTGTACCGCCATTGATTTGTCTGACCTATTGTCACTTTGATTCCAGGACCGAAACGAAATTTAGCTTCACTTCATCTCCTTCCCAACCTCAGGTACAGATGACTCTGGTTAGAATTACCGTAAAAGAGAAACGGTGAAAGAAGTGCGGTTTCAACAAGAGGATGTGGGAAGATTTAATGTTACACAATAACGGGAAGTCACACTCGTTTGAACAAGTGCCTCAAAAATGAGCTGACATGAGCAGTTCCCAACAAATACATTGCGATGATCTAGTTCCCACCCAGTTTGTAATCGAATGCTGCTGATACTACCTTATTATCAAATACGTTAACTGAATTAGAAGATTTATGAAGTCGATAGCCAAAAATGGTCTCTCTCATCTTTGAGAGCACAATATTGTGTCCCTAATAAAAGAAAATGGTTCCTTTCCCTAATTGCTTATCTCCTCTCTCAGTACTTCAAGTATGTATTTCCTGAAGGGGTGGACACTGTGATTGTGAAGGTCACCTCGGAGATGACCTTTCCCTGCTCCGTTATGTCTATCCAGGATATCCAGGTACACTTTCTCCTCCTCTTTGTGCTGTCTTTAAGGGCCTTAAGCATCATGGTTTTGACATGTAGTAACACTATATCACACAAGCGAAAAGATTACGTTGATCTTTAGGCGATACTGTTCTGGTGCGGGCAGCGCTTTTTTTGGGGCTTCTCAAATTCATAATAGCGGCTGGATCCAAACTAAAAGCCAGGCGCCTCTAAGAACAAACAAACAAAAGCAAAATAGAAAGCAACTGTCTTTAAAACTCATTCACTCCCTAAAGACGTTTTTAAATGTCTTTTCAGACTTGGTCCAAAATTGGCTGGTACTGAATTCGTTAGTATAAAGTAACGATACTAAGTTGAGAAAAACAAAACGGTTATCATAGCAAAATAAACAGCTGCAAAACAAACAAACAAAGTTGAACACCAAAAATTGAATTTCAAATAAAAGGTAATCTGTAATGAGTAAAAAAAATAATTTTGATCTCAAACCGGTGTCCCTCCCATAGCACCAGTCCAGAGACCACCCTGGCTCCCTCTCCCCTCCCCTTATCACTACAGGTCACATCTCCTGACCTGCATAATCTATTAACCTGTGTGATATCGGTAGTTCATAATTGTTTTATTTTTTTTGCTCCTCCTGTTATGGAATCCCTCTAATCATCCGATTGATGCCGTCTTGTTTTCTTTCCGTTTTCAGTGCCCCGTCTATGACCTCGACAACAATGTAGCCTTCATTGGGATGTATCAGACGATGACGAGAAAAGGTGCTATCACAGTACAGGTAGTTCTTCAGTTATATGTAGCCCCAATGCAGAATGTTTTCAAAATTTTGGGAATTTTCAACATTGGAAAGGACAAAAACAAATTATGGGAATAAACAAGAATCAACAAGGAATCCCATCTATTAAATCTCCCTCAATTACTAGTTAAAACCCATACATTAGGAAAGTTTTCAATTAGAAATGGAAATTTTCCAAAGTGAAAATGTTTACATCCCATGGAAACATATTGGAAACTTTCGGGGCATGTACTCAAAGATGTCTGACCCCTCGGTAACGATAAACAATAACATACAGCATTAGAAGTATTTCAATAGAACGTAGCGCAAGCACGTGTGTCCATCGTTGCTCCTCTGTCCCTCCGTTATCCAGAGAAAAGATTTCCCCAGCAACAGTTTTTATGTGGTGCTCGTGGTAAAAACGGAGGACGAGGCCTGTGGCGGTCCACTGCGCTTCTACCCGCTGCGCCCAGATGAGCTGATCGACGCTGGTAACCGCAGCAAAACCCTTGACATTGTGGTCTCCCTTGCCATAAAATGTAAGCTACCTTGGTACAAATGTGACATTCTGTGTGTGTATGTGTGTGTTTTAAACGCGTTTTGTCCAGTGATTTGATCTTTCATTGTGTTTGTTGAGTAACCTTTCGCATTTCACATGATGAATGTCATAACGATTTAAAATGCATCTGTATCCATTTTGCACAGCGGACGTGTATGTGATGGGCATGCTGTTGTGTCTGGGTATTTTCCTCTCTTTCTACCTTGTCACTCTGCTGGTGGCCTGTCTGGAGAAGAAACGGTAAGACGGTGACGTCTTTTTACTTTGGCACGGGTTGCAAATGCACATAGAGCAGTGGATGAATGTCATTAATTTGTGTCTCCACGCCTCTCTGTTTTGTGCAGAGCCAAGAAAAGAGAGCTCTTTCAAAACATTGATGACACATCACCCGCCGAGACAGGTAAGCCAGCTCTTAAAGAACCAGCCTGTTTAGGGTTCACGTGAGTGGGTTGGGCTGTATCTATTAACCCTACGATCTGTCTTATATTCTCCTCTCTGTCTGCTAACACATGCTTTAGCTTCTCTGCTGGGGAAAAATGGAGATGGTACGAACACACAGTTGCTCCCGCCTGATTTTTTTTTCTTTTTTCATTCATCAACTTGCACACCATGCATGCATTTTGTTCTTATTGTTGATGATATGGATGATTTCATAACGGTAGCATGTATAGTCTCCCTTGGAGCAATGAATGAAGTAATACTTCTTGTTTGCGCCAGGAAAACTGCTGTAGTTCCTACTCATGTTTTCTACTATCAGCTGCAGTGTTTTTGTGTGCATGAATTGCATATAAACGCCACAAGATGGTGGAAAAAGTACTCGTTTGCTATTCGTCCGGACTATTGCCTGTCTGACAGAAGCTGCTCACCTGACATCAGCTTTGTTAATCGGGACCAAGATTTCATAAAATGGTGCCAAAGTGCAACAATACAAAACAGCAAATGGATGGATTTTCTTTTTTTCCAGGGAATAGCAAAAAAATCGACCAATAGGTGATTTGAGAATTGCACGTCTGCAAGGGAACACTCTTAAAATGATTTTTTTTCCCACTTTGTGTGTGTTAACATTTACAGGCAAGATTACAGCTTCACCAAATGAATATGGCTCCCTCGGTGAGTTCTGTTTTTTTAAAAAAATCTTTTGGGACCTGAACTAAGTCATTGCGTGTCCATCCAACAGACAGCACGATCAGTTCAGAAGCAGTCACTGAGAGCGCCCCCTCTCTAGACAGTGCCGCTTCAGCTGACCACTACATTGGTATGGACAATATTGTTATGAAACTCCGTCATTGTGACAGTTCTTTCTTGAATCTTGAATAGGTCCGATGAAAGTCCCATCATCTTAAGGAACAAAAAAATCATTTTTTCCTTTCCATTAGAACGGTCTGGATGGAAAAATGTTGGAAGAAGCAGACAGGAGTCATTGAGCTCCATCGAGGAAGATGACTACGACACACTGGATGACATCAACTCGGACAAGAACATTGTTCGCACCAAGGTAAGCCCTGTCCGTAATACTGTTACGAAACTGAGGACATTTCCGATGTTGGCAGATTAGGAAATTACAAGGATTCATTGCAAAGTCCTGGCTAAAAAGTATGGTCATGGCCGTCATGTTTTTTTTCTGTCAGACTCAAGAACATAATAAAAGTACAGGTACTTCTTTTTTTTTAAACTCCCAACAAATCACCATTCCCCCAAATTTTGAAAATCTGTATTCTTTTCCCGTCTGCTGATGGTGAAACTAAAATATTAATCGTTGTTCTTTACTTGTATACAAAACAGTGAGCATCCATTTCCAGATAATAATCCATTGAATATCAGGAAGTTTTCAAATCCGTTTCCAAAACCTCTCAAAATTGCAATCCTTTCTTGCCCCCCTTGCAAGCCAAGCTCAGAGAGAATTTAGACAAGGACTGGTGGTCATTATTCTATTGAATCAATAGCAACCAGGCGGTCTACTAGATTATCATACCTACTAACATCTGATAGCATTTTTGCTGCTGGCATAAATAGATGAACAAGGATATTTGCAATTTGAATTTAACTTATTCAGTACCAGCCAATTCTGGACCAAGTCTGAAAAGACGTTTAAAAACGTCTTTGGGAGTGAATGAGTTAATAAATCATTTTTGGTTGAATGAAATGAGCTTGAATTATTTCCCGTGGCAACCCTAATGATCTCTGACGGCACACTAATGTGCCATGGCACCCTGGTTGGAAATCACCGGGGTAAGGTATATATGTGGGTTGGGAGGTTGACATGTGGCAAGTGCAATTTCATAATTGTAAACGTCTCGAATCTCCAAATAAATTAACATTCTAAAAAATATCATTGACCGACATTGAGATGGTTTGTCGGGACTCTTAGGCGCGGGTCGACGTCATTTATGTACTGTAGTAGCTTTGGTCAACATGGGACATTAGCAACATTGGAATGTTGCTCTCAAATTTGATTTCAAATTGAATCGGCCAACGATTTCTTCAGAAAAGTACGCGAGAGGCAGATATCGATCAATGCCGTTCATTGCTGATTACAAAAAAAAGAGACGAGTAAATCAATGCTGACTATCTTGACGACATGTGACGCACCGATTTGCCATGAAGGCACCGAAAGTGTTGATCGCTAATATGGAATTCAGTTCATGCTGCAGCAAGTCATTCAGAATTAAAATTTCATTTTAATGGAATGGAATATTGCTTCCACTTGACAACTAATAATGGCGTTCATGTGTCCTCTATTGGTGACAGAAGTATCTTTGTGTGTCCGACCTGTCGCGCAAAGACAAGAGGGTCCTCAGCAAGAAATACCAAATCTACTTCTGGTGAGAATATAAGATGCAGATCCGCTGTCATTTTTCTCTTAATGTCCAAGTTGGGACACCGTCGTTGATTTTGAACATGCATCATGTGTCATGACTGTGCTCCCATCAGGAACATCGCCACCATCGCTGTGTTCTACGCCCTGCCGGTCATCCAGCTGGTCATCACATATCAAACGGTACACTAACGGAAAATAAACCATGTCAAGCCGCCACCATGCACCGTATTATGTAAACCGTCAATGTTTCTTTGATCAGGTTGTCAATGTGACAGGGAACCAGGATATCTGCTACTATAACTTCATGTGTGCTCATCCTCTCGGGGCTCTCAGGTTCGTATCCGCTCAGACAAACGAATGAGCATTTCCATGCGCACCGTGACGATTGACACTCAAGCGCTCCACTATGCAGCGCGTTCAACAACATCCTGAGCAACCTCGGCTATGTGATGCTGGGCCTCCTATTTCTCCTCATTGTCCTCAAGAGAGACATCGTCCACGGTCGAGCCCTAGCCTGTAATGAAGTCGGCGCACTGGTATGTGAATATGGATTTGACAGCTAACTGGGTGTCGGTGGCGTAAGCAGGTACAGTGAAACTCCTCTACAACAAAACCTACATGGGCGAAAATCCCCCCTAGTGTGGAAAAAATATTCATGCATTAACACCATTCCCACTTTCCTGGCCCCCTTACAATGTAAAAAAAAAACCCTGTTGCGTTATACGAAATCTTTTTCTCTGCACTTGCCTCGCGACGAGATTCACTACAACAAAGTCTAACCCAACAGCGACCTCTACTACTTCATTCGGAAACGGCAACAGCAACCACCACACTGGTTTACACATGCGCAGTAGTCCAGGAAGTATTTGTTATTGTTAGATTCAGACGCAGCAAGAACATTGCATTGCTAAAATGGCTACAAAACGCACCTTTGGATATCAAGCAGCTAAGACGAGAAGAGCTCTGATGCTGGCACAGAGGGTAAAAGTGATCAAAATGAAAGACAGAAAATAGTCTTTTTAAAATAAGACTATTTTAATAAGATTATCCAAGGAATTGATGTAAGTGAAAGTGAATGCTGATCGTAAATTCCCAATTTCTTTCCCTTTTTTCTTTCTACACTGACTATATGAGGTGTCAAATAAGGGTATGCTCATACTTATGCACTATTGGAATAAAAATAAAGTACACCTACGTGTGTGTGTGTGAAAACTCCCCTGTTGTGAAAAATTTCTTGCTGCAAACATGATTTTGCTGTAGAGGAGTTTCCCTGTACATATGTATGGTTGACTATACCACCTGGTGGCAGCTGAGTGGAAGTAAGTGAAAACTGTTGTTCATCAAATCATGCTGACAAATCAAGATGAACATTTTGGGAATTAAATTTGAAGAACAGCTAAACAGTGGTGATAATATTTGCCAAAAAGTCACGACTCACACTGTTGTCCTTGCTATCTTCTTTCAGGAATGTGGCATCCCCAAGCACTTTGGTCTTTTCTACGCCATGGGCACCGCTCTCATGATGGAGGGTCTACTCAGCGCCTGCTACCATGTCTGTCCAAACTACACCAACTTCCAGTTTGGTAATGTGACAAATTTCATGACACCACACCACACACATTATTTTCTTCTTCCCCTGCTGTTATATTGTGTGTGTGTGTGTGTGTGTGTGTGTGTGTGTGTGTGTGTGTGTGTGTGTGTGTGTGTGTGAATATACAGTACATATATATGATCTAATGCAGAAAGAGTAATTAGACTGAGATATGTCCATGTCCTGAGATCCTAAAAGTCAATTCGGCTTCACACATTAAGGGGAGCTCAGAAGCTCATGCAACTATTCTGCAACTGGCAGCAAAACCCCCCTTCCATTGTACGGAATACGCCGGCTCAATTATTTCTGCTCAAGCGAACACTTTGACATGCGTCTGGTGCTTTTTGCAGACACGTCTTTTATGTATATGATCGCTGGCCTGTGTATGCTGAAGCTGTATCAGAAGAGACACCCTGACATCAACGCGAGCGCTTACACCGCCTACGCCTGTCTGGCCGTAGTCATATTTTTCTCCGTGCTCGGAGTGGTACGTTGCACACGTGGCGACGACGTGGCCGACGTGCTAACAACTCTGACGGATGTCTTATTTGTAGGTTTTCGGGAGAGGAAATACTGTGTTTTGGATCGTTTTCTCAGTCATCCATATATTGGCCACGCTTCTCCTCAGCACACAGCTCTACTACATGGGTAGATGGAGGCTCGGTAAGATTTGCATTTTCCATGATGCATGTTTGAAAATGGTCATTTTACCAATGTTTTTCTTTTTTTAAAAAAATATATACAGGGTATGTATTTTATTGGATTCCTTTTGCTGTGAATGTTTTGTTTTTCAGACTCTGGCGTTGTGCGCAGGATGGTTTATGTCGTCTACACAGATTGTATTCGACATTGCACCGGGCCCACATACATTGTGAGTGATGTCTGCGTGAGCCAGCGTGTTTAACATGAATACCAGAAGTCGCTTTATGAAAATGTCAGCCCTGTCAAAGTCAACCAATCAGTTCTGTGCTGCTGTTTGATCTCCAATTTGTTCAGATTACCGCCCCCACCTCCACTTGCTCCCCGAAATCTTCATACCGTTTATTTGCCCTGAGATGAGTTCTTTTCCATTGATTTTTAATTTCCCCAAAACACAGTGAAACCTTCTGATCCCGTCCATCTTTTTGTTTATTATAGAATTTGTTTGCACTTTGAACATCCCTGGTTGCTTTTGCTTTAGTTCAGCCTTACACCAGGACTTTTTTTAAAAATCTGAGCAGTTGCGTGGGTGTCTGTCACCAATTATTATTATAGAAAATCTGAACTGAGTTCTCTCGCACGAGTGGTAGCAATTAAGGTGCCTGTAATGTCTTTTCAATCATGTCCCTTGTGCGTGTTCTAAGGATCGCATGGTTCTGCTGGTGATGGGGAACTTGGTCAACTGGTCCCTGTGAGTAACCTGCCGTGGGCGCCATCTGTGTAATGCTAGCAGTGAACGTGATTTGAGCAGTCTTGTTCCCTTTGCAGCGCTGCCTACGGTCTCATCGAGAGACCCAATGACTTTGCCTCCTACCTGCTGGCAATCGCCATCTGTAACCTTCTACTCTACTTTGCCTTCTACATCATTATGAAGGTGACGATCATGTGCGCAGGACATCATGTGACTAAACTTGCATGGTTTTAACCTCACCTCATTTCCGTTCCAGTTGCGTAGCGGTGAGAGAATCCAGTGCCTGGCGCTGGTGTGTATTCTCTTCACGGCTGTGGTGTGGGGCTTTGCGCTCTATTTCTTCTTCCAGGGTCTCAGCACCTGGCAGGTTGGTGGTCTCTTATGGTGGAAAGCCATTGAAGGATTTATTCCATATTCTACTTTAGTAGGACAAGGGCATAGTTAGTACAAGTGAGCAAAGAGTACACGACGTGCACCCTTGTCACTTCGCACCTTTTTACTAATGAGGACAAAGGGCATACTTTGAGGACCTTAGGCTGGATATTTCCCCAGTGTGGGACGAATAAAGGATATCTTATCTTATATAGAGGAATACTCAAGCGTCTTTTCACATTCATCACACACACATTCTCTCCTCTTAACGCAGCATTACATTTGTTTAAAACAGAAAACACCGGCCGAATCACGGGAGCACAACCGGGACTGCATCCTGCTTTCATTTTTCGACGATCACGATATTTGGCACTTCCTCTCTTCCATCGCCATGTTCGGATCCTTCTTGGCAAGTCCCCCCGTTTTGCGTTGGCCGTCGTTATTACACAGAGACAATGTTCTGACATCTACTCTTCACTTCTCCCGTTCAAACCTCCAGGTTCTGCTTACCATGGATGATGACCTCGACACTGTCCAGAGAGACAAGATCTACGTGTTCTAGATTGAACAAACCCGTGAAACGCTTTTCTCATTTGCCTTATATTCCTCTTTGGTCCGTCCACGTGCAAAAGCAGAGCCTTCCCGGCCGTCAATGTGCTGCTCAGGGCGCGACAAGGTCGCCCCCTCCCTCCAATCAACAATTCAACCGATGCTGAACATTTTTCTTATCTCGCTGCCATCAGTAATGTTGTTGTTGTACTTGATGTTTACCATCTACGTTTTAGATGACAGGCTCATTTGCTAAAACTACAGCCTGATTCCAAATGATTATTCACAATGTATTGAAAGTTATTTATGACTCTAAATGAATGTTTATATGCTCTAACAGTATTTAGTAGTGTTTTTACAAACAGCAACGGCAGTCAGTGTTGTGATCGTGTGAGTCACAAAGAACCCAGCCGATGCAATTATATTGCCATGATTGTATCAGATATGATGCAGTTATTTTTTTTTTTTTTTTTTTTGCACTAAAAAAAGAGGTTATTGAATAAAGGTTCCATGTCAGATATTAAGGTATCTTTCTGGTTGGTTGTTGCAATATACAATATCAAGGGTAATATTTCAATCATTTGGTTTTTAAAAAGTGAAACTAGTACATGAGTTCACCGCACAAAAAAAAAGTAATTCATGGGATACATTCAGGTGTGAATGTAATGTAAAATAACCACAAAAACATGAAAAGGGCAATTATTGAAACATGAAAATTTATCAGCAATTCACGAGAGAATTTATTTCAAGGCAGGTCTAACTACGGAGCACAGACAACTGAACCCTGAATTCAGCCCCCACGAGGCAATTCAGATGCGACAAAGTCAAAAGTACATCAAACGTTTGACATTTAAGAGTTTGTGAGCTCTATGACATTTCTGCTGCAGGAAAAACGGCAGCAACAGATGTCGATTTTTGAACCAGAATTTGTGTTGACCCCTCCATGCACGAATGAAGATTTGTTCAATTTTGAGACTTTTGATCAACGCTCACCCATTTGTGATTATGGTGACCAGTCCAGGGTTGTACACCGCCTCTCACCCCAAGTCGCCTGGGATACAATTGAGATCACTCTGGCCCGAAGGATAATTACCCAATAAGCCAAGCGCGATATCAAATGGATGGCTTACCCATGTGGGGAAAAAAATCACAGTTGCATCTAAGAAAAAAAAAGATTTTGAATGATTTTCCTACAACTGAAAGCTCCCACATGCATTCACGCACGCACACCCGCATTAAAACCCATCAACTGAGAATAGCTGGACATGCTGTGATGCTTCTGAACCTTGGGTCAGGAAGCACAGAAGAGCTGATCCTGCTACTTCGGCCATGTGGGCGGGATGGCCTAATAAAAGGATAGGACATACATAAAAATGAATCATGTAAAATCATTTTAGGGCTGAATGATTTTGAAAAATGATCGAATTGTCATTTTTACTCAGTATTGCTTTGACTTGAGATTATTTTTTTACTTCATTATGCGATTTAGGTCCTCCTCCCTAAGATTTCTAAGACTAGCAAAAACCCAAACTGAGGCAGAGCGCCCCAATTCAGCCTTTGCGATTTGAAAATGTCATTCTACGACATAGTGAATTTGAATCCATTTGAATTTTTTATTAATTGTTCAACCCTAATCCATTAGCTCAAGTGTTACCTGTCCCATGAGATCAAGAGTCCCGTTGAAGATTGAATCTGTCAGATTGCCGACCTTCATGTCTCCTAGCTGCCGAGACATGCAATCCGCAAGTGTGACATAGTGCACTTGCATCATTTAACCTGAGGGGTGGCTAACGAAGTGCAAATACTTCACACACCTCGGGTTTAAAGAAATTCAAATTCTTCATGCCGTCGTCCTGTTGTCTGCTGTTCTCCTGCTGCAGCTCCTCTTCGGATTCTGCCTTCAGATGCTCAAAGTATTGCCTCCTTTGCGGGGGGTGATCGGACAGGTCAACGTTTTGATGCCTACAAAGTTACACCAGTTGTGATTTAGAAGATGGTGTCCAAACATGAGGTTGAGGGTTTGAATCTACAAGGCACCTCAAGACTTTCTTGGGCCGACATAGCTCAGTGGTAGCATGCTATGTATATGCCACGCAATGTCATATTAGGTGAGCTTGAACAGTGGCAACGTAAGATGGCCGCCGGTGACTTCACCTCTCGATACGGGCATTAGTAGTCCAAGTTTGTCCGTCCGTGGCGTTGTTTGTGAAGGTAACGAGGGGCAGGGTGTCTTTCAGTTACTTGCACGTTAAGGTACAGTTGGCACACATTAGAACGTATTCGCAAAGTACGTTCTAATGTATTAGTAGGTAAAATACACAATTGCTTGAGGTATGTAACACACTTTTAATGGATTAAAAAATAAATTTAAAAAAAACTCAAATAAGTCATGATACTCTTTTTCTCAAACATGTCTGTCAAGCTACGCTTTGCCCCAGGAGAGAAAAAAAAAATTGTGGCGCCATCCATGCATGCAAGGCTTGCCAAAATAAATATTCAAAGTTCATAAATTCATTCATTCCCAAAGACGTTTTTAAACGTCTTTTGAGACTTTGTCCAGAATTGTCTTGGCACTGAATGAGTTAATACATGTATATCAAAGTCACACATTGTATTACTTTTGATGTCTTTCAGCCTTCTGCCTGTTATGCTCTACTAACCTTTCTTCTTCCAGTGCAATGCAAAGTGCTCTCAGAACAGCTTCACGGTCCTGCCTATGTGCCCGCAGGCAGACACAGACACACACACACACATACACATACGTTTTTCTTCCATAAGTCAAAACGATATGCTTTAATAGTGCCCTTAATGATGCGATTGGGCATTTTTTACCATTTCTAAAAGTTGAGATGATATCTTGAGGTTTTTAAATGTTCACATAATATCCACAAGATAGTACAGTATACAAAATATGAGTGAGAATAAGTAACAATGATAATCCAAAAAAATATATAAATATAAAATACTTGATATATATATATATTTTTTTAACCGTTGGATTTGTGTGTGTCTGACCTGATTTTAAATTGCTCCTCCTCTCTCTCTTTCTGGACAGATTCTGTTAATTCCTCCTTCTGGTCAGACATCAACAATGCCTCCTCATCCCTCCTCTTGGCCAGCAGACACTGCCGCAAAGCCCTCGGGTGTGCACAGATCGTATAATCATTCAAAACGTCAACCTTTTCTTTTGAAAACTCATAACGCCAACAAAGATGCACAGTAACCTCCAAATCTTATTTTGGTGGCTTATCTACAGCTGAAATCGTACATTCACATACACAATTGAGACATAGCCTCTCATACGCCCCTCGAAATGTACTTCGATGGACAAATGCAACAGTCTGTTGATGCAGATACGCAAATGTGGAGGTTATCCAGTCAAATATTAAATTGGGGGTTCAAGATTGAGATGCGCTTGGTTGGGACCCCAACCGCCACCAATGCCCGCCGACTCCAAACGCACACAAACTCTTTAATTGCCTTTGGACAGCAAGGTAACCCCAATTCTCCGGTGACATCAAGCACAAGCAAACATTTGTGAATATGTCTAACCTACCTCAGCCTTTCCTTGTACTCCGTCTTCAGTTTCTTCTTCTCCTCTTCTCCCCTCAGGCCCATCTGATGAAGACGCATTCTCTTTTGTTTCTTATGAGTCAATCTCTCCAACTCGCGCTCTTTCTCGCTCCGCAGATCCAGTTGGAAGAGGCCCATTTTCTTATCCCTTAAGTGCTCCAACTCCTCCTCTTCCACTCTCCTCAGCTCCACCTGGCGAAGATGCAGTCTCTTCTCCTTCTTCCTCTTTAACTTCTCCACCTCGTCCTCCTCTTCTCTTTTTAACCTCTCCTGGCAGAGGCGCATTCTCTTTTCCTTTTCCCTCTTGAGCTTGACCATCTCCACCTCTTCCTCTCTTTGGAGCTCATCCAGACAGAGGCGTATCCTCTTTTCCTTCTCCCTTTGTAAGCGCTCTTCCTCCTCCTCCCGCTTGAGCTCCTCCAGGAGAAGACGCATTCGTTTATCCTTTTCCCTTTTTAACCTTTCGGCTTCTTTCTCTTCCTCATTCTTCAGATACTCTTGGTGTAAAAGCATTCTCTGGTCCTTTTCCCTTTGTAACCTCTCAGCCTCCTCCTCCTCCTCCTTAACCAGCTCCTCCCGGCGAAGAAGTGCTCTTTTCTCGTTCTCCTTCTTCAGCCGCTCCTCCTCCTCCTGTCGGGTCAGCTCCATTTGTCGGAGACGTGTTCTTTTCTCTTTCTCTCGGTTCAACCTCTCCTCCTCTTCCTCTCTCCACAGCTTCTCCTGCAGAAGACGCGTTCTCTTCTCCTTTTCCCACTTCAGCCGTGCCACCTCATCTTCCTCCTCTCTCTTCAATTGCTCCACGAGGAGCCGTGTTTTTCTCTCCTTCTCCTGTTTCAGAAATTGCGCCTTCTCGTCTTCCTCGCCCCTCAGCTCCTCCTGGCGGAGGAGAATCCTCGTTTCCTTTTCCCTTTTCAGGCGTTGCACCTCCTCCTGTTCCTGTCTCCTGAGCTCCTCCTGGCGGCGATGCGTTCTTTGCTCTTTTTCCTTTTTGAGCCGCTCCATCTCGTCCGCTTCCTCTCTCCTCAGTTCCTCCTGGCGAAGCTGTGTCCTCTTCTCCTTTTCCATCTTCAATTTCTCAGTGTCCTCCTCCTCCTCCTCCTCCTCTTCCTCCTCCTCATCCTCCTCTTCCTTGCTCACTTTGTCCTGACTGAGACGCAGTGGCTTGGGGTTCGCCCGTTTCAAATAGTCTGCCACTTTTTGCTCTCCCAGCTTGGCCTGGTGGGCTCCTGGTCTCTTCTCCGCGTTCGCGGTCTCTCCCTCTTTCGCTGTTGTCAGTTTCTCCAGAGGGAGGCCTGTTCTGTTCTTGCTCTTCAACGCGTCCGCTTCTCGCTGTATCCTCTCCTGTAGAAAATGACTTCTGGTTCCATTTTCTCTCTGAAGCGGCTCCGCGTTGTCCTCCCTTGGCTGTTTCCACCCTTTCTTGAGGTGCACGACGCCCTCTCCCTGTTCCTCTTCTTTGCGTGAAAGCACGAGCTTTCCCTTCCTTAGTAGTTCTGCCTCTTCGTTTGGCTGGTTCTCCTTCTCCCTCGCGAGCGATTCCGCATCCTCCTCTTTGATTACGTCCTCGTGGCGCACGCATGTTTTCTTGACCTTGGCCCTCTCCTGGCGCAAACGCAGCCGGGCCTCCTTTTCATTCCTCCACCTCTCCACATTTTCTTCTCTCTCTCGCCGCAGCTTTTCCTGCCGGGCGCGCATCTTCTTCAATTTCTCCCTCTTTAACTGGTCCTCTTCCTCTTCCTCTCTCTTCAGCTCATTCTTTTGCCGGTACGCTCTCGCCTCCTTCTCTCTTTTCAAAAGCTCCGCCTCCGCTTCTTCCTCCTTCCTCAGCTCCTCTTGGCGGAGAGACATTCTGCTTTCTTTTTCCTTCTTCATACGTTCCGCCTCCTCCTCTTCTTCTCTCCTCAGTTCCTCCTGGTAAATGTTGATCTTCGTCTCCTTCCTCCTCTTCAAAAGTTCGGCATTCTCCTCTTCCTCTCTTCTGAGCTGCTCCTGCAAAACGCTCATTCTTTTGTCCATCTCCGCCTTTAACCGCATCTCCTTCTCCCTCATAAACTGCTCCACCTCCTCCGCTTCTTTCCTTCTCATTTCCTGCATGTGGAACTGTATTCTGCTCTCCCTGTCAGTCTCCAGGCGCTTGGCGGCTTCTTCTTTCTCTCTCCTCAACTCCTCGTGCTGGAAGTGCATTTGCATCTCCTTCTCCCTCTTCAAACACGCAAACTCCTCGCTGAGCTCTTTGCCGAGTTCCTCCAGGTAGTCTCTCACTTTTGCCTCCTTCACCGTCTTCAGGTGCTCGAGCTCTTCTTCTTCCTCTCTCATCAGATCCTGCTGCTGAAGACGCATTCTCCTCTCAACTTCACTTTTTAAACGCTCAGCTTCCTCTTCTTCCTCTCGCCTCAGCTCTTCATGGAACACGCTCATTCTTGCCTCCTTTGCGGTCCTCAACCGCTGCAGCTCCTCCTCCTCCTCACGTATCAGCTCCTGCTGGCGAAGGTGCAATCTCCTCTCAATTTCTTTCTTTTTCTCCCGCTCTTCCTCCTTCAACTTCTCCACCTCATGTTCCGCTCTCCTTAGCTCCTCTCGGCAGCGACGCATTCTCATTTCTTTTTCCTGTTTGAAGCGCTCCAACTCCTCCTCTTCCTCGCGACGTAGCTCCTCCCGGTTAAGATGCATTTTGACCTCTTTTTCCGCCTTCAGCTGCTGCATGGCCTCCTCTTCCTCTCTCCTCAGCTCCTGCCTGCGTTGATGTACTCGTGTCTCCTTGGCTGTCTTCATCTGTTTCACCTCCGCCATTTTGTCCTTTCTCAACTTGTCCCGGCGAAGGCGCACTCTGACCTCCTTCTCCATCCTTAACTCCTTTACTTCGTGCTCTTCCTCTTTCCTGAGACCCTCCTCGCAGATATGCAACCTCATTTCTATCTCGGACTTTAATCTTGCCTCCTCCCGCTCACAGTCTTCCATCTCTTGTTCTTCCGCTCTCCTTAACTCTTCCCGACGCAGACCTATTCTAGCCTCCTTTTCTGCCTTCAGCTGTTCTTCCTCCTCTTTTTCCTCCCTTTTTAGCTTCTCCTGGTAGAGTTCCAGTTTTACCTTCTTTTGAGTATTCAGTTGCTCAACCTCTTCCCTTTCTTCTCTCGCGAGCCTATCGCGTTGGACGCACATTCGTGCCTCCATCTCGCTCTTCAACTTCTCTTCCTCCTCCTCTTGCTCTCTTTTCAGCTTTTCGCGGCAAAGGTCGATTCTCCTCTCCATTTCAGTTTTCAACCCCTTCACCTCCTCCTTTTCCTCCTTTTTCAGCTCTTCCCGGCATGAGCGCATTGTCATTTCCTTCGTTGTTCTTAACTGCGCCGCCTCGTCTTCTTGTTCTCTCATTGAGTTCTCCTTGCAGAGGCGCATCTCATGCCTTATTCTGGTCTCCTCCCTTTTCAACTCCTCAACCTGTGCGTCTTCCTCTCTTCTCAGCTCCTGCAGGCGACATTGAATTCGTTCCTCCTTCTCTGTCTTCAATCTCTTCACCTCCTCCTCTTCCCCTCGCATTAACTCTTTGTGACAGAGTTGCACTCGAGACTCCTTGTCTTGTTTTAACCACTGTATCTCCTTGTCTTCGTCCCTCCTCAGCTCCTCCAGACAGAGAACTATTCTCTTCTCTTTGTCCATCATCAACTGCTCTTTCCCGTCCGCTTCCTCTCCCCCTTGCGCCTCCTGAGAGAGGAGCGCTTTTTTCTCAACCTCAATTTTTGTTCTCATCTCCTCGCTCTGCAACATCTTATCCTCTTGTTCTCTGCTTTGCTGTTCCCAGTGCTGACTCATTCTTGCCTCTTTCTCTGCCTTTAATCGCTCCAACTCTTCCTCTTCCGCTCTCCTCAGCTCCTCCTGGTGAAAGCGTATTTGCTTCTCCTTTTCCTTCCTCAACCGTTGCATTTCCTCCTCTTGTTCTTGGATCATCTTTTTCTGAAAAAGATGCATTCTGGTCTCCTTATCCCGTTGGAAGGTCTTTGCCTCTTCCTCTTCGTTCTTCCTCTCCTCAAGGCGGAGACTTTCTCTCATCTCTTTCTCTCGCTTGAATCTTTCCACCTCTGTATCTTCCTCCATCTTCAGGAGGCAAATTCTCATTTCTTTTTCCCTCTTGTACTGTTCAACTTCTCTCTCTTCCTCCTTCCTCAGTTTCTCTAGGTAGTTCTGTCTTCTCAACTCTTTGTCTTTCTTCAAATGCTCCATTTGCTTTTCCTCCTCCAACTCCTCTTTCCTAAGTTCCTCCTGCAAGAAATGTATTTTATTCTCCCTTTCCCTTTTGAATTGTTCCACCTCTTTCTCTTCTTCCGTAGTCAGTTCCTTCTTATAGTGACATGTCCTAGTTTCCATCTCCGTCTTTAAGCGCTCCATCTCCTCCTCTTCCTTCCTTTTCAGCTCCATCTGGTAGCGCTGGATTCTTGTTTCCGTTTCCCTCATTAAGCGCGCTGCCTCCATCTCTTCCTCCCTCCTTTGTTGTTCGTGGTAGAACTGCCTTGTCACTTTTTCGAGTCGCAGTCTCTCCATTTCCTCCTCTTCCTCTCTCTTCAGCTGCTCCTGGTAGCGCCCCTTTCTCAACAATCTCTCCTTCTCTCTCTTCAGGGGTTCCTGATGGAGTTGTCCTTCTTTCCCTTTGTTGAGGTGATGCATTCCAATTTCCATTTCACTTTTCAACAGCCACACCTCCCCCACTTCACCTCTCTTCATCTCTTTATGGAGAATATGCATTGGTGACTCATCCCCAATTAAATGTTTTGTGTCCTCCTTCACAACATTTTTCTGTCTGAGATCACCCTGCTCTTTGTCAGTCCTGCACTTCTCTTCCCTTTCTCCCATCTCCTCTTCTGGTGTGATTTCATAGTTTTGGTTTTCTTTCACTGCGCTCTTGTAATTTGAGGGATTAGATAATTGAGGAGCAGCTTTTTGAAGTTGTTTGTCTGCATGATAATTATCCCTAAACAAAAGGCAGCCAATGTTAATGTACTTCAATGTAAGTTTATTAAAATGATTAACCCAATGTTAACAGCAGCAAATAAATAACATCCAGTCAGGAATCTTGTCGATATCTGTACGACCACAAATCTTGTCACAGTACTTTCAATTAACGCACCTCATGGCAATCCCAACATTTTCACATTTTTCCTCTTCATTTCCCACTTTTTCAGTATCTGTTGCCAAAATATGAGTGGAATCCAACAGCTCTTCCAACAGCTTATGGTGACAAAACAAAATAACATGTCGCTCACTTGCTCATAAATTAAGTTTAGATACAACTCAATGAAAATATTTTCGCGAAGCAGAATGGATATGAAACTGAGGACATGTACCTGGTGCTGCGCTGATTGAGTTTTGGTCTTTGTAATCTCTTCTGCTGAATCCACACAAATGCTACGTGAATTCTTCTTCTGCACATGCAGAGAGACAGACATGTAAGATTTGCTTTTTCAATTCAAGCAGACCAAAACAGTATTCTTTGCTTTTTTTAATGTTGTGTACCATAGACTTTATCGCTGGAATAAGTAATAATTACCACAGCAATGAATAATCATTAGCAAGTTTCTCTTACTCTCGACTCCTAACGTTCTGGAACACTGAGGCCAATTTCTTTGCTTTTCTTTTAGACCAAAAACAATAAAAGATAATTATCTGGCAGGAGATCAATATTTCAGCAACCCCAACTACCCAATTTAAAGGTATAAGAAAGTGATCAGTTGCCTTCCAAAGGAGAGTGCCTAAAATACTGGAAGCGGATATAGTTGGCAGGAACTGTTGAGCTCACACACACACACTGAGAGAGGGAGAGAGAGAGAGGGAGGGAGGGAGGAAGAGAGAAAGAGAGAGAGAAATAAAAAACTACACGTACTTCATGCTGTGGCATTTCAGTGCAGTGGTTCTCAGAATCGGCCTTGTCAGCCACTTCTGGCTTGGTCACATCCTCTGTTGAATCAGCATCAGGGGCTCTGCAATTCTTATTTGCACACATGTAGTACTTTGAAATTCTCTTTCATTCATGGGATGTCGGAAACATGGAAACTCCATTAAAAGAAAAATAAAAAAAATTAAAAAACCGACATACATGTGTCTCATGTGTTGTTTTATATAATTTTGTCATTTTTTAATTTTCTTTTGATGGCGGCGCAGACACCCGCAGCAGCTCTTGTTTTATATTGTCTTGAAAGGGAAGTCATTTCATCTGTGCTTTTTGTTACACATACAGCACATTTGACAATAAAGTTGTATCCAATCCAATCCAATCCATCCAAAATTTCCTCTTTGAAAATACTCCATCATGAACAAGTCATGATTAAGTAATGCTAGCAATGCTGTGACATGCCACCATGTACTCATGTTAGTGAGGTGAGGGATTTGAGGCGCAGTGTTTTTGGAGGAGAGAAGCGGGGAGACAGGGCAGGAAGTGAATTGAGGATACGTTCTAATCTTGTTAGCAGTCTGAAAACTGCCTACTTTACCTATATGATTCTTTGAAAAATTAGAAGTCCAGAAGACTGGAACATATCAACATAATCAGTCCCATAAAAACATATTTGTTCCATCCGCAAACCCCAACGTTTCTCAACAATAACATGCATTTGTTTCCCCCTTTTTTTCAAAATAAAAAGTCACCCAAAATCACAGGGGGAATATTATCCATGGGTTCATGTGAAATAAAAGTTTGTCACACTGTATCAATGTTACCCATGCCCAGGGTGTACTTAATTTTCATGCTTAATTTTACAAATTTAGATATAACGATTTTTGCCGTTCATAAGAACGGCAAAAATCAGCCCTAAATAAAAATATCTATTACACGATGCCGTGTCTTGTATTATTTTTTAAGTTACAACGAGAAGTATAAATATCCACCTTATTCCTATGGCCCATGAGCTTTTGCGTGAAATATGTGAAGGGACTTTCGGTATGAACTAGAACAGGATTTGGTTTTATGGTGAGTTAAAAGGTTGGCACTTACGCTATTTGTTTTCTCCATGTTCTGTTTGCCTTCTGATGCCAAGAGAGCCGCCTGCTGTATGCGCTTGCGCTCCTGAGCCGCCAGTTTGCGGTAGTGCACGTCGATAGGATGTTCCCATGAGGATGTAGCTGTACGGTAGTTGTGAAAGAAAACATTCCCACTCTTGTCTAAACTGTGGAGAGCCAGTCAGAAAGTTCTGGTTAAATAAACATTAGATAACATACGTAAGCAGTGATGACAACAGTTTGGATTGTATTGATAAGCAGGATTTCACCTTTCAGCTTGCTATTGAACCTAAGCATGAATAAAACCAACCGCTTCACCAGAAGATTAGTTTTGGGATGGCAAACAAAAAATACTTGTTGTAAAATTAAAATCTGTAAACTGTAGATAAAAAAAAGGTTATTTCAATTTACTTTGAAGTGCTTGATTACTTACAAAGCAATCCAATCAGGAGGAAGTACTGCAAACATGGCCTCTTCGGCAAGATACACAAGGCCAGGCTCTTTCTCTGGATCAATGCCAAGATCCTGAGCATATTCCTTGATGCCTTATCAGTGAAAAACAAAGCAAATGAAAACTGTCACAGTTCCACTTTAAGTTAATTCAGACGCAAATGATCAATAGAAGTAGAATCTCCCAACTCCCAGTAAGAGGATTCATTTCAATATTTTGACATTCAAAAACAAATGTCAGGTTGGTTTCTCCATGAGATGTGTGCCACTGTTTAAAATTACTTTTGGATGGACATCAATAAACTTGTGCTGTTCTGGATGTATTGTATTGTATTGTATTGGTCAAGCTACAAATTAACGTGCTAGAGTAATCGCACCCTCCAATGGTTAAAAGCTTAAACAGACGCTACTTTAATTCTACAGTGGTCTATTTTCATTAACATTTTTAGCATATGTTAATATGCTGTCAAATTATGGTTATTTTTATTGCTGACCATAACATATGTAGTGTGTTAATTACAAAAGACCTTGGTCATACTGTAGTTACAATTAGCACTATGTTCGTATTCAAATTCCTTTTTATTATTATTTAATTATGCCTTCTTTTTGACTAACTGCATGCATCTGTGCGTTTGTGCAACTTTAATTCATATTAAGCACCCATGCTGATTGTTGATAGTTTTTGTACATTTTGTACATTATTAATAAACAGTATTTGATGTTTTGAAACACCTCTGTGCTTACTGTGTACTTGAATATATTTCACCATTTAAAGACTCCAGCTGAAATTCATTCATTCATTCATTCATCTTCCGTACCGCTTGATCCTCACTAGGGTCTTATTATGATTTATCTATTTATGTATTTATTTTATGAAATACATTCTTTGGTATATTTTGTGGGGTCCAAACAGCCTTGTACCTTGTTCGGAGAAGTTAAATTCTTCATCAGAGTGCTCATCAAGGATTTGCAAGCCGGCTGCTGCCCACTCAAGGTAACTAACGAACATAAAATGCCATATTTTGGTGAAGTTCAAACATTAAATGCAATATTCAAGTTTTGAGGGACTATGACAAAGCACAAACCTTTCAGCTGTTGCAGTCTTCTTATTCTCCTCATTCTTCACCAAATCCGGGGGGCGGGGGGGGGGGGGGGGTGCAGTTGTTTAACATGAATAGGTTATGATTGACATTCAAGGGTGACATTTCTGCTTTCATTTGGTCAACAAAACCAAAGCAGAGTAGGTACGTAGTATACATGGAACGTACCTGTTCCTCTGGTGAGTCGCAAACGTGGTCTCCAGAACTGGCCCTGGTGTTACTATCTTCTGTTGGTTCTGGATCACTCTCTCTTAAGTCCTAAGGTATATACAGAAACAAAGTCATTTTAAAGCTTCATCTTTTGTATAGTAATAAGATAAGCATGAAAAGCCACTGAGTGCAACAACATTTTCTTTACAATAATAAGTTCTATGCAGTCCCACGAGTCTAAACACAGCATTCAGATTAATATTGCGTTTGTGAAATATGAATGAAGCAACAAATCCCACTCGCTGCTCAACCCGTATTGTTTTGTGTTTTTTGTTATTGTAAAGTGTCCTTGGGTGTCTTGAAAGGCGCTTATAAATAAAACGTATTATTATTATCATCTATCTCAGGGGGAGGCCATTTTGCCACTTGCTGCGGACTGACAATGACATCACTGTTGCTCAGGGCTCAGGTAACGACAATCACAGCTCGCTCGTTTTCTGAGTTTGATCATGTGAGGTTTGCAAGTTGATCAAACATCAAATTCAAAACGTAAATGTATTTCACACACACACAAAAACACACGTTAGTTTGAATTAAGTATCTTGTCTGTATTCAACGTAATACCGGCTGAAAATGATTTGCAAGTGACTATTGTGTTTTTATTTCCATTTTATATGATTAGGTTGGGTAGTAACAACTTACTCCTTGTGTTTTGAGGGATTCTTTCAACCTTTTCCTTTCCTCGTGTTTCTTTTTTAATTTCTTCTTATTCTTCTTCACAGACTTCACATCAACAGGTGTGTGCAGGGTGCGCTCCCGTTCTTGAACCACCAGCTGACAACAGCGCACTTTGCAGGGATGTTCCCAAATGCATGTGTCTAATTGGCAGTTGTAATAGCAAATTTTCCCGCTCTCATCCTCACTGCAGGTATCAATTGAGAAGATTTATGTCAAACAAAGATTAGAACATCATCTAGGTCCATACATTCACACCTAAATACAGCACAAAATAAGTCATATCTTTGTTTTTGTTTTTTAAATATACACAGTGGTAGCCTGAACTTTTTGGATTCTTTGGGATTCAGAAAACAACACAGAAATGATCTGAAATGGCCAGATGTGAACAATGACTTACCGCTTCAACCATCCTGTCGGCAATTGGCTCAACATGGCCTCCTTGGCAAGACAGAGAAGCTCTGGCTCTTTTTCTGGATCAATTCCAACATCCTGTGCATACTCTTTGATCTCTGATGAGGTGGAGAAGAGAAATTAGAGCTGCATAACTCATTCATTCATCTTCCGAACCGCTTGATCCTCACTAGAGTCACGGGGGGTGCTGGAGCCTATCCCAGCTGTCTCCGGGCAGTAGGCGGGGGATACCCTGAATCGGTTGCCAGCCAATCACAGGGCACACAGAGACGAACAACCATCCACGCTCACACTCACACATAGGGACAATTTAGAGTGTTCAATCAGCCTGCCACGCATGTTTTTGGAATGTGGGAGGAAACCGGAGCACCCGGAGAAAACCCACGCAGGCCCGGGGAGAACATGCAAACTCCACACAGGGAGGCCGGAGCTGGAATCGGTACCTCTGCACTGTGAACGTGCTAACCACTGGACTACCGGGCCGCCCAGCTGCACAACTCATTATTACTCATTCATATGTATAAGCAATAAAGCACAACAATAACGTGTGTGTGTTTTGAGTACCTGTGTGTGACTACTGTAATATTCTGGATGTTAATGTTTTAACCTGAACTCATCTAGACCAGTAGTTATAGACTGTTAGTAGTATCCTTGTTTTTCATTGTGCAGTTTGTTTTTCATTATACCAAACTATCAAGACGGATATATAGATAAAAATGATTATGTTTTTTACTATTTCCTCAAATACAGTTCAGAATTTGTCATTCCAATTACTTCAAGTAGCTGCAGAATTGAATTACTACCTTTACCAGTATTTTCAAAACAAGCATCTGTACTTCTACTTGAATTACAGAGAAAGTACTTTTGCCACCTCGTTATTGGCTGCAATTGTATTACCATACACAATTGTGACTAGAATTGGAAAATAAATACAATATTGTGCTGCAGTTGGCCAAACCCCACATACATGACAAGATTTAACTCAGAACTGTAAAGACATTAAATTGATCGAAGTACGACGAAAGTACAGCCGTGTACCTTTTTCAGAGAACTTAAATTCGTCACCGTGGAGATCCCCGACGACCCCCGTGACATGCACGGCTGCTCCAGACATAATTTGGCTGGCAAACAATTTAAAACTACTCGGTAAGGCAATTTACATTTAATGCGGCCGCCAGCATTATGGGCTAATTCCAACAAAATGGCGATGAAAGTCGGAGTCGTTTGGGAAACGAAAGCTTTCTGACGTCAAAAGCAATTTCGTCTCGACGACGCCGTAACAAAGGTGAATTTGTCACGAATTATAAATATTTGAAATGAAAAAAAAATAAAACAAAATTGTCACGAAATGTCTCTTTGAAGTGGGGTGGGGCGAAGTAAAACGCAAAGATTTTGTCCGACTGGCATCGCATATTACGTATTGTACGCCCACTTACTCCTTTAGCTTGGTCTCCTTGTCATTTGTTCAGCTACTCAAGCGCATTAACAAAAGTATAATAATAATAACAATAATTATAATAATAATAATTAGAGTAGTTCAGTTTTTTAAAAAAGTGAAATTCGTAATATATATTCACTACACAAAGAATGAATAATTGCAATGTTATGGTTTTGGTGATTATGCTTGCAGCAAAAAAAGACTCACATACGAACAAAAACCATGGATACACATGTAAAAATTAGCATAGAGATTATTTATATTTCTCTTGTGTTTAATACAGTAATCGGGTAATAATTGGTTTTCTAAAAAGCATTTATGATTATGATATATTCTGTTAAATCAGTTTTACTTTCTTTTTATCCATCCATCCATTTTCTGAACCGCTTTATCCTCACAAGGGGGGGGGGGGCAGTCGGCAGGGGAAACTCTGAACCAGTTGCCAGTCAATCGCAGGGCACACAGACAAACAACCATCCGCACTCACACTCACACTTTAGGGACAATTTTGAGTGTTCAATCAGCCAGCCATGCATGTTTTTGCCATGCATGTTATGTTTTTCACCCGGAGTACCGAGTGAAAACCCACGCAGGCCCGGGGAGAACATGCAAACTACACACAGGGAGGCCGGAGCTGGAATTGAACCCGGCACCTCTGCAATGTGAGGTCAACGCACTAACCACTGGCTCACCAGTCTTCAGGGTGAAATTCAAGGGTCATTGTGTGGTCTGTCTACTGCGTTCGTGTCCTTTTGCATTAAATGTATAGCTGCCGTTCTGAATATCCTTGGTCAGGAGTAAGATGGGCTAGGCTAAATTGGATTACGGGTAGTGTTGGGTAGAATACACACTTCAGTACCATCCACGCACCTTGTCCGACTGACAACGTGAATACTTACTTGCTGCACCGGAATGTTTTATTCGAATTTTTGATGTGATGTTTGTGCATATCAATCGGTAATTAAGCACTAGAAGTGGTGTGTGCTGTGACAGAATACGAGACTTCAGAAAGTGGTATGTTAACTCTGTAAATGTTGCTTACATAACAGCATTCCCTATCATTTTGAAGTGTACTCATTTGATTATTTCTCCTCTATTTGGATTCATTTAGTCTTGGTTTATTCTGAGAAACCCACACACAGACAAAACATGCGCACACTGGTTTCATGACAGGGATCATGTTTTCTTTTATTCAAGCATTTATTTGATGTCACATACTGTATGACCTGACTGAGCTTGATAAATGGGTCTCTATTATCCCAAATGTAGACCAGCGGAGTGCTACAGAGGTTGCAACTGGATTTATTAGGCATTTGTGGCCTCATCAGACTGATATTCTACAGCAACTGAGTTTTGTAGATGTAAATGTACACACTGCATCAACTCTTTATTTATGACCGCATCAAATGTATTCACATGGGCAGAGGAGGACTCCATTGGGCATTTTGTCTTTGGAAACGATAAACCGTGATTTCATTGAATGTATTTAAGCTCAGCTGATCACAGTACCCAATAGGAGTATTCGCTAGGTACGTGTCTCCCAAGGACGTGGTGACGAATGGGTCCACAGACATTGTTGCTCTTGGATGACAGAACAGTGACTCTGGAGTACTCAGTGAGGGATGCGTAGCTGTGTAGGTAGGCATGGTATTCGTGGGACGAGGCGCTGCAAGAGTCGGTGTGTACGCTGAGAAATGTGTGGTGTTGTTCCACTGGGGAGGTGGTCTGAAAGCTCCAAATATCTCATTTTTGGGGTCCGGAACTATGGATATGAAAAATGATACAGTACTTAGTTATTATTGTGTGGAGCCAGTAATAAGTGTGTCAATAGAACAATGTTACCTGCCCCATTCAGTGGGTAAAAAGTGTTGTAGAGGCCCGGATCAAAACTCTTCTCATGCGCCTGCTGAGACAGATTTTCATTCAGGATGCAGCTTGGCTTACTTAAGTGTACATTTCAAAACCATTTCAAAGATGGGCTAAAGGGTTGATTGATAGCATTTATCGATAAAAGCAGTAAACAACTTCATTATTTTGCTGCAATGTAGAAGGTAAGTGGCAAGGTAGACAATACACCATCGGACATTTGTAACACAAAGAGATAAAAGTAATCAACAGCTACCCCTGGTGTTGAAAACTTCATCTTCTCTTCCCTGCCTTTCTGGAGTCTTGCTCGCAGTGCATGTAGCTCCTCTTCTGACTCCGCCTTGAGGCGCTCAAAGAATTGGCTCCTTTGAGTCTTCAGCCGATCATTTTCGGCTTCCTGGTCTTCTTCAAGTGCAAGGCAAAGCGCTCTTATGGCAGCTTCTCGGTCCTGCCTGAAGTCATGCGCGCACACGTACACACGCACACACGTACACACACATGTCATGTATTTTTATTTTATCACTAAATACACATGATGTAAACAACAACGCTAAAAACAGCCAGTGCTTCCAACACATTGCCCGATCGACTTTTCGATCTTCCGGTCATATATTTCTTTATCTTTTGGAAACCTGAAGTAACTTTTGCCACTATTAGTGAAACTTCCACGGAATGATTGCACCGTTGTTTAAGTACGTGGAGAGCAACCGAACATAAAGAACACACAGCCGCATGCCACAAGTTGCCACGAAAGCGTTCTTCGACGTCACCAGGGAGGCATCCAGGAGGCACCTCATTTGGCAGACATCTGGAGGTTATCATGCTTGGGTGTGGTCAGTAAAAATGAACTCATCTTTCCAAAAATGTGATTAACCACCGTTAAGTCATTTTATTGCCAAGGGGGGCAAATACCTTTACACACAAAGGCAGGGAACTTTGAACAGTTTTTTCCCCCCGCTTAATATGAACACCATTTACAAACTGTATGTAATGTTTACTTCGGTTATCTTTATCTTAAAATTACATTTGCTCGACGAACTTAAACACAGTGTGGAGAAGTGCAAATAATTCTGAAAGGGTCAAATACCTAATCATACTTTTTTTTCCCAAAATATTTTTATTGCCACAAAGGCTGATACAATAACAATTTTGCCATATGTTGCTTTTTTTTTAACTTGTGAACAAAATGCCAAAACCTCTGCATATACAGCATATTACTTTTTTTAAAGTAATTTTCCCAACACTGATCCAAGACGGTCAGAACGGTCATCAGTTTTCTCGCCCTTCCAACAACTGTCCCTTTGCGGTGTTTTGTGTAAAAGTGTGTGTCAAACCTGAGTTGAAATTGTCCCTCATCTCTCTCCATCCAGGCAGATTCTGTTAATCTCTCCTTCTCCTCAAACATTCTGTTCAGCAGGGTCTCCTCCTCCCTCCTCTTGACCAGGAGATACTGCCGCAAAGCCCTCAGGAGGTGATAAGAGACGGGATTAATTCGGCACTCAAATTCAATTGTTCAAAGTCGGCGGGTTTAGCATAACGCAAAAAGGCTTGGAATGACATTTGCCTTATGCAAATGATTAAAAGTTAAAACAGACATGATTATCCTACCGGAGCCTTTCCTTGTACTCCGTCTTCAGTTTCCTCTCTTCCTCTTCTCCCCAGATGTCTATTTGTCGGAGGCGCATTCTCTTCTGCTTCTCAGCCTTCAATTTGTCAATCAACTCCTCCGTTTCTCTCTTGAGCTCATCCTGGAGACGACCCATTCGATTTTCATTTTCAGTCTTCAACTCTTCTTCTTCCTCACCTTCCGCTCGTTTCAATCCCTCTTGAGAGTAACGCACCATCTTGCCTTTTTCCCTTTGGAAGCGCTCAATCTCCTCATCTTTCGTTTCCTGGCTCTGTGGTGTTCTCCTTTCCTTCTCCCTACGAACCTGAAGCTCGGCTTCTCTCGTAGGATCCTCCTGGAGGTGACCGCTTGTCTTGTCTTTTCCCTTCCGTGCCGTTTCCTGTGCTCTCTTCTCCGTTTCCTCTGTCCTCAGGTTGTCAAAGTAAACACTCTTTTTTTTCCCCTCCGGCCTCTTAAACTGCTCCTCCTCCTCTTCATGCTTGCTCTGCCCTTCTTGGCGGAAGCGAGTACTTCTCTCGTTCTCCCACTTGAATCGTTCCTCCTCTTCCTCTTTCTGCATCTCCTCACGGAGGAGCCTCATTCGCTTCTCCTTGTCCTTCTTTAAGCTCTCCGCCTCATCCTCTTCCTCGACCTTCAGTTCCGCCTGGAGGCGACGTATTCTCTGCTCCTTTTCCCTCTTTAAATGGTCCGCTTCCATTTCTTCGTCTCGTCTGAGCTTCTCCTCATACTTGCGCATCCTCGTATCCCTCTCTCTTTGCAACTGCTCCACTTCCTCTTCTTCCTCTCGCCTCAGTTCTTCGTCGAAAAGGCTAATTCTTCTCTGTCTTTTTAAAAAATCCACCTTTTCCTCATCTTCGTCATCTTCACTCCTCAGCTCCTGTTGCAGGCGTGTTTCGTTTTCCCGCATGACCCCTTGTAGCTGCTCCGCCCTTCCCCTCGAGCCCTCCCGCTGGGTCCATGTTCGATCCTTCACTCTGGGACGTTCTCTTGTGGATTCCTCATCCCCTGAGGAGCCCAACATGTCCCCTTCCTCATCCCTCACCTCATCTTCATGGAGCATTTTTGGGGACTCCGTTTTCCTGAATGGCTTCTGGCAAATCCATGATTTTGTCCTTTCTCTCTCTAAATGTCTATATGCCTCATTGTCTTCTCTCCTCAAATCCTCGCTGTGCGACGTTCTCATCCCCAGCCTCAACCAGCCTGCATCCTCATCCTCACGTCCCAGTTTATCGTCACGGAGCATCGCCGGTGTCTCCATTTCCCTCATGAATAGCCCTTTTGCGTATTTCTTTGTGCCGTGCTCCTTCCTGCGAGGCCATGATTTCGCCTTCTCTCTCTCGAATTGCTTTGCCCAATGCTCTTTGCTCATCAGGTCATCCGGGGGGAGCTGCCTCTGCTCCTTGAACCGCTCATCCTCACGTCTCAGTTGATCGTCCTGTAGCATTGTTTGCTTATCCCTTATAAACGGCCATTTGGCGTTTTCCTCTTTGCCTTTTGTCATCTCTCGCTCCATTTTTTCCGCCTCGTCCTCTTTTCTCCTCGGCCCCTCCTTGCGTTGCAACGTTAGGATCTTCTCCCCCTTTAAGCGTTCTACCTCCTCATCCTCACGTCTCCGTTTATCGTCACGGAGCATCGCCGGTGTCTCCATTTCCCTCACGAATAGCCCTTTTGCTTCTTCTCTTTTGCCGTGCTCCTTCCTGCGAGGCCACGATTTCGCCTTCTCTCTCTCGAATTGCTTCGCCCTCTGCTCTTTGCTCATCAGCTCCTCCGGGTGGAACTGCGTCTTTGCCTTGAACCGCTCATCCTCTCTTCCCAGTTGATCTTTCTGGAGCATTGTTTGTGTCTCCATTTCCCTTAGAACCGGCCATTTGACCTTTTCCTCTTTGCCTTTTGTCTTCTCTCGCTCCAATTTTTCTGCCTCATCCGCTTTACTCCTCAGCCCGTCCTTGCGCAGAAACGTTAGGATCTTCTCCCCCTTTAAGTGTTCTACCTCATCGTCCTCACTTTTCAGTTCCTCTTTGTTGAGAATTGTTTGCGTGTCCATTTCCCTCATGAACAGCCCTTTTGAGTCTTCTCTTTTGCCGTGCTCCTTCCTGCGAGGCCATGATTTTGTCTTCCATCGCTCCAATTTTTCAAGCTCATCCTGATCTCTCCTCATGTCCTCCTGGCAGAGCGACATTCTCCTCTCTCGCCTCAAAAATCCCAAAATATCATCATCACTTCTTCGTTCCTGTCCAGGGAGCATTTTTCTTGCCTCCATCCCCCTGGTAAATGGCCCTTCCGCTTCGTCCTCTGTGCTACACTCCTGGCTTGGCCATGATTGTCTTGTTTCCATTACGCTCTTAAACTGCCCTGGTGATTCTTCCTCTGTGCTACACAGCGGGCTGAGCCACGATTGTGTCATCTCCCTCTCCGAATTTTCTGCCTCGTCCTCTTCTCTTCTCAGCGCCTCCTTGAGATGCCACTCTACCTCCTCATCCTCACTTTGCAGTTGCTTTTCATGATCCATCGTTTGCGTCTTCATTTCCCTCACAAACAGCCCTTTCGGTTCTTTCTTTATGCTGTGCTCCTTCGTGCGAGGCCACGATTTTGTCTTTTCTGCGTACCATTTTTCTGACTCATCCTGTTCACTACTTGGCGCCTCTTGGCGAAACGACATGCTCATCTCCCTCTTCAAGCCCACGACACCCTGATGCTCACTTCTCGGTTCCTCGTCATAAAGCACCTTCTTATTCCTCGTGTCCTTTATACACTGCTCCCCTTTCGGGCGAAGCCACAGTTTTGTCTCGCTGGTCCATTTCTCTGCCTCATCCTCTTTTCTTAGCCCCTCTTGGCGATTTGAGAATGTCATGCTCTCCCTCTTCAACCGCTCTCCCTCCACGTCGCCACGTCTCGGTTCATTTTCACGGAGCATCGTTTGTGTCTCCGTTTCCCTGCTAAATAACCCTTTCACTTCTTTCCTTGCGCTGTGCTCCTTCCTGCGAGGCCATGATTTTGCTTTCTCTCTCTGAATTTGTTTGGCCTTATCCTCTTCCCTCCACAGCTGCCCCAGGTGGAGCTGCATCTGCCCCTTTAACCGCTCTGCCTCCTTCCCCTCGCGGCTAAACTGAAGATTTTTTCTCTCTGCATTTTCCCTTTCCTCGTCCTGCGGTCCCTTCTGGAGTTGATGTGTTGTTCTCAATGCCTTTTCCTTCCTTAATTTTTCCACCTCCTGCACTTTTTCTCCTCTCGGATCCTCTGGGCATAAATGCATTCTTATCCGTCTTTCCCTCTCTAACTGGTCCACTTCTTTTTCTTCTTCTCTTCTGAGCACATCCTGATGAAGACACATTCTTGTCTTTTGTTTTCTCTTGAGAGATTCTAACTCATCCTCTTCCTCTCTCATCAGCACCTCTTGATAGTGCCTCATTCGCATCTCTTTGGCCCTCCTTAGCCGTGCTACCTCCTCCTCTTCCTCTCTATTAAGTTGGTCCATTAGGAGAGATTTTCTCAAATTCTTTTCCCTCATGAACTGGTTATTCTCCTCTTCTTCTCTCCTCAGATCCTCATGCTGCAGTCGTGTCCATTTTTCTCTGGCCAATTGCTCTTTTTCCGCTTCAAGTCTTTTTAGTTCCTCTTGTCGATGTAAGTGTATCTTTGCCTTTTCCCTTTTCATTTGCTCAGCCTTTTCTTTGTCCCTGCGAAGCTCCTCTTCGAGGAGACGATTGCGATTTTCAAAGTATTCTTTCAACTTTTCCTCCTCCTCCTCCTCTTCTCTCAGCTGTTGCTCGTGGCTTACAGAGAATCGAACTCCCTTCTCCCTCTTCAAAATCTGTGCCTCGTCCTCCTCCTCTCTCTGGAGCTTCTCCTGGTAGACCTGCATTCTCATCTCCTTCTCCCGCTTCAATTGCCTTGCTTCCTCTTCTTCCACCCTGCTCAGCTCGTCGAGGCAGCGACGAATTTTTTTCTCAGTTTCCTTCTTCAATCGTGCAACCTGCTCCTGTTCCTCTTTCATCAGCTTCTCCTTTTGTTGGCATATTCTTTTCTCCTTCTCCCTCCTCAGCTGCTCTGCTTCCTCCTCCTCCTCTTTCCTAAGCACTTCGAGGTAGAATTGCATTTCCATCTGCTTTTCCCTCATTAACTGCTCTGCCTCCCTTTGTGCTCTATTCAGCTCCTCCTGGAAGGAACATTTTCTCATGTCCATTTCCCTCTTTAACCATTCCTCTTCCTCCTCCTCCCCTTTCCTGAGCTCTTCCAGGCGGGCATGAAGTCTCGTTTCCTTCTCACGCTTCAATTGCTCCACTTCTTCCTCTTCCTCTCTCCTCAGCTCTACCCTTTGTCTGCAGATTCTTGTCTCTTTCTCCCTCTTCAATCGCGCCACCTCCTCCTTTTCCTCTTTCATCAGCTCCTCCTTTTGTCGACAAATCCATATCTCCTGATCATGCCTCAGTTGCTCTATCATGTTTTCCTCCTGGCAGGGATGCATTTTCATCTCCTTTTGCCATTTTAACTGCTCCGCTTCCTCCTCTTTATTTCTCATCTCATGCTTCTCTTGGCCGACGTGTGTGCTTGACTCTTTTTGATTCTTTGAGCGATCGAAATCCGTAAGGAGTTTCTCCTTGTGGAGATGTGTTCTTTTCTTCATCTCAACGTCTCGTCGCGCCATCTCCTCTTCTTCCTTCTTTCCAAGTGCTTCCTGGTGACGCCGTATTCTTGTCTCCTTATCCTTCATTAACTGCAGTGCCTCCTTCTCTTCCTCTCTTTGTATCGCCTCCATTTGTCTACTAATTCGCATCTCCTTCTCATACCTCAATCGCTCCATTTCCTTCTCCTCCTTTTTGCTCATCTGGTCCGGGTGGTGACACAGTCTCTTCTCGTGTTCCCTTTTCAACTTCTCCATTGGCCCCGTTTCCTCTCTTTTCAGCTCCTTCTGGTAAAAGAGACACTCTTTTGGCCTTTTTGAATGAGCCATATCCAAACAGAGCTTCTCCTTGCGCGGATGTGTCTCCAACTCTCTTTCCAACAGCGCCATCTCCTCTTCCTTCTTTCTCAGCAGTTCCTGTTGGAACTTTTTTCTTTTCTCCTTCTCCCTCTGTAATTGCTTTGCCTCCTCCGCTTCCTCTCTAAGTTTCTCCTCATACAGAAATATTCTCTTTTGCTTCTCCCTCATAAGACACTCAGCCTCCTCCTCTTCAACTGTCCTCGGTTTGTCAGAGAAAATCATTCTATTTTGCTTCCCCCTCAATAGGTGCTCTGGCCAATCCTCATGGTGGGGATGCATCCTCTTTTCCCTCAACAATAGCTCTTTTGTGACCTGTCGTCAAGGTGATTGAAAAATAATTACCCAGTAAGACTCTTGGACACATTTTATATTCAGAGTTTTGTGTTTTCTGACATTGCAATGGGGGTTACCACTCGGCCCTTCCTATATGGACCACATTTTCTACATGATTTAACTGTTGGCTAAAATTCAGCCTGTCTACGAGACACCAAATTTTTTTAAAATCAGATGACGTGATCAATTTTTTTGTGTTGGGGAAAAAAGCCTGTACGGGGAATGTTTTTGTGAAATCAGCTGTACAAAATCTGGTCCCCCCCCAAAAATCCTTCAAATTAGAGTTTCAATCACGGCCTGTTACGTTTGCCCATCCGGTCCCCCCATTGTGTATCACCTATCCTGTTTCGTCCACGGTGGTCCGAAACGTAATTGCTGTGGCCACCAGTCTGTCACAAAAAAACCTCATCTAAAACTGTTTGCACTTTTCCTTCAAATAAAATAAAGCGTGATAAAATACAGCCTCCTGTCTGGTGACAATGACATCATCTTCAAGATAACACTGTCCATGGAGACAGTGTAACATGTTCATATGTTCTAACATCCACTTACCGCAGTAGGTTTGGGAAACTCTTCTTTGCGTTTGCCTTGCGAGCGGACATCAGTATCACTGCGCTGGCTTTTCTGAAACTCCTGAGCCACTATGTCACTGTTGACATCTTCAACAGAGGAGTCATTCCCCGATTCGTCTAGGCTATGGGGAAGACATGATTTAATTCAAGAGAGATTGATTTAAATAAAAAAAAGAAACTGAGAAATTGTATTTCAATTTCTCATTTAGGGTGAAAGCAGTTCCCATGTTATTTCTTTCTGAGGAGTAAATCAATTGCAATGGGACTGTTCTGGTTGTCCTTGATGTTCTGCCTCACATCTAAGCAGGCTTCATCAGTTCATTCACCTAGGCTAGAAAGGACAGCTCTCGTCAGGCTTGGTGTGATAATCCGACAATTTTATCCTCAATGTTAGAGGCACGTCCCAATCACCATTCCTCTTTTGGATGCAAAAAAAACTCACAAAAGTCGCAGGCATGCTGGGGCCTATCCCAGCTGCCTAGGGGCAGTTAGTTGTGCCGGTTAAGAATCCTTTTTCAGAGAGACTTGATTCATACGGAATTACAATGTTGTTGCACTCGCCACTCTTTGTGTCCGAAACTACCTTGGCCTTGTTGCAGTGGGTGCTGTGAATCAAGGTTTGGTCAGTGTGTGGGTGTTTCCTATAAACTTCAACATGGAAAGCCCCTGTTATCTCCAATGGGGACATCACAGTCCAAAAAGAATAAGAAATATGCTCTTAGAAAACCAGACAACAGTCCTGATGTGATCGATTCAGTGCCTTTAGGATAATAATCTTTTTCATTCATGAATTTGGAAGAACAAACCTCTTACTACAAGTCTCTGCCTCAAAAATGGAATCACTGTTGTCCAAAATCCGGTCTGAAATCTTAAGAACACAACAAGAACAAAATAATTTGACAATTAGGGAGTTTTGACCAATCTCAAAAGCAAGAACCTCTGAGATTATGTGCCGCCATGCTTCGACAAAATAGTCTATCAAAATATAGATGGCAGTCACTGTTTAGAGTCTACCTCCTGCCGTGGTGATTCGAGACTCTGGTCCTCAGACTGGATTTCAAGCTCAGTTACCTCCTCTGCTGGATCTTCATCCCTGATGGCCACTGCAAAGTCCTAAAGTACAAGTACAAACGCAGGCAAAAACACATACATGACATCCAAATGCATCCTCTTAAAAAAAAAAAAAAACAAGAACCGAATAACCGAAAACAGTCTTTAAGCGGAAGGAAGCTACTCAACTCAAGTACCGGTATATCGTCTCTCAGTAGCCTCTCCACTAAATTTATTTTCAAATTTCTCACTTCAGCAAATTGCATTGAATCGCGCTAACATAGCTAAAGATATGGAACTATCTTCATTTCAGATACGCTTTTGACTCCATCAATATCAAAACCGAGGCAGAGCAAGAGAAGAATAGACCTCACATGACCTTACTAAGTTTTGTCAGTATACTTTTAGTAGCGGTATTGCCTCTTGATTATGGGTCATTAAGTGCATGATCTGCAAAACTAATTTTTGCAGTCAAGTAAGTCTCCATGTTGTCAATGACAACCACTCACTGTCGGTGTTTTACTTGGCTCATCTTCTGGTTTGGCTTCTGAGTGCCCAGCAGCCTTCATGCTGCAGGAGGGACAGAGAAAATAAGAGAATTCAACAGCAGATTATTTTAGTTACACAAAAGCATTCAAGTTACCATCTTCAAAAGGGGAATTCACTCACTCGGGAAAGACTTGGAAAAATAACTCATTTAGGCCGTAGCGCAAGTCTGGTATTGGACCATGAGAAACAGTTCTGTTCTAAACGTAGTATCAGTTTTCTGAATAGCATAAGAATTACAAACCTCTTGGAAGACTCGCTCTTCACATTATCCACCCCGTCTTTGACTTCCATAACGTGCTTACTGTCACGGCACACACAAGTGCTGCAGTCCACAAACTTCAGGATAGATTTGTTTTTTTTTTTGAAAAAGCATAAAAACATTGTTTGGTATAAAGTTAAATTTCACTTGAAATTAAAGAAACAAGATTCGAGTATGCATTGAAATGAGGGCCGATGAGGAATGCATTATTGGGTCACAGCCAAATACCCGTTGCTTTGATGATTCAGTGCTCAGGTCTGAAACATGGGTCTTGTCCCCAATTGTTTTGGCAGGCCTCTCTTGTTTCTTGGACTGTTCAGCTCCTGAGTTAGAAACTGCAATGCTCTGGATGTGTTTATTTACCTGATCCACTGGACCGCTGTGGACGTCTTCGCCAGCAGACTCGTTACCTGATTCATCTTGGCTGCACATAGCAGTTTCAATTACAAAACAAAATGGGGGGGGGGGGGCCTTCAGAATGTCCGTTGGCCACAATTCGACTTCAGAAGAACAAATTCACATGTACAATATTTTAAAATTGTAGGATGGAATGAGCCTTTTAAGTAATTCTTGTCATTGTTTTCTATGAAGAGGAATAAACAACATACCTCTTAGTTGTCTCCGTCTTTTCCTCCCCCTCCTTCCCTTTGCTATCCATCGCCACAAAACTGTCAGATTTGGCAGAGTCCAATAACTTCCCAGATAGCTATAGGGCATAAAATTACTAAATCAAAAACATTGATTAACAATAACATTAACCCCCAAGAGACGTACACAAAGTGTGGTGCCATTCAAAGACGCGTGGGGCCAGACGCACTGCACATAGGGTGCAAAGTAAAAACAGAGTAAAAGATCATGGCGATTGTACTTTATGATTTTAGTAGGGGATGAAATTTGGGTTTCAGTTTTTTCATTGTGATAGTTCTTGAGCTTGACTGCATATCAATATTGTGCAAATGACACTCTTCAAACAGCTACTTGCTTCAGACGATAAGATAAGCTCCTCTTCCTCCTTGACCACTTTGGCTTCTGAGCTCCCAACAGCATTTGTATGCACGTTGGATTTGTGATCTTGGACATCTTTAAAAGAGGATTTCTGACCTAACTGAACTTTGCTGCAGGGATGTAAGAAAAGTCAATAAAATATTCAGCAGTTTTGAATGAGGAGTATGATTAGTTAAATGTTGTAGGTTAGAACAACAAACCACTTGGCAGACTCGGCCTTCTTCTTGTCCTTCTTTTTGTTATCCCTGTTCAACTGACAGGGACAGTAAGCCTTATCCGAAGAACAGGGTACAAAAAAATGATAATGATTACTTGTCCATCAACAACTCTCTGGATGGGTGTCACTGATCACAATGAACCTCACACAATCACAACAGTCAGTTTAAAGCCAAAACAAACAGTGCAAAAGTACCCGTTGCTGTGATGATTCTTTCTTTTGATCTTCAGAATGGGCCTTTTTGAACATTTCTGGCCGAATCATCTCCCCCGTTGCCTTTCTGCTGTCTCTTGAGTCCTAAGGCACGTGCGCGCGCATGCACGCACACACACACAAACACAAGCACACATGCACAGGCACATGTAGCACTGAAATACTGCAGGCATATAATTGTATGCTACTGAAATGTACTTGACCAAACAAAGATGTGTGAATTTTTATTTGGTTAATGCATATCTTATCGGTGAGAAGTAAAATGTGAACTGGCAAATGGCTTTAAGAAGTTGTGATAGAGATTACACATGTACTCATTATTGTTATTATTATTGTTAATATTGTTAATAAGCAGCCTGCTACATCTGCTATCTCGACCTTCCCCTGATGAAAATATGCACGGAAGCTAGTCCCCCACCATCACCCCCTCCCTCATACATTTCCTTGTTTCACCGTCTTCATTGTTTATGTCTTGTGACCTGTTGTAACTGTCATATGCTTGTGCATGAGTTTTTTTTTTGCCTCACTCAAATTATCCTCAAAATGAGGGTAGTTCGAGCGTGGGTTTTTTTCTCCCCCTCTCCCTCCCTTGTGGTTTCTTTCTGACTTTCGGGTTGAGTGAACGCTGGCGCGTTTTGGCTGCCGCTGCTCAACCCATATTGTTTTGTGTTTTTTTTATTTTTATTGTAAAGTGTCCTTGGGTGTCTTTAAAGGCGCTTATAAATAAAATGTATTATTATTATCATTCATTCATCTTCCTAACCGCTTGATCCTCACTAGGGTCGCGGGGGGTGCTGGAGCCCATCCCAGCCTTCTCTGGGCAGTAGGCGGGGGACACCCTGAATCGGTTGCCAGCCAATCGCAGGGCACACATAGACGAACAACCATCCACGCTCACACTCACACCTAGGGACAATTTAGAGTGTTCAATCAGCCTGCCATGCATATTTTTGGAATGTGGGAGGAAACCGGAGCACCCGGAGAAAACCCACGCAGGCCCGGGGAGAACATGCAAACTCCACACAGGGAGGCCGGAGCTGGAATCGAACCCAGTACCTCTGCACTGTGAAGCCGACGTGCTAACCACTGGACTACCGGGCCGCTATTATTATCTTCATTCATTCATTCATCTTCCGTACCGCTTGCAGCTGTCTGTAAAATGAATTCTTACTATTCCAAACTTTACTGTATACTGAATCATCGGGCACTAACTGTTTTAGTCGAGTCTTCTTCCTCGTCTTTATGTTTGGCTTCTGAACCCACAATATCATCAGTGCCTTGAATGTGTCCATACTTCTGAGCGACCGGTTCATGTCCTGATTCATCTTGGCTGCAGGCAGGAGTTAAAAGTAAGTAATACAGGAGGTAATACAGGAGGTTTTATGTCGATACTATAACGCCGAGCTGGAGTATTTTTTTTTCCTTTTTTAATATAGCCACATGTAACCAGTCACCTTTTTCCAAAAGCACTGTAAAGGTGAACAACAAAACAAACCTCTTGGAATTGTCTGTCTCATCATCCTCTTCTTTTACATCCATCTCTGAATGAATGACAGAAGAAGAAGAATTGCCCGAGTCCGAGACCTCTCCCGGAATCTTTAAGACACATAAAAGAGCAAAACATTGGCACTGAGGTCACAACCGCTCTGCTTGACAAGTATACTCCAATAAAACGAAAGTACTGTAATTGTCACAGAGTTCTCAGAAGACCAAGAGCACATTTGCCTTGGTTATATAATTATTAAATGAACTCTTAAGGAATAAAACCTGCATCTCATTGTTGGATTGACATTTAAGCTTCCTACGCTACTCCTATACTCTAATGTGTGTGATGATGGTGGTATTACCTACACTTGAGGACTTGCACACTGCAAGAATCAAAACAAGGGCACGGAAAATCCTCCTGGATCTCCCGCACTCTGCCCACCACCTTTTCCAGCTACTCCCCTCAAGCAGGCGATACAGATCCATGCGCACCAAATCCAGCAGACACTTAAACAGCTTCTTCCCTCTAGCCATTAACTCCCTATACAGTCACTGACGTAGTCACTCTTCTTGTACAACAAATACTACTACTGGTCACTCTAAAATGGTTCAATGATTTTCTGCACCAACTGTACAACTGTCATAGTATTGTATTCTACCACTGATCACTTTAGCTCTGCTTGATACTTTGCACATTGTTTCACAGTTGTCACTGGGTGGTACCACCGCACTACAGTTCACTTACAGTACATTACGAAATGTCCTTCCATACCCATTTGTCATGTCCTTGTTTATGATGATAGTAATCATGTTTGTTCTACATACTTGGCCAATAAAATGATTCTGATTTTTATTCTGATTTGGAGAGCCAGACCCCGTATCTAGTTTTTGAGCTGGTACTTGGTGTAAAAAGTGTGAGAACAACTGGTCTTGGATACTGTATGTGCAAACTTTATCTAAGAGTTAGGAAATATTCATGATACATTCCACTCATAGGTTTGACACTTGTTACCCCATTCAGGAGCCACCCACTTTTGATTTTTTGATTAGCTCCCCATTCTCCTTCTTCTTCTGTTCATCAGCAGACTGATTCAACTTAGGTGTGGGGATGCCTTTACCAGAAGAGTCACGCTTAGAGTCATCCTGGCTGGAAGAGAAGAAAGGGTTACGCAGAGATGATTAAGTACTGTAAATAAAGCATATACTATATAACATAGTATTACAAATATTGCAAAGTTCACAACAGCTGTTCGATTTGTTAATTCATAACTTTAAACGAAATCTTAGTCGGGAGTCAATCATTTTCCAGTGTGGAGTCAGTCTTTTTAGGTTGAGTAGCACCTGAAAAATGATCGGCATCGCATTTTTCCGTGGCAGTGTGATAGATTACAAACCTTTTTGCAGCCTTACTCTCCTTTCTGTCCGACTGACTTTCAGAGCAAACGGAATTCTCAGAGTCGAGAACGAGTACCTTTGGAATACACAAACATTTAAAAAAAAAGTTGTTGTTTTTTTTTCTTTTCAATGAACAATCAAGTTAACTGACTTATAAGATCACCCGTGAGATTTGACATGATGCGAACACGGGATGTGCTGCCAGAAACACACTTATACTAACATTAAGGTCGTCGGGTAAGGTACACAGAACAGTACCTGTTGCTGAGATGATTTTGAATTGCGGTCATCAGAATGGGCCTTTTTAAGCGATGATTTTGAACTGCGGTCTTCAGAATGGGCCCTTTTAAGCGATGATTTTGAACTGCCGTCCTCAGAATGGGCCTTTGTAAGCGAAGATTTTGAACTGCGGTCCTCAGAATGGGCCCTTTTAAGTGATGATTTTGAACTGCCGTCCTCAGAATGGGCCTTTTTAAGCGATGATTTTGAACTGCGGTCCTCAGAATGGGCCCTTTTAAGCGATGCTTTTGAACCGCCGTCCTCAGAATGGTCCTTTTTAAGCGATGATTTTGAAGAGCGGTCCTCAGAATGGGCCTTTTTAAGCGATGATTTTGAACTGCCGTCCTCAGAATGGGCCTTTTTAAGCGATGATTTTGAACCGCCGTCCTCAGAATGGTCCTTTTTAAGCGATGATTTTGAAGAGCGGTCCTCAGAATGGGCCTTTTGAAACACAGATGAAGCACACTCAATACTGTGACTGTCAAGAAGCACTTACCGGTACTCAATTACAGACATGATAAAGGCAGCTGATGTTTACAAAGTCAAACTACTTAAAAGAAAAACAGTATTTTTGTATTGAGTCCATATTCACAGTAGTATTCACAGGCTTTGCAGCAATTACAACGTCAAGGATTTGTTTCATATGATGCATGGCATGTCACTAATGGTGTAATGGTACATTTGCCCAACTTCCGTGCGGGCAGCGTGCGATCGGCTCCCACTCAGTGATAGTATGGATGTGGGTGTGAATGGTTGTTCTTGTACGAGCCCTGCGGCTGACAGATGACCAGTTTGGGGTTGTAGTTTGCCTTCCCCCCTCAAAGACAGCTGGGATAGCCTCCAGAAACTCCTCGCAAGCCTGTTTAGAATAGGTGGAGTTGAAAATGGATGGATGGATGGATGTTTGGCACACCTATCTGTGGTAGTGTCGTCCACTTCTCTTTACAGCACCTCTCAACGTCCATCAGGTTGAAAAGGGAGCGTCAGTAAACTGCAATTTTCAGATCTCGCCAGAGATGTTGAATCAGATTCAAGGCTGATCTCTGGCTGACCCGCTCTAGGACATTCATTGAGTTGTCGTGAAGCCACTCCAGTGCTATTTTGGCTGTGTGCTTCGTGTTGTTGTCCTGCAGAAAGACATCCCAGTCTGAATCAGTCCAGGGTGCTCTGGAGAAGGTTTTTATACAGGATGACTGTATATTGCCGCATTCAGCTTTCCCATCTATCCTGACTTGTTTCTCAGTTTCTGACGCTGACAAATATCAGCACAACATGATGCTGTCACCACTATGCTTCAGTGAAGGGATGGTACGGAGGAAAGCTCGAGCTATGACTGTATGACTGTAGCATTCTTGGTAAGCTCAGTGACTGCGGTTGTTCTCCAGTCACTTAAGTTAGGCGGATGGCTTGTTCAAGGCAGAGTCCTGGTGGTACCGAACTTCTTCAATTTCCAGATAACAGGGGACTCTAAGCCCACCGGGACCTTCAAAGTGGCTGAAACATTTCTATACGCTTTTGCCTGTCCTTTGAGATCTACAGTCAATTCCTTTGACTTCATGCTTGGGTTGTGTTCTGACAAGCACTGTCATCAGTGTGACCTTGTATGTCAAAAGTTGTGTGCCTACATCATCACCATCAACTGAATTGATCACAGGTGAACTACAATTAAGGTGTAGAATAATCACAGATGATCAGTAAAAACGGGATGGATTGGAAGCGCAATTTTAAGCTCAATGTCAAAGGCTGTGAATACTCATTTGCTAAATAAATAAAGAAATGCAATCGTTGTTCAATTACTTAAACGATAAAGGGTCGCACGTGTTTTAAATTTTTCCCTGTCAAATGATTCCTTGTCAAGCTTTAAGTGTCAAACGCCGGTCCTCGAGGGCCGCTTTCCTGCATGTTTTCTGCTTCTCCCTGTTGCGACACACCTGATTCAAATGATCAGCTTATCCGCAAGCTCTGCAGGAGCCTGATAAAGATCCCGATCATCGCAATATATAGTATTTGCGTGTGCGCTCGCATGCATATGTCGCTACATAGATCGTACAATGTTAGATATTCGATTTAACAGCCACTCACCATAAGTGTTTTGGGAGCCTCCTGTACTTGTTTGTCTTTTTCAGCTCCTGAAGAACTCACTGAAGGCATCTGAATGTCGTCAGGGCCGTGTGTTTCTAGGCTAAGGCGGCCTTTTTCAGCAGAACTAGACTGAGACTCATCCAGGCTGCAGAGAAAAGAGGGAAGACGATGGCGATTTAATGGAGGTGGTTTCAGGAAACAAGCTAATATTGTGCGATATTTCCTTGATAAATTAAATTAAAATTGCATTCTGTTCAGGCTGGTATATGGCTGGTAAATGTATAAAAGATGTATCACAAGGTGGAATTGACTGCAACATCCCTTGAAAAGTTTTGCATGTTACCACCGTTCTCCCTTTTCTTAAATCCGGGGGTGTACGGTGAAAACCATGAAACTCTTCTACCTACTCTTACCACACAAGACTGTCTTTTTAGAATCTGATGGGCCGTGACATGTTACGTAAACTCTAAGCATGGAAAACACAAGCTACCCATACGGTTAGCGTCATTTGAGACTTAAGTAGGATCCTTCAGAGATTCTGGCATCCCAGACAAGCCCATGGAGTACGCGCTAAATCGCGTGTGCCAGTATTGGTAAAACGAAGTTACTTAAAATTTCTCTATATAGATATTCTGTGGAATCAGTCCTTCTGTACGAACGCTTAAGTATAAATATGAACATATTTCAGGAAAGAGCATCGAAACAGCTACACACCTTTTTCCTCCCTCAGTCTCTTCATCTTCTTCTTTGACATCTATCCCTAGCTGAAAAAAAAAGTGTCTAATATGTTAAGTTTGACGTCTACTGCCGTAATCAAACCTGCCAAACATGAAGTACCTGTTGCTCCGAGTCGGTACTGTGGTCTGCAGATATGTCCTGCATTTGTGGCTGCTCCAGTAGATCTGCATCAGTGCTTCTTGAATCCTACGGTGAAGAAGAAATTCACTTTTACAAAAATACTGAGCCCAACATCACGAAATGAGCATCTTTGACATTGTTACCTCCTTTTCAAAGATGGCATTGTCTTCATCATCGCGGCTTGAAGGTGTTGAAGAACTTTCATCCATCATACTGCTCAAAACACTTAAGAATCCACTGCAAAACAAACCCTGGCAAAGCAACAATAATCACTGTATCACCTTATTATGCTTTGGAGTGAATTTGATTTTAGACTGGAAATCTTGACAGTGATTGAAACTCACTACAGGTGTTTTGATAAGTTCTTCTTTCTCTTGGTCCTCTTTCGCTCTTGGGTCAGCGAACTTATTGCATTCATGGTCCAATGATGCACTGTTGTCTTCAACAGAGGAGTCATGCCCCGATTCATCTGGGCTGGAGGAGTGTTGAATAAGAGGTGCAAATCAATTGAAGCTGTTTTAGCAAACAAGAATACAAAACTGATAAAAACTCAAAAAGGGCAGGTATCCAATTTGGTAGTCTGGACATAATGTGATCCAGCAGTCAGTTTGCGAAATGACAAAAAATAAAATAAAAAATAAAAAAACGTTTCTAGGAATGCAGAAATGAGTACTTTGCGTAACATTCAAATATGCCTACCGTTTTTCCAATTAAAGTGCTAACAAATGACCTTTACCAAAGTTTGAGTTTTAGGAACACGAGGTTGTTCATCTTATTCAGACAGCCTGACTGTGATGTCTTGGCCTGAACATTTTGGGTGACATGTAAAACAGATGCCGATAAGAGACAAAGAATAGTCGTGTGGAAGGATTTTGTTTGCAAATACAGATGGGTCGGACCATGTGTGCTGTGAACCAGGGAAAAAGTATGGAGCTGGATTATCATCTATTCTAAATGATCTTTGCACTACATCTGGTGCAGGCATCTCAATGTCTTGTTATTGAAAAACACCTCTATTTGTAAGCACGTGATATCGTGTGATAGCTTTTCTATGGCAGCTATGAAAATCGATGTATTATATATTGCACAACTCTATTTGGAACTGTTCCAAATGAGTGACTTCTTTTAACCTGAATTCCCATACTTGTTAGAAGTGAAGCCGTTTAAGCAATTTCCCTATGACCTTAATCCGCTCCTGCTCTCTCCCATCAGCCTAGAACTAAGCGATTAATTGATTTATCCGAGTTTATTCATCATAACAACTTTTTTTTCTGGAAAAAAATACTTTTATCGGCAGCTTCCATCGTTCAAAGCCTGCACCTGCTGATGTGCACTGCTTGACTTGATTTAGACTTTCAACATGACTATGAACGCTACAAAAGTACAGTGTTGCTTGCATAGCGATTCGGTCGCTAGACTTAGCAACTTTTCAGAACCTCTGAGTGACTATCTTTTTCAAAAAGGTAAAATTAGTTTTCATGAAGAATCAAGACATGACTGGAATAATTTCAAATAGGAGCCGCCATTCAGAGAGGTGCGTTTGCTCCGTCCGCGGTAATGCCATCCTGTGGACTCCCCGGAGCCGGGGAACTTGGGGGCTACGCGCATCGTGAATTGACCCCGGTCTACCTGGGTCAGGGTGGTCTGTAGCGGTACCTCCTGTGTGGTTGAGGACTTGTCACACCTCTAGGTATGGATTGCTCCCAGATTATCTTCCTCACCTGGATCCTTGCCATGTCCCGAGACGATCACGTCATATTCTGTGCTGTGTCTGTGTGTTTATATGTAAAGATGGGAAGAATGGGTATCTTTGTTTTTTTGTTGTTGTTTCTTTCCATTGGTTACGTTTTTTTCTGTACACTTTGTTTTGCATTTTTAACGTATGAAAAGTGGCGGCACGGTAGTTGACTAGTTAGCACATCGGTCTCACAGTGCAGAGGTGCAGGGTTCGATTGCGGCTCTGGTCTTCCTGTGTGGAATTTGCATGTACTCCCCATGCCTGCATGGGTTTTCTCCGGGTACTCCCGTTTTCTTCCACATTCCAAAAACATGCATGGCAGGTTAATGGAACACTGTAAATTCTCCCGAGAGGTGATTGTACGCATGGATGGTTGCTTGTTTATGTGTGCAACAAAAAACATCCAACCAGCAACTGAACTAGTTGGATGGCAACCAGTTCCGGGTGTACCCCGCCTACTGCTCGGAGACGGCTGGGATAGGCTCCAGCACTCTTCGTGGCAACAATTAATTCCACAAAAGTGACACACTCACACACACACACACACACAAGTTACATTGAGATGAAGGTGAATTCAAGTAAGTCTGTTGATGTTACAACTATCACTGTAAAATAGTTGGGAAATTTAGGGATTTATGACAAATGATTTTTATTGTCTGTTTTTGGCATTCATGACATCCCCAACAAGATGAAAAGACAAAACAAACCCCTTAGCAGCATCAGTCGCCTCATTCTCGCCATCTTTTTCGTCCGTCTCCAGCCGACTGTCACAGGAAATAGAGATGTCGGACGTCAACTTAAAGATGAGAAAAAAAATAATGATAACGATAACAAGTACAGTACTTCAATTCAACTCAATGACAAGATGAAGACAATATATGCAATGAGTGGGCAATAAGATGTTAATATGGAGTAAGTCCAAATATTTGGAATTAGACAGGTTGAGCACGAACTGGGTGCGAAGTGAGGCTGATGAAGATTCAATTCTATGACAAATTCGTGTCGAATTTATGGGGCTGATCCAAGACAGTCTTTCCCCAACTTTTATTGAGCCAAAGCAACCATTTTATATGACAATGTATTGTACCTGTTGCAGTGGTGAATCACTACTCTGGTCGCCAGAAGGGGTCTTATCAAGCATTTCCGACTTTGACATCTCTGCTTGATCGCCACTAACAGTGCCTCCAGAGTCCTATGATGAACATGTGGTCACAAATGTATACATGCATTTTAACTGACACATGCAGACAGCTAAAACAATTTTAACTTCACACAGTAAATATTGTACATAACAAAACCACTAAGATCCATCTATCCATTTTCCGAACCGCTTGATCCTCACTAGGGTTGCGGGGGGTTCTGGAGCCTATCCCAGCCGTCTTCGGGCAGTCGGCGGGGGACACCCCGAATCAGTTGCCAGCCAATCGCAGGACACACAGAGACGAACGAACAACCATCCACGCTCAAATTCACACCAAGGGACAATTTAGAGCGTCCAATCAGCCTGCCATGCAAGTTTTTGGAATGTGGAAGGAAACCGGAGCACCCGGAGAAAACCCACGCAGGCCCGGGGAGAACATGCAAACTCCACACAGGGAGGCCGCAGCTGGAATCGAACCCGGTACCTCTGCACTGTGAAGCCGACGTGCTAACCACTGGGCTACCGGGCCGCCCAAAACCACTAAGATATAAAACAAAACCACAAAGATATCAGGTAGCTACTCTAATATTCCTATTTATTTTGATGCGAGACATAATTAGATGGAATGTTGATTTGTAGTAACATTGATGTTTAGCATTAAAATAACATTGGGATGCGAACAGTAAATAACGTACAGCAAATTTTACTTCACGTAATTCATCATTTTTACTTCATGTAAAATTTTTGATGCAGAAGCGGCCATTCTGTGAGTAGCGGTGGAAATTGTTCTCGAGCCATCACTGACGAACGGTCGAGTGATGGCAACCTTAAGAAAATGGATGAACTCTGCACCAACGGAAATGGGTTTTCATCCCTCACTGGAATTGTCACTAACCATTGCCGAAGATGAGGAAGATAATGAGCTGACGTTTCTCCAATAGTGGTGATAAATAATTTAGCAATGATGGAAATGTAGTTACAATAGCGATTATAAAACGATGAGAGGACGATGACAGGTTTGGTCGGCTTGAAATAAAGACGTAGTGACGATGGCGGACGGGTGGCCCGACTGCTGTCGAAGGACTAGTGACAGACCGGCAAAATTTACTGACATGCCCGCCTCCACTTGTATACTTGGTGTATGCTCGTCTTAGTGTACCTGATTTTCTGAGCTCCCATCATCTTCGTCATCAAAGCTGGGCAGTGTCTGAGATGATGTTTCCTCGCACTTGCTGCCTATTACACTCAAGAACCCACTGCAAAAAAGTCCCTGAAAAAGCAAGGACCACAAATATTCCATTACTAGGAAAGTCATACGAGGAATTTAAGAGAGCAGGAATCAATCAGTTGATTGGAATTACAGTATGATCTGAATGCAATTGATTTATTTTTTTTCTATGCCGATGTTGATTCCGATGTTTGGTAGAAAAAAAAATTGAACAAATGGCTGATTCATTAAAAAATATATAATGATGAAAATATATTTTGGGGGGCGGCCGGGCTTACCAATATAACAAACTGAATGACTTTTAATGACTGTTTTACGATACTTTGTTTGTTTAACTTCACAACAAATTAATTTTCAAGTACCTTACCCAGTATATTTATTAAAAGTATCGTAAGCCACTCACTGTGTGTGTATTATTAGCGTCCTCATTCTCCTTCTTGTCCAGTTGACTTAGTGAGCTTCCAACAACAACGGAGCGCTGGATACGCTCACGTTCCTGGATCACCATTTTGCGGTACTGCACTTTGCAGGGGTGCTCGTTAGTCGTCGTCTGTAAATAGTGGTTGTGAAAGATCGGGTTCCCACTCTCGTCTTTGCTGGAGGGATAAAGTCACACATAGTCAAAAGCAGGATACAGTTTGAAACGGCCTCAATTGGTATTCTAAATAACAGAAATAAATCAAATTCCAACTAATCCAGGCAAAAAAAGCCCAATGGCAACAAAGCATAAAACACATTTCCACAACTCACTTCAACATACAGTAGTTCCTTGGCACCAAGATGCCACAAGCCGGCGCTAAAACACTACTGCAGTATGACAAACAGGTCGAATCTTGTGCAGTATTAATTCAGCATAGCAGGGAACAAAAGAGGAAGGGCAACGGCGCCCTAGCTTTATAGATATTGGCACATCGAAAAGGCTTTTAAACAGCCAAGCTTGAGTCAGTTAGGTCGTGTTCTCCTGTCCCCAAAGATGCTACCCGCCACCAGCTCAAACAACGGGTGTTTAAATACTGTTAAATTTGGATCCTAATGTCATCAACTCAACTCTGGTATTTTGGTTTGTAGCCAATCAGAAGCAGATTCTTTGCAAATGCAGATGGAAATTGCAAAAATGAACAAACTACGTATGTTCACTAAATCCTCAGGGGTAGTTTCGGTTTCTATTCTCACAAACCAGCCTATGTTGCTGCATTCAAGTGTACAGTTGAAAGAGTAGTATGAGCTTTGCATTTGAATATACAGTACTTACATTTACATGAACCTGCTGCACTATTTTTGTTGTGGTCTATCAGCAGTTTTATCTGGCATACAGTACATACCATAGCTCTTAAAACAAACAATTGATGGCCACAGTGCACATGTTTGGTGCCAGGCTCTGGCCAGAAAATCAGATGATAACAGCTCCCAATCGAACGTTTAAAACAGGCATGTCCAGCTCCAGGCCTGGAGGGCCACCGTCCTGCCTGTTTTCCATCTCTCCCTTCTGCAACACACCTGATTCAAATCATCAGATCATCAGACAGCTCTGAAGCAGCGTTAGAACAATCCAGATTATTTGAATCAGGCGCGTTGCTCCTGGGAGAGCTGGAAAACAGGCAGGACAGCGGCCCTTGAGGACCGACTTTGGACACCCCTGGTTTAAAAGAAATGAATGTGGTTTGTAAATGTCCATTCCCATGAAGTGCTTGTTCAAATGACCAACTATTAACATGTCAAATAATATATGAATTATTAAAAGTGTTATTGTTTGAATTGGATTCTTACATGTGTTTACCGTTTTAGGAATCGTGGCAGCAGACTCTTCATGTCTGTGTTTTTCTGCCCTTTGTTGATCTGTAGTATTTATACATAAGATAAATGACAAAAGTGTCAAGAGTCATTGTGTTTCACATTGGTTAATCTTGTGCTGTGTTAAAATACAGTATCCACACAACTATTTTGAAGGGACCCTATTCAAGTTGCTGACCCCTGAGCCTTATCATCTTCCGGGTTACATACAGGCCACGGGGGCCTATCCCTCCTGACAAAGGGCAGACTGCACCCTGGACTGGTCGCCAGTCAGTCACAGGGGAAAACGCACATATAAACAACCATTAACACTGAAAGTCACACTGTCAACCTCTACATTGCCAGTGACTTTTGTTTGAATAATCAGGTTTATTTCATGCAGTATGTAATGTGCAATTCTGCCAAAGGTACAGTACATAACTGAGAATATATGTCAAACTGTAGAGAAGTAAAAATGGAGCCCTGTGGCTGTATCACCTCCAGTGACTTACCTCTCAGCCCATCCTGGGGGAAGACGGGCAAATATAGCTTCCCTGGCAAGACACATAAGCTCTGGCTCAGTCTCGGGATCAATGCCTATGTCCCGTGCGTACGCCCTGATATCTAATGGAAAATAACAATAATTAATCGTAATCTAGGGGATGTTATTGGATTCACAATGGCTTCGAGCAATTAGCCAAAAATCTTTAAATGTGCCAGTCTCGCGTGTAGTTCGGGATTTGAATAACTGGGCATGTAGAATGTTTACACAGTGCATAGCCTACCTTCTTCAGAGCGATCTGATTCTTGAGTCTCCGAGCCACTCATAGCTACTGCTGATAGCTAATAAATGTCTATATTATGGCAAAAAGAAACAACTAACTGAATAAACAAATGAATAAATAAATTGTGTGAGACGGGGGACAAAGTGGTTATTTACTTCTAAGCAGACATGAACACCAGAATTTAGAAGCACAGGTTTTCCTCCTGTAGTTTTGGCGAACAAAAACTGATGACAAAAGCACATCCGTCACGCATGTCGTCAAACGTCACGGGTGAGGGATAGCTTCATGGCAAATGTTTGTTTCATTCAAACCTTTGGGGCAAATGTTGACAAAACGGCAGCGAACCATCGTAAAAGACGTCCACCAAACCGCTGTTTTACTGGATGTTTTGCTTTTGGCGGGAATTTAGATTATACTTGCGAAAAGTGTTGATTTCATTTTAAAATGAGCGCTACACAAGTTTGGTTGCGCTGCATTCAAGGGGAAGAATAGATTTTTGGTGCCTACCAAAAAAATCAAAAAATCTGTCACTTTCAAGCATGACGACACCCTTGGTAGGGTTTTGGAACGTGTAGTTACGCCGCGTTGCGTTATAAGGGACGTCTGCGCCACTTATTTGGGTATCTTTGTTTACAACGCAACACATTGTAGTTGTGTTCCCGCTGTTAACTGAATTACTCCCCAGTCCGAGTCGGTCTTTTTTTTAAACGGCAGTAAAGCGAAACGTTTAGCAACGAGATCAGGCAGTTTCAATAAAAAGAGGACACGATGTAAAAAAAAAATATTTATTTATTAGCACCGTGGCACTCTGACGTGTTGAATGCAATCCGCGGTGCTCGGAAAAAAATTGATGACATTACTGAGCTGGGCATGCTGAGGTGTATGCAAGAGAAAATAAAAGTCGCTTACGAAAATGACTACAATGTACCTTACACAATGTCAAACAAAAAACGCTGCAGATTATCTTTTCCGAATGTAACTTGCAAAATTGTTCGCCAACATTGACGTGTTTATTGCATATTGCGTATGTTCGCTAAAGCTGTCATAGTCTCTTGTAGATAAGACTGGCCAACAGTGATAAATAACTCAGCATTGATGTTTTCTAACACAAAAGTTGCTTCAATGATAAAATGAAATGTCTATTTCTCGGTCCATTTTTAGAGATACATGCCTAAAGGTGGGTACGGCCTCTTATGGCCTGGCAGTGGGGATAAGACTAACCCAAGGTCCCATGTTAGGTCAACAAGTGCACACCATTTGTGGTCATGATTAACATGTCGTGTAACTCATACATGCAAATGGAACATTCCAAATGATTCGGAAAAGGGAATTTTGACTTTCTCCCCAACACTGACTGCATGTAAACGTAGTGGCTGACTCCTCATTCCCCTACAGAAGATGCTGCATCAGGAGCATCTAGGGGCTTGCTCAAGGACATTTCGAAATGGTCACATGGGCCGAGGATCTAACCCACAACCTATGGGTTTGGAGACGACCACTCTACCATTGAGCCATGCTGCCCCTCAAATGGTTTGGGGGCAGATTTCTGTTTGAGCTCAATGACATGAGTCATGTCCTGTTTGTTTTATGTTGTGGGTGGTTTGACTTCTTGAGTAATCAGGTAAATAACCTTTAGTTCTGGGGATACTGGAGTCTGAAATGATTCACCACTGCTTTGCGAAAGTGTTGTTTTCTCGATCTCGTCTGAGTCATTTTTGCTCTCTAGTTCCTCGTTTGTAAGTATTAATAGTATATAATACATATATACTATATAATAGTATATAAGATATATACTATCAATACAAACTCATTTTTGTCACGGGCCACTTTGAAGTTACGTCTTCCCTGTGCTTAATCATCACAAAAAAATGATGGCTCACTAGTTTTTAAATCAGTCGTATTTCTTTATTTGTTGAGGGTAAACAGGGTATCAGGATTATTGCAAAATGTCACCGTTATTTATTACTCATGGCAATTTGAAATGTCGGTACATATTTTAGCAAGGATCGTGGAAGTTGACACATATGATTAGCATTTGCGGGCCACATAAAATGATCTGGCCCCTGGGCCTTGACTTTGCCACCTGTGGTGTGTATGATGTAAACGAAATAAGAGCAAGATTAAAGACTTTTGTATTTGGACTCTTGTCATTTTGTTTATATTCTCGGTTTGACTGTGACTTTGCCTTTTGCAAGCGCTTTTTGTTGTTGACTGTTTTTCCTGGCTCCTTGTGACCAGCGATTTCTGTTTGGACTTTCTTGGTGCACTTTTCTGAAAATAAATATTTTTTGTTATTGCATTTTGTCAGAGCCCGCATTTCTGGGATCCAAAAAAAACATTCTTCGGTTTGGTTCTGAACCTGACACTAAGACTGTTATAGTGATCAATCTACTGTGGCTGGTTGGTGTACAAAAGTATTTACTTAATTCTGTGCAAAAGTATGTCGTCACAAACAATAATCTGATGAAATGTCATCCATTTTAGAATAATTCCGGTTGTTTGAGTTCGTTGTGCATGACCCGGCGTTGCTCAATCAAATTGAGTCAAACAACCTACAGTAACACTTCAACCACAGCTTTGGGCTGAAGAGTATTAAAGCAGAAGCGACCTCAGCAGATGTGACGTTACAAAAACATCATCACAAGAGTTGAGCAGATTTTTCTGAAATGTTGTGTCGAGGGCGGGGGCAGCGCAAAGATCCTCAGTGTTGCTTACAGCTGAAATAACCTCCCCTGGCGGTTTGAGAACTGTGCTCCATTATGATATCAGCTGGAACAATGAAGTGAACTCTGACCCTCAGCCAGAGCCCGATCAAGTGGTGGATTTGGTGATTAAATATTTATCAGCTCCAGGAAATCTCTTCACATCTGTCTGGCCACTTGGTGGTCACCAAAATAACAAGTTGGTGAAATGTGTGTCATTAAAAAGATACATTAGGAGCGAAACCCAATACCGTATTGCTTTGGACAGCACAGATATAAATACACAAGACATAGCTGCAGATGATCATTGTTGCAGCTCTCTTTTGACCATTTTTAAAAACTCGCTGCATTTAGTGAAAACTTTGCTCCACATTTGCCAATGCCGTACAGCATTATGAAACGAGCAGGTTGGAGCACTGAGGTCCTCTTGATAACAATTATGGCAGTTATCTCGATGGACAGATAAGTGTGAATGCCAAATCAATGAAATGCTGAAATGCACTGCGTGCCATCTCAAAGGTTGCTGTTCCAGATAAAAGTCATTCCTCTGAGAGGCCCCATTTTAGTCTTGATCAGCAGCTCTGAACTCACGCGCTGATATGTAGATCGTGCTTATCACACTTGTCTGTACAATGCTGTACAATCACTCTGGAGCTTTGCACCGGTCAATGTCCTATCGTTAGCTTACAATGTAGTCTCTTTATGTTGTGTGGAGCACCAAATATATACATATCCATCCCACTGTTGACACTCTGGTTTGAATTGGTGTCAAACAAATGGGTGAAGCATTTGATGTTGTCATCCCTCAGTCGGAATGGTCCTGTCGATCGGGTCATAACAATATAAAGTCAGGCTAAATTATATGTTGGTGTTCGTTTAATTAATAATTTCAAAATGGGCACATAGCCAATTGATGACAGTGAATGAGATAACACTCAATAACGTCATTTAAAGTTCAAGCTTTCCTTTGATACGTTGACGAGGACACATTAAAACAAAAACAAAAGTGGAGCACATGAAACTTTTGCATAGCTGACCTCAAGAAACATGATGTCACATTGATGTTTACCAAGACACAGACGCGTTCTGTAAATAATTTGATCTCATTCCATCTCGCACGCTTATGTCAATTACTTTGGATAATTTACAGAAACTCTGATTCCAATTACTTGTGGCAAAAGACATTTGAATAGCCGCACAATTGGAGACATTACGACGATCATCCCGCTTCCTTAAAGTGAATTGCATGAAGCCACTGTAACAAAGTCCACTGAGCGATAGGACAACAAACAACAGCATGGCACACAACACTCTTTGACCTATTAATCAAACTAGTACTGTCTGAAAGATCAAAGGAGTGCATGCTTCAGTTTCAAAATGGGCATAACATTGACCGTTTGTGGTACAATATACATTTGATTCTTGCGAGGTCTCCTGTCCTTGTGTGTTTGTGATGATTAAAAGGAATCTTACATATACGTCCTGCCTGTGTTTGCACCAAGGTGAATGGCTCATCTGCTGCAAACAAAATGCCTAATCCAACTAATACAAATACCGTTGACTCGAGTCGTCTGAACTTTTACCTTCTTTTCCAGTATTTGCTTGTCCCGTATTCTAACGCCCCTTCCCGAAACACTGACTTTCAACCTTGTTTTGTGTTACAAATTTTTACATTTTCATCATAAAGTCATTTGCTTGACGGTACACCTCTCATTAGTTTGTTAAATGAAGAGTCATTTAGCGAAATTCAAGTGGCACATGCCCGATAGTTGCAGAAGAATCGAGAGATTCAAGTCTTTTACTTCTGGAAGAGTGTGTGCATGCGGAGTGATCTCGCAGCAGGTGACCATTGAACTCTCCATTTGGTCCCCTGCTGAGGGAATTGGCTGGGGGTGAGGTCCACTTCCACGGAGACACACTGCTCCCACACGTCCCCCCCACCCCCCTCCTCCATGCAACATCTCATCCCATATCTGAGCACTATATAAGGTCTGCCCCTTCTCAAGTTGTCAGTCTCGTCAAGAACTCCACCAGGTAAGGTGAGCTCTAGCTGCAATTGGGATTTGGGGATGTAGAACAAGGACGTTGGATAAAAGAGCATCTTGGTTTATTTGACAGACTGCGCAGGGTTTCTGCTCGCTGCAAAATTATGGCTTGTGGGTTTTTTTGTTTTTTTCTTCTGGAGCTCCTCTTTTTTCAATGTACAAACCTTCTAGTCAAGATGATGCGGAAATTTACAGGCTAATGACATGATTGTGTCGGAAAGATTTGGATTGCAAGCAGTCCAAATCAATCCGTTCGTCATCAGACCACATCACGAGTTCGTTTAATTTTATGGGCATTGGTTGAGCCCTGATTCTTTGCTTAGACAAGACCACAAGTTGATAATGATTATGCATACTGGATTCAAGAGTTTTAGTGTCTTTGCTGGTGTTCAAACAACAATAAAACTAACCACCCTTGCCTTTTCACTTCAGACCTCCATCATGAAGTTTGTTGCTCTCGCTGTCACCTTGCTGCTGGCGGTTGGTGAGTACATGCAACTCTGATCGGTAGATACCATCTGACTGAATGTGCTGGTTTTCTTTGTGAAACTCATCCCTGCATATATGTTTTCCTGCACAGGGTCTCAGGCTGCTTCGCTGCAGCTTGACCCACCCACCGCCTTAGCCCATGCCCGGAATGCTCTGGACGTCTATATGACCGAAGTGAAAGAAAGTGCCCAAAGAGCCCTGGGTCAACTTGATGATACAGAGTACAAAGAATTCAAGTACGGCAATTTCATGAACATTTTTCTAGCCAGTCCTACCCTCTATTTCATCTCGCAACGAAACTATGCTAATGTGTTCTCATGCTGATTCAATTTTATAACTTTCACATTTCGGGGCTGGGGGGGAGGTAGTGGAGGCATTTCATGCCTTGTTAAAAAGTGATGTTTTTCTCCTTTTCCCTGTTCTTACCCAGAGACCTTATCAGTTCGCGCATAGAGGAGTTACACACTCAGATCAAAGTTGTGCAAGGTTCCGTTTCTCCCATCACCGACGGTGTGGTTTCTACAATCTCTGAACTGACTCAAGATTTCCAAACTAAGGTCAGGGCTGATATTGATACCTTGAAGGTGCAACTCAAGCCACTTAATGAAAAGCTGCACGACGTTGTTAACAAGCACATTGAAGAGTACCGTACACTTCTGGAGCCTGTGGTCACAGAGTACCAGGCCAAGCATGAGGCAGAAATGGCGGCTCTGAAAGCCAAGCTGGAGCCCGTCATGGAAGAGATGCAGAAAAAGATTGCAATCAACGTTGAGGAGACCAAGAGTGCTCTCACGCCCATCATTGAAGCTGTGCGTGAAAAGGTTACTCATCGCCTGGAGGATCTGAAAGAAATTGCAGCACCTTATGTGCAGGAGTATAAAGACCAGATGAACACAGCCTACAAACAAGCAAAATCCGTCACAGCAGAAGACCTCGCTGCCTTGAAAGAGAAGATAAACCCTCTTGTTGAAGATGTCAAGGCGAAACTCCAAACTATCTTCCAGACCATCTTTGAAACCTTCAACGCAAAGGGACAAGAGTCATGAATACATACACACTTAGCACATGCGTGCTTTCGGTGTCACAAACCAAGGCCAGTTACTGACCTTTTTTTTCTATCTGTGTATTCATTTCTAAATGGGTTATCACGAGCGGATCTGTGATGACGGGTGTCTCGTGAAAACTGCTTGGGCAAAAGACAGCTGAATAAACATCTTCCTGTTTATGAAATCTTTTTTTGGATTGTCTGACTGATTGATTGTCTTTGCTTCAACCATTCGAATAAGGTAGTACTCACATTTAAATGAAAATAACAAGATACATTTATGTATAAGGATAAACAAGGAAGAAAATAAACAGAAATTAAAAGTATGGAAAAGGCAAAGCAGACTATCACATGCATGAAAAATGGGGTAGGAGGAAGTTTACACTTAGAATAGGTGAAAGAATCATTAATTAAAATTTCAGAACACCTGTTTGCAAACTTGAAAAACCAGACTGGAATTGTGCAGAAAATAAGAGAAATGCATTTCTATTGTATTTTAACATTCAGGTCAAGGCTCCGCTACATGCTCTTAAAGTGGAAGGGATAACGGCTCATGTCATTTTTGTTTGCTAGAAGTTCAGCTCTGGAACTTTGCTCTAAGTTCAGCTTTTTAATCAATTTGAAAGATACCTTCAACTCAGCGATTTTTAGTTCGTTTTTTTTTTCAAAATGTGTGTTCATTTAGTATGGATGCCTGGATTTCATCAACACACGATTTTACAAGTGTAATTTAAATATATACTCAGATCTCAAAAAGTTTTTGCGGGTCCCAGTGTTGTCTTTTCCGTGGAAACCGGGTCGAAATGGCCCCTTGAGTGTAAATGTTCGCCAACCGCTGGTCTAACCCACGTAACAATGTGTGACTCTACGGTCTTAACTGGATTCAACAAGCAACTGTGCCAAAGAGTCCCACAGTAGGGAGGGCCAAGTAGAAGTACAAAGATCACGATATAGCTTGTCAAACTGCACATCTTCACCCAAAGAAAAGGGCTGCAAATCGATCAAAGTAATTTGCACCGTACTATATGGTGGGTCCACCAAGGATTATAACGGATCCAAACACAGAAGAAGCTCGCTTATATTGCTTGTGTTTCTCTAAAGTACAAGGCTTGTTTTGCAAGCAGTACGTGCTGACATTGAAATGCCTTTCAAAAGTTTTCACTCCCTTGTCGTGATATTCAACTGCGAAACCGAAATTAATACACATGGGAAATTTGAATGAAGCCGATGCCTCTTCCAATTTTACTCCGTCAAATCGTGGTTTTATGTTTTCCGGTGTCCCTGAGCTCCAATTTGAAGCCAGTGTAAGCGGGTGTCATCGCAACGAGCACTCACACACACACAAACAGTGTCATTTCAAAGACCAAAAACTGCAGTTCAGAAAGGCATATTCCACCTTATAGAGTGCATGGTATTGCCCCATTCCTTCTTTTGACCAGAATAATAGGTTTGGAAATGCAGATCATGCAGACACCCTATTGAGAGGTCATCGTTTATCACAAAGCTGTGATTAATGAGCGTCACCTGGTCTATTGACAAACTTAAGTATGTTCTTTATTAAGGGAAGCACACCCCAGGCTGAAAACCTTCAACACTACCAAATTGGCGCGCACACACACACACACACACACACACACACACACACACACACACAATTAACAGAGACAAAAGTATAGTAAACCAAACCCAGATTTCTGAAGGTATATTTTTCCATTTTAAAAATTAATGACTGTATCATCAGTGTGGTAATGAAATTCAACTTTTAAAAAATTATCAATGAATATTGAACCCATTTGTTTCCGTCTTCATCTACACAAAGTAACTATCTGTTCAGATGAAAGTTAATAATGCGTTACAACCCAGTCGTTAGCCTTTGGGCTAAATCAAATAGGCGTTAACGTAAGCACGGCTTCAAGGTGCATGTTTGTGTAATTTGTTGCCAAGATGTGTGTTTAATTTCTACCGTCTCAGAATGACAGCTCTTGGGGCCACAGACGTGTGCAGCTGTGACTGGGGCATGTCAGTGGCATTATGTGTATTATAATGGATGAGGAAGACCTTGTGGTCCCCAGTGAGAGTCACGAGATGCATAAAACCTGCTTGCACTCCTGATGCTGCCACCACTCTTTCACAAATGTTGGGATGTGCATTTGTGGCCCTGGATTTGGAGGGTGATTACCATTTTTCACACAACAGTGCGCTGCTTAGGAAAGATTTCTTTTGCCCCTGTAAGTCTTGAGGCAAAAAAGGGAGCGCCAACAAGAGGAACACACACACACACATACACGAACTGAAAACAATTATACAGTATATAATACGGACCCTAAACTTCATTAGAATGACTTCTCAGACAAGGAGTGGTAAGTCTGAATTGACAAATTGTATATTTCTGTGATGATAATGATCATTTTCTCTTTCCAGGTTCGCCGCTGTCTCAAAGCTGTAAATTACCTACGATGGGTTGCACAAACTGTCCATCGTTATCAAGCAATAGGGTCACATCAGTCAATAAGGTCAGAGTTCAGCTGGAGATGCATGCACTTTGGCAGCAGTTTGATGAGCTAGGTACCGAAATGATCGTCACCAAAGCCGGGAGGTAACATTTCGCCAAATTTATACTTGTTGCTTCTGCTTGACATCCCTTCTGACACCATTTCTGTTAAAAAATGGCAGAAGGATGTTTCCAACATTCCAGGTGCGAATCTTCGGAATGGATCCCGCTGCTGAATATGTTCTGCTTATGGATTTTATTCCTGTCGATGATAAAAGATACAGGTAAAAATCACAAAATTAAGCATAGATATGAGCCGTGGTGACTGAGATCAATAATGATCAATAATAATCTAGTCTGCTCTTCAGCAAATTTACTTGCATTATGAATTAGGTTGTAATGTGCAATTGTGTGTGTGTGTGTGCATGTTTCTCAGATATGCGTTCCACAGCTCATCCTGGTTGGTGGCAGGTCGAGCTGACATTTCGGCACCAAGTCGAATGCACTTCCACCCAGACTCACCAGCTCGTGGAGCCCAGTGGATGAAGCAGACTGTATCCTTTGACACTCTCAAGCTGACCAACAACCTGCTTGATGACAATGGACATGTTAGTTTTTGTCGCTTTGTTTTAGGGATCTTTTTTTTTTGTCCATGAAAATTATAGAAGTATTTGGTCAAGATGTTTTTTTCCTTTTCCCGGCCAGATGATACTGAATTCTATGCATCGGTACCAGCCACGTTTCCATGTAGTGTATGTGGATACAACACCCAACAGCCATTTAAATGCAGACAGAAACTTTTGCTCCTTCTCCTTCCCCGAGACACGCTTCATGGCAGTCACTGCCTATCAAAACCACAGGGTAGGAAAACCAAGACATATTTGAAATCAAACGTTTCACAGGATTAGGCGATGTTACTTTACTTTTATCACTCTGTGACTGAACCATCTAATCTATCTTGCTGCCAGATCACTCAGCTGAAGATAGCCAGCAATCCATTTGCTAAAGGCTTCAGAACAACAGACACACAGGATTGGTTCGTGAGAGTGTGGAATTCATTCAGAGTACATTTTGCCTCATGAAAAAGGTGTCAGATGAATGTATTTTGTGAAAACAGGGGAAACATTTCCAAGCCTCTTGGCGTGTGGTATCCACCAGAGGATGTGACTTCGCGCAGTATCACAAACGCAGTAAGGGAAAGGGACTTAAAAGAGTCAACGGGTGAGTGCAATACTGTGTTTCTATGTACTGTATGTGGGTGTACTATATTATTCATTGTAATATTTTATAACATGCAACATCTAGTTTTACATTTTGCTGTTTTTTAATAATTTAATGTCATCATTAATTACGTAATTAATTCATCAAACCTAAAATAAAACAACGCAAATTATTTCCTGCTTTTTCAGCACCGCAGGCGACCTCGCATCAGAGTGGACAGTTTTGCAACTTTACAGATGCAATGGTAGCAAGCAACAATGTAAACATTGCTCTTAGAACTCCAGCTTCCTTCCACAACCGTTTACCGTCTTACTGGGAATGTGTCGGATCATCTCAGAGCAACAACGTGTTGTAGAGAGAGTTTTCAGTTGGAACTTGGCCTATATCCTGCAAGCATTATAATTCAGCTGTATTGCATCATCGTATTGCTGTGACCAGTACTGGGAAATGGCAAGATATAAATACATACTACAGTTCTACTTTGTGTACTGTGCATTCTTTTTTCAGTAATCTATAGTTTACTTGAGCATTTATTTTCCTGATAACTTTTTTCTTTTACTCTCTACATTTCAAAACACAAATCAATATGCTTTTTCACTTTTTTGACCAAAAAAAAAGGCTCATAATTTTTTTCATTATGGTAAAGATTTTGATTGATTGAGAATTTAGGGTTGGATAAAAATAAGGACAGGAACACATGGAGGAATGTGAATCAGGCAGTATTAAACAACAATGGCAACAAATTTGGAGAAGCAATGTATTCCACATTCACGGCCCTACTAAAGAGAATTGTCGGAATGTTTCTTGGCGAATGTGATGTCTTGTGTCAGCCTAAAAATCTTCTCGCGATCAGATATTTGAAAATAATCTGAAAATAACACATAAAAGATGTATGTTTTCAGTTGTTCTCAAGAGCTAATTGAGAATTTTTGTAACTAGCTTTATCACATTAATAAAGCCATGGGAAACATAACCCTCACTAACACTCAACACATTTCTTAAACGTGTAATTTGAATTTTATTGTCACCTCCACAAGGCCTATGAAAGTCAATGAAAGGGGAAAACTTTATGGACAAGGAAGTTTTGTTTTTCAAAACAGATATTTCATAAATGACGGGGAGGTGATGCTTGTATTTTCCAAATCTGTACTGAGTGGCAAAAGTACTCATTGAGTCTCAAGTACTCTTTTGAGTCTCAAAAGTACAAATCTCAATGAGTAAAGTGGCAACATTTTCTCTCCTACTTCGGTGTTAGGGGTCACCGTTAAGCCGGAACCGATCGCAGAATACTTTTATTTTGAAAATTATCACAGGAAGTCAGTGCCGCTTTTCCAGCGAGTAAATGATGCTGGGGCTCCGGAACCTGAAGATGCAGTAGGGCGGATGGAGGAAGACTGGGAGGTGGCTGGAGGCGGTGAGCAAGAAACGAATCGGTAAGGGGCACGGATACGAGTGCATCAACTCGCCGGACAGCGTCCATGGTATCTCTGCGTTCGGTCTTCCGACGCCACGATGAGCGAAAAAGCCACAGGCCTTCGATTGTTGCTTCCCCGGAGCTCCCCGTAACATCGAGGGTTGGTTCCCCAGCTCTCTTTAACATCGAGGGGTGGTTGCCTGAGGATGATGCTCACCGTTTGATACGAATTTCAATGGTGTGAAGAAGGAAGATTCACCCCTCCGTTTAAATATTCCGCTCGTACACCGAGGCGAAGCACGGTGAACAGTCATGGGTGTCATGGGTTTAGCCATCATCTTAGCACAGTCGCCACTTCGACTGGCTGGTGTCGCGGTAAATTGAACGTCAGATTGAGCGGAAACCAGCCATCATCTTCAGTCGCAGCGATGCTGTGTTTCAACATGGAGTCGTCGAGTGTACAACCTTGTTTTCTGTCAGCATTTCTGGCGTTGACCCTACTGTGTCAGCTGGGCGGCAGCCAGTCGGCGCCGGACGCCTCGGGCCTGCCTCTCGCTATTCGCTTGCCACTCAGCCAAGGAGCCCGTACCGAATCGTCGCCGCCTCTTGAACGTGGTGAAGCTCGGAAGATGAGTGGTCGCCGGCGGAGGGGAGTGACAGCCAGCGGCATCAACTTCGTGGACATGGTCGATAACCTGCGGGGAAAGTCCGGGCAGGGCTACTACGTGGAGATGGCCGTAGGCTCTCCTCCGCAAAAGGTAAAGCAGGGCTTGGGCGTAACTGGTGTAAAACTAATTTTCGGTGAGGTTCATGGATGGCGAGGCACTGACCAGTGGCTGAATTAGACTTTAATTCTTCAATCAACATCAATTCTTATCCATCCATCCTTTTTATAATCCGCTTAACCTTACAAGGGTCGTGGGCGTGCTGGAGCCAATCCCGATTGTCTCAGGGCTGTAGGCGGGGTACACCCTGAACTGGTTGCCAGCCAATCGCTGGGTACACATAGACGAACAAGCATCCACATTCACACCTAGGGACAATTTAGGGTGTTCCATGAACCTGCCCTGCCTGTTTTTTGGTATGTCGGGGGAAACCGGACTTCCCTGAGAAAACCCACGCAGGCATGGGGAGAACATGCAAACTCCACACAGGAAGGCCGGAGACGGAATAGAACCCTCCACCTCTGCAGTGTGAGGCGGACGTGCTAACCAATGGGACACTGTGCCGCCCATCCATTTTTATATTAAATCAGATTTGTCCTACTTCACGGTTTAGAACTTTTTGCTGGGGTTTCTAGTACCAATTAACCATGAAAAACGAGTGATTTCTGTATAATCCCTTTTGGAACAAGGCTGCATTATAACAAAATGGAGAAGGTGCTTAATTATAGCATACTATGTACCTAATATAATGCTGAGCTTCCATGTAACTTTCATTCAGTAACATTTTGCCTAACTGCAAAATATGATACTCACATCGAGACGAAGTGGAGCCAGATGGCACTGGGATTTGAATGGGCAACTCGAGAGGGGTACAGGGTTCAACGGGAGACAGAACGGAAGGACATTCAGGGCAACAGGAATCATCGCTCGGGACATTATGAAAGAGGACAAACTAGACTGTGTGCTGTCAGAGGTGATGAATGGGTTCAAATACACTGCAGGATTTCATGCTAACTTTTTTTCACAAGGAGCACAATGGCCCCTAAATTGCAATTTTAGTGGTGTCGACTTGGTTGAGTAAATATATTCTCCACTCATTTTCACTACATTACTGATGAATGGGCTGAAGTGTGGAGCATATGTTTGTCAACCACAAAAATATTACAGAATAATTTTTAAAATACCAGCAAGTTTCAATGACGACTTGTTGAATTCCCTTTTCAACGAAACCTCTTTCGTGAATACTGACCCAGTTGTTCCTGAGATATCAAATCTGAATTCTCCCATGCTAAATCGCATCATATTTGGATATGTATCGAATCGGCCTCAGACATGGAGATTATTCTCACTTTAAGACATGCATACAGCGCTGCGTCATTACTAATAAATGGTGAACAATGGTCATGGTGGTTTGCAATCCACCGAGTGCTAACGCATTGTCGATGTAACATTTTGATACAAGTCTTATCCTTAGATCTCACTGAATTATCCATCCACTTATGTTTTTGAGCGTATTTGAACAATAGTTCTGTTTTTCTCCACTCACCAGCTGAACATACTGGTGGATACTGGAAGCAGTAACTTTGCTGTTGGGGCAGCTGCTCATCCATTCCTGCGCCGATACTACCATCGCTCACTGTGAGTATCGTCAAATCATCAGTATCATCAATGTCTTGCCTGCTTTATTTATTCATTTTACTTAACTGTAGGACTTGGGCCTTATAATCGAATCTCCAATGATATTCAAGTTTGGCATTAGCAATTTCTTACTAAACCGGCTGAAACATTTTTTCCCTGAGCATTTGACTTGCATCAACTTCTGCAGAAATAACAGATTTTTTTCTTTATGGATATTGCAAAAGTACTTTTTTTTCCTCTTGGAAAAATGCCTCTTTTGATCCTTGATAAATGAGCATTTTAAATGTTCAACAATGAAATGTAATAAAATGAGGCATGACCCATGAAAGTGCATGGAGAGTAACGCCGCACAGCCTGCAGGTCTCTCATGGTCTTTTCTCATGCATAGTGGTACAGGTGAGGCAGGCAACCTCTGCAAAATATGTGTGGCCTGGAAGCACTCGAATCAAAAGCGCTATCATTCTAATATTGTGATACCTTGATGTTTTGCTTACGATTATCATACTGTCAGAAAATTGATTAAAAATTTAAAAAATAATTCAGTGGTGGAAAAAAGCCCCATAAATTAATCTGAAATTGATTACTCGCCCAGCCCTGCTCAACTGTATTATTTTGGTTGCATGCATTATAGTACACACAGATCCAATGAATGCACTTGATGAAGATCAGTGATTTTATGTCCTTTGCTGTCCACAGCTCGACATCTTACCGTGACCTTGGAAGAAGCGTGTATGTACCTTATACCCAGGGTCGATGGGAAGGCGAGTTGGGTTCGGATTTAGTCTCTGTTCCACACGGCCCCAATGCCACGCTCCGTGCCAACATTGCTGCAATCACCCAATCTGATCGCTTTTTCATCAATGGATCCAACTGGGAAGGAATTCTTGGACTGGCTTATGCTGATATAGCACGGGTATGTGCACTGATCGTTGATTTTCCTCAATTTTGGTCAAACAAATTGGGTCAAATATCCATTTGTCATTTTTTTGAGACTATCGCCACGAAGGGTGTTAGAGTAGACAAATACAACGTTGTCATGTTTTAAAGTTTCATTTTGCTACATGCTTGATTGACCTCGAAATGCTTGTGTTCAGAGCATCTTGCACACAAAGGAAGCACAGAGAATCAGGGGTCAATTTGAGGTCTACATTAGTACCTTTCTACCTTTTTGCAACTGATTGGAATATTGAAAAGGGAGTTTCCACACCAACTCAGGCTTGTCTGTGCTAACCAAGCTTTTTTTTTGCAAGAACTGATGACACCTTCTTGGATGAGAGGCAAAATATAGTCAAAGACAAACAGAGCAGGCCAGTTATGATTACTGATTTGAGAAAGAAATCATGTGGATGAATGAGAATATCCACCAGCATAGGGATCTCGACGTAGTAGCTGCTCTGGCCCTAATTTAAAACATTAAGAGTAAAAGAAAAAGGCTATCACATTTTTTTCCTGCTGCCTTGAAATGTTTTGCGATGAATAATGTGTTCAAAATGGAAACCAACAATGAAAAAGTTGGGGTCATTTTTTACATCTTTCCTCAGCCTGACGAGCGACTGGAGCCTTTCTTTGATTCCCTGGTTCGCCAGACGCCTGTCCCCAACCTCTTCTCTCTCCAGCTATGTGGTGCCGGGTTTACCCAAAACCACTCGGTGGGTAGCGCCACCGTTGGAGGAAGCATGGTAAGACACCTGCAGCAGTGATACAAACACGGCAAGATAGAGTGTCATCCGGTGTCAGATGCATGGCCAACGCAGTATGTTTACCTTGTAGATCATTGGAGGCATCGACACATCCCTCTATGTGGGAGAGCTTTGGTATACTCCCATCCGTAGGGAGTGGTACTACGAGGTCATTATTGTGCGAATTGAGGTGAATGGACAGGACCTCAACATGGACTGCAAGGAGGTAAGATGTGAGGCACGGCTCGCTATAATAAGTTTAAAAAAATGTTTTTAGTAGCATGTCGCTGATTTCAAAAGCTATTTGCTATTTATTTATCCTTCACAGTACAACTACGATAAGAGCATTGTGGACAGTGGCACCACGAACCTTCGACTACCCAGAAAAGTCTTCCAGGCTGCTGTCAAGGCCATCGAAGCAGCTTCCTCAGTCAGTCCCCAAATTAGTCAAATTTATCTACAGATAGGTCTCAAATTGAAAGGAAAAACTGATAGATGAGCTGACCTACAAAATGAATTCAGTTGGTTTCATACTGGTACTATCGAGGTTTGAATTTCTGGTGAGGGCTTTCAGGTAGTATTGCAGGTGTATTCCGTTCCTGCTCCTGCCTCAACCATGTAAATATGAAGCTATAGATTGATTCTCCTCATTTCCTGCCCTGTATTTCAGACAGAACAGTTTCCATCTGGGTTCTGGCTCGGCGAACAGCTGGTGTGTTGGCAGGCCGACACGACACCCTGGAACATCTTCCCGGTCATCTCTCTCTATCTGATGAGTGAAAACCGTAATCAGTCCTTTAGAATCTCCATCCTGCCCCAGGTAAAGACACAGAATATACCACTTGGTAAAAGTGTCATCCTTTATATTTTTTATCTTTTATCTTTTTTTTTCTATACAGCAATACTTGCGACCAGTTGAGGACGTAGCTTCTGCTCAGGAAGACTGCTATAAGTTTGCTGTGTCCCCATCTAGCACTGGCACAGTTATGGGGGCAGTCATCATGGAGGGATTCTATGTGGTGTTTGATCGAGAAAAGAGCCGAATCGGTTTTGCTATAAGCACGTGCCACGGTGAGTAAGACGGAATGGAGTAACGGGTAACTGAGGGCTTCAAAGAAGCATGCCTTTTTAATGGATGAAAAAGGTACTTGCCCCCTTTTGTAAATCATGACTTAATTGTAATTTAACTATCGTTTCTGAAAACCCGAATGAGTCGGTTTCACTGGCAGACAACCTGAAACACCTCTGAATTAAAAATCCCCAAATTAAGGTTTTAGAGTTGCTAAATCAAAGTGTTGATTTGAATCCAATTGAGATGCTGCATTATGGTGGTATTTGGTGGTATGTGATATACTTTAAGCAGGCTGTTCCTATTGAAATAAGCTCTCCATTGTGAGTCTTTGAAGTTTGAAGGTTTTAAGATCACTCACATTTAAATACAAGAAATGTGTTAAAAAATACAATAAATAAATCGGGTAAGGGGGGGAATGCTTTTTATCAGGCTTTGTATGTCTGTAAGTTTGTCTTCTTTTCTCCTAATCACATTCCACTCCACTCTACCATTTTCAGTTCATGACGAGTTTCGCATTACCTCTGTGGAAGGCCCTTTCTTCGGTATTGACCTGGAGGACTGTGGCTACAACATCCCCCAGACAGACGAGTCCACTCTTATGACCATTGCCTACATCATGGCGGGTATCTGTGCTCTCTTCATGCTGCCGTTGTGTCTCATGGTGTGCCAGTGGCGCTTTGCTCGCTGCCTTCACCCACAGGGCGACTTCTCTGATGACATATCACTTCTCAAGTGAGCTGGTGAACTGGAGGACGAAGGGTATCGTGGAGCCCGCAAATTAGCTGGGTTTACATGGAGCCTTGTAGTCCGATTAAAATGAAACCGAACGACTAAACGGAATGAAAATGCTCCTTATAAACACCTCACTTGGAATAAAAAGGCCCAATCGGAGTGGAATTTCATTTGGATTCACAACGGTGGTATTTTCGTTTTGCCAATCCAACAAACGTCATGTCAACAGTTCAGTGGGTATTGCCAGTCTGTGTCCGGTCTGCACATGTTCTGTCTTGACGTAAATGCGTAGTGACATTTACGCACTTGAAAATGATAGCGTCCAACCAGAGCTCGGCTGCAACAGGAAACTTTGTTTAAAACTACTTGTAACTTGTTTTTATTAAGATAACGCTTTGATAAAAGTGTCGCAACAATCACAACTACTGTGCTAAGTAGATAAAAATTGTGATGTTTAGATCGATATCCGCATGTCACAAGGCTCTAAAACGACTGTTCTGAATAATGTAATGGGGCATGTCAGCGACGGATCAGAATAGATCACGTCTCATGTGAACAGTTGACCACAATTCTTCAGTCGGAATTATTTCAATTGGAAAGTCTCCATGTAAACCCAAAAAAGTGATGCAAGTTGTGCTGTGTTACAAAGTAAAATATTTTTCCGCAAAATAAACTGGAAAATAGATTGCAAGATCTAAAGGGAGTTCACTATACACTAAAAGGCACTCTGACTCTTGCTTTTGGGATTGGGACCGCTCTATCTTTGTTGTACGTACTTTAAAATGGTATGGCTGGTTGTCGTGGTGATGCTAAGAGAAACTGCTGTGCAATCGCTTATTAACTGGAGGCTTGCTGCGTGGGCAAAGCAAAAATAATTAAAATACATATTTATGATACAACTAAACCACTTGAAAGATAAGTTTGTCCGAGGATAAGGCACAGGCCTGTGATGGCAAAAATGATATGAATAGAAGGGTTGGTGTTTCACGCAAGCTCCTATGCACATTTATATATTAAAAAAGGATGAAAAAGCATTCAAAAAGGAAAAAAAAGTAGCTTTGAATATCTATATACCATTTCAATGTATAATAAATACTTTTATAGAAACAGACATTTATTTGATGCTCATGGTGGCCCTGAAGTGCGAACCACAGCAACCAATAGTTAAACCCAACAACGAATGAAAAAAATAACTAACCAAACAACAAAAAATAAATGACAACAAAACAGGAAAGCAGCACGAGTCTCCCCAACCTCCCAAGATTTAACCCGCTCAAGTGTATCTGACCTTTGTTTTTTTAATTGTTTTTGCTTTTTGTTGTTTTGTTTTAGTTATTTAGTTTTATTTTATTGTTTAGTTAGTTGTTTATTTATTTGGTTTGTTTCAATTTGCTGTTGTGTTTTTATTTCTTGTGTTTTTTGTTTGCTTTTTTGTGTTATTTATTTTTGTGTTTTAAGATATGCTGTTATGTTTTGCACTTCAAGGCCACCATAGATGGGGAACCCAAGAGAAAAATACTACAGAGCTTCGTGCAATGAATTGACCAGGATGTTTACAGAGCCAAGGAAGACATAATTGACAGTGTGCGCAATGGCATGTTTATCTGTGTGTGATTTTGGTGGGTTTTGTGATCTTCTGTCACTTGCTTAGGACAAAAACAAATGAGACGAGCATGTCTGCGTTTGTTCGCATGCTCGCGTGCAGCTGTAGTATTCAGACAGATTAAATAAATTAAACTCCTGAACATTATATAATTACATCTATTAAATTACACAATTTCCCTAACCCCGCCAAAGAATTCTAAAGAAAAACTGTCTTATATCACATTATAGTCTGTTTTGCTTGAAATTGCTGAACATGGTGTCAGTATTTGATGTCACTTATTGTACTCTCATCTTAAGTGTATCTATTGCACATGCAATTAGTTTTACAGATCTACAGTCCAACGCATTTTCTTATTGTTGCAAAGAACGTCTGCATTATTGCACATCATCGATACCGTCTCTTAAGTCTTGCCACCCTAAAACCTCTGGGGCTTTTTTCATGACACGGACAAATAGTCAAGGCAATACTCAATGACGAAAGGCCCAGAAACCACCTCAAAAACATGTTATACAGGATGTCAGTCACAGTCATAATTTTTCTAATGAAGTACATGTTCTGTCATGTTTTTCTTGTTGTTTTTTGCACTACAAGAAAGGTATGTGCAGGCGCAGCATATCCTATGATCAAGACATATGCAAATATTTCAAATGAATATAAAAAATACTGGAAATGATTTTTGAAAATGAAAATCTTGTGACATTATCCTTCCCTAAATACATTTTAATCCAGAATATGTGTGTTGCCTCCCTTTGTGTGTGTGCTTATGAATTTAAACCCACGTTTGTGTATGATCCTCGCTCTCTCTCTCTCTCTCCAGCACCCTCGTGACCGAAAAGCAGCTCAGATGATGATTTAATTCACTATTAAATAAAAATATTTGGACACACATAATAAATGGATAATGCAATACTGTATCAGTAAGTATCTGCAGTAACAATAGAAGGCACAGTAAATTCATTCGAGATCAGTTAGCGATAACTCACTAAGGAATAACAATGTACAAATAATTGTCTGGCTCTTTGTTGATTTCAAAATATTTACCGAGAGATTAAACTCTCCAACAAATATTAGAACATTTGGAAGGAAGTGCGTATACGTTAACGAATGACGAACATCCGTATGACGTCATACAAACAAGGCGTGGCCTGCGTACGTATTGCGGAAGTGATCGGCGCAACCGTACAATTGAGTCCATCATAGGACTTCATTACTGTTCATACACATTTCACCAGAGACACGAGAGGAACGATTTGCATTTGGAGGTAATTAACGATACAGCTTTTAATTTGTAAATTGTCATGACTGCTTCTTTATCTATTAAAAGACAAGGAAATGGACGGCGCTTGTACAGTCGACTGATAAAATACTGTCCACTACTTAACTGTTTTGCTGATAAACTTCCGCAATTGGAACATTGTAAGACACTTATTGAAAAAAGAAACACCAGCTTCCTTACCGCAGTTAGCTGTCTACCCCCCTTGTGGCTTCTTGTCTGACGAGAAATGCCAAAATAAACGTTAGATGGCTTTTCAGTGAGCTCGACATACACTAATCGTTTAACATACGCAGCTCCAAAGCCACTGAAAACTTCAGCATTAGCGTGTCGCAGCAGTTTTTAGAGCATTGCCTGGGTCTCTAATTGACTATAAGACAGGATATTTCAACTGCCAGTCGTTATTGAGCCTTTGCTTTTCAGAAGTACCCTGTACAATACATTATGTCCGACGCTCTGGAAAGACGTATCTGTAGCTCTATAAGAGTGAATTACTTTTGATTTATTTATCAGTGCAGACACTACCTGGAATACAAAGCACTAAACAGAGATTGAAAAATATCATTAACTTATTTTTGTGTCTTCATTCGTGTTAGTGAATCCCCTCTTACGTCGAGACCAATTTGTCACTTTTCATGAGTTAATAAAAAACAGCAGAACAGCATAGTGTGAATTTCACTCCACCTTATGATTGTGTCCCACATGCTGTTGATTCTTCACACACAAAAAAATTATATTTTATATCTTTCTTTGAGGGCTGCCCGGTAGTCCAGTGGTTAGCACGTCGGCTTCACAGTGCAGAGGTACCGGGTTCGATTCCAGCTCCGGCCTCCCTGTGTGGAGTTTGCATGTTCTCCCCGGGCCTGCGTGGGTTTTCTCCGGGTGCTCCGGTTTCCTCCCACATTCCAAAAATATGCATGGTAGGCTGATTGAACACTCTGAATTGTCCCTAGGTGTGAGTGTGAGCGTGGATGGGTGTTCGTCTATGTGTGCCCTGCGATTGGCTGGCAACCGATTCAGGGTGTCCCCCGCCTACTGCCCGGAGACAGCTGGGATAGGCTCCAGCACCCCCTGCGACCCTAGTGAGGATCAAGCGGTACGGAAGATGAATGAATGAATGAATCTTTCTTTGAAACCTGAAATGTGGTAAAAGGTCACACTGTCACAAGACACTATGTTGATCCAGCCCTTCTTTTCAAATTGCCACTGACCAGGACTTATGTCCTCCCTCTCTCTCTCTCTCTCTTTCTTTTTCTCACATCCAGGCTTAATGTTCAGATGAGGTCTCAACCAGTTGACTCTTCTTGTCATCCTTTTTTGTGATGGCAACTCTCCATTTTACCATCTTCATTCTCCTCCTGTTTCTCTCCACTTTTGCTCTTTTACTTCTGACCCATTTGCAGTACGGCATCCAGTCATTTCCTTTTCAGTCACCTCCAGCGCCATCCTGTGATTCAGGTCAGTCATGGGCTGTCAGACTTCATGCTGACCCACATCATGAGGATGAACTGGAATGTGAGGAGCTTGATGTCATTGCCAACCAGGTGCTGTGCTTCATTCACACAATGTAATGACATTACAATGTCAACAAACATGTTGTGTCTGTTACTTTACTATTACAGTACATGTGCAACTAACTATGGAATACTCATTCATAGTGTTATAAAAGAGAGTTATGTGTGGCACAGAGAACACGTTTGCCAAGAATAAAGAGACATCCTTTCTATTCGTTACATACACATTAGCTCCCAGTCATGTAGAGCGGTACACAATTTTGTCATATCATGAGTACCCCCTCTGTCATACATGTTGGTGATTCTCCAAAAGTAGAACGTAGCACAACAGATTTTTAAACCAGATTTTATTTTGTGTCATTAATTTGAACATTTAATTCTTAGGCATTGCCTTGATTAAAAACTCAAATGAAACATAAGATGAAGTATTTTGCCCATTGAAAATTAATAATATAAACAAACCAAATGAGGAATCAAATTAAAGGAAAAAAATCTGCCTTTTTTTCTATGGAGCATTTACCACAATAGAGTGGCGCTCCTTTGACAGCTTGAGCTTTTATACAGAACAAAATATTGAACAAAAATAATAATTGGACTCACTGAAGCAGTTTTACTTTCTTTTCATCAGTCGTCTGAGCTTTAATGAGACCTGAGCTGCCGCACAGCTTTTGTGATTCCGGTGCAGCAGTGCTGCAGGTTATTGAACATGGAAATACACTGGTATATGTTTCCACGTACCACTTGCAATGTGCTCATGCACCCCCAGAGGTACCTGTACCAAGCCCTGGTTGGGAAACAGTGATGCAGAGAATTGGAAGCATTTTAGCGAATCATGCAGCAGCTACCCCTTCCTGTATTTTCTTATTTGATGTATGATCTTGTCACACATCACAATTCGTAGCGGATGTGGTTTGAAATTGTCTGTGTGGGAGGAGCTCAATATTGATCTACATTTGTACTTCATCTTCCTCTGTACTTTCATCATTCCAGGTGGCAGAACAGGCTGGGCTGCACAACCAGGGCCAAATTGGACACTTAGAAGGCCACTACTTGCTGTGTTCGTCTCATCCCGGTGCTAATGTTTGGAGGAATAATCTCCATCCTGGGAAAGTGCTGGCAAACCATCCGAATGTCCTTTGGTACTCCCAGGAGAGGGTGCTCAGCCGCTCGAAACGATCTATGGCTTTTAATGACCCCCATTACCCTAAACAGTGGCACTTGGTGAGGCAACGTAATTATAGTACTGTATATACATATTACTGTTTCATTCTGTGTAAATGATGTCACGATGTGTACTTTGCAAGGTGAAATCTGAAATGCTTACAAGCACTCAGCGAAACGTGTTCGACCCAAATAAACCCCCCTAATTTATGTACGTCATTAGCTGCAATTGTCTTCAGACAATGCATTCTTATTGTTTACTCTAGTCTATGTCCTCCCTTTGCATTACATGCTTGCATTGAAGCACAATGGTGTTAATAAGGACATGGACATCAATGTGACCGGCATATGGGAGCACAACATCACTGGCCAAGGAGTCACTGTGGTGGTGGTCGATGACGGGGTACAACACACCCATAAAGACCTCAAACCCAATTATGTAAGTCACTGTTATTCATTCTATTCACCGCAGTAATTTCTTAACCCAATTACGCTGGAGAACACAAATTTTTTTTTTAGTTAAGTCAGACAGCTTCTTTAAACCAATTTTTGCGTGCGAATCCAAAACTGATCTTGGTTTTTGAACTATAGGATCCCCGTTTTCTTAAAACATATGAAATACTGTAATATGGATTAATTATCAGCTTTTGAAGCAAAAAAAAGCTATTGTGACTGCAGAAACAAGTTGCCACATAGCTGTAGATGAGGCCAATCGTAATCAGCTCTTCTTACCACACCTAATCTGTGGAATTTTTTTCATCTAAATTGATGGCTCCAGTTGTGTTTTCCTCACACGCAGTGGATAGTTGTGTAAATGAATTTTCAAATGAATATGTATCAACTGAATCATTCCTATTTCATGATTTTTACGCACACATTTATTTACCCAAATGTAATAGAGTCCAGAGGGCAGCTATGATCTGAACTCCAATGACCCAGACCCTATGCCTCACCCGGATGTGCACAGTGACAACCACCACGGTACTCGATGTGCTGGTGAAATCGCTGCAGTTCCCAACAACAGCTTTTGTGCTGTGGGCGTCGCGTATGGCAGTAAGGTGGCAGGTACACAATAGGAATGTAGTTTGTTTTTAATGCCTCATTCCAATGTGTTGAGTGAGGTATAGGCTGAAACATCAATCACTTGCATCTGCAGGGATAAGGGTCCTGGACGGCCCCTTGACGGATAGCCTGGAGGCCATAGCCTTCAACAAACACTACCAAGTCAACGACATCTACAGCTGCAGGTAACAACACGTGTGTCACTGTGATCCTTTTGTCTAGTTTGTCTGCCTGGTCTTAATTATAATTTAAAATCTGTATTTAATCAATCCGTCGCACATTGTGAAAGGGATGTAAATTGTGTTTTCCTAGTTGGGGTCCTGATGATGATGGACACACTGTGGATGGACCCCATCCTTTGGGCAAGGTCAGAATGTTCACTTGTTGAGATTATTGGTTTTTCTTTTCTTGCTACATTTGCTGTTGTATCCTACAGGATGTAACCCAAGCTTTTACTTTGATTTTTGCAATTAACTGCTGGTGATATTCTTCTATTTGAGGTGGCTTTTTCATTGATGTAAAGTAGTTTTCCTTGCGCCACACATTACACCTGTGGCATTCATCATTTTAGACTACTGTTTTATTCTTTCTGTTCATTTGACTTACTTTGGTAATTAACTAATAGTATTTTTTATATACTGGAACGAAAAATGTAGAGTTCATTTGCCTTAACATTTAATAAAGGTTTTACAGTGGTTAATTTTTTTTTTAACCAACAAACTAATTATTTTGTAGGAGAAGAATTACTTCCAGAGCAGGAGCTGGACCAGTGTCCAAAAATCGATTATGATCAGCATTTTTAGGTTTCACTGTGGAGAACATTTATTAGGTAAATGAGAATGATGGCTCGGCAGTTTGACCTAGTGCAGTGTAATTTTTCTCCTGTAGAGGGCAATACATCTCAACATTTACTTGGCCAGTATTCGCGTCTGTGAATAGATGTGATATTTGTTGTATAAAATAATATTCCGTTTTTTCAAAGTAGTCCGTATACAGTAGTTGGAGAGTTACGGTATATTAAATTTTCTTCACAGGCTGCACTTCAGCACGGAGTCATTGCAGGAAGACGTGGTTTTGGAAGCATCTTTGTGGTTGCCAGTGGCAATGGAGGTCAATACAATGACAATTGCAACTATGATGGTTATGCCAACTCCATCTACACCATCACCATTGGTAAAATTGAGTTTTCACTGTACATCGTTGCAGAATGTCCCAAAAATAATTTTTATATTGTACTGTTTTGGATATAGGAGCTGTTGACGAGAATGGCAGGATGCCCTTTTATGCTGAAGAGTGTGCATCCATGTTGGCTGTCACATTCAGCAGCGGAGGGAATAAGCTCAGGAGCATTGTAAGTTTTACTTGTGAACACAACTTACATATGCCAAATTGTAGCTCAATTGGTCTGATCGTTTGAATTTGTTCCCTATGTTTTTAGACATATGATCACATGATCAATTTTAGTGTTTTTGTTTTTGTTCCTTTTATGCTGTCGGGAATCATAGAAGCCAGCCATTTATTTGTTGGTGTTTTTTCCTTGTCACTATAGAAACAGGAATGCCATTTCCTGGGGGGGAAGCGATTTGATGAAATGACCTCTCTCGAGAGGAGAGTGAGCCACAAGCTGACCACAGTGCACTTATTGGCCCAGTCTTTACCCTGCACTGGAATTTATAAATTTAACTGTGTGGCCCATTCGGGATTGACGCAGGAAACAACAAATTTATCGCTGTAATTGAATTTAAAAAATGCTTTATTCAAAAATTGAAATAATTATGTGTAAAGATATTATAATAACAGTCTACAGTACAGCTAAGGAAGAGTCTGGGAAATGTGATTATGTCTGTGTAGTGCACCTTGTTGTCCGTTTTAGATTTGGTCTTTTTTAAAAAAAATTTAATCTGAGTTGATGATTGACAGGTTCCATCCCGATTAGCGAAATAAACTAACATCTTTGTTAATATAGAATGCAATTATAACGTGAGACATTGTGCCACTTCATACAAGGTTGGTCAACAAGAATCGTGTACTCAGGCACACACAGAGCAGCGATTAGGAGCCTGAAATCTTCAACAGCTTGCACAGCTGTTCGGAAGAGTGTTTACTCTACACGTAAACACTGAGAGTGCTGCGAATTCCCCCCTCTATCATGTTGCCTGCTGTTAACTGCACATCACCAAGATGAAAATGTTTTTTCTTGTACGCAATGAGCGTGAGTGGACTCTCCTGTCAGCATCATCTATGAGCCACTTGTTTAGCGCTCATGCTGTACACTACAGAGATAAAAGCGTCGCAAGTGGGAACGGACCGTGCAAGTAAAAGTAGGAGTAGTTTCCTCCTGTTTCCTGCAAGTGCAATTTACATTTTTTTCATTTTTGAAGCGTCTGATGTTCAGTGACAGGACTTAGTATTTCACCAAAGTGAAAGTTTGCCAGCACTGCAGTCTAATCCCTAATCCATTAGGAGTCGGGTCCTATTACTTTACTGTTTATATTTTATGGTTGGATTCCTCCCGAGTTTTGGTTTCTCTTTGTTATCCTCTCTTAAAGTAATTGTACTTCCTGGCTCTTGAGTTTTATTTGGACAAATTCCTTTTTCTGGCTTCCTTGGTTTCAAAGCTAATCCTCAATGAATATTCTTAAATCCACTGTCTGCTCAACATAAATAAATAAATAAATAAATAAAACTGGGCCCGGAATTTGAAATATTTTATTGTCGTCCCCTTCGAAGTGATCATACAGCATCGATTTTTGCCTTGGTCATGTCATATCGTCAGAGTTCTATACACAGATCTCAATCGCTCTTCGACAGACGTTTAGGGATAGTTGCTTATCCAAGACAGACACCAATGACTGAGTCAGATTTAGTCTTAATACTGTCACACAGTCCTGTTTGAGATGAACAAATCTGTGACAAAGGCAATTGATGGAAACATTCTTAGCTGTGTGTTTGTTTGGCTGGGAGAGGAGCTATTCCCACCGCTTGTCTGTTTACGCCATACCAGGTTGTCCGTGGTTTGTATAGCTTCAGCCCGTCTGTCTGTGTAGGTAACGTCGGACTGGTTCATGCAGCAGGGGACAGGCTGTACAGAGAGCCACACTGGCACGTCCGCCGCCGCCCCCTTGGCAGCCGGCATGGTGGCTCTCATGCTCCAGGTCCGACCTTGCCTCGGTTGGAGGGACGTCCAGCACATCATCGCCTTCACTGCCACCAAGGTAAAACAACTGATGTCTTGTGCCACTCTTAGCAATATGTCTGCTCTCATTGGGAGAGTGTTTCTCCCTGTAGATTTAACGCGTGAGAACAAAACGGTATCCTTGTTTGTTCTAACATTCACCCATTAGTGTGACAACAGTTCAGACTGGAGGGAGAACGGGGCCGGTTTCCATCACAGTCATCAGCATGGTTTCGGTCTCCTCAACGCATGGAAACTTGTTAACGCAGCCAAGGTACATAAATACACATGTCGAGCTGCAAACACCAAGTATTTAAAATCAATGAAAGAAACACATGTTAACCTCATTGCTGAATCAAGGAAATGGACTGTGTATTTTTTTTGTCCTGCTGTGGTTTGCAGATATGGGAGCCAGTGCCATTTCTTGTATCCTATCAGAGCTCGGTATTCGACGAGAAAGTGTCCATTCCATCGTATCCCAAGGAGCTGGTTCGCACCTGGAAAGGTACCTGAATTTGCGGCTCTTCTCTTCTTCTCCCTCTCAGCTCGGCATTCAATGGTTAACTTCTACGCGACACCGTGGAGCCACCTCCCCCCCTTTCCCTCCTTTCATTTCCTCAAGTCTGACTTAAGCGTCCATATTAGGTAATGTTCTGCTGCTTCTATATTGAGGCGTCCACATTTACTCACTGAACCACGTGGCTCCAAATGGCCCGTGTTTTTTTGTTCTCTCATTTTTTACGTTTGGGCACTTGTTGGTCAGCAACTCTGCTCAGTGTTCAGATTCCCTCATTATTATTGTCTTCTTTTTCCACATCTTGTGTTTGTGGCGATCAAACTGTAGCAGAAACATTTCCTGCCTCTCATCTCTTTTCCTTACCCCTTATCCGTCTGTCGTCTCGCACTTTTCTGGGCCCTTTAGCAGTCAGGCTCACTGCCAGAGCGGCCTGCTTGTTCAGTTTACCTCTACCCTTAAACTATAAACCCAATTCCAATGAAGTTGCGAGGCTGTGTTAAACATAAATCAACACAGAATGCAATCATGTGCAAATCATGTTCAACCTGGATTGAATTGAATACACGAGCTGATACACTTAGTTTGTTTAGGGTTTTTTTTGGTGCAAATAATAAACCTAGAATTTCACCGCTAGAAAATGTTCCAAAAAAGCTGGGATAGGAGCCAAAAAAGACTGGGCAAGTTGAGGAATGCTCATCAAACACCTGTTTGGAACAGTCGGGTGCCATGATTGGGTACAAAACGAGCTCCACGGAATTGCTCAGTCTTCCATCCATCCACTTTCAGCACCGATTATCCTGAACAGGGTCACAGGGGGATGCTGGGGTCTCTCCCAGCTGACTTCGAGCGGAAGGCCGACTACACACTGAACCGGTTGCCAGTCAGTCACGGGTCACATGTACAGACATACAATCATTTACACCCACACAGTCACTGATCCCAAGCTGCCCGAACACAGACGGGAGTACCACTACATCATCAGCGACATTCACATGGTGGGGCGAGGTTCACCTCGTTGTGAACGACGACATGAGAAAACAGTTTGAGTACAATCTTTCTCAATGTACAGTTGCAAGGAATTTACGTATTTCATCATCTATGGTCCATCATCTCACCAAAAGGTTCAGAGAATCTGGAGAAATCACTGCATGTGAGCAGCAAGGCCAAAAAAACGAAAACATTGAATTGCTGTGACCTTTGATCCATCAGGTGGCACTGCTTCAAAAACCGCCATCAATGTGTCCGTAAATCATATCTCCATATGGGCTCAGGCAGTTTAGAAAACCAATGTCAGAAAACCCAGTTCGACACTAGATCCGTGAGTGCCAGTTAAAACTCCACTAGGCAAAGCAAAAGCCATTTATCAATAACACTCAGAAACGCCGCCAACTCCTCTGGGCCTGAGCCGATCTAAGATGGACTGATGCAAAGTGGAAAAGTGTTCTGTAGTCTCAAGAGCCCACATTTCAAATGGTTTTGTTTACATCTCCCGAGGCTCTTACCCTTCTGAAAATTACTACCCATTGACTATAAGTCTATACCTTTGTTTATACTTTCCATCAACTCATGTCCCTCCTCAGCCTGAGGGTGTTTTGCAACCTTAAATGGTCAAAGAGCACATGAGCTCATTAGTTGTCATCGTCCAGGAAGTATGAAAAGAACACCTTGCTGTCATTCTTGGGTGAGCACTGAGTCGTCGGTGAGGTTCGGTCCTGATTGTCATAAATATTTAATCCACTTAAAAGTCAATCCAAATCAAAACTGTGTAAAACGATA